>NC_142428.1:5463541-6105833 GCF_059516105.1 Syngnathus floridae
AATTACCTATTAGAAAAATATACTTCTCTTGGCACGTCTCCCTCTTTTAGATATGACTGATAGAAAAGGAATGATTTCTTACCGAAGGTGTTATGTTTTCCTGAATTTGTCTCTCCAGTGGATTTTGCTGCCAGACTGGCACTAATAACTGCTATGAGCCATAACATGCACAACACATGCATAGCAGGGACATGGAAACTCTCTTACCTTTTCCCCCTCTCAGCTCACCCGAGCAAATCCTGCACCACTGAATCCAGATCCAAATGTGAATGCAGTTCTTTATTTTTTCCATTTTCCTAATGATTGAACTATTTCCTCTAACAATGGTAGTGTCCCATTTGGCTCTTACCACTGTCTTACATCATTCTGCATAAAAAAGAAAATATCCTGCTGAATAGCAAATAAGCTGGGGATAAAATAAAGCTGCTCCAGAATAATAATTTAAAAAACACACACACTCACGATGCACATATAAAAATAGTCTCGGTTTTATTTCATGATCTTTGCAAAAGTAAACTTTACGAAGCCCCTATAGCAGAAGAGTCGTGTTACTCTGTTAAAGACAAAAGTATTTATCAGGAGTGTCTGTCTGCCTCCGGTTTGAGGGGGGGGACAATATTATAGCCTCAGTATCTGCTCAGGGAAGGTGGAGGAGGAAATAGATGGCTCTAGATATAATAGCAATGGCCCCTGGGTGGAACTCCAGTGAGGAAAGGAGAAGAGATGAGAGTGGAGGTGTGAGCTTGCAGTAAGATTACATTTTCCCTCATTTTTAATAGATACGCGTGCATCTATTCCCCCTTGTGTCACTCCCACTATTGCACTTCTGTTTAGCAGTGTTCCATTTTTCTCACTGCCCTCCTTCAACACACACACACGCACATCCTTAAAATGCTCACAATCATGCTCATATGCACGCACACACACTCCTCCCTGCGTCCTCCCTCACTTGATCCTTACACCTACGTGCTACAGATGGTTTCATTTTATAAGAGATAAAACCACATTTGGTGGAACTGATTAAACAGAGGGAACAACATCCCCATCTGCCATTTATTCCAATCTGAAATTGCTTGGGCAGATGCTGACATCTTTGGAGATGATTGATTCACCCCGTCTGGCCAGAGAGGGCTTGCGTCCTCCCAGGGGCTGCAGTTTCTCACTGCCCCACTGTAGTTTCGCCACTGATGGAGCTGCCGCCCCACCCTCGCTGCCTCCCCACTGACAAAAGTCCCCCGGTTCTTCTCTCCGGCAAACTGTCGCAATCAGCAGAGCTGCTGATTGGACTTGGGCAGGTGATCTCTACGCACTCGAATCACAAGGCCAGTACATGCCAGATCGTTCGTTCCCTCTGTACTGATGTGTGACTATGATGGTGACAGCATGGGTGGGCGATCAAGGATGTGCTTGTGATTCCACTAAATGTCAGACAAATCATGGTCGTGTTTTTTTTCTGCCCACCTGTTGTAGTCATACTGCTTGATTTCTATTTTTTTTCAGTATGGCACAACCTGTAAGGATGGATGGATGATGGATGGATGCATGGATGCATGGATGGATGGATGGATGGATGCATGGATGCATGGATGCATGGATGGATGCATGGATGGATGGATGGATATAGAAATATACACTATAGAAAATGAATGGATGGAAAAAGTAACAAAACAATGGAACGGATTAATTGCATTTCTATTCATTTGAATGGGGAAAATTGATTTGAAATATAGTACGAGCAAATTAAGGATTCATTTGTAAGTCAAGGTACCACTCCACTTCAATACTAATACCTGACTGGACTCAGCAAAGTAGTTCAAATCAAACCTTTGGGTATTTCACTGTGCTTTGGACTTCATTTTTCTCTCGTCATCATCCAGCATGTGATCACATTACTGTGGACTGAGGTGTGTGTTGTCACTACTCTGTGTGAACCGTTGCCGTGATCTCGACCCCCACCGGAGCTAACGTGATGAAAGAGTGACGAGAATACCAAATGGGCCTGGGGTGATTAAATATTCCACTCACCCTTCATCTAATCAACATTTATAGTGTCCTGCCAGTGGAATTACGCTGCCCTCCACTAAATCGCCTCTGCATCATCACTTGTAAACACTCAAGCATTTTAAGATGGAGATCTCCTCCTGCAAAAATGCCATCAAGGCCACCCGCGTGTGTACGTGTGTGTGTACATATCCTGTATGTGTGTGTATGTGTGCATGGTCTCATAAAAACTGCTGAGCTGGGCTCCTCAATGCAATCAAGCTGTGGTCTCAGCTCATATACTTGTTTGATGATAACCCAAGATGGAGGGAGAGTGATGGAACTCTCTGAGGGACGGTGGCCATCATTTAGCTCGGGGAGAGGGTGTGAATCACGGCGGGACAAGGACGGCTTGCCGCAGGCCACGGATGAATCATTAGAATGGCGGAGAGGGTAGGCACCCCCAGGTGACTTAGATCCATCGGCTGCAGAATCCGACGCCGGTCTGTCCATCTTGTATTTTGCCTCTGTCGCTATCTTTCTACTCTCCCTCTCTCATCAGGCGTGTCATTCCATCAGAGGCCTCCTCTGCGCCTCCTCTAAGCCCCTTGAAGTATGACTCGACACGGGAATGGCAAATGAATTCCCAGTCTGAGTGCGTACTTCTAGCCTCTTTGCTGCCCTCCCTCTCTCGCCTCGGGCAACCAATTCTACCTCTTTTCCATGTCCTCCATTCTCTCCTCCGTTCTCAACACCCTTGGTGAGCTCGCGGGATGAAATGACACAGAATGATATAAAAGGAGGAACAATGACTTGTGATGGCGAACTCGGCCACTTACTGTCCCACTTCTCCCGGTGCGATAATCAATTAGCGGCGACATCCACGCGAGAGCTGCCGCTCCCTAAGGCTCTGACTTTGGACAGGCAGAGGTTAGAGGAAAACAATGTGAAACAGCCTTATCGCTCTACACATGAATGTTTGTTAAGGTTCCTCCATTAAGTTCCACCCTTGAATTTGCATATTAATTGCATTTTGCCTCTACTTTCCTGCTTTAAGGCTTGTGTTTATAGGTGCTTCATTTCTTTGAGAAGACACTCGTGTCCGCGGGGAGCTCACCTGCAACAGAGGACAAGAAGTGAATTTCCACAGGAAATTGCTTTAACGTGAGAGTAATCTCATTTTCACCCACACACACCTTGAGTTGAGGGCCTAGAGGGCTCGGCAGCATGTGGATCCGCTCCACTCATGCGGCGTAATACCGCATATGTGGCCAGTCTGAAACAATTGCAAAATGCAAATGTTTTGAAGTCGTTTGGCAAAAGCGCAACGCATCACGTCACAAATTTTCTCACACCGAGCGTGCTTTGGCAGCTTTCTCGACAAATGTTTGAAAAGATGTGAAACTTTTAATGGGTGGCTTGAGTGGAGGGGGTTGGGGGATAAAGGAACAGCTGGAGATTCTGTAATGTAATGGCTATTCTTATATGGGAGAGGTACATGCAAGCTGTCTGCTTTTGAAAAAGCGATGCCGCAGTTTTTATCCTCGTGCACAAAGAACAGGTGATGGAGCGTTTGCTTCTACCCATCTCCAAAACAATGTGACCATATGGAGCATATTTGAATATGAAGCAGCGAATGACACTTATATATCTGCAATTTTGCATCATGCAGAGGCGGTCTGTTTAATATCAGTAGTACACTTCAGCCTTATACTTTTGAGGTTCTGGATTTGAATCTCACCTGAGCTACCATTTAAGTGTTCTTCCTGTCTTTCTGTGGTTTGATGCATATTTAATGTATCTTAGATTTTTATATATATATTTACATTTTTAGATTCATATTTTATTTATATTTTTAGATATATATTTATATTTCTGGATTTATATTATATTTATATTTTATACATTATTTTATATTAATTTATATTGTTATTATTCTACATATTTGAAGACTCTAAACTGTCCATGGGTGTGATTGTGACTGAATGGATGTTTTTTTTTTTTACATAGTCAGCTCAACCAAGATCATAGTAAGGACAATAGCAATTTTTTTCTTGTCTCTATAGTGTTTGAAAATGTATAATTACATTAGTTGCCACTGTTACGAGAAATGAATCAAAATATGTTGCAACGTAGCGATGCATTACTCGGTTGAGTTAAATTCCACCACATGAGACTTTGCTTTGTTCTTCAAGTCAGAATCTAATGATCTGCACTCAGAGGGGGGGAGTAACTCCCGTCTCGGACATTGATTTTCTTTTTCCCTGCTGATTGATCTGTGGCTTGCTCCATGTCAGTATATGCCACACTCTACAAGAAGACTGTAACACAAAGCAGCTGCAGTACAAAAATATAACATGGAGATACAATCCATATTCCCAAATCCTTAGAATTGCTTAATAATGTTTTGATACTTTATTTAGACCCTCGTTTGATGCAGCTATGCTACTTGCCCCCATGCTAATGCCCTTTCCAGTCTAGTGTGAATAAAATGTGCGCTGTCGCCTGGAAGTGTCATTACGACCTCAATCGTAGTGGACCACTCCCCAGGCCCCCCCGTGGCGGCACCCACTGCATCGCGACCCACCCTCGGAAAGATGCATGTGCACACACAAACACGCATGCACAAATTACACCCCTCAGCCTTTCCATTAGGCCATTTGCCGCAGCACGCTTCTCTTAACACGGTTGTCTGACTGCTCTGTCTCATCTGTGCTAATGCAGACTGGGTGTAGCTCCCCCCCCCCTGCTCCCTCCCTTCCTCCCCCACACCAATGCGTACGGAATCCGACGTTTTACTTTTGGGATGCAAACAAAGAAATGCAGTGGGACTTTGCAATGCAGTACATATGGCGCACAACAACAACATGCACGGCTGTGTTTTCCGGAGCTTCCTATGTGCCGTGGGTGCACATATAATGTCTTCTGAGGGGGTTCGGTCGGCACGCGGTGGGACACATAGAGCTGCTCTCCCGCAGATGCAATTAGGCTAAATGGGATTATGCCTATCACATTTCAGACAGGCCGGGCCTCACAGCCACCTGGGGAAGAGGGTGATGTGTGGAAGAGGAAGAAGAGGAGGAGGGGGTGATGGAGAGAAGTGGTGGAGCGGATGCGGGGAGAGGAATGCTGTCTCTTAGATACCGCATCCCTGGTAATGCCTCGTCCTGTGTACCGGCGCATGTCTTAAAAAGATTTGTGATCTCGCCTGACGTCGGATCGGCATTATACGCATTTCCGACCTGACCTTATAACGGCATGGTGTGTTGCTGTTGATATGATGCACTTTATAGAGGTACGCCCCCTGTGGTGTAAGGCTAAATGTCAGAAGGAAGGGTTGACATTTTCACACCAGGTGATAGGACCACAATATTCTCCCTAGTGGGGCCGTACTCTTGAGGATTGGGTTGGACAAATGGACAAAGAGATCACATGAGTACCGATATAGTCACCAGTCACAATATACTATTTAACAATAGTGTGAATACAAAGCTCTGTAGTTAATATGCTGCCGGTATTGTTATTCTCGTAGATAATAACGAGTCTTATTTATATAATCTTCTCCAGATGCTTTAGCGGGAAGTACCTTCATTTGAATTGTTAATATTGCACCTTTTTGGATGATACAATACAACAATATCAATGATATATTAAAATGCATAACAAGAGAAAACTGTAAAGCAAATTTGAATATCATTATGGAAAAGGTCAAATGGGTGGAATAAATAAAGCGTAGCTTCCCTTAACATAATGCACACCAAAATGTGGAAATCTGAAATTCTGTTCAGCTTGAAGCTCAAATTAACCAAAAATAACTTTCCCCTTCATTACCAGCTGTCTCCCAACTTACATAGACTTACCAATATTTGGGCGGAACCACGGTTTCCTCTTTTGGTGGTATACGGGGGCAGGACTGGCAGACTCCCACGGACTCGCTCTCACATTAATCAAAAAGAAACATGCGTGGTTCCCAAGCTCAATTGCGAGCCGGTTGGTGCCAGCTGTGTTTGGGACAGGCCCGTATTGGCCGCACTGACCCTGATCACACACTGTCATTGTTCCCCGGGCCTTGTAAACACTGAGCAGGCTACAGCTGATCAAATTCAGGCTAACATAAGCTCAATGCATGCACATTTAAATAGACAAGTGCAAATACGTGAGTATACCTACCATTTTACGTTAAATATAATTCCTTCCTTTTTTTTAGTCTAATGTGGAGGTACACTAATGGAAGTTGTTAACTTTTAGAAGACATGTCATGGGGGTTCCTCGGTGCACACATTTGTCACTACAAGCAAATGACTGTCGTAATGATGAGGGATTAAACATTTAAGGTGGTTCTTAGCCGCCTCCGATACTTTCAGATCACAGGGGACAGAGAACGGATATGGTCGCATAAACTGCCGGGCAGTGATAGGCTATGGACCATTAATCGCTGAATTTGTTGACGTTATGATAAATAGTGTTGCCCTGGCCCTCACCGGTGTCCGTGACTTGTACAAGGCCAGCTGGACGAAGTCTCAGCATTTGCAGGTTGGCTTTAATCTATCTTGATCTTTCTCAACCCCTGCTGCAATATGACAGAAGTTCAATTTGGGGATTGATAATAATAAAAAAAAAAGATAGGCTAAGCAGTTTTTAATGAACAATTTCCTCACTGTCTGTGCTTAGTTTCTCTCTTCACACTATTTCTGTTGTTGGTTCTGTCACTGTGTCAACTGGAGAGGTGACACCGCAAGTGTGAACATAAACAGCAATGCTTATTTCAACCCAGACCAAGATCTTTTCCCAAAGCCCTATTTTTGATTCACGGAACTAGACGTACTTGCTACACCACATTGCACTCATGACTTTTTCTTCATCTGAAAATAATTATTAGTATTTTTAAAGTATTACAAAAATGGCCACATCTCACTTGGAAGTACGGAGGTCTAAAAACCGGTTCATTTATAGCGCTAAATGACTTGGGTACCGCATTCTGAATAATGACTCCTTTTTATAGGAGACACTTAAGATTGACCGGGTGGGTGCTGGAATAATAGCGACATTTATGAGTCAAACGTATGGCGAGGTGTCACAGAGGGCATTGCGGGTCTATCCGTCTCCTGCTGTATCTCAGAATACAGCAAGTTGCCGCTTTGAGTAAGATGGGCTTGGTCCCCCCCCGCCCCCCGCGCTTGTTATCGGCCTTCACGTTATTCGCATCCCGCTGCCAGCTGCTGGAAGCTGGCAATTAGGCTTTGCACTTGAAACAAGGTGAGTCAGGACCTTTTAATGGTGCAGCAGCAGCAGCAGTTGCACAGAAGTTTTGCAGCACCGAAGTGTGGTTGTCCAATTATGTGTCATGATGTTGTGCACCATTGGAAATAATTCAAAATACACAATTGCAGCTGGATTTGGCAGGTTTAAGGTCATATATATATATATTTTTGTGCTTCTTCCCTTCCTAGGCCTTGATAGAGGGAGATTTTCTGTTTACTACACCTTGTTTCCTTGGCCCCTTACTCAGGCAACCTTGAATGTGTGTTGGTGAACGGTTAGACGTCTTGTTTGCTCCCTCTTAGCAACACACACATGCACGCGGCATGAATAGCGGGATAGACACACACACATAAATGCAATTATAAACCGGTTTTAAAATAGAACATGGCGTAGGCTGGAATAACAAAAGGATATCTCCGTTATGTTCTGCTCCGCTTAAATACAATTATATTAATTTAGAGCTGTTGATGCGCCTATTTCCATCTAGTTTCGCTTAATATTCTTAATAGCGTGTGACAGAAAAGATATTTATATAAAAAATATCTCTAAAATTCACAGATTCCAACACTCCAGCGAATGTGTATTAAAATAAAACTGCAGGAAAGCTGATACTTTATAGTACCTAGCAGTGAAAAAGAAAACGTTTTGACTAATACATTTGTCCGTTCTAGGATTTTGTCGGCCATAAAACAAAGCTTGAGAAAATTAACAAGCACGCGTGCGGATGACCTGCAAGGAGCTGTCGTTCTTTCAGTCTTTTGTTCTCCTGGAGATAAAGAGCATCCATTGCTGGGCGACAAACACATAAATATGCATTCATCTGTTCTGCTTGGGCGATTGTGAAGAACTGTCATGCGTCAAATGTAAAGGTCATGCTTTTCTTGCTGTAAGGGAAAAATCCCGCAGACTATCGTTAGGGCATTATTTGAATAAACTATGCAAGGAATTACAAGTAACCTTCAGGGGTAAACCCACCCCCTCCCCACCTTTTGCCCTCTCTGGTTCCATAATGTCAAAAATGTCACCATTCTGAATGAGACTATAGATTTATTCTCATCTTTGATAATTTCAGATGTCAGGCTTTTTGTGCAAGTACTTAAAAAAATACAATAGACATGCACATGGAGCCCTCATTCCGCACCTCCCTCCTTTCTGAGTGGAGTGTGACAGCCGAGCAGAATGTGGCAGGTGGGGGTCTTTCAAGCCGAGTGCGGGGTGACCTTGCCACTTCCTGTTCGGAAAGCACTTTGGTAGGTAGCACTAGAAATGTGCCATAGACAAGCCCTGCAGGCAAACAGAGGGCCAGCACCCCAGCCTCATGGCAGCAGATGCCACATGGCGGGCTCCGGAGCGTTCAGGAGACGTAGGCGAGCAACCAGCCGGGTCACCGGCGCCCATGTCCGTGTCATGCGCAGAAAAGGCCTTCTCAGCGGGCAGTCGGGCACGGTGCCGTTTTTGGTGACAGAGTCGAACGGCTCGTTTGCATGTGCTTTGTGTCGACTAAAGCAAGTGGCTGTCAGGGATAATTAAAAGTAATAGCGCTTAGCGCTTTTTGGATTAGTGCACTAGATGACAACACCATTATTGTCTGGGTTAGTGTCTTTGTTTATGTAGCTTATACGAGAAACGAGGCAATCAAATCGAAATGGACGCTTTGCTCCGAGCTGTGGAGAGCAAGACGGTTGTACTTTACCTTGGAAATCCACGAGACACAAAGTGCAGGTACTTCTTTGACAACTGAAATGAAATCAATGATACACCTGCTGTGTAAAGAGGGCAATAAAGGTTTATTCTCCTTCAAATTAAAAACCATTTGGTGGATTCACAGGAGCGAATTGTACCTGATGTTAAATGCAGTGTAAATATATATGCACCCAAACTTTGAAAACATCAAATGTAAATAGACTGGCAGGAAACCAAAGCTGGGTTTTAAATACCGTTTGAACAGATGAGAGTGAATGGTGACAAATGTTGCAACATATGAAGAAAAATGTTTGATCCAACCTACAAATCAATCTGATACCAAATAAAATTGGCTGTGATATCCACTTGAATGCTTTCTACTGCAATTACTTTTATATGCGCCACCGGGCTCCATGATTCAGACCTTAATTAAATCAAACGACATCTTTTTTTGCTTCATAGCAGCATAAGACTAGATCTGCATTCATTTTGTTTACGGACACAGAAAAAAAGCGAAGAAAATACTTATTAAGTAACCCGGCAGGTTTCTTGAGGGGAGCAAATTGCTTGAAGAAAAATATGTTTACAGCCAGTGGATGTGGCAGTCATCCATCAAATGCGTTGGGTCAGGGACTAGGGTCGGCTAAATGGTGACACGGAGCTTCAAGGCCCCCAAGGGGCTGCCCTCTCTCCTCCCAGCACTGTAAACACATCAGGGCAAAAAGGATCAAGGTTTACTACTCCTTGCCTTTTTTTTCTAGGTCATTATTTATTATGTAAAACATCAACGTCCTTGGCCGCCGCCGCCGCACGAGATCCCCCTCCTCCCCATTGACAGATCTCATTATGCGATAAAGGTGTCAAAGATAGCTCATAATGCTTCAGAGAAATGTAACACCATTAGCAGGTCATTGTCACTGTTCTAATGTGTCCTTTTAAGCCGCTTAGTGAACTGGTGTTGAAGTGTGATACAGGGATTAACCTATCAGAGTTGCTGCGGAGGAGTTGAGCTGCCACTGATGAGGAATTTTTTTTTGGGGATGTTTTGCAACATCTTTCCAGGCGCCGTGCGGAGTCATTCCTAAACGCATATAAGTTACAGGGATATGGTGGATTTTGCCTTTTTTTTTTTTTACCTCCATAACATCACATATTCTAAATACACCTCGAGCAAAACTGTGCTTGCAGCTCTCACCTGAACGAATTTCAGTGCAAAGTGCTTATTTATGATTCTATTGATGTTTGATTCCAAAGCAAGCTCATCATTGTGCCATTAATTGCGCTCCCGCTGACACAATTTCACCGATCAATTAGCCAACCTCAATATCAGTCACTCAATTAGCGCTCTGCCTTGCAACCACCGTCTTATTAAAGATTGCGAAACACAAATGAGGACAAGAATGAAAAGTGTATGAGTTTATAGAAACTACAACTACTGACTTAATTCTAGGAATGTGTGGTTTGCAACAAAAATACATATACAGCAGCATAATGTAGGTTCCTCTTGAGGGATTTTAATTAATATGTTAAATAAATAAAAAATATATATTCCAGTCATACAAAAGTGCCAGCGGATATTCAAGCCCAGCTTCCTGATTTACTTATTTTAATTTTATGGCTCAGTAGGAATTATCAAAGCTTTTTGATTACATTTTAATACGACCTTGATCTAAATGAGCCGAGCAATCAATACTATAGCCATTAGCATCCTGCCAATTGTATTTGAAATAATAATAATAATTTGCCAGGCCCTCTTTTAGCTTTTTATTTATTTATTGGGCATATGGAGGGAGAATGGCGCCGCTAGCCAAGATGGATGTAATGAGGAGAGCCCCGAGATGCAAATCAAACAATTTTTAATTAAATCTACTGATCATAATGGCCCCGTTTTTTCAGCAATCCTCCAGACTCGGCTTGAATCGAATTGTACGTTTTGTTACCTTGAGCAGAAATAGATGTTTGGTTTTTTGCAGTTGTTTTCTGTCATTGTATTTTTATTTTTTAGCATGTAAGCAACTAAACACATCTTTATTAGCCTATGTAAAAAAAAATTAAACAATGTGTAAAACTACAATGTACTCATCAGTATAATGGGACTATTTATTCGTCTTTGTTGGGAGAAGAGGTCATGTGATTGGCTGTCGTAATTATAGCATGCGCTTAATTACATTAGCAACCCTTCTGTCTTTTCATATTATCTTTGACACCACCAAAAATCCACTGAGAGACATTTGATTATGTTAATCAGCAACATTTTATACATGGTAATGGAGGCCTAGTTCAAAGCCATTAGTGCTATAAGGAATACGCATTTAAGTGGCACTGCTCTCCAACGCAGCTCGCCTCAAAATGCACGTTGTTTAATGGTATCGATCAACGGTCGAGAGAGCCGCGGGGCTTTTTGCTCATTACTCGAGCTCGTTCATGCCTCGTGGGGTAATGGTGCCTGCATACTGATAACCGCCATGCTCGAAGAGAGAATCATAAAAAATGTAAAATAAGAAGAGTGTCATTATCTGTGGGAAAAAAAAATGTTTGGTGGATGGACCTTATGTCAGAAGAAATCATTTTTTTCTCTCGCGGGTTAAAAATTAGAATATAAAACCAAATTGCATTGTTTAGTCACAAAACAAATTTCTTCTTAAATAGTCAGTGAATCAATTACACAGAACAACTTTGTAGAAATAAAACTAAAGCACAAAAAAATACAGGTGCTGTGATTTTTTTTTGCAAATCATAAACAAAAGTTCCATAAAAATCCAATTTGATGCAAAATTTCGCCAACACCTTCACTCATATCCAATCTCTCTACCCCTCTCTCTCCTCCCTATCAGTGAGGCAGCAGACCTGCTCAGTCAACTGCTTCAAGATTTATTCTTTGCAACAAATCTGCAACAGCTGGAGAGCCGGGGAATGCATGTAAACTTTGTGTGTGTAATTTGGTGACAAGTCAGGCTTAATCAAGCCCCCATTGGCTGGATGAGAGGAGCGCAGGGGGAGCGGCATATGGGGAGCCGAGTGGCAAACAGACAGCGGGCAGGCGGGGACACCAAGCATTAACAGTAGCAGCTAGCACTCAGCCAACTTTGTGTGGACAGGTATATCTGTTTTTCCATCTTAGAAATATTAAACATCTCTAATACCCATAATTAACACGCCATTGTCTCATTAGTTAAATAACTGACCACTTAGAATAAATCCTCAAGTAATAAATAGATCCCTGATTCTCAATAAATAGATTTGAATGGAGGCCTCAGCCTTAATAAAAGTCTTCTACAAGTTGGGTAAATAATTATTTCTATAAACTATTGCAGTAAAATTCAATGGAGAGTTAGAGCAGAGAGTTGACCTTGAAGTTTTCTCAATATCCAAATAGTGAAATAGAAGTCATTTGGTCTTGGCAGGGTTATTATATGAAAAAAATAACATTCAAATAGACTGATTATGCCAACAGGTGCATTTGAGAACAACATGTCCTTGGCAGGGACGGACGCGACACTAACAGGACAAATTATCGGACAAACTTATGTAAATACGGGTGGAGCGACAGGCTGTCGTCATTTATTGGGCACGAGGGGAACATTGAGTGGTTTACAAATAATGAGATTCTCATTGGATGCTGTGGAGGAATGGTAAAGATTTTCGGCATTTGCTGATTATTATGCAAGGAGACAGTTTGACATTGACTACGCCAAAAGATAAAAATTCATATGAAAATATTGCAGACAATGTTGACAAGGACAGGCTATGGACTGCGCCCCCTCCCACACCAACACCACCATCTCCTTTGACTATGGGGGATGCCAGTGCAAGTACGGTACAGCTGTGTGTTACTATGGCAACTGCTGAGCGGGATTCCTTGGAGAAACATAGCTGTCAATGAAAGTATAGTGCTACAACCGTTTCAGATCAGGTAATTAAGAACTCCATGGTTCACTTTGTTTTTTTTTCTGTAAATTGACATACAGGTTAAGTTCATATTTCCCGAATATTCCCCTGGTGCTGAACTAATTTGGGTTTGCTTCGCCTTGGAGTGTCACGTGAAATAGGCTAACATAATTAATATAATTATATATTATAATTATAATAATTATTTCATCAAGCTGGCGGTTTTGCTGTAGTGTCAAAGTGCGTTTTTTTCCCACACGAACTTGATGCATTAGGAGAAGTGTCCAGGGTTTGTGATGAGTTTCAATATATATTATTCCCGCTGTTTAAAGTAACTAAAGTTAGCTAAAAAGCGCCTTTTAATAAAATATTAAGAACTTTTCGTTGTGATAAAGGGGAAATAAATTGATGTGCGTGTTACATTTATTTCATTGGACAGCACTTAAGGGGACAAGAAGCAAGTCTTAAAATGCACATTAATTTGACTTTATCATGTTGATTTCCTTTTACAACAATTATGTTTTAATGACAATAAAAAAAAAAGATCAGAGACGTCGTTTTGCCTTTGTACTAAAAATAATCTTTTGTCCTCCACGCCCTGTCCATGATTACTTTGCCCTGACAGCAGCAGCAGCATCTTTCCATTAGTCAAATATTAATATGCATCTATGGGTATAATTGCTCTCGTCGCCGTCATCAAGCAGACACCATGTGAACTTGCAGACAATCCCTCGCGTGTGTCTGCCGCCCAACAATAGAGCAACATCTTCATTTCCCTCACAGAATACATTAGACCCATAAGTGGGCTCGCTTATTGCTGATGCGTGCGTTTGCAGCAGGCACCTGGGATTCTCCAGACCTGTTTGATGTGGCCTGCTTCAAGCACTCGGATCATCCTGCTAAATTGCGGCTAATGGACGAGGCCCACCACCCGGCAAGGCCGGAACAACGGAAATGGTTGGGAGGGGGGAATTTCGGGACGCACACACCTGTCCTTTGTAGTCAGGCGAGCGCATTGTGTGCACAGGCGCATTAGCCCCTGCCGTGCTCACGCAGACACTTTGTGTAGCCGGAGCTGCCATTTGGGCCTGAATAACCCCAGGTGCCATTACTTTGGCTACCTGAGTGTGCACCACCACCACTCGGAACAAACAATACACATCACATTGGAGATGGATGGCCATTGAGCAGCCGCTCTTGTGTATTAGGAATTGTTTGATTTGATGTGTGCACGTGCGAGTTTACACAGTGGATTGTGCCTTTCGCTGGGGGGGTGCATAGCTGCACCTGTCCCTTTAATGGAATCCCCGCAGTCGTGAATAATAGATTGGCAAGGTGGGGCTTTGAATGGGAGCAATGCGGAGAGTGACCATGTTGAGATATATACTCAGATTAATGTGGTTTCATGAGTGTGTCATCTTTTTGGTGGGGTTTTAATGGAAACCTTATTATATTATATAATGGAATATTATAATGATACTGAAATATTTTTTTAAGATATTCTGGTAACTTTCTAACCGGGAGGTAAGACACCTGAGTTACTAAAACCTCACATTTGGTGTACTCATACGGGGTGAATGACCACTCAGAGTCGGACATCTCAAAATTCTATTTAATGCATCAAACAGCAATGAGTTGGACATTTTGTATTATTTGATGCACAAAAATCAGAACAGCTGCATTTCAACTCAAGTTGAGAGGACAGCTGGTGTGTGTGTTTAATCTGCAGGGGCGGTACCAGGTGGCTCCTCACTTTGTGATGTCACAAAGTGACCCGTTTGTGTTTTGGGATTGGGCGGGGCTGGTGCTTAAAGAGGAAGAATAAGCAGGAATGCTCCTAGATGGAGGAAAAACAGCACGTTCAGATGCAATGTAGTTTCCAGCAAGAAAATGTGTTTGACTTTTAGAGATTTTGTTTTACAGCCAAAAATATTGGCTCCTTGGTAGAGGTAATGAAACAATAAAGTATCCAGCCGTTGTTCTGTTAGCCTGGCGACTTGACAGCTACTTCTGCTGCCATGACATTCACATTAACTGTTTTTATTGGGATCGTTTGTTGCTTTTTGTTTGCTCCCAATGAGTAGCAACCTTTCAAATGCAGCCTAAATTAAACTTTATAATTGTTACTCATTAACAGCCAACATTGAGTCACATGAGAAGGGGGCTACTCACATTGCTCTCAAACAAAAAAGGAGAGCAGGTAAGTGAGCAGAGAAATGTCCGAAAGTTGGCGGCTAACCAAGCCCATATTGAATGGCACCTAACAGTTTTAAATCAAGCCTGTGTGCCCAGCATCTGATGTGGGAGGGACTGGGAAAGGCTTTCTGTGAGCGCACCGGGAGATTTTTATATTTGAGAGTTATGTGTGTGTGTGTGTGTGTGTGTATGTGTGTGTGGACAATGACAGTATCTGTTGTGCCAGAGGAACTGATGAGCAGGTGGTCTGAGTGGGATTCAGCATACTCTCTCTCCCTCCTATTCACACTAGCACTCATCTTTCTGCTTCTGTGTCTCTGTCTGTCTGTCTGTCTGAAGCAGTCTCATTCTCCTTTTTTTGTATCTTTTTTTTTTTTAAAGAGAATATAATATCCTGGAGATGATCGGCTTTTTGTACAGGTACACAGTAGCTCCGATACATTGCATTTTTTTTTTTTTTAGAGTCAGGTGGTCAAATGGAAATGTTGAGCGCTATATTTGAAAAAGATACAATTTAAAAAAAAATATTTGTAGAAATATTTTAGTTTTTTTACTATAATTCCTGTGTGTGTGTGTGAGTAACCCTCTGAATGTTATTTTAAAACTCAGCACCTAATTGTGATTATCACAAAGTATATATTTTTAATTATTTATTGTTAATTATAATTATGCATTTGAAAATTCCGTACGATATTGTTCTTTACTATTCAAAAACATTTGTACAACAAGTCAGATCTATTAGATCACCTGAATCATGCCTTTATTTGTACAAATACCATATGCGGTGTAAAAAAAGGTGATACAAGTGTTATGGAAGTTACATAAAGCAAGTTGTCTTAGATGTTGCCATCAATAAATGAGTACAGGAACTCTCCTCTTGCATTACAAAGGCAGTGCACTGTTACATGACTCAGAGGACAAAAGAAAAACTCACATGCACACGCACATGCTTTTGCATACCATCACTGAGCAGATGTCTGAGTCCATCGATCGCCTCAGTGACATGCTTCAATGGTGTCCCATTAAGGTGCCCCCAACACACACACACACCTACACAACGGTTCTAATGTGACCCGTTTGCTCATCCAGCATTGTTGACCTGCTTGGACAGTGACCCAGTGCGGGATCAGGTTGTCATTAAATGTAGTGTCTTCTTTCTTCACTCTCAAGGTCATCCAGATGAATTGTCTCTCACACCAATACCGTATATGTACAGAAATATTCAAACTTTGATATAAATGTCTGAATATGGGTCAAACTTCAAAAACATTCAACAAATCACTTTGTAAAATTGAGACTTGTATTGACTTTTTCAGTGGGATAGAGATGAATAATACATCTTATTGGATCAGTCGTGCAATCTTTGTAAATACAAATTTGCAATAGAACTGGACTCACCCAAGAAAATTTATCATTGAGGGTTTGGATTTATGAGCGTAACACTATAATAAAATTTCCATCAAGGCTGAGAGGGCTTGTTGATATTCATTGGACATTTTGTGATCTAGTAAACCCTGGATCAATGACTGCTGCACTTAAGGAAATGAATTGGAAGATTTATTTGTCGCTACCGCCGGTCAGGGAAAGAGAGAGCGAGAGAGAGACCGAGAGTGTCGTACGGTTGTAACGTTTGCCTTTGAGCTTGCATCAGGCACCATTGTGGTCCTCATAAGATTGTTATTGTGTCCAGTGAGTTGTGATCAGGTGTTGTCCATTAACCAATGTGTTAGCCGCTACACCTTTCGCAGATGCGTCGCGACATGCGGCCTAAGTGAAGTCCCTCGGTCAGCGTGATAGCCAGCTAGTCATCCACTCACTCAGTCACTCACTCAGTCCTCCAGGCTGTCGGGCACACGGGGAACCAGAGCACAGCTGTCCGAGCAGGCCTCCATTATCTGGCCTCATCTATTGATTCACCCTGTGGGATTTTTTTTCTCCCCCATTTTTGGCATGGGATCATCTGTGAACACACAGCAGCACATGCATTCACTCAGTATTGTCGACTATTTTATACGCACAAATACAATGCATAAACTCAACAGGCATTGCACTGACACTGAAATATTTTATGTTTATAATTTTTTCCCAGTTTGCTACTATAAAGCAGCCCAGTGCAACGTACATTTAAAAAGAACTGCAAGATTTCCACTTGTGGATTATGTGCTTCCATATTGGACAAAAAAACGGATCTAAATTAACATACATCTGCAAAAATGCATTTTATCAAAGTGTGCATTTTTAATTTGTACATATGTCTCAAAACAAGATGATAAATCATGCTTCAAATAACTAACCAAATAAAAACAAGCGCTGTTTGCATTTGCATTCGCCCACATATAATTGTACGGGCGACCCCAGCAGCAACGATCAAACAAATAAATCAACAAATGTATACAAACAAAGCAACAGCTACAGTATGAGCAAGTGTAAACTCCAGATGATCGTATGATTAATGTATCTGCTCTATGTATGCGCCCTTCACTATTATTGCCAATGAATAATGCATGAGCCCCAGCCTTTGTTTATGGTATGATGTAAAGCATGGCCCTGAGTGTTGTGCCTTCACGCCAAG
Source organism: Syngnathus floridae (assembly GCF_059516105.1). Lineage (NCBI taxonomy): Eukaryota > Metazoa > Chordata > Actinopteri > Syngnathiformes > Syngnathidae > Syngnathus > Syngnathus floridae. The sequence goes on from NC_142428.1 coordinate 5,481,123, forward strand.
AAACGCCTCAATGTGCTCCTCCATCCTCTCATTCCAGCTCGCTGTCTGCATACTCTGTGAGGGATTGTCTCATTCCTGCCCTCTTACGGCACCAACAGTGAGCTAAACAAAGATTTTCAATAGTGGATGGACGGACAAGTGTGTGTGGGGCGGGAGTAAAGTTAATGAATAATAACAGCTGTTAATCTCGGATGGACAACATCTTTTCATATGAAAATCTGAAGGTTGATCTCACAATCCATCAATCTGGAATATGGAAGCCCAGGAGGAAAAGGCTCTGTAATCTGTTCTAAATCTCTGTGTTTCCACCCCTCCCGTTTTTTGAACAATATCCTCAACAGCAGATGTTTAGCGTGCCGGTTTGTTTTCGTCAGTGAAGGCTTGTCTTTGAACATCACCTCTAATATTTAAAGTGTCTTGCACCTCTCAAAAGAGAGAATAGGATGTCCATTTAGGATGAAAATATGGGTAGCATGACTTTATATTATATTATATTATATTAAAATTTAATAGAAAGATTCATTGTTTTGCAATAATCTGTCTTCACAGACGATCGTCAGATCATGCACATCCTGTTTTTACACATCATGTTTTTACACAGGACAGCAAGTCCATCAAGAACAAGGAGCAACTCAGTTGTTTCATTTTACGTAACACCCACGTTATGATACGAGAGTTTAGACGTGGGTTGGGTGAACACTTTGGCTCATTGTGCTTGTTTTTAGGACAGATAGGTCGTGTTTGTATAACTTCACCAAATGGGGAAAGCTTACTTCATCTAGCGGGTTAGGAATTTGCACGGTTTGCAAATAATCATGGACCTCTTTGTGTGCGGTGAAATAATTCTCTCTCTCCTGTTCAAAATAATGCTTGGTCTTATTAGGATGCTTAAAAATCTAATGTCAAACAATTGCATCCCCCGGCAAGCATCCTATTTTTGTCTATCTGCATACGATCCTTTTTAATCTTCAGAGCGGGCTCACTTACAGTCTTCCATCAGCCTCCTCAAGCTCTTGTAGGACTTGTAGTGGAGCCACACAGCTAGCAGGTGTTAGCCAGATTACACACTACAGGAGCCCACCCCACTACAGATATCTGCTTGCCTCAAACACACAAGCGCTTCATCCCTCTGTCTCCTAGTGGGCGAGGCCTGATGTGCCGGGCTGCGTCTACAAGAGGTTATCCGCTCCGAGGCAGATGTATGTCGACGTGTGGCGGCGTTTGCGCATGAGGGCTTGCATTGTTGGTAAAAAAGAAAAGCGTGACGACAGTCTGCTGTGGATATAATTAATAGGCCACATGCGGCTGCACCAAATGTGTCACAGTGAGGGGAAATCAATCGATGGATTCTGTCGAAATAAAGGGAGCGTGTGTCTGGGTGCATAGGGAAGGGGGAGGGTCGATTAAAATAGAGAAAAGACGGAGATGAATCACCGGAAATGGGACAGGGACTGAATGTGAAAAAATTTCGCCCTGAAGGAGGAGGTAGCCCTAAATGTAGAAGCGTCCATACTTTGGAGAGCTGTGCCGTCTTCCCAGGGCCCAAAGCCTACCGCCGCCCTGTTTGTACCGAGTGCATATCTAAGTTTGAAGGCAGGGGAGGAAATCAGTGCAGATAAGAGCTGGATAGAGAGCTTTGTGTTGGACAGACTGGCAGCACACTGAGAGATGCAGCCTGTCACCAGCTGCAGACTCCTGTGATTGTCTGTGTGTGTGTATGTGTGTGTGTGGGCCACATCCAGGCGCAGTCGCTGATAGTGCTGCCAGGCGCCAGACACCCATAGAGACAGGGAGCGTTATCACAGACCGCTACTGCCGTTGCCCTTGGAAGTCTTATAAACACAAGCCCATTTGCATGATGCATCTATACATGCAAATAGTCATGTTTACTGCACCAAAATATGTTTATGTACCGTATTTTCCGCACTATAAGGCGCAGCTAAAAACCTCCAATTTTCTCAAAAGCCGACTGTGCGCCTTATAATCAGGTGCGCCTTATGGACCAATATTGAGCCACTACAGCAGCCGTGTCCAAAGTCCGGCCCACAGGCCAAACGTATACATCTTATATATGGACAAAGTTTTAAAATGGGCCATTCATTGAAGGTGCGCCTTATAATCCGGTGTGCTTTATATCAAAGTCAAAGTCTGCTTTATTGTCAATTTCTTCACGTCAAGGCATACAAAGAGATCAAAATTGCGTTTCCTACTATCCCACGGTGACAAGACATATTACACATTCAAGTAAACAATACAAAAAGTAAAAATAAGAAGGCACATACAATGAATAAATAAGAGCAATGAATAAATAAGAGCAACTTGGTCAAAATGGGCCATTCATTGAAGGTGCGCCTTATAATCCAGTGCGCCTTATAGTGCGGAAATACGGTACACGTCCGGAGAAAAATGGGTGGGTTGCATCATGAAGAGCATCAGATGTAAAAACTGTGAAATGTATTACAATACAATCCTGGGGTGGAATATTGTTAAAAAAAAAAAAAAGGGAAGCAGAGGAGGTGTTTTTTGGTCTGAGGAACTTGCAGACCCGGCCCGGAGCTTGTCTGATCTCTGTAACCGCCCTCGCTGCCTCCCCCTAGTAAACAGTCCATTAGCGTAGCGCTCCAAGGTAAACATATTTACTGGCTGGTGACGACTTGCCAGTGTGGCTCGTGGAGCCCTGTGGCAGAGGGGATTTCATTAAGCGGAGGGCAGGGGGAGAACGGAGGAAATTAATGTGCCATTCAAGATGATTTCTTTGTTTCCCATCAACATGATCACAGACAGGCCGCAGGGAAGAGATGATTTACGCACACAAAAGGGAAGAGACGGGCAGAAAGAGGGAGCTTGAGCAAGTATCAAAAGGCTCCCAGTGCGTGAAATGTCTTCCTTTTGGTGAAAGAAAAAAAACTTGTTGGGATTCTTGTTATGGCTTGACGAGCTGGAATTGTCTTCAATCGGAAAAGCTTTCTTGTTTGTTATAAAGGGTTGCAAAAGCACCAACAGGCACAATGTTACAATGCAGTTTTTTTTTCCTCCCTCCCACACAGTAATCCAACCAGCGCAGTAATGTCCTGCAGTCTCATTCCGAAAGCTTTATCAAAATGTTTTTCTTTTGTTTTGTTGGCAGCCTAGAGGTTGTCATTCTGTTATTATTGCACTTTTCAAGTTAATCGTTTGATAACTACTTCCAGTTTACCAGTGGCACATTTGGTGTTTATTCACAGAGGCTCACGGACATCTTGTTGGATTCATTTGATAGATTTATTTGCAGACGAATATTACGAGAATAGCAGCTTAGTTTATTTGTTTGGTTTATCAATCAATTCCACACACTTAATATTACTCTTGGAAATAAAATGATCAATTGTCATGGCCATCTCTAAAAAATAAGAAACCGCATCTCAGACTCAAGTGCTTCCCAGATTAGCAATCTTGAAATCAAACAATAAAAATAAATCACCGCGACATCTTCACACAGACAGGAAATATCAATTGACATGGCAACATCGATTTTGATTTGATTTCTTCGGTCGCTATGGCACTTTGTGAGTGCTGTGTTAGCTAGGCTGCATTTAAATGATCTCAACACACTTTCTATACACGCACACACACAAAACACACACCTATTTTCAAATGCCCGGCTGGTTTGTGTAGTCGGTGACCTTAGACAGTAGAGCAGGTGTTTAGGATATGATAACATCATGACAGAGAAAACAGGTGCGACAACACACAGACAGGAAGGACACACACACACATACACACATGATACAGCTTTTTGTTCTCTGACTGAAAAACATGCAAAATTTTGTACTTTAAGAAAGACGATAAATAATAATTTATGAATTTATTTTAACTGGGGTGAATCAAAATTTTACTTTGGTCTTCAGTCTGACTCAAATGAACAAATAAGAGTAATATTTGGCTGCCTACCATGTATAGCAAATATTAGAAATTTAATTATCAAGGTTTGCTTTTCTGATGTGGCCTGTATCTTGCATTTTTCCATGAGTGTGGAAAGAACAGAGGTAAAAATGGAGATTTTGCACAGGGAGATACTTCTCTATCTGCACCATCATGTGGAGAGAAGGAGTACTCCAGCGACTCCATTGACATTCCACTCACAAAGTAATCCTTCGCGCAGACGTGAGAAGGCGAGATGATATTCTCTGGCGGGGGAAATGAAATGGTACATACTCTTGATTTGTCCACTCAATTCTGTATTTAAAGCCACGGGAAGGCATGCGTAAATAGTTTCTGCTGGTCATCACACCATGAAAAGATGTTTCGGAGCGACGAATGCATTTATTTGTCGAAGCTTCGGCTCGCAAGTGGAGTGATGGTTTGTTGATACCACGCAAGGCCCAGGTAGAGCCTTGATAAGGAGCGATATGCACACAGCCAATGTTTTGTCTTCCTCATCAAGCATGGCAGAGAGGATTTTTAGAGAGGCTGCACTGGCAGATGGGAGATTCTTCCTTCATGGATATTGTCTGTGAAACGCCTCGGAATATGTCAGCTTTATCTGTGTTAGAACATACCGAACATTTTTGCATGCGATACCGAGCTACCGGAGCTATAGCCTCTCCCATCTGTGCCGTTGCAAAGTATATCTTGGTCCTGCAGCATCCCACCACACAATACCGAAATAAATCCACTGATCAGGGGAAGTGCCGCCACATTGCCAAGTTGGGGGAAAATGTCTGAAATGCTGTGATATTGAGATGTGGTGCTGCAAGATAGATTATGTCGTATCACTGAGCTGTGTTTTTATCCTACCATTCCGCCCGTTCCTTACTCGCTATCTCACACACACACCGGCTGACACACATAATCGTTTCCCCCTCATCCCATATAGGGAAAGTTAATGAATGTTAGCATCACACAAGACCAGATCAATCCTGTTTCAAATATGCATAAAAGCATGTTCTTTTTTTTTTTTTTTTAAGAGCAAAGTAGTTTGGTAACTTAACCTAAACTATCTAATGAATTATTCAATTTTGGCTATGTGTTCCATTACTTTTGTCTTTCTGGTGTCTGTTCAAAAGCACAAAATGAATGCATCTCCATCAATCCATGTCGTTGGAAAGCGGTATGTGAAGGAGATGCAGCAGCTCGCTGATCAAGCGTCGTCACTGTTTGAGTATCTTATCAAGGCTGTTGCCAGCTCAACCTGCCTCGATTGACTTTGCGTGTGGGGATTAGAAAAGGACCACGGCGGCTGATTATTTGGGTGAGTGGAGTGGCTCTGTGTAAACAAACGTAGCGGGGCCTGTCTCTGTCTCACTCTCAACACGGTCTACATGACGGTAGCAGAAAAGGACTTGCTGTATAATTTTAAAAATATAATAAAAATAATAAAGCATGAAAAAAATAATGAAAATGAGAAAACTGATCAAATGAGAAAATGAGGAAAAATGAGGAAAAATGAGGAAAATGAGGAAAATGAAGAAAAATGAGAAAAATGAGAAACATGAGAAAAATAGGATTTGATGCACAGACATTGACCCTGAATCCCAACAAAAAAAAAAAACAGAGGAACCTTAAGGAATATGTTTACAATAGCAGAACAGAGTCTTCCTTATCACAGCCTTTCAGTTTGCATTTAGCGCCAGCATAAAGAGCGAGATTGAAAAGTTCCCACGAAGGAGCTGTGAAGTTTGCAGCATCTCCACATATCCATTCCAGATGCCGGCTAGACTGGCTGGAGCCGAAGGCCGTCATACTGGGGGCTCGATAGAGTTGTCTTTTCCTCCAGGTGTGATGCCTCACGCCGACTCCCCCATGTTCCCGTGCCCTTGTACAAACACACAAGGGGAGGTGACAGCGCCGCTAGGGCTGCCTCCTCAAGTTCCACACAGTTCATGGATGTCTCTCACGCGGCCCACCCAACCGAGCAGGCACCCACCCAAGCAGCGGTCTCCTCGGGATGCATGCGCGTGCAAGAAGCCTTCTTCCTTTGAGCTCTAATCTCTTATTTCATGCATTTCCCACTCGCGTCAGAACTCATGTCCCCTTCTGTGCTTGAACCCTTTTGACGAGGGGTTACGTTCACACTGCTGCGGGCCCCGGCAGGACGCTTGTTACTCTAGTAACCGGACCAAGTTTGCGCTAATGTAGGACGTATTGAGCTTGTCATATTTCAAGCCTGGTCAGCTTTAGGACAATACACCATCAGGGAGTGTCGGGTGGAGAAAGAAAACAGAAGCGGTACTGTTTTGTGTTTGTTTTCCAGATGAATGTGTTTTTCCAATAAAAGTGAGCAAAATTGAGAGCAGTAAGATCACCTGGCTGCACACTGTTTTACGTTCACAAGTTAATTCTTCCGTGGCAAATAAGTCTTTTTTTTTTTCCCCCCCGGTTTTTCTTTTTACATGAATTCCACCTACACTTTTAAGACTTTTCCATGGCTGGAACAGATACTGTAGATGCGGTCGGGGCAAACATTATTTGCAAGCCCACACAAAATATGTTGCCTCATGGCTCAAGCTGGATGGCATCCAGTTTCGGCATAACTCTTATTTATGGGAACAAGGCACCAATGTTCTTCATTTCTTTGACCGAAGACTGTCTCTACTCATTACTGTTACAAGCAGAAAGAAAGTATTGCCTCTCACTGCTTGAACATTTGAAAATTAAGGAAATCTGTTCGCTGGAATTCAGTTGACGACTTTTGGATGTGGATGAAAATTGATGTTGGTGTTTTATTTTTATGAAAATACAGCTTTGTTCACCCAACACAGTTACAAATTGCTTCACAGATACTTTAACAAACACACTGCACTACAACAATTATTCAGAAAATGCTGATGAGGATTCATTTTATTTTCCTTACAGATGACAAGTGGAAATGTAAAAACGTTTGTGTGCTTATGTGTAATCCTCTGTTGTTGTAACTTTTCCGTGATTGTTTGGAACTTTCCGCGGGCCAAAGTCGCTAAATGATTTCCTCATGTTCAAAACTTTATTACCATGATTACACACAGACAATTGTAATCTATCTTGTTAAATGATCTCAATACACCATCAAACTAAAAAGAAAGCAAAGCTCAGATTTACTGGCAAAAATGTAAAATGTTTTGTTTATTTTTTGAGCGATAGTGTTCAAATTAGTTAGTCGGTAAGAGCAATATCTGTTGCAAAAGCACCATAATCACGAAGCCCATTTTGACCTTAACCCGAACAGTGACCGCATGTAAACAGAGACTGAGACTCGTGACTTCCACTCATGTCCTTGTATCTCTTTCAAACTGGACTCAGGGTCTCGCTAAGAGCCGTTGCCCTTTCTGTAAACACATGCAGATAGTGTGTGTATGGGCTTATCCAAAAGCTGTCCCGCTTGGATCTTCAACGCCTCATTACCCCTCCATTGCCCCAAAGTGGGGGCGGGCTCCCCTTTGCAGAGCCTCGTCTCGTCAAGGTGACCCGACATGCCCCAGGGTGGCGGAGAGGCAGAATAGCAAAGCATTGTTCACTTTTATTGTACCTTGGCCACTACATGCTATAAGTACCGCACGAGGCTCATGGTTTCATTTTTGTCAGCACACAGCTGCCCCAACATCAGGCTGGGTGAAGGTGACCTCCCTCCTATCCTAAAAAAGTCCAAGAAGACTTGTGTTGCTAACGGGGAATATTTCTGAACAGACTGTTGTTGTTGTGGCATATAGCAATTAAAGGCATGATTAAAGTGGTGCTTTAACATCTACAGTACGTAGACATATGCAGACGCAAATGTAACAGTTGTTGCTGAGTAATTGTAGCAGACTGCATGCTGTTTGAGCCTCTGTGCTCTCGCAACAACAGACTGACCAGAAACAGACCATTAACTGCGCAGCTCATCCTTTCTACCCATGCGGATATCCATCTCCATTTCTTGCTCATTCTCACTCGGTCCATCCGTCCATCCATCTTTCAATTCCTCTCATTCGTCTCACCCCCTTCCCTCTGTCACCCCCTTCCAGACCCCCTCCTTACTCTCACACAGGACAGATTGGGTAGTCGTGATGGCGGTGCGGAAGATGAGCGAGGAGCTATTTATCCCAGACAGATCAGGAGGTGTGTGACGGAGGTGTGGACGGTTGCTGCAGGTCAGTGACGTTGGCAGGCGCCAGGCAGGCCGGCCCACATGGCTCGGGGACTGTGGGACTATAGACAGATGGCACCTGGTGGGTGACAAACAATTAACAAACCAACAAGAATAGCTGGATCGGCAGCATACCCACGAGCGCGTCACATAGCGAGAGAACGGGTGCATCTGTGTTCTGAACACTTTTTTCACTCTTGACTTTTTCCCTCTTCCCGACTCTTGTTTTTGTACGTTTGCAACTTTTTCTCAACACAATCACACAAATACAGACACACACTCACACAAAAGCCCTCTTGTTGTCATGTTGCTATAGAACCGTCTAAATAAAGCCGCACGGAGCATATGCAGCTAGCATATGTTTCTGTTTATTTCGGTGCACTTTGGAGAGCCCATCATTTCAACGTTACATTTCGTATTCGCTTAGATGTGGAAAGTTCTGAACTAACTAAGCCCAAAAATCTTTACATCCATCCATATGTATGCGCGCAGGATTTTGCTTCAGTGCCAGCCAATATTCATGCTGATATAGATTAATTAGGCCTCCAGTGTCATTCACATGCAAGAGAAGCTTTTAAGAGTATTTTCACACAAAAATGAGTCAATATGTTTTTCAGTCTGGAAAGTTTCCTTTATAGATCACAACAGTCATAAATAACTCAAATTGCTGCTATTTTTAAAAGTTAAAAAAAGGTGAATCCTTGTTTCTCATTGGAAAATGGCAATAAAAAAAAAATCCCTGAAACTCAAAAAAATTTAACATATATGTTCAAAAACCATTTGTCTCTATTTTCATCTTGTGTCAACAAACTCTATGTAACATCTCTTTCAAGAGTTGAAAACAGCTGTCGGGAGGAACCATATTTCGAATGGCAAACTGTGCGAGGGAACGTCCATCAGAGTGTGTGTCATGTAGGAATTATGAGTTTGGACTCGCACTGGTCTGAGAGTGTGTGAACACATCTGGAGTCTAGACTTAGTGGCTCTGTGGGCAGGGTCCTATCTATGAACAGCATCGTGTCCGGAGACCGGCCATGTTGACATAGGTGGCACATGCATCTGTTTCAACAGTCAGCACACACACACACAACGTTGGACACATTAATCGTCCACAGAGAGCGGGAAGTGGTGTCGAGAATGGCTGAGGAGGGAGGGCGGCACAACTAACCAAAAGCAAATGATGCTTTGCCATAAATCCTCCGTTTTAGTTGTTGCATCAGGATATTAACAACACGTGTATGTTATTGTCTTTATCCTCAAGTGGTTAACATTTGCCGCTTTGTGTGTGTGCACGTTTGTGCGCTTGTCAGACAAGATGTAATGAATTTTCTCTGGAGGAGTTATGGTTAATCATGAAAGTGACCCGACCATAGTCGTAAGGGGACATGTGAGGATACGAGGACTGCATTACTGGAAATGCATGACGAAGGAGCTTTTAGTGACCTCGGGTAGATGGATTTTATATCACAGCGCTGACACTCTAACTCTATGGAATGTCAACATGAACACATTATAGTGGACATACATGTATATACATCAAACTATTCCCGTGAGAAATTAGCCTTAAATGGCTTGTAAAATAGGCCACTGTAAGGGAAAATGAGAAGCACAGTTGCTGAGTGAGCTTTGTGATCATTTGCAAACTAATGCAGCAACATGCTAAAATAATTTTCTTAGGTTTAGGATGATGGAATTAGTCAGATTGTGTTTTAGAATTGCCTAACCCAGCACATAAAGATGGATTCCTCATCGTGTCTCCACCATGTATGATTAATTTAGTTATTGTTTTATTTCATCCATGGAACAGATCGTCTTTCTGCGTGTAATAGTTTTGCTTGTTTAGAACTTTATTGGAGATTTTTTATATTAAAAGTGCTTGGGAAAAAAAGGAGCTAAAGGTAGGCAAGACAAAAATAGTCATCCAACAGATTTTTTTTTTCCAGCAAAAAATATTTGTTTGAAATGAATGACAACAATGATAAAAAGCTAACAAACAAAAAAAATCACTTGTAAAAAAATATATATATATCTTTGTGTCTGTGAAGTTAAGTTTGGAATTGGCTTAAAACAATAAATCACAATTGGGCATTGACATGCAAAGAATACCAGTGCAAAAATAACACCAAGACTGTGGGAATAATGCTCAAGTGGGTGTAGTCTTCTTGGATTCTCCAGCAATTTAGTGAACATGACTTCTAATGCTAATTTACTTTCACCGAGTGTAGAAAAAAAATCCATTAATCAATGTTTATACATGTGGACTGTTAAGTGTGGGTAGTCCAAACGTGCAGTCAAAGTGTCTTCAAAAACAAGAGGCCTCTCTCTCTTTCTATCTGCAGATGCAGCCAGCAAATAGAAAGGCACTAATAGAAGCTGCAATATAAATTTTCCTGTCACCTCCTCCACCTCCGAGGAGCTCCTTGGTCGATAAGGCAGAGATTGGGTCTGAAATTGATTTTCCACAATAATTGCTATTCTCTTCGTCAAGGGAGACTGGAGTGTCTCCGAGGCTTTTTCTTATTACAGCTGCAGGTTCTCCAAATGACCTGCCTGCAGGAAAATACATGAGAGGCTGCAGCCTTTTGGCCTTAGCAATCATCAAGGCTGTGAAGCATCGCGTAGATAAGATTCATGATGTTTTGTGCCACGGGCTCGACGCCACTCCGTAGATTGATAACGTTTGACCTTTACAACGGCAAACCTGAAGAAATAAATGACACATTAACTTTATATTGTCCCGTAAATATCAATTGAACACATTTACATTCTGGGGTGGAGGTTAAAATGTTGCATCATGCGGGATCTGCATCATAAAACCTTCATGCACACCTTCTTTCAAGTTACAGTGACAGTTATTGACCTAGACTCCCTCCGGTTGCTGACAAGCCTCACGTTTTTATGCTAGGTGTGTCATCACCTCTTTGATCTCTTACACAATGGCAAGTATCGGCAAACAAGCCGTTTGTAATGCAAGCAGTTAGCAGATCGTTGAAACTCTCCCTAATATTGAACCTGAAAAACAAATGACGCTGCATTGCTTTTTTGCATGAATTCCCATCGGATCAGTTGTGTCACCTTTGCATGGAGCAGAAAGAGCAATTTTGTAAATGATGCTCTCTTTTTGTTGCCCCTTGCCTTTAACATGGCTCCCGTTCGATACAAGCAGTAAGAGTGAAAAGGCTGGAAGGTGAGAGACCTCTTTTGAATTATCTCCTTCATCTCTCCCCTGGGAACGTGTCAGCCTGCATTCCCAATAACAGGGAGAGCCTGGTTGCCCTTGCAGCCCACACACAGGAGGAGGATTTATGCCATAGTAACCAAATCTTTCTGACTGAACTCTTGAGTGCCCATGAGAGAGGGTGAGGATTTAAGAGTGTAGTGTAATACTGTTGTTTTTGTAGAGAGATACAAAATTCGGTTTCTGGTGAGGGCTCTTGTGATTCATGATGTGCATGTACTGTACATGCATGTGAGTTACTGTGCAGAAAAAAAATTGTGATCTGATCGCTGACTCAACTGAGTTGAAGGAGTTCTGACCACTGGCGGAGCTAGGATTTTTGTCTTCGGGGTTCCACAGTGTGGCCAATGATTTCTCTTCTTTAAAATCCTTCAAAAAATGCTGAAACACTTTTGTTATATAGCTCCTATGGAGTACAGGGCTATGTTCTGAAATTTTGAAAATCTGGGCTGGTATTTGGGCGGCTTGGGTGGTATCAGGGGGAGGCAGTGCCCCCATGCCCCCTTGCTCTGCCAGTGGTTCTGACCAAGACAAACAATTCGAAGTTGGAAGTTTGTTTCTGTAGATGAATCAAAATGAAGGTGCTATTAGAATGAGGATCAACATAGTGCGGTGTCGACGTAAATATTGAATGAAACTGAGTGTGACATCTTCTTGAATTCACAGGTTGAATATTTCATCGTCTGCAGGCACACCTGAGAGCCAAACATATGACTCAATCAAAAGTTAATGTGCACGCAATATGCTGAAATTGTGAAGTCACAGGAGGATGAATTAATGCACCACGGATGACAGGGTTGCTTAATAAACACTGAACTCCAGTCACTTTTTATTTGACAAAAATCTCTTGTATAAATGATAAATTAGCAAAGTGAGCCCAAGTCACGTTGTCACATAACGGTGATGATGCAAAAATATCTTCTGACGTATCCAAATGTAGCAGCGCAGATGTTTTCTCTTCCTGCGTGCACAAACTCACTCAAATGAGACCCCACACATAACTCTACAGCATCTTGCAAGCATTTGAGGAACCCACCAGGAGTCAGCCTTATGGTGATGTGCATGTGTTCGAGCACGTGCAATTAGGCCGGCCCGTATGTGCGAATTCGGCAGCGACGCAGCGACCCCCTGCCCTGTTCAAACGCCACGCAGGCGGCCGCCAGTCGCCAGGCTCGGCGTGCCAGTTGTACACGCTGTGCCTGACGCCCTGCGGAGGGGGAAGGAAGGAGCGCAGCGGGGCCAGGCTGCCTCCGACACCTCTCCCACCGAGCCAAAGGCCCCTCTGGTGGGCTTCGGAACCCCACAAAAGCCGCAGCGAGAAATAGTAATGAGGACCAAGACTGTGAAGCACAGGATGACACACTAGGGACCCTGTCACAGGTTCTAAAGCACGTACACACACACACAATGCAAATATAGAAACATATGTGCGCAAGCAGCTTGCTCATAATCAGGCTGGCATGGATGCAGACAATCAAACACATCCAAACTCACCAGGTTGTTAGGAAGAAGACTTTGTGAGTGTTGACAACTTCTCCCTGACTACTGTAAATTGTTATTTTTAAGCTATATTTTTGTTATCCAAGAAATTGCACACCTGTTAATGAAATTTCTCAGAGATGAGACCGAGGCTATAATTGAAGCGTTGTTTTATATTTGCTCCAGGGCTCCCCCTACACTTGTTAATGGTAATTGACTTTTAAGACGCTGCCGTTAACACCGCTCACTAAGGGGAGCAAGAACTTTCATTCGTCCACACTGGTCCATCAACGTTATGGACCAGTAAAATAGGTAATCCAAGGTTGGAATTGGAACAACATAGAAGAACATCATGATTAATGACTGAAGTGTTTGAAATTCTTGTTTTCATTAGCGTCGAATGTGCAGAATTTGCAAATGTAAAACCAGGCCAACTTGCCATCGTAGAAGTGGTTGTAAACATCGGGTTTGCCAAGATAAGACATTGAAAGCATGTGTTTTGTGCGATGTTCAAGATGAGAGGGGTTGAAAATGAGATGAAATGGCGTGTGGCAGCTCACTGTGGGGAGGTAATTAGGGACAAACATTGAGACGCAGAGCCTGATCTCTCCTGCTGGAGGTTAAGTGAAATCGGAGCTGCGAGTCCCAGCGTCCCGGTGGCGCAGTGATTAGAATTTCCTAATGTGGGGCTAATGGAATGTCAGCCGGGAGCAGAACCCCTACACAGAAGCGCTCATAACAACAAGTGGTCAAAGCTCAAGACTGATTAAAGAGACGCAGAAGAGACACACAAGCACGTCGCAAGTGATGAAGCACAAAGTGGCTACGTTTCCATAGATACAATTTCTTCGATCCGATTAGTACCGTAATTTCCAGATTATAAACCGCTACTTTTTTCTCGGTCGGAATGCGCTTGATCTGATTAGAATATTCAGAATGGGGAAGCATTTCAAACTGTTTTGCTAGTCTTGCCCTTTCATAGCCACGTTTGGAAAAAAAACAAAAGTAGCCCCTAATGATGAAACAACAGGGAAAACAAAAGCGGGCCCCACAGCTGCAAATGTCGATTCTCAAAGCGGTTTGTTGTGCAGGGATGTTTGCAAGGCAGAGGCGCTGTGTGTATTTGAACACACGTGGGCGCGTGTGAACATTTGTGTATTGTGTACCTGTCCGTGTGAATGCGTGTCAATGCGGTGGCCTTTTGGCAGCGGGGAAACCAGCTGGGAGGGTGAAGGAGCGCATTCATTGCGGCTCTCGGGAGCTGGGGGCCACGCAGGTACCCGGCGAGGGGATGAAAGGCTGCTCCGCAGATGTCACCCGCTGGGGTTCAGTGGCCGAGCCAGCGAATGTCATGTTTGGCTGCAGTCCCACCAGTTGTTGGCAGGGGCGTCTTCTGGAGGATGCTCGAGTGGGATGCGAGCACTGGGAGCGCCCTAATGGGAGCAACATTAAAGAGAGTTGCTGGCTTCTGTCTGTCATAGAACATTAACCTTGTTTCCTGCTTCTCTCAGCCCTCTCAGCCATACACTTGCCCGCCTCGATGTGCGCGTGTTTGCATTTTTCCCACACAGGAATGTGTTTCACCCAGTTTAAGGCCTGAGAACCAAGTGAAAAGTCAACGTGTAAAACCAGAGGTCATTTTTTTTCCTGAAGTGGGTAAAATTATGTTTTTGAATTTCTGGTTTCAGGTTGAAGCCAATACATTTTCTAGGGTTCAACTACAAGAAAATAATTAGAAAAATAAAATAATAATAAAAGTTTAAATATTTCACATAGATATAAAATTACACTAAAATGGTGAGTATTATGGTTTGTGGATAAAAAAAATAATGTGAGTTTATTATTACTACAATTACTCAAACTAACCCTTAACTTTTGCCAGAGGTGTCATTCAACTTCTAATTTCACACAAAACCATCCAATAAAACACACACAGACAACATTGATCATAATCGACAAGCATCATAAACAAATGGACTCAAATGCAAATCATGGTCCAAAGCTTTGTGATCTCAGAGTCCTATCAAGTAGAAAACCCCGGACTGGTTGCCGGCCAATTTCAGGGCATTAAGGCAAGGAAATGCTCTTGAGTTTGATTGTGAGGTGTATGGGAACAATGGTTTCCCTACTGGCCGTGGGACTGTGTGAGTTTTTGTGTGCAACTCCATTGCTGTCACCCACTTGCGTAATGGAATGCATGAGGCGATCTAGATTGATGTGTTTTGGTGGTCTGCGACAGTGCATTCCTAGTTTGAAAAATTGTTTCCCACTGGGGTGATACATTGTGCCCGCTACCGTCCAATGTTGATGCAGTTGGGACATTTTTCTCTCAGATTAAATAGTTTAAAAAAAAAAAAAAAAAACAGTTGACGCTTTCATTTGATCTGACCCTTTTATTGGTGCCTGCTTTATTTTGTTCTGAAAAATGCGGTTTTTGATGATCATAGATTTCAATATACCACATGCAAAGCTGAACTGATAATATACACTTAACATAAAAAACATTTTAATCTTCCAGTAATGTGTAACATTGCAAAGCAATAACTCAGCAGCATCTAAAATTACACACAAAAATACAAACAAAAGTCCAAACTATGCTGTAATTGCGCTGGCTGTGACGCACTGTTCCATTTGTTGGTCTTTGTTTTAAAACATGCCAGGGCCTGGAAATGCCAAAAGAAAGAAAAAGGTCACTTTCTCACAGTAGGATTATTATTTAATGACACATAAATTCCTCCATTATACAAAGCAACACATACACACGGGGAAATATTGCGGTTGTGTTTTGCAACATCTGCGAATAATTACGCACCCACGCAAATGCGAGAAAATGACAAATGACATCAGATGCTATGAAACCACATACTGTATTTTTGTTTAAGTTAGTTCATTTAAGTTACCTTTTATTCAAAATATTATATATAATTAGTGATAAGATGTGCCAAATTCATTTTCATTGGTTCACAAAACAACGAAATAAAAAATGCCCGTTCACTTTCTCATTGATTGAAAGTCAGAATACTTAAAGAAAAACAACACACAAGCCCAAAATACAAACTAAACACAGGAAGACTGAAATTCATTCGCTGTCTGATCCTTCCCTTAAAACTGCAATAAATGCTTACACATTATACCGTGTCGTAATCACGTGCACGCACGCAAACCCGCACACACATACGTGCAAAGTGGACAAATCACACCCCGGGGATTTGGATGCCTGCAATTAAGATTATGATCAATGACAAGTCAATCATGAGGGCCCGCTCTCCTCTCCCTTCCCCAAC
Organism: Syngnathus floridae; assembly: GCF_059516105.1. Classification (NCBI taxonomy): domain Eukaryota; kingdom Metazoa; phylum Chordata; class Actinopteri; order Syngnathiformes; family Syngnathidae; genus Syngnathus; species Syngnathus floridae. The sequence goes on from NC_142428.1 coordinate 5,497,204, forward strand.
TCAGCAATTATTCTCCAGCTGGTGAGGTCGGCCCCTGAATCATTGCAGGAGACATTACACTCCTCTTTTTTTGTCCATCACTTCTTCCAAACACCTCGATCCGTACCTTCCTGCCCCGACTCCCCTTTTGCATCCATTTTCTTGCTCCCATTCGCTGTTCTTTTCCCCCGTCTGTCACTTGCGACAGCTTGGGGCTCTTCACCATTAGCTCTTAGACCTCCAGCCTACAGCGTCCATGTTAGGTCATAGAACACTCAACACCATCCATACAGATGAGTCCCCCTTGGCTTGGCAATGAATGATATATCGTAAAAACGATGCAGACAGCTTAAGCCACCAGTAGTTTTGGTGCTTTATTGGTCTTTTTTTTCCACAGTAAACAGTTGGCTTACTACATTGGCAGATGGATGGAATGGAACAGTCCACCCCCAAAGAATCATAATGGCACTGTCCATCTGTTTGTCATCCTCCATAAACCAGGAAGTAGCCTGCTAGCTAAGAAATAGATTGGCTATTTTTTTTTTTTAATGCCCTTGCATGTGGGAAAGGGGAGCCCCGCTTATGCACCTTACAATTGTTCATTGAAGACTGGGGAACAGTAAAATGCAAAAAACAATGGGCCTCATTCTCTGATTACCGTATTTTCTGACTATAAGACGCACCTAAAAACCTAACATTTTCTCAAAAGCCGACAGTGCGCCTTATAGTCCGGTGCACCTTATATATGGACCACATTCCTTAACTGGCCTGAAGCATTGTGTCATGAAATCAATCATAAGTGGCCCGCTGAAGACTATGAATCATAAATCAAAAAGACTATGGATCATTATTTTGTGATTATAAAGTAATTTGTTGCATCTGAAGTTGAAATAAAAAAGATAAAATGGAGAATGATTTGATTTGGATTAAAAATCTGACATGATGCATTAATGTTGCGCCTTATAGTCCGGTGCGCCTTATAGTCCGGAAAATACGGTAATGCATACAAATGTTTTTGCTTTATGTACAAGTTGAGCATATACATAAAATCACTATTGTACTTTATGGCTCTCGACTTTTAAATCAATAGTCTTCAAAATGGGCCATCATATTTCAATGTTGCCCAAAAAGCAGCTTGTGTTTTTGAGTCATCTGTGCTCTCAACACACACAACAGCAGGAGGGAAGCTGCACCTGTCCTCTTGCCTGTTTTGTTCTCCTTCGCATTGGCAGCCCCGGACATGCTGGATTTCACAGTTTCTCAGGTACATTTTCTACCATGCCACCAACTGCACTGAATAATAGCGCGTGGCTGTGTAGGTTGGGAGAGGCGTGCGCTCGGCGTGCCCATTATTCATCACAGAAAAGGCTGGCGCGTTGGCCGGCAGAAGCGTCGCCGCCGCTGCTGCTGTGCTATCTGAGAGCAGATAAAGGAGGCAGGTGTGAGAAGGAAATTAATGTGGATCCATCAGTTGTGAATTGGAGCTCCGTTAAAGACTCCAACCAACAGGACCCAATTTAGCCACAACAGCAGCATCTCCGGTGTGCAATTCTCTGTAGCTATATAATGTAATATTTAGTGTGCAATGTGTGCAGGTGCTATCCAGCTCACAAACAGCAACCACGTGGCATGCAGGCGTGTCCATTAAGGCTCCCAGAGTGGGGTAGGACTAATTCTGCCTGGGAGCACGGGCAAAGGGGGCTCTCCGTGGACAGCGGGCTGGGGGGAGAACTGCAGTTTAACCTAATTTGGTTCTAATTACAAAGACAGGAAGTCCACCTGCCACATATACTGCCAGGCTCCCCATCTCCTCCGAGGGTGGGCACGAGGGACGGGGGAGGAGGGGTAGTAGAGTGCGAAACAGCTTGCATGATTTTTGTTGCGGTGGCCTTCAGAGTGGTTTTTAGACACGTTCTTGTCAGCACACTCTCTCGCAGAACTGCTCTGGTAGACAAATATTTGAAAAGCGACGTAGCCTCCAGCGAGATATTTCAACTGTACGCATTGAAAATGGTTATCTGATGAGAACAAAAACAGCATTATCTAGTAGTGACATCACTGAAATGCCAAACATTGCCACTAGCCTTGAGAGATACACTTGCTGGCAACAACGTTAAAGTTACTTGCCCAATCTAATGGATCTAACTTTTAATGCCAAAAAGTCTATTGTATCAACCCCAAGTAAGTTTATAATAAACATTTTGTTTTAGTTGTTACAACAATTGTGTTCCTGCAATATTCTGTGACACTATAAGCAAGGGATATTAGCAACATGCTGCAATTTAAAATTAATAGATAAAACTTTCCCGAATAAAGCAGACACAGTATGACTCATTTAAATTAAATATAGTTAAATTAAATATAATTAACATGCTAAAGGTCAAACTTGTGTGTAACTTTTATCTGTCAGGCCTATCAACTGACCAGAACCCCCCCCCCCCCCCCCCCCCCCCAAGTGGTGTTAACTGCATTCTCTGGCCGTGTTAAGCTCCCTAACAAGGAACCTGATTGTACTGTTAATGTGTTACTTCCTGTGGGAGTCAGCTCTGGAATGGAGTTGAGCGTCCAGTGCCTGGAATGACTCCTACAGGGGAATGAGCCCAGACTTCCACTTTGTCAGGCCGGCGGATATTCACCCCTTATTCTGGTGAAGGTTCAAACTTTTGTCACTCATGTAAACATGAACATCAAAGAATTGCCTTACATAAGATCATAAATGGGGAATAATCTTGCATTTCTGGATTTTTTGCAGAAACGTCATAAGATATAGATAATATAAATAGTATAATATAAAATATAATATAAAATAAAATAAGTTTCAAATTACCCAAGACATTCAAGATGTTTTTCTAAAGATTATTTTTTCCATAATTTGAATTACTTTCCAGGTGTCCTGATAATAAATCTGTGCCATACCTTCATAAAAATATGCGACCCCCAACAAAGCAGTTATTTTTCCACTTGTAAATACGGACACAATGGTAGAATATGAGATACGCAAAGCGAGATGGTTTTTGGTCTTTTGTTCGACAGAGCTTGTGGGCAGCGGGTCAGCTTCTTAGCAGTGAATGTGATGCGTTGCCACGGCAACTTGCTTGTTACCCACCCTAGAGTCATGGGGTGCGAGGCACCATCAGCAGTGTGAGTGTTGTTCAAGAAGCAGTTCACCCTTAATCAGTCAGCGCTGATACAAGGGTGAAGAGAGATGATGGAGCCTGCGGCTATTTGGAAGTGCAGCATCACACGCGCAAAAAAAAAAAAACAGAGCTGGGACAAAATAGTGCATCAAGTAAACACAGTGGAATGAATGTTTTGAGTCATGTGCGATTAGCTAGAAATGCAATCATAGGTTGTACCTCTAAAGTCAAACACAATTTGTTCCGGTATATTTTAACGGGCATGGATTCTACAAATGTGTGCCCTTTTTTATTTATTTTTATTTATATTTATTTATGTTTTTTAAATTAATTTTATGTGAAATTGTATGTACCATAGTGGTATCGGAACTTGATTTTGGTATCAGTGAGTGCAAATATACCAACTTTTGTTAATTTCTTCGCTCACCACACATGGTACGTACGTTTGATGACTTTACAATTGTTTACATTATTAAATTGAGTATGCGTGTCTCAACTTGGCACCACTCAGTATCGAGATAAAATAAATGAGAAGAAACTTGTGCCATGGGTAAATCTAGCTTGAAGTTGTGTTAGGAAACTTAATAAGTGACTGACCATCTGATTCACACCCTCTCGGTCCAAGACGTGTTTATTTCCAGCCTGTGATTGTATCAAATTTGTCCCGTTTTAAACGTCATGCTTGGCGGATAGGCAGCACACACTGGTGGCTGAAAGCAGCCAAAATCACTTTATTTATGTTTGGATGGCAGCGGGCGCTCCGTGCTGCTTGGCACCCGCATCGAGCTGTGGTCTTTGGCACCTCTTTTCATCCCCCCCTGTCCTTCAAACATGCAAGCTATACAGCTCCACTGGGCCCCACTGCAACTTGTGGATGTATGCATATGCACGTTTCTGGAACGTTGCATGTATGCTGTGTCTTATTTTTTTTTTTTTGGTGCCATGCTGAGAAATTTTGTACCCTGAATATTCCATCAAAGACAACAGAGTGGCACTTCTTTCAACTAGTCCAAGCCTTGAGATGTTTTACAGCAATGATGATCGGGATGAAAATGATCAGGATTGTTATCCAGCTTCTGCAGATCTTGCTAGTTATCAGACTAGTTGCTAGTTATCATTTGAATCAGGTGTGTTGAAATATGTAGACATATTTGCATATACCATCCTCATTTCCATTATGTGTAGTAACAAAACAAAGCCTCTTACATTATCATAAAAATCATGAAAATTCCATAGACAAGCCGCAGCTTGTGCAAAAATTAGCGGCTTATAGTCGGGATATTACGGTACTTAAGACGTCACATGGCTGGCTTGACTAGCATAGCATTGAAGCCAAGTTGCACCTTCTAATCTTCCCTTTGCTGTTTTTTTGTATCTCTGTAAGAGATTTCTTTTCACCTCGGGGAACCTGCCGGCCCTTGCTTGGTATATAAGTATATAATTTATATCTCCTATATTTACTGTATAAACCAAAGCAAGGCCAGCCGCCTTAAAAGGAAGCACAGCCCTTTTCCTTGCTTCGCAGTTCTGAGGATCTGCTGAAGCTCAAACCGGGGATCCGTAGCCTGGGTTTGCTCAGGCTACAGCAGTCCACGCAGATGAAGGCCCGGGAAGAGGTTGAATCTGGACAGATAACGGAAGATACGGGCGACTAATTTGGACATGTGCTCTGCCGCCGGATGACGAGCGTCTGATAAAGAAAACATGAGAGAGCGACAACTGTGTTACTGAAGGAGGATGTGAACTCCCTACAGGATCTCAAATGTCAGGACCATTGTCCTGTTAGGCATCTGATCACTCTGCTTTCTCTTTTGTGTCGCTAGAATCTGCAATAACCTCTGAAATTTTGAAAGTGAATGTGCTGAGATGCTAAAAAAAAAAAGTCTGTTTCAAAACCGATAACTTCATTCCCAGAGAGTGTTCAATAGAAACAAAATGTTCTTCATCCAAACATTTGAATACATTTTATAGATCTGATTGCAATACTGTGATATTGTAAATAATATTTGTGCTCAAGATTTTCGTATGGTCAGAATCTGATGTGGTCATCAGTCATTTGATGGACGGATGCAATGTTGTTTTGCAAATGCAGACAACCAAAGCAGTTCTTGGCCAACACACATTAGAGAAACCCTGCTGGGGGTCATATGGTCCTGACAGTCTTGGTCTGCTTGGCCTAACACAGAACCTATTGCTGAGCCAGTGAGGGAAAGAACAGCACCATAGTGTGTGCTCGTGGTACTAGTACGTGTGTGTGTGTACGTGTGTGTATAGTTCAGCTCCCGGAAGGACAGCCATGGCTCAGAACCGCAAGGAAGCTGCTGGGAAATGTCTGTGTCACCGGTGTCACCCAGTGAAGGCAGATACAGAAAGCAGCAGTCACAGACACATTCTTGGCCTGTGCCTGTTTCCAAACACACACACACATACATACAGTACATACACACACATGCACAGTACTGCTTAATATGAGTACAATGCATTTTTCACAGGTCAAAAACTCTATTAACAGTTTACATATACAAAAGTTTACTGTTTATCAAACCGCAAAGTGGGCTGCTGACTTGCCCTTCTTTTGTTTCCATTGATGACATCATTTCTAGTAAGATGGCAACTCAGGGTATAAATGCTGGACTAGTTTGCTGTTGCAATTTTTTTTTTGCTTTTATACACATTGCCTATTCTCCTTTTTTAATTATTTAAATGGCTTAAAAATATTTTATGTTCTTTAATAAACCTTTAAGCAGACTATCAATGTAAGAGTATCTTTGCTTTACTGTGCATATGACGAATGATAATTTTCAATCTTGAATCTCGACTGAGGGTAGTACAAGTTTCGATGTGGTCATCAATTTTTCTATCCAATTTCTGTACTGCTTATCCACACTACATTCACACCCAAGGATAAAATCATATAATTGTAAAAAGATGTAAAATATTCTGCAAATTAAAAATGCAACATTATTATTATTATTTATTTTTTTATTTTTTTGCAGTACATTTTGTCATCCTTTTCGTTTAATGTCATTTACTTTCTCCATTTCCTCTTTGTACTGTGGATGGGTACTCCGAATGCTGTGGAACCAAAAGAAGCTAACTAGCACCCCCTTTTGAAAGAGAAAAACAGCATTTCATCCTTGGACTCGTCTGCTCGTCTGATCCATTTCTGGTATGTAGAGCAGAATAAAGTGACAGGGCAGTGCAGTGGGGGTGAATTAGGGAATTAATTGGGATTAAAATGTTTATGGCTGGAGGTTGTTGTGGTTGACCTTTTCATGTGTAATTCACATGCCTGAGAAATGACTATTTAGTGAAAACAACAGCTTTGATTAATATGGATTAACAAGGTTTTACAACTAATCATTCATAAATATATAAACATGTTTGGCATAATTCCACTTAAATGTATTTATTTGTTAATTACTCTTGTTGCCTTTGTTTATTCTCTCCTGCGTGAATGTCAAGTTAATCAACCATTACATTTCAAAGTAGCTTTTTTTTTTCTTTCCCTGAAGCATATGAAGCTGTAAAAGTTACGAGTTCAATGAAAAGCGCACCTGGCTAAATCGTCATTCTCAATCATATTTGGCGGCTTCTATTTCCGAGAGCATCTCGTCAATTTGTCGTAACCTTGACGCCATATTTTCTTGCAAGTCATTTATTTTTAAGTAATGGTTACGTTTTACGTACAACTTAACCGAACACGAGTACTCGACTGAAATTCACTCATTTTAGAATGCTCAACTAATTCAAAGTCTTTTTTTCATTAGATCCGATGTCTTAAGTAGAACATTCACATAAAATTCCCCCTCACAGTTTGAAGGCATTGGAGGTCAAAGAGGAGCTGGTGGTCCAGGCTGCAGAGGGGAGGGGCGGGGCTTGGGAGGGCTCTCTGGAGTGTGCAGTGTAGCTGGTTGGTGGGTCGGTCAGGTGCAGCGCCACCAGTGATCATTAGGGTTACAGCTGCCCAGGCCAGATTGTGTGCTGCCTGCACCGGGCGAGATGTTTTGCCCAGGGAGAAGAGCGAGCATCTGTCTGTCCCTCCCCGTAGACAGTAACCTCCTACCAGCCTGTCCAAGTCAACCCAACTAGTAACAAGGTCACCCAACTCCTACTTTCTCTTGCTCGCTCATGCACAGCTGCTCTCTGCTGCCCTCTACGTCTCGCCATTGTTATCTCTCCGTCTTAAGACGGGGCACAATCAGACGTAGGGCAATACTTCATTTGCAAAACTGTACAAACGACTTAGTTATCTGAGTCCAGTGCTAATTGCATAATTTGATCCCCGTTGATAAAGCACACTTTCATCATTAGGAAAATAATTGGCTTCAGCAACTAGAGGGCTTAATTTTTTAAGCACCATTGTTCGTTCTTATTGCGTCACACAAGAGCAAAATTATAATTATACACAAAGCCCAAAGGGTTCGCCGCCATACTTCTGATTTCTTTTTCTCAAGTTGCATCTACTTTTTAAAGGCTTTCGGTGTTGTTGTGATGATTGCATGCATGAAGTGATGGATGCTAATCTGAGTGATCTGGCTTTGCTTTTGTGAGAATAATCTTACCCGGTAACAGATGACACTTGGCCAGTGTGAATCGTCAATCAAATGTAGTGTTCCCTCGACAACAATAAACACTTAATGGGAATGTTAAATGTTGAACAAGGTTAAGCAACACAGTTTGGCCCTTGATTGGCTTAGAAATTAAATCCGATTCCAAAAGAACAAGCAACCGAGATATGAGTATTTAAACACATTTAACAGAAAAAAGAGTTATCGATCAAGATGGACAGCATCGCTTAGAATCAATTGTTAACCCAGTTGAATGAGAAACAAAAAGAAGAAAGCTGAAAACAGGTGTGACACCAACTTTGTGCCTCACAGGAGACAATAAAAGCCTTGGTCAAGGGCACAGCACCTGGACCATTGTTTTAGCCCACAAACTGGCTTTTAAGTGCAAATTTCCACTTGGTCCTAAAGGAGACCTGGCCTGCACACTTGCTTCACTCATCTCAACCAATATGTGATCCCTTCTCATTTGCATAATGGGTAGAATGCAAATGAGGGGGCCAGCTTTGTCGAACCAAGACAAAAAGAAGAAAGAAAAAAAGGAGTGGGGGGGGCAGACTGCTGCCATCCTGCTGAATCGCATCTGTAACGACACAAAGCCGTAATATATCTTGGCCCTCATTTTAGCGGTGATCACAGCTTATATTGAGCACTTCAAGGACCAATAATAGATAATTATACAATATAAAGACTAATTTAAGCAATCTACCTAAGAACATTTCGCTTTCTTAACTTATAAAAGGATTTATACATTTTCTTGACTTAATGGAAGTGATTGCTTTGTGCTGGCTATTTTGTCAGCATCATATTTGCTCAATTGGGTCTCCCAGTCTGTTTAGCAAGATATGAATTGATGGTTGGATGAGAGCTAAAGTTTAATGGCACAAGTTTTTTTGCACAAAAGGCATATATGATATCAAGAAAGCATTATAGTTGCAGTAGTGTTGTCATTTAGACAACAATAAATAGATCATGGAATGTTTAGAAGCATATCTCAGGAAGAAAGACTAAATAAATCCTCTCTGATGTTGACTGATCTGTTTTCTAGTACTCTACTTAACGTCCCAATACGATAAGTACTACAATGATATTTGCATTAATCCATCGCTTAGACTCCCCTTGTACCTTCCCTTTGTCACATTGCCACTCGGGCTCATAGGTATTTACTTTAGATTAATCTTCATGAGCTTCTTAACATCGGGAAACACGTTTGCGTACATTCTTACATGGACAAATACACGTAGAGACTAAACCCTGTTGCCTTGTTCTCGTGGAAGGTAGATTATCTGCGAATGTACGGGGAAATTTCTCCAGGGATGTTTTTTGGCGGCGAGTAATAAAACTCGGAGTGTGTTGCCTTTGCCAAGCTGAGACATCTGGTCACCTTATCACAGATAAGTGGGGGTTAGTCCTGGCATCTGCTAGAATTAATCCATTTTGCAAACACCGTTATCCTAATCTCCTAAATATGTCAGTCCACAACTGTAGTGTAAGGCACTAGGTATCGTTTTTCCATCTCGAGAAGGCTGAAGTCCTTAAGCGTGTCTAGTCGTGACACTCGGTGGAGAAGTGCGGGACAAAAAGACGTCACGGGGTCCACCTGGCCAACAAATTCAAGTACCAAGTGTGCTCTGCAACTTGCTACCTAACATCTCTTCATAAATATTCATGCGGGCGGATTTGTCTTTTGTTGCATGCCTAGTCAGCAGTCACAGAACACATGGTGAGTGTTGGCAGTGGCCAGCCTAGGTAGAGAGGCCGCGGACGGAGGCAGTGGCAGGAACCAGGACCTGTGAGGCTGACTGACATTTCCATCTGTGGCGAGGCCTGGTAATTATCGGGGAGAGGAGCGCCCGCAGCAGCGCGCCATCTGCTAGGGGAGATGGCTCAATGAGGTATGAGCACGAGCGGCGCTCCGTCGGGCCACTGCCTGTCTCTGACATGAGGGCTCGCATCTGCTACTGAGGAGCCGGGCCGCCCAACACAGCCTGCCTGGCTGGCCGGGAGAGGGGGCTGACAGGAGGGGGAAGAGCAGCCAACAGCCCCTCTGACACCCCCACTCTATACCTCCGCCACCGCCCGACGTCGTTCGTAACCGTCGCTGCCCCTGCCGAAGACACACTTGACAAACCTACTGACAAGTTTTGGGTTGCTCTCGGGTTCTAGCTCTTCTCGGAATTCAAACTTGTCACCGTCCCTAACCTTTAAAGCCAGACTATTTTTTTTTTTTTTAATTAACTCTAGTATTTGCCTAAATATTCATTCAAGTATTCTTGGAAAAGACACCTGGTGCACTTTCATTCTTACAAGTTTATTCCGGCACAATCGTGCAAGGTCACCAAGGTAAATGAGGAAAGCTAATGTTCCTCGTCCATGTTTCGTGATAGCTTTACTTGTTATGGTCTGAAAGCTGCTCAGGTTGACAAATTTGAGATTTTTAGGGAGCAAAACTTAACACGTATAATTGTTTTGAGCTTGTCATGCCTGGTCAAAATAGTTGGCACAATCTCAGAATACTACGTTTGCCCCAAAACATACACCTCACTTGTTTTCACCCTGACATACCCAATTAGGTGTATGCCGTTCCTAATTATGTTCAATGAGTTTAGTCAGGCACCAGTGAACTCCAACCATGTTGTAGAAGCAGCTCCAGGATGGCTGACAACGGGTGCATCGGTTCAGTACGAGGTCCCAGTGCCCTGCGTGTCGTAGATAATTTGCTACTCCCGAACTGATCTGATTAAAATAGTTGGAACAACATTAAACTCCAGCTTACAACCCAATCAAGCAGGAGAATATCTGAAACCGTTTTGAATTTGAAGTTGATTTGTTCCAATACTTTTGCTCATCACAACTTTTGCATCTGTCTTGAGCTACAAAATCAGAGCTTTCCATTCAACACAGCCGCTTTCAAACATTTTCAACATCTGTCATCTTGAAAACAAGATCTTTCGCAAGCTTTTGTGATTGATGTTTTCATACGGTACATACTTCCAACATCTCGAGAGTCTCAAAAGTGTGAAACTAGCAAAGCGAGAGAAGTCAGAAAGCTTGCAAAGGAAGAGGGCGGAGTACGCTGAGTGAAAAGCGCATCGCCTTGTCGCGGGATTTTATCAGACTATTTGGACAGATTGGTAGAATTCGAAATGCAGCAGGGGCTTGTGATGTGGCAATAAAGCGTTTGCCTTTGATCCCGCCTCACTTTTTTTTTCCCATTCCTACACTGCACATGTGCATGTCAAAACGAATTAGATCAACCAAGAAGAGGCGAGGCAGCTGTGGTGCCGCGCAGCAAAACTTTACATCACCTCAGTTTACCAACAGTCTGCTTGTTGTTGTCATTGTCAAACTCGACAACGTGCAACTCCGCCGGCGCCGTCACCTGTTCGCGACAACAAACTTCAAGGTGTGTGATCTAGATGAAACGACACACAAATAGAATATCCATCTTTACACGTGCTTACATTCCAAGCCGCAGCTGTCAATTACCTACATGGAGAAAAAAAAAAAAACACTCTTTGATAAGAAAAATATGAAGCAAGCCAACACCCACACTTGGAGTGGCTTTTTCAGATGCCGTCGCACTTAGGAAAAATTTGCGACGACACATCGACGTGCCTATTCCCCCATTCAGCAGCATTAACTCGGTGCCATGTGTCGAACAAACGGAGGCCATTTTGGAGCCCTTAATGACAAGGCTGCTCGGCTCCTCTCCTCTCCCTCTCGCTCTTTTCAAATTGCTCTCTAAATGAAGTACAGCTGTGTGGACCAGGTGCTGCCTGCCTACCCCCATCCCAACCCGCCGCCGCCGCCCCCCCTCTTTTTAGAAAGAACAGGAAATTATGAAATCCCCCAAATCCTTCACAAATGGGCAGGAGGGAAGGTTGGAGAATGTCAAGCTGCATGTCTCTTGTCAGTGGATGAGCTTTCATTTAGGTTCATCGCCAACGTTTTCGCCAACCCGACCCGGGACGTATTTCACATTTGAGTGTCAGTGGCCTAGACTTTACTTTGTGGATGTATTCAGGAGTTCCATCCTTTTTTGCTTACAGATTTGACAGCAGTGAGTGAAGTCTATGTGGAGCAACATTCAATGAGCGCCGACATTGGGTAGCTTGCAATTACTGAAAATATTTGGCTCATATTTTGGTTTGTGTGGAAGCAGATTAATCAAGAGATTTGAAACCTTTCTAGGGCACTCATTAAAAAATATGTGGAAATTCCAAGGTTTAACCTTCAAAGGATCGGAATAACTATTGCCAAAGATATGAAACATTTTCAAGAAGTGCAATACCTGTTTGTAACACTGAGTCAATGTGTGTGTTATGCTTCAGACAGAGCGAGCACTTGCATTTTCTGGCAATTAATGCGAGCGCACTGCTGTGTGTTTGTGAAAAAACAAGCTCTTTTGCATGTTTTAGTACAAGAGATGGATTAGTGAATCATAATCAAACATTCATTGAACAGCACTATTTGCCCCCAATCCCCCTCCCCAACCCCAACATGCTGTCGCCAACTCAGGAGCCAAGCGATCCGTTTTGATGTGACCATAAATGTGCCCCAAAGCTGCACAGCTACGTACATTTGATCAGTCGAAAACTTTTTAGGTAAAACTTTTACGCATTTCTGATTGGCTGTTAACGTCCGCAACATTGCTACCCCATTCAAATTTGCAGCAAAACTTTTAACCGAAAGGTCAGCCACTCATGAAACCTATAATGCGTAACTGTTCAGTCAGGTTTAGTCGGCCTCGACTTAACCATGTTCTTCTTACTGCAGCAGGTCCTGGATAGCATCCATCCTATAAGCAAAGCACGCCGTTTGTTCTTTGACAAGGGAACGCGCACAACTGCTGAACTAGGCCTCCTGCTCAGGAGACCGCCAATGTGCAGCTGTCAATGTCTCCATAAAGCCCCATATCCATAATAGACAAAGCACTCATCAAGCCTCGGCTTCATCTGGCCTCCCAGATGCCCCATCACCAGGGGCAAATCCCATCCAGGTCTCAGCGCCGCACCGTGCAGCCAGATGTGCGCTGGCAACATGGCCGTGGGGTCAACACATGGCCAAGGTAGAGCCGATAAATGAATTATACTCTGATTATCATAAATGTGGCATCTAAGCATTGTGTGGCATTCAAATACCAGGATGTAGGTGTTGCATCACGCACGTACGGACACACAAAAAAGTATCAAGCTATCGTGTTTTGGCAATGGTTTACAAATTGCTGAAAGTTTCTGCAGGAGGAAAATGACACGTTTGAGCCAAAGCGCATTTCGGATTCTCGGAATGGTTGGCTGCCATATGCCCTGTATTTGTACATCATTCCGCAATGTTCTAGGTCGCTCTCCTAAACATATTCCGTTTCGTCCCATGCCAAAAAGACCTTTTTCCCCTCCGCCTCCATCCCGCCGTTCCTCGTTTCGCCGAGTTTGCGCCCGGCCTTGGCTCCTCGTACTTTCCCCCCCTTTAAGACACCATGCCAACTTCAGAGGACCCAGGTGTATGGGTGCCTTATCAATTCCACTAACAAGCGTGCTTACTGGGATCACAGGACACGTTGTGGCTTGCTTTTAAGTCCCCGTCTGTAGCCAAGAGTGACCTGAATTGGAGACACGGGGCTCCCATTGCTGATAGCAGCCAACCTCTGATGGGCAGTCCCTCTTCCAGACTTGGCCAGCACTCCACGTGGGTAGGAGGAGGGAAGCGCGAAAGAAGTCTTTGAAATGCTGGAGTTCCATGAAGAATTCAGAAGCAGGATGGATTCAAAGGATTCTGCTAGAGGAAAGGAAGGAAGTGGAGAAACAAAACTTGGGTGAGTCTGCTTGTCGAGAATCAAAGAGTATCTGATTTTCATTGTGACACTTCTTACCCAGCACGTAAAAAAGTATTCAAAGGTTTGTTTACCTCTTCTCATTTTCAACAACCTGGCAAAAGCTTCACCAGAAAAATACAAAAGAAAGAACGTTCCTCTCATCCTGACATCATATGATGTCCAAGCTGCCCTCTCAGTGCTTGGCAAACAACTCAAACTTTTGATCATGACAATAATTTATGTTGTTAGAGCCTCATTTTTATGACATTCTTGCTTGTTTTTAATCAGTGCATCAAAATGTTTATTCGTTTGTGGCCAATTCAATCATTAATAGATTAACATTATCCTCAATCTCACTGTATTCAGCATTCTGATCTTTTTTATTTTTGAAAACTGCAAGTCAGTAAATGACTTAACATGTTTCAAAAAAAATGATGGAAATGGATTTTATGTTCGTGCTGCCGCCTATATTTGCAGCAATGGTGGCAGCTGAAGACCATTATGTCCAGGTGGTCTTGAGAATGCCATGACTTTACAGAGTGCTGTACAGTTTTTCTCCCTCCACATATACACTCACACACATTCATAAACACGCACACGTGATGCGGAAAGCCTCACAGCTGCTCGGCCCTGCTGCATGTCAATTAGGATGGTAGAGGATGTAGAGGGACACATGGACGTTCACACAGCACATGTATAATTCATGATAGGTTGCTTGGACTGTGTTGAGTTCGACTTGTAGACTGCATTGGAGATTTATTTTAAAAGATGCTTTGTTAGAAAACAAATGTGACAATCATTGGAATACTAATTGCTTATTTTATATTGTCACAATAACTAAAATAGTTGAGTCAGCAAAATTAGTAGATTCCGGCTTCAGCTCATATTAAAGTAAGTTTGACTTTTAGCAAAATTTGAATATAGTCTCTCACTTTAATTTCTTGGCCTCAATTTTGGACCAATGCCTTAACATGGCTAAAACATACAAACATGTTTTTAACGTCAAGGGAAGTGAGAAGAAAGAGGTGGGCCCATTATGGTGATTCCCCTTATGAAAATTAGATGTGGTGGGGTCAAGGGTCAGCCGAGCTTAATTCAGTTTTCATGTTGTGTTACATACCAGCTGTGTGTGTTTGCGTGTCAGCACACAAAGTAATTGGCTGAGTGACACTTTCCTTGGCAAATTTTGACACTAGAGGTGAACAAGGATGTGGTGCCAGGGGAGCTAACCTTGTAGAAAAATTATTTTACACAGCAGGGGGGAATGTTGAAGGGACCCGCCTCAATGCATTTGCATCATGTAATGAACATTACAGAATTTTTCATCTAATTGATATCGAGCATTTAAATTTTATTCACTGCCACCCAATGTCATGATCTAACTCCTTTTTTGGACACCAAAGTCATTCCTTCCTCTGAGTTCTCACCTTCACCCCTTTTGTTTTCATCACCCTTTCCTTGCTTCCTTCTCCCTCTTGCTCCTGGCGTAGCTCGTGGAGAAGAGGAAGAGGCGGAGCAGCAGCCAACGCTGTGCTGTTCCTCAGAACTGTCCTCCTCTATGCACAACACAGATGGTTATTATGGAGCTGCACATAAATTGATTATGTTGGAAATTAACTGTTGCTGTCAAAGGCAGCCGCCAACCTGTCCCAGTGTGTCCCTGTGCCCGCTGATGCATAGGATCCAGCTGATGGACCAGATGTTTGCACACTGCGCCGCTCCTTTTAAGGTCGCCGCAAAAAGTGGAGCGAAGGCTTTCTAATCTTTGCGGCTTTGTACTTTCAGTCGGAGCCCTCTTGACATTTGGAGAGAGCGAGATGGGAATTTATCAATTGGTGAACTGGATATTTTGATGTTGGACTGATTCAGCATGATCTTATTATGTCCAGGCAGAGAGGGGATACTTTCTGGAGTGATGTATTCTACTGTCTTGGAACACAGTGGCTGATGTCCCCCCCTCCCATGTGAGCTGTGATTGATCGGTGACCAGTCGACATTCAGGTATTAATCCAGTTCCCTGTCACCTGTCAAATAGATAAACCCATTGGAACAGGGGTGTCAAATTCTGGACCGTGGGACAAATTCTGGCCCATATTTGGCCCGCGAAGACAAATCTTGTGTCAATACTAAAATTGCAAATTGTTTTCAAGTTTAAAAAAATAGAGGTTTCTAGCAATATTTATTGCCATTCATCTTTTTTAAAAATTTGAACAGTTTTTACTCGTCTCTGATTCCAAAATTCACTAGTTTCTTGCGTAGCTTATACTGTGTATAATATGAGATTATTTGGGTTGACAGTCATAATGGCCTTCCAAAGGAAACTATGATGACAAAAATGAGACCCTCCATTAAAGATGAATGGATGAATGTTGCCAAAATCCGCCGCCAGCAGAGTAACTTTTAATGTACCTGGTGAATGTAGCTCCACGTTTGTGCCAGAAGGCCATGTATTCGTTTTATGCAAACTGGCATGCCAAGATCCTTCAAACATTGTTCCTAAGAAGGACTGTCCTCGAGTAGCTCATTACAGGTTCCTCGGGATAAGCAGTGATGGGTGATTCCTGGCTGCAACCTCAGGGGACAGCTTGTGCACACAAATGCCAAACTCAGCAGAAAGTCAAGTCCTGGGAGCGTCGCGACATGGTTTTCCAGGCCTGACCTTGATTCCAGGCCCGCTCCTGCGTGTTTCCGTATGCATGGCAGAGTTTCGAGGACTGCCAAAATGTGAGCCAAACAGCGGATAGGAGCCCCCTGTGATTTCCACACACGCACAGCAACATTCTGATGCACGGGCGTAAACATTCATCAACGAGGGCCAACTCACATCATGAAGGTTAACTTGAATCAGAGTGGAAGGATGAATATGTTCTTTTATATCCGCTCAAATGTGGAAAATTGTAAATCTTCAAGACTGTTTTGATAACATACAAAGATGTTCTAAGGTTGGAAGCTTCTAAAATCTCCACTGTGGTGTTAAATGTGCTAATGCGCTTCTGCGCTCTCTGAGAGCGTTTTGATTCTCACTACTCAGAAGATCAAGATGACTTTGACTCGCTTTTCAGCAAAAAAAAAAAAAAAAAAAGCTGCTGGATGCTTTTTATAGCAGCTTTTCGGTGGAAGAAAACCCCGCTGATCGGCGAACTAACCAAAATCACGTCTTAGCCCAGAAAGGCGTCGTGAAATTAATATGACTGTCAGGTGTGAAAAACTGAGTGGATTTGCGGATTTATGTGGCGCATCCTAGATGGAAGGAGCAGAAGTCATTTTCGAAAGGCATATGTGTGGGGTCTCTTAAAATTTTAAGATGTTAAAAATGTACTTTAGCTTCTTGGTGACCCTTCAAACCATTTATACACATTTTCCCATAATACAACTTTTTGGAGTTTTCCCAACTTTATATTCTGCGCATTATTGGACATTAGTTTCTTTAATGAGATTAAATTCATTTTTCCTCTTCTGTTTATTTTGTCTGTTCTAAAACAATAAACATCTGCAGAGGATGTGCTGTATGGCTTTAGAGGCAAACCCTTTTGCAAATGTTTCAACAGTAAATATCTTCTTTTCCTAAGTATGAATGTATCGTATCTTCTAACACCCAGATGGAATTTGGAGGAAAAAAGGTAGAGGGGGAAAAAAAAAAATCCGGATTCCAAAGCAATGTGCTTTCATTGTACAAAACTTAGATTATGAGAGAATAGGCTGAGGGATTTCTGGCGATTTATACTCGTCTGAATATAAAAAAAAGGAATACATCGTCTATTCTTCTCATGTCTATCAGCCTGGAACACCTTGAGTTGAGAGCTCAATTACAATGTTCCACATTTATGTGTGTGTATGTGTGTATTAACATCAATGAGCGCGCGGTTGTGCTGGGAGATATTTTCCAATCACCGCACTGGCGCTTCCTCATTGTTCGCCGGCCGCTGTTTGCCATTGCGCGATTAACAACGTTATCTGTAGCTAACCCAGTCAGCCGGCCAGCCGGCCCTTGGGCCATTGTGTTTCCGTCAGGGGTGGGTGCCCTCAGAACTGTGTGTCAAACTACCCTCCTCCCCACCCACACACACCATCAGCACCACCTTCCTGTCGGGACAGGCTTGGCTGGGCCCAGGTGGGATGTGCTGGCATTTGGGCACTTTACAGGGGGTAATGGGTGCATTGGAGGGCTTGAGACAGGGAACAAGTGGCTTTTACCCTCAAACCCATTTGAGAGGTGAGGACTGGTGAGTGAGTAAGGATGGGAGGCCCTCAGGGGGCCATCTTTGTTTGCCCCCGTGTATCAGGCTCCATCTGGTCACTCTGCAGAGAGGACAGCATCTGTGACAGGCTTACAGAAGCAGTCCCTTCATCGTCTTGGCTGCTCTTAAATTTACTCAAGCGCAATCTTGAGGACTTTATCCATATCACCTCCTCTTTGTGGTACGCTTCACCATTCCATAACCATCATCACATTTCTTTCCACTATAACAGCTACAAAGGTATTCAAGTTGAGTACGGCCGGCTGCTTTATTACTAAATTCCCTCTGGAAGGTTTGTATTTGAAATATCACAAAAGTGTTTTGTGATGTACACTGTACTCAGAAAACAGCATATTGCTCATGTTTTAATTGCATGCAAGATTGTAGTGATGTCGTCTCTGTTGTAAATATCATATTAGCATAATTACTGACAAGACTGAAAAGCTCCATCTCTCTCTCTCTCTCTCCTTCTCTCTCTCTCTCTCCCCCCCGCTTTTTTTTTTTTTATCCCAACAGGCTCTTTTCCCCGCAGCCTCTTCCACCGTTGACCTGCGTGCCCTCTCCTTTGATGGACTCATGCATTCATTGCCCCCTTCTCTTCCTCCCCTGACCCCCCCCCCCCCCTTCACCCCCACCCTACGCTGTATAATTGACTCAGCTGTAGCCTTTGTGATATAATAGCTAGTTTACCTGGCAGAATGACATTTCACAGGCTCAGAGCCACCATAAAGCTAATTGTTCAAGAGCGGAAGGGAGACTATGTGTGTGTGTGTGCGCGCAGCTGATAACGGGAGCGCTGCTGCTCAATTTGTGCCCGTATAGGCCAACGGAGAGTTAGAATTGACATTTATCTCCATAGTGAACCTCAAACGAAACCATGGCCTGCTCTATTCTCTCGGCGCTCTCATTCCCTCACAGTTTGTCTCTCTTACATTGTTGGCTTTTATTTATTTATTCCTTCCATACATATATGCAAGCAAATAAGTGACTGAGATATGATATAAGATTATGTTCATGCACACACACACACACACACGTATGCCGACGGGCTTCTTCTAGTCCTCCTGCCACTGCGGCGAACAGACTGCGGCGTGTCACCGACTCGTCTGCTCTGTTCCTGTTACAAAACCCACAGGCCCACCCATCCAAGATGGCCTCTCGTCTTCCCACTTAGAGGAATAGATGGAGTGTTTAAGTGTTTTTGTCGAGTCAAATGGCACCAGGCAGATGATTGCATGCTATTAGCATAATTTAGCCGCATGCAGGCTGTCGGGGTGCATCATCAGCAGGTCTGTTTCCTGGAGCTTCCGGGTGTGTATGGACAGGTATGCATCACGCTACTCACACGATCGGGGCTCGCATTTTCCATTGCCGCCGCATAAGTTTCCCTCGCTCCCTCTGTCGTGCTGATCATGTAGCTGGAAGGAGACTGAGTGGCACTTGCCTTCCAGTTTGTCCGTCTGTCCGTCCCACCTGTCTCTCTCTGCCAACGCTTTCAGGCGCTGCCCGCACAGATCTGTCGGGCAGATGGGGGGGCCGGCTTTTTACATGTCACTTGAGGGACACCCAGTCAACACAATCTGTAGCCCACAATGCAGCGTGTTTGAACCATGTCGGGCCCAAATGGAAAATGGATGCGGTGCCATGCACGGCCCAGATTCTCTGAAGAATCCCTCTGTATCCATCTTGCCTGCATCTACCTTCTGCTAGGCTCCTTTAGATAAACTCTGCATCTTTTATTTATCCCTTGAAGTAAGGCTGGACCCTGACGAGAGCAGAGGCTGTACACACACACACACACGCGCACACACACAAATGGCCCTCCTTCTGTTACTGAAAAGTCGGCAATTATGGAGAGAGAGGGGAGGGACAGTTGGGAATTGCATATGTCATTGAGAGAAGAAACTACATCTCCCACAAGGCCCGGCGGTGGAAATGAACCAGCTGTCCATGGTTTGTAGATCAGATCCCATCCTCTTGATTGCAAAATCACACAATAACAAGGACCAAGAAGTTGTGGGCCTCGCCGGTTGTTCCTCCTTTGTTGTTCCCTGGAACAGAAGTTATTTTGCTTCGGCTGCCTCCGAGCTCTTCGCCGTGTGTGCCAATGTTTGCTGCACTGTGCTCCACTTGCTCTCCTTTTGCACCGAGCCAATCACAAGTCTGCGGTCCTGCCCCTCCAAAGCTGTCGTGTGAACTCCCGCCTTTTGTTTAATTTACATTTTGGAGGCACAGCCCATCAATTCCCCCCCCTCTTCTTGCTAACCCCTGCCAACCGCCCCACCACACCAACTGGTGTCATCAAAAATGCAGAGTTCAAACTAATTGGTGACATTTGGTCATTTGTAAAACTTTTTTTTTTCGTCTCTGAGCACAACTTCTGTCAAGTATGAGACAGAACTGGGAACTTTTTATCAGCATGAAAGATTGGATTTCTCAACATTTATTGATGACAAAAGTCCGTTTCTACATCATTAGCAGTGCATTTCTGAGCAGAGATCAATAATCATTAGTCAGTGGAGCCCGCTGCCAAGACTGAAGTACTGACAAAAGTGGATGAAAAAATTTTTTGGGTGGGCTGCAGTTTCTGCAATCGGTAGTTTTCACTCTCGTGAATGACAATGAATGACCTTTATTGTGAAGCGGCACACAAAGATAATATTAGGAATAAACAGGAATCTGCTATTTGCATTCTGAGATGGAGAAAAAAAAATCAACCAGATTTACACCCAATTTCGTTTTTTTTTAACTTCTGTCAACCAATTTTTGATTTCATTTGTTAAACCTCAAAAAGATGATCAAAAAATACTTAACTTTATCTCATGCTTGACAAACAATGCATTGTTCATAATAATCCTCGAATGTACCGCTTTGTTATTAGAAAGCCAAAAATACAACAAGCTGATTGTGTTTTGCACGTGTTTGTGCACAGTCGGTGGGAGCATTTGAGCTGATTTAAAGGTTTTGCTTTTGTCACGAGAGACATCTGTCTCGCTGATTAAAAAGAGCTCTCGGTATGGAGGCAAACATCTGTAGGGACGAAAATAAATAATGTGATAAAGCAACGACATGATTAGGGCTTAATTACACAAATATGGCTGTTCTTCAGCGAGACTTTGTGTGTTTACGCGTGTGCATGTGTGTTTGTGTGTCTGTCTGCAGAGATCAACAATGCATGCCTCAAACTGCATCTTTGGAATGTTATCACGATGTTGCTCCAGTTCGCCATTGACCCTTAACAGGATAAGCGGTAGAACATACATTTATGTGTCTGATATACATGTAGTCATAAAATAAAAATGTGCCTTTATTTATTTAAATTCTAGTTCGCGTATATCTTATAAAACTTTACTGAGTTCCCACAGTATGAAAAATGCAAATGCGTTCAAAACAAATAATACGGATTGGCCTAGACTTAAAGTTTGCGGTGTACTTTTTTTTTTTTCTTGCAGTGCTTTTTGAGGAGGAAGCGCTTGGAAATGACATGAGTGAGCAGCACAACATGGAGCGGTGCAGATGAGGAGCAAGCAAGTAAAAAAAGCTGACAACGTTAATATGGAAGCAAACAGAGAGCGCAGCCTGGCAGTCACTCAAATTATGCACCTGCACCTTTACAGAAAAAAAAACCCAGCCTCTCTGGTGTCTTGCCTCTCTCTTTTTTGTTTTCCTCATTTTGCTCCTTCTTCCCACTTTGCTTGCCATGTGCTATGCTGTGGCTCGCGGCGTTGTCGTTTTCTAAGCGTTTTCTCTCCTTCGTGGTGTGTGCGTGTGTTAATTGCGGCCATCCTTCGGGAGGAGACAACGATGAAGAATACCTGTTTGAGAGAAGCCACATTGGCTTCTGTGTTTCGATTCATACTTGAACGGGAAGAGGAGAGATCCCACCCGAAAGAGAGTGTGTGTGTGTTGCCACTGTGTATTCCGTGACACCAACTTTGGCCTTTCGGCTCAACTTTGACATTTTCTCGTGGGCTTTGTGACCATATGTGCTCATGGCGGGGTTGGGGCGAATGTTTTCAGATTCACCATCTAACTCGTTTTTGCGGAACACGAAGATGCTCCCTGCCAGAGACGGTGACATTCGGACACATTGTCGCTTTTGCTCATGAAGGCGAACAAGTGTTGGTCAGCAGCACAGATGAGTTGTGGGAAAACAAGCAGCTGGAGGAGGAGAGAAAAGACCATAAGGCTGGACGGCTTGCCAAATTTCATCATCTATTATGGATTGCCTGAGATGCGTATTCTCCTGCAAACCTGAGCTTGTCTCTTACTCACATGCAATCAGAGGTCTGTATGTAATCTCAAATGCACATTTCCATGTATTTACTTATAATAAATACAAATGTGCATCATTTCAAAGCCCAAATTGAGAACCCAAATTGAGAAGGATAGTCGATTGTGTATGCAATAGATCGGACCAAGGTGAGGCACGACAACAAAAAATATTTTGGTTTATACGAGTAACTCTCCGATTCCTACCGCTTAATCCGGGTGATGAAAAAATAACTTTGCGCTGGGGCCATGATGGCAGATGACAATAATCCTCACATCTGTAGTATTCTGTTTAGGGTTATGGCTGTGGTTATTTCCTAACCATAAACGAACTGCAATTGTGAGCACAGTTCAAATTTGGCAATCCAAATCGAGGACTGCGCGAAGCCAAGTGTGATGAAAACAAAGCACCTGGTACAAGTATATGTAAGATCTTGTTAGTAGCTGGTGTGTTTAGTTGTAGTTCAATCCCTGTAAGACCTTAAAACATTTAGTGCTATTGAGTATCTTTGTTGGGGGTTAGCCACAGATTGGTGGGTGTCTCTCAAAAGTGTATTCCCTTCATGAGGCAGGAGTGCACCCATGGCCGCATGGCAGCTGGTGCTCTAAGCGCACACAGTAGACTTTTATGTTCTAGCTGTTGCCGGCACCTCATGTGGATTGGTTAATACTTATGATGAAATTTGGAGCTGCCTGATAGTAGCAACAAATGCATTTTTTCAGGACAAATATGTAAGGTAAGGTGAGTGTCATGGATTAATGGATGTTTTATTATTGTTTCAGACTAAACCCTAGTTTGAAACCCTAACTCTAGTATGAAACCCTACTTTGAAACCCTAACCCTAGCTTTAAACCCTAATTTGAAACTGTAACTCTAGTATGAAACCTTAATTTGAAACCCTAACCCTAGCTGTAAACCCTACTTTGAAACCCTAACTCTAGTATAAAACCCTACTTTGAAACCCTAACCCTAGTTTGAAACCATAGTTTGAAACTCTAACCCTAGCTTTAAACCCATGTTTGAAACCCTAACCCTAGCTTTAAACCCGACTTTGAAACCCTAACTCTAGTATGAAACCCTACTTTGAAACCCTAAGCCTAGATTTAAACCAGGGGTGTCAAACTCATTTTTTCTGCAGGCCGCATTTGAGTTATGGTTTCTTTCGGAGGACCATTATTGACTGTCAACCCAAATAAACGTATGAGCATCTCATATATACAGTAAAAGCTACAAATCAAACTGACAAAACGCGTTTTCAAATCAGACGAGTAAAAACTAGTCAAATATTTAAAAAAAACGATATTATTAAAAGTGAAGACAATTTGCAATTCTCGTAATGACACAAATTTGATGCACAATTTGTCTTCGCGGGCCACATAAAATGATGTGGCGGGTCGTATTAGACACCTGTGTACTAGCTGGTGGAATTTTACCAGTTGTGGTTACATTTAAAAAAAGTAAACTTGGTATTTTGGGATTGGTCTCCACACAACTTGTTGTTGCACATGTTTGTATATGTTTTCAGAGGGAGCACTTGGGCAGGCTCCATTAGCGCCCAGCGGTAAATTGCCTTGTAAATTACAGTAGCGGGTAATAAAGCTAGATTTGTATATCACCAGGAGTGCAGACTCTGTCTGTCTTGTAAATTTAATTAAACAGCAGGTGCAAAATCAGGTCATATGGCTTTGATGTGCCCCATGTGAGAATGACAACCAGACAAAGATCCAAATACGGGCCCCATTTCCATATTCTTGCATGTTGCGGGCGGATTGTGCAGAGGTAGGGGGAGCCTTGTCTATCACCTTGTTCTCCATTACATTTCCTGTGATTCAAAGAGGTTTCAAATTAGCTGTCACATGTCACTTTAATACAACTACAGCAAAATAAACGGTAAAGTTTTTGGGAGAAAAAAAAAGTCATAATTAGTAACACCCAGTTTGGAATGACAAAATTGCAGAGGGATCATTTCTTGACAAAAGAACAACCCTAACCCTAACCCTAACCCTAACCTTCCACAACTATGACTGAATTTTCACATTCTGCGTCTTTTACCTTTAAAACTCCCAAACACGTTTCAGAAACTGAAAAGTGATTTGGCAAAAAAAAAAAAAAAAGATGATGAAAATATAGTGGAGCAGATAAAACCTTAATAAAGATATTTGCTTGTGGCTTCTGTGGAATGAAGCCAAAAAAAATCTCCTCATGGTGGTTCTTGACCTTTGACACCGTCAATGTGCTGTCAGGCCTCCAGAAGAACCCTTGCGGTAAATTCCCTCACCCCTTTCTCTCCCCGTTTGTCGGTTTGAGCTCACTGCCAGAGAACTCCTACGAAACGTGTCAGCGCCATCAGTTGACCTGACGGCAACACCTTGCCTTGTTACTTTTTTTTCCCTTCCTTGTTGTCGGGAAGGAAGTAGTTGATAATTACCACCTAGGATGTAGCCATCTGTGCTGCCCTTTCACGGCCTGTTAAGCTCGCTTTTCACAAAGTTTACTGTTGACAGAGGGCACGCGAGAGGAGCAAACGCCATAATGTGTAAAGAAAAACAA
The DNA here is from genome assembly GCF_059516105.1 of Syngnathus floridae. NCBI lineage: Eukaryota > Metazoa > Chordata > Actinopteri > Syngnathiformes > Syngnathidae > Syngnathus > Syngnathus floridae. The sequence goes on from NC_142428.1 coordinate 5,521,764, forward strand.
CCCAAAAAAAAAAGCATTGCCAAAAATGATTTTGTGAGGGTAGAAGGAAATGATGGGATGATGTCATCACGACAGGTTGAGCCACATCCACTTTGTTTCCACTTGTGTAACTTTTCATCAAAGCCATCCGTCAATCAGAGTTGTCCATTGTCGTAGGCCATGAGGGACACCTGTGTTTCTGCAATAAGGCAACAGTTATCATCAAGCTGTCGGATATCTGTCACTGCCGCGCCTGCTATGTGCAAGTCGTCACTGTCAAAAGCTGTCAAATTGCGCCCAGTCTTTAATGAGAAAAAGCCAAGTTGAAAACCACACGCACTGAAGCGTACTACTGTGTGTTTGTGTGTGAAGGAACAGGTGCATGGCTGCAAGCTGTGGTGCAGCTAAGAATACGGTGTGTCATCACTGATGGTTGACGCTCGCAGCCGCGCTAATCAAATGCAGTCAATCTACAAAAATACCTGAGTGACATTATGTAAAGAGTAGCGGAAAGGAAATGTGATTTCTCTAAAATGCACAATTCTTTTTAATTACACGGGAATTCACATGAGTCCCCATCATTTTGACATGTCTTCAAGGAAGATACATATTTCTAACCAAACATATAACCATTTTAACTATTTGCTTGTGAGCTGCTCCATAAAACCATATGTATTCTACACAGTGTGAGCGAGGGTTCCATAGTGTAGTGGTTAGTGCTCTGGACTTTCACCCCAGTGACCCGGGTTCAAATCCCATTGGGACTTCAAATGTTTTATCATAGAACATTTGCAACACAGTTGCTCGTCTGCTGCCCCATATAACCATTATAACTATTTGTTTGTGAGCTGATCCATAAAACCATATATATTCCAGGTAACTTAAGTGAGACTTCCATAGTGTAGTACTCAGTGCTCTGGACTCTCACCCCAGCGACCCGAGTTCAAATCCCATTGGGACCCAATTATCATAGAAAATTTGCAACACAGTTGCTCGTGTGCTGCCCCATATAACCATACACCTCCCTAAAGCTTAGAGCTAGGGTTAGGATTAGGGTTAGGGTTAGAGCTAGTGTTTGGGCTAGGGTTAGAGTTAGAGCTAGGGTTAGGATTAGCGCTAGAGCTAGGGTTAGGTTTAGAGCTAGGGTTAGAGCTAGGGTTAGGGTTAGAGCTAGGATTAGTGTTAGGGTTAGAGCAAGGGTTAGGGTTAGAGCTATGGTTAGGGTTAGGGTTGGACCTAGGGTTAGGGTCAGAGCTAAGGTTAGGGTTAGGGTTAGAGCTAGGGTTAGAGTTAGAGCTAGGGTTAGGGTTAGAGCTAGGGTTAGGGTTAGGGTTTAGGGTTAGGGTTTAGGGTTAGGGTTAGAGCTAGGGTTAGGATTAGAGCTAGGGTTAGGGTTAGGTTTAGAGCGCAGGGTTAGGATTAGAGCCACCGTTAAGGTTAGAGCTCGGGTTAGGGTTGGAGTTAGGGTTAGGTTTAGAGCTAGTGTTAGTGTTTGGGTTGGAGCTAGGATTAGTGTTAAGGTTAGAGTTAGGGTTAGGGTCAGAGCTAGGGTTAAGGTTAGGTTTAGGCTTAGAGTTAGAGCTAGGGTCCATAAAACCATATATATTCCATACAATCTGAGGAAGGGTTCCATAGTGTAGTGGTTAGTGCCCTGGACTCACACCCCAGCGACCCCGGTTCAAATCCCAGTGAGACCTAAATTATTTTATCATAGATAAATTTCCAACACAGTTGCTCGTGTGATGCCCCATGTATATTTGTTTGTGAGCTGCCCCATGAATCCATATATATTCCATGCAATGTGAGCGAGGGTTCCATAGTGTAGTGCAGTGTTTCCCAACCAGTGTGCCGCGTCACACTGCTGTGCCGTGAGAGATGTTCATCTGTGCCTTGGGAAATTGTCCAACATTAAATACCGAGCGCATTGTAAACAGGATCGTCAAACCACAGGTCAGTTCGTGCAAGGCCTGGTCAGCCACTAGGGTCCATAAAACCATATATATTCCATGCAATGTGAGTGAGGGTTCCATAGTGTAGTGGTTAGTGCTCTAGACTCTCACCCCAGTGACCCGGGTTCAAATCCCATTGGGACCCAAAATGTTTTATTATAAGGGAAAAAGCTCAAGTGAAAAGTGCCACACCCGCCCTCACCCCCACCTCCTAATTCACTGTTTGATCTGTGACGTCACTTGGACACTCCATTAGGTACCCTGCCATTTTCAAGTGTACCTAATAAAAGGCCACTTTATTTGGGAAATACCATGGTCCAAAGTCACAGGTGTCAAGCTCTAGTCCTCAGGGCCGCATTCCAACATGTTTTTCAAGATTCCCTCGTTAAGTGCACCTGCGTGAAAAGTTTTAGCTCCTTTCACGTTCTGCATGAGCTAAAACTTTTCACGCAGGTGCACTTAACGAGGGAATCACACGGACACTCCATTAGGTACACTAATGGAACTAACCCTAACCAGAACTAATCTGTCAACCAGCATAAATAGAGGAGTTCCAAGCTATGGTTTAATCTTTATTCCTTTCAACAGAATGGGCATGAAAATGGCGGTGTACCTAATAGAGTGTCCAAATGACGTCACAGATCAAACAGCCAATCAGAAAGTGGGGGTGAGGGCGGGTGTGGCATTTTTCACTTTCATTTAAGCTTTGACCATGATTTTTCCCTAATGAATTGGCCTGTTATTAGGAACATCTGAAAATGGCGGTGTACCTAATGGAGTGTCCGAGTGGCGTCACAGATCAAACAGCCAATCAGAAAGTGGGGGTGAGGGCGGGTGTGGCACTTTTCACTTAAACCAAAGGTCTCGACCTTTAGTCCTCGAGGGGCCGCGTTCCAATATGTTTTTCAAGTGACCCTCGTTAAGCGCAGGTGCGTGAAAAGTTTTAGCTTCTTTCACGTTCAAAAGGAGCTAAAAGTTTTCACGCAGGTGCACTTAACGAGGGAAGTCCCACGGACACTCCATTAGATACACCGCCATTTTCAAGTGTACCTAATAACAGGCCACTTAATTAGGGAAATATCATGATCAAAGGTCACAGGTGTCAAGCTCTAGTCCTCGGGGCCGCGTTCCAACATGTTTTCCAAGTGACCCTCGTTAAGCGCAGGTGCGTGAAAAGTTTTAGCTTCTTTCACGTTCAAAAGGAGCTAAAAGTTTTCACGCAGGTGCACTTAACGAGGGAATCACATGGACTCTCCATTAGGTACACACTTTATTAGGGAAATATCATGGTCAAAGGTCACAGGTGTCAAGCTCTAGTCCTCGGGGCCGCGTTCCAACATATTTTCCAAGTGACCCTCGTTAACCGCAGGTGCGTGAAAAGTTTTAGCTTCTTTCACGTTCAAAAGGAGCTAAAAGTTTTCACGCAGGTGCACTTAACGAGGAAATCACATGGACTCTCCATTAGGTACACACTTTATTAGGGAAATATCATGGTCAAAGGTCACAGGTGTCAAGCTCTAGCCCTCAGGGCCGAATTCCAACATGTTTTCCAAGATTCCTTCGTTAATGCGGCCCCAAGGACTAGAGCTTGACACCTGTGACCTTTGACCATGATATTTCCCTAATAAAGTGGCCTGTTATTGGTACAATTGAAAATGGCGGTGTACCTAATGGAGTGTCCAAGTGACGTCACAGATCAAACAGTGAATTAGGAGGTGGGGGTGAGGGCGGGTGTGACACTTTTAACTTTCACTTAGCTCTTTCCCTATGATAAAATGTGTTAGGTCCCAATGGGATTTGAACCCGGGTTGCTGGAGTGAGAGTCCAGAGAACTAACCAGTACACTATGGAACCCTTGCTTAGAGTGCATGGAATATACATGGTTTTATGTAGCAGCTCACAAGCAAATGTTTTGTTTTATGGGGCAGCACACAAGCAACTGTGTTGCAATTTTTCTATGATAAAATATTTCAGGTCTCACTGGGATTTGATCCCGGGTCGCTGGGATTACAGTCCAGAGAACTAACCACTACACTATGGAACCCTCGCTCACATTGCATGGAATATATATGGATTTATGGGGCAGCTCACAAATATATATGGGGCATCACAAGAGCAACTGTGTTGGAAATTTATCTATGATAAAATAATTTAGGTCTCACAGGGATTTGAACCCGTGTCGCTGGGGTGAGAGTACAGAGCACTAACCACTACACTATGGAACCCTTCCTCAGATTGTATGGAATATATATGGTTTTATGGACCCTAGCTCTAACTCTAAGCCTAAACCTAACCTTAACCCTAGCTCTGAGCCTAACCCTAACCCTAACCCTAACTCTAACCTCAAGACTAATCCTAGCTCTAACCCAAACCCTAACACTAGCTCTAAACCTAACCCTAGCTCTAACCCTAACCCTAACCCTAGCTCTGATCCTAACCCTAGCTCTAACCCTAACCCTAAACCCTAACCCTAACCCTAACCCTAACCCTAACTCTAACCTTAAGACTAATCCTAGCTCTAACCCAAACCCTAACACTAGCTCTAAACCTAACCCTAGCTCTAACCCTAACCCTAACCCTAACCCTAGCTCTGATCCTAACCCTAGCTCTGATCCTAACCCTAGCTCTAACCCTAACCCTAAACCCTAACCCTAACCCTAACTCTAACCTTAAGACTAATCCTAGCTCTAACCCAAACCCTAACACTAGCTCTAAACCTAACCCTAGCTCTAACCCTAACCCTAACCCTAGCTCTGATCCTAACCCTAGCTCTGATCCTAACCCTAGCTCTAACCCTAACCCTAAACCCTAACCCTAACCCTAACCCTAACTCTAACCTTAAGACTAATCCTAGCTCTAACCCAAACCCTAACACTAGCTCTAAACCTAACCCTAGCTCTAACCCTAACCCTAACCCTAACCCTAGCTCTGATCCTAACCCTAGCTCGAACCCTAACCCTAAACCCTAACCCTAACCCTAACCCTAACCCCAGCTCTAACCCTAACCCTAGCTCTAGCTCTAGCGCTAACCCTAAGTCTAACCATAGCTCTAACCCTAACCCTCGCTCTAAACCTGACACTAATCCTACCTCTAACCCTAACCCTAGCTCTAACCCTAACCCTAACTCTAGCTCTAACCCTAACCCTAGCTCTAACCCTAACTCTAACCCTAGCTCTAAACCTAACCCTAGCTCTGACTCTAACCCTAACCCTAGCTCTAACTCTAACCTTAGCTCTAACCCTAAACCTAGGTCTAACCCTAGCCCTAGCTCTAATCCTAACCCTAGCTCTAACTCTAACCCTAGCTCTAAACGTAACCCGAACACTAGCACTAACCCTAACCCTAATCCTAGCTCTAACACTAAGCTTTAGGGAGGTGTATGGTTATATGGGGCAGCACACGAGCAACTGTGTTGCAAATTTTCTATGATAAAATATTTTGGGTCCCAATGGGATTTGAACCCGGATCACTGGGGTGAGAGTCCAGAGCACTCACCACTACACTATGGAAGCCTCACTTAAGTAACCTGGAATATGTATGGTTTTATGGATCAGCTCACAAGCAAATAATGGTTATATTGGGCAGCACACGAGCAACTGTGTTGCAAATATTTCTTTGACAAAATGTTTTAGTTCTCACTGGGATTTGAACCCGGGTCACTGGGGTGAGAGTCCAGAGCACTAACCATTACACTATGGAACCCTCACTCACATTGCAGGGAATATATATGGTTTTATGGACCCTAGTGGCTGACCAGGCCTTGCACGAACTGACCTGTGGTTTGGCGATCCTGTTTACAATGCGCTCGGTATTTAATGTTGGACAATTTCCCACGGCACAGGTGAACATCTCTCACGGCACACCAGTGTGACGCGGCACACTGGTTGGGAAACACTGCCTTAGACAACCTCAAACCTCACTTGGCACCCTGACAGGTGAGTCAGAGGCCAGGTGAGAACACACAGGTGAATCACCACAGGCCAATTTCTTCTCGTTAACAAGTGAGGAAAAGGGCAGGAGGAAGGTGGGGAAGAAATGGAGCAGGAAAGTGAGGAAAGAAATGAAGTGAGGAGTGATTGTTCAAGACGTTGACTTTTCTTGAAGGTGACTGCCAACAAGGTACAATACATCAAGTGAAAGAGGAGTCAGTAGGAGCATTCAATTAATTTATTATGTACTGTATATATTGCTTATTAGTTTTTGTGGTGTGATATTTTCCATCATTATGTGGAATTTGATTCATCGGATACTGTTACCAGCATCATCAATTCCTTTAGTATAAAATTACTACAATGGTCTCCTTACACGTTATCAATACACCATGAAGCAAGTATCAGATCCAAGAATTCATTGTGTTGTCCTTGGTGGAGGTCTACAATCTCCAAGGAGCATTCTCCTGCATGTCACAGCGTGTCCTCTCTAATACATGACCATCAACAAATGAGCGTACAGCCTTTGTTGTTTTGACAGGGCCTTTTTTTCCAAGCTTGAGCCACGGGAAGCTAATGGCATCTAATAGGTGTCACAGGCTTGAGGGACAATAAGCGAGGCAGCGACATGCTGAGCTAAAATAGGTCCGAGGTGTGTCCTGTCATCTTGAGTCAGTCAGAGGTTGGATGTACAATGGCCTCTGGTCACAATTAGCACCGTTTGTGTCACATGCACAAATGACTACATGCACATGCCAATCATTGACCCTCTCGGGAAGCTTTGTTTTTGCTTCTATTGCTTTAATCCTCATTGGAAGATTGAAGAAAGGCTCTGTTCCACTGAATCATTTGGGGAGATGTAAACAGTAGACATTTGCAGGGGATTGTGAAAATCTGCATATAATTGACAGGGGTTGATGACAGAGGGTGGCCATGGAGCATCAGCTTTAAATTCAGAATTGAATTTAAAAACAAACAAGCTATTAAAAAGTCATTAAATGAAATTTTTATTTATTTTCCAACATTCACAGAAAGCCACAGCAGAGGAATGAAAGAGCCACATGTTGCTCTGGAGCCACGGGTTGCACACCACTATTTATCCATGCATTCAATCATCTATCCATCCATGCTTGCTTAATTGTGAGCCCGCCTTCAGTGCCACTACTTTGCTCATCAGTGTCGCTGTCGCAGCTAAACAGAGAGCTAATGGTACATTTACATGTTCTTATGAATTTTCCCACTTCGTATTCCCAGCATGGAGACAAAGAGGTGGTGCTGCTTTGACGGCACTTGAGTTCCCTCTACTGGCATATGCTTTCATGAACAAATGCAGCTTTTTGTGGACTTTGAAGCTGATGAATTTTTTTTACAGACAAACACTTTTTTACATATGATGTGGTAAGCACAGGATTACATTTTTGGGGTGTGGTAGCTGATCTACAAAAGTCACGGTTGTATGCCAACAATGTTGAGCCCCAATGCAGAGCAAGTTATCAAACCACACAAATAAAAAAATAAACCTCTCACTCCAGTGACCCGGGTTCAAATCCCAGTGAGACCTAAAATATTTTATCATAGAAAAATTTGCAACACAGTTGCTCGTGTGCTGCCCCATGTAACCATTGTAACTATTTGCCTGTGAGCTGATCCATAAAACCATATATATTCCATGCAATGTAAGCGAGGGTTTCATAGTGTAGTGGTTAGTGCTCTGGACTCTCACCCCAGTGACCCGAGTTCATATCCCATTGGGACCTAAAATGTTTTATTATAAGGGAAAAAGCTCAAGTGAAAAGTGCCACACCCACCCTCACCTCCTAATTCACTGTTTGATCTGTGACATCACTTGGACACTCCATTAGGTACACCGCCATTTTCAAGTGTACCAATAACAGGCCACTTTATTAGGGAAATATCATGGTCAAAGGTCACAGGTGTCAAGCTCTAGTCCATCATATTTCCCTCATAAAGTGTGTACCTAATGGAGAGTCCATGTGATTCCCTCGTTAAGTGCACCTGCGTGAAAACTTTTAGCTCCTTTTGAACGTGAAAGAAGCTAAAACTTTTCACGCACCTGCGGTTAACGAGGGTCACTTGGAAAACATGTTGGAACGCGGCCCCGAAGACCAGAGCTTGACACCTGTGACCTTTGACCATGATATTTCCCTAATAAAGTGGCCTGTTATTTGGTACACTTGAAAATGGCGGTGTACCTAATGGAGTGTCCGTGTGATTCCCTCGTTAAGTGCAGGTGCGTGAAAACTTTTAGCTCCTTTTGAACGTGAAAGAAGCTAAAACTTTTCACGCAGGTGCGCTTAACGAGGGTCACTTGGAAAACATGTTGGAACGCGGCCCCGAGGACTAGAGCTTGATACCTGTGACCTTTGATCATGATATTTCCCTAATAAAGTGGCCTGTTATTAGGTGCACTTGAAAATGGCGGTGTACCTAATGGAGTGTCCGTGGGACTTCCCTCGTTAAGTGCAGGTGCGTGAAAACTTTTAGCTCCTTTTGAACGTGAAAGAAGCTAAAACTTTTCACGCACCTGCGCTTAACGAGGGTCACTTGAAAAACATATTGGAACGCGGCCCCTCGAGGACTAAAGGTCGAGACCCTTGGTTTAAGTGAAAAGTGCCACACCCGCCCTCACCCCCACTTTCTGATTGGCTGTTTGATCTGTGACGCCACTCGGACACCCCATTAGGTACACTGCCATTTTCAGATGTTCCTAATAACAGGCCAATTCATTAGGGGAAAATCATGGTCAAAGCTTAAATGAAAGTGAAAAATGCCACACCTGCCCTCACCCCCACTTTCTGATTGGCTGTTTGATCTGTGACGTCATTTGGACACTCTATTAGGTACACCGCCATTTTCATGCCCATTCTGTTGAAAAGAATAAAGATTAAACCATAGCTTGGAACTCCTCTATTTGTGCTGGTTGACAGATTAGTTCTGTCAAGATACTATTGAGAAACACTGTACATGTATGCCCTCTAGTGGTAGCTTTTGATCATAATCAGAAAAAAGCTACTATTGAATGAAATAAATAAAACTACCATTGACCATAAAAATTGCTTAGGCATTATAAAAAATGAATGGATGTATGTTGTGAATTGCGCTACATGTATATAGCCTAACTTGTTACTTTTCCAAAAAGTAGATACAATAAAAAAAATAGACACTTTGACACTAAATATGCAGAAGTAGTAAGTAAATGTGCAGAAATTCAATCCCTCCATGCAAACTGCGTTGAACCACAAGAGGACGCCAAATCCGACTATAAAGGCGTCTATGTTATGACGGACAGTTAATTTGAAAGAATGAAGAGAAGACAATCACAAAAAAACATTTAATATCTGGTATCACAGTGTTAGTGGAACTGTAGATATACTGAACCTAAGACTTACAGAACTGATACAAATGTCATCTTTTGTTGGCAACCAGGTTAGTTTTTTTTCCAAATCCAAACAATGAACAAACAAATGCAAGTATTGTGTTTATATAAAACAAATACAAGTCAGGTGGAGCTGAACTAGGTGGTGAAGATAGGCTCCTCAAAATGCACAAAACATGGCAGGTTTTTTTTAACATAAGATGACTGATGGGAGGCTAAAGCAAAGCTTTATTAATTAGACGGCCAATAAAAATCATGCAGCTTTATCCAAGGACGCATCACTCAAATACAAATTGCAAGGGCATCAAACGTTCATTGTACTTTTTTCGCCCTCCATTCAGACATTTCGAAGCAAGCCCTTACTTAACATCTGTGCTGATGTGTAAGAAGTCGTAAGCTTTACAGAAGTCCTGATTGGCATAATGCGATGTGATTGTGGAATTTGGCCCTTTTTTTAAATTTCTGTTGCATATTCAATTGTATAACTGTGCAAGCCATTTTGAAAGAATAATAAACAATGTGAAAGGAAATGGCCAGAATTTTATTTTGATGTCATTGGCGCCTATACTCACCATGTAAATGTGACATTCTTGTATTTGTTTAGTCTTCACCAGCCTGAATATATAAATAAAAAGAACTACAAGCAATTAAATTTTTGAAAGCTATCGCCAGTAAACACACCAGGCACCAGAACTACAAAATTAAATGACACCTCCTTATGAACAAAACTTAACCCCGAATACAGTGCAGCACTCACATTAAAGAAGCATTAAGATAGTTCCACCCTGTAAAAACTGGTATCACATTACAAATACAGTAGACAACTTTGCCCTTCTTTATAGCAAATCTGCTTGGCACGATTGTCATGAAAATAAAAACAAACAATAAAAAAAAAAAAAAGAATCAAATCACTTTCAGGTTGAAATTCAACAGTTGAAAAAATGTTTTTTTTACCAAATGTGGAATAGTGTCATGCTTACACTGTAGTAAAAAGGGCTACACAAACTTAAGGCGACTAATATTATGAACAATACATCAAGAGGGAGCTGCAGATGTTTGAGCTACTTGTTAGCTTCAAAAAGCTACAGACTGTCATAGAACACGTGGCCTGCTTTTTGCTTGATAATGTAAATGTAAGACATATTTAAACCTAAATGCTACATGAACTCCACCGGAATGCAACGGTGGGAATATAGGAGGATGAACATTTGTATAATCAGAGATGAAATATGGCGGAGGGCAACGGTATGTGTGGAGTCCCAGCAAAGTGATCATAATATCTCTATCTTGTATAATTAAAAAAATCAATGCACCAGGAGGGGTTTGCCCTGAGCAGTACTTCTGTATGATCAAATTATCTTAAAAATATTGGAGCGTCATCCAAAGTCAGTCAAGTTCTCAAGTTTGCTTGAAAGAATTCCTGAAAGTTTGTTGATGATCATCTGCTAGTTGGCTAACAAGATATAAAAGTGATGGAGCAACACAAAACATTTAAAATCACTAAGATTCCTTATTTTAATGGATTGGGTCACTTTTCTGGGATTCAAATAATGACAAACTAAATTGATAAATGATGACTTTGGCTACAGCAGAGAAAAGCTGATACGAAACATCCATACCGTATTTTCTACTCGTGGGAGGTTTAAATTTGTATTAATGTTGTTCCTTGACAGCAGACATCAGATCATGCCTGCCCTCCCCTCGCAAATTGATTTTGGGTCAAATTAAAGTGTTAAACTATTCCACTTAACCTTTCCAGATGTCATGTCTGCTCTGAAAGCAGTTTGCGGTATGTCAAAGCTGTCTATCAAATCCTAATTTTTTTTTATTTTTTTTTTACCCTGGATACAAAAATTCAAATAAACTCCCTGCAAATAAATGACGTGCAAAATGTATAGACATATTTTAACGTAGTAGTTTTGTATTTTTTGTAGACCAATCAACACACAAATGAGAGGGGCGGGATGTTCAAACTTGCATAGATAAAGTGATATAGCAAAGCAGCTTGATATCAAGCTGCCCTAAAATGGTACATTCGTTTCGATCAACTGTACAGGCTCTTCTGTAGCTCCCCTTTGGGGAGGGGGGTGCTTGTTGCTACCAACAAGACAAAAACACTCAGGACCACTAACATATATGCAAGTTTGGGCTTTGAAATCTCCAGGAGCGGGAGATCTGATTGCATGCTGTGAGGGTTGAGCAAATGTCAGGATTTTAGAAATGATGGCCCTATAGGTAAGACAGAACTTGATCCCCCAACTCCAACAAGTATGGCTATTAACAAAGTGACACATGAATGACATCATAGAATCATCAGACACAGAGCTCGACGGCCACTTTGAAAGGTCTCTGTACACATTTTCCCTGGGATTATACAGAATATTTGGATTTATCATATGTGGGGGAATGGCTGCTTTTGGCTATTTTCAATCCTAAGGCTTCAGTTTTGGCTAAACCACCACTTAGGGGTGTCGAAGTATTAAAGGAGAGAAACACTGATTTAAAAAAAAGAAAGTCCTCCCGATTGGCTTTTAAGTCGGCACTGAATTTGAAAAAGGAGAGTGCCGCTCTAGCATAACGAATGTGCACAATGGAGCGGCGACCCCCTTTGACGTTTTTTCTTAAAGGTTTGGAAACTTTTAAAAATACACAACAGGACATACAGCAGACACGACTCGGTTCTATTCAAAAGCGTGAGGTCATGACATCATTGAAGGGGGGGACGTGTTGGTAGTCGCTACGGCAACCATCAACGAGCAATTCACGCTGATGTGTGCAAGTTGAGTGAACACCGAACATGCGTGGTGAGCCTCTAATGCTACTGGACCGAACCTGGAGAGCTATATCAGGTGATGTGGTGAGAGGCGGATGGGGGGTTGTTGAGTACGTACAATAACAACAGTTTATTGTCCATTCAAGAGAAACACTCTCGTAATGTTTGTGGTATTTCACTGAAGGCAAAAGCGCCAACTTGCTCCCCCAAATGACCATTTTTTGGCAAGTTTGACCCGTGCGGGGTTCTTTGACCCTGCGCTCCTCTCTTCAGGGACACACTGGCAACTCGCTTATCTACCATGCAGAGCGATGGATCCCAAAGCAGCCTGGGCTTCGTGCAGGCTCAGCCTCATAAAAATGAAGCGCTCAAAGCTGGTGGGAGGAGGAAAAATAAAAACAGCGTGAACAGAAGGGGGGCGGGGTCAAAATGAAGACGGGCCATCCTTTGAGCGGCTTTGCACATCATCGGTTCTTGGCGGCGGTGTTTAGGTGGGCAAAGGGTCATCGTCGCCTTTACTGCACTTGCACTTGCAGCACAGGATGATGGGCGTGGCCAGGAGGAGGAAAGGGGAGGCGACCAGCAGGAGTAGGCCAAACCCAGCGAAGATTCCCACCACCTGCAAAAAGACAAGCGAACTGTAAGCTCTGAAGGAAATTTCCTTTTCATGAATTATGTTCCTAAATGATTCATGAATAATTATTATTTAACAAAAATATGACGATTTATTCTACTTTAAAATTAAACCTGCCAAGACATGACATTCGCAGTTCAGTTACATGTCCACAAGAGGGAGCCAGACACGAGCTAATTTGGAGACAAAGTGGCTCTGCATGGACAGCAGTCACATGCAACAACCATTGCTCCTCGTTTTGAGGAAAGACACGTGTGTTCTCATCACTAAGAGTATTTTTTTTGTTTAGATAACCTTTACTGGACCGCAAATCTTTCTAAAGAGCAAACTAAAACAAAAGGGCCAGAACATCCATATCAATTGACATTATCAGGCTGGCGAAGGTTGTGGTGGTGCATCTTTTGTCTGTATGAGGAGGAGGAGGACACGGAGACCCGAGAGAGTATAATGAGGCAAGCCGAACAAAGACGTGCGCATGCACACAAGTGATGCGGCAACTTGCTCCCCACCAGCTCAACTGTAATTGTGTGACTCAGCCTGCCCCACTGGGCAACAGATGCCACTGTGTTTGTTAATAACGACAGCAGAACGAGGCTGGACAAAAGGGAGTATCTTCTCAACTGCTTTATTTTGCATAACTTGCCTTATTTTCTAGCCCATAGCAAAATCAGAATCTTTGTTATGTAAACCTTGCAAATGTGTGAAAAGGTGCACATAATGGGTTTTAGGATGGAGATGGCAGGACACAGAGCTAGCTGTCCTTTTTCTTCTATTGTGCTCTAGAGATAACATACACTGCACGTGTGTGCACCAACTCTGGTGGGCAGAGAGGAAGAGCGAGATATATAAAAGGAGAGAGAGAGGGAGAGCACGTGCATAGCCACTTGGTGTCCTTAGTGCAAGGAGCCAGGGGAGGAGCGTTTTCTCACCTGTGTTCTGTGCCAGATAACAGACGCCCTGGAGTGGCCCAGTTTGTTTCGACAAGGCCCTTTGTCGTAGTGGATCAAGAGAAAGTCATCCTGTCACACACACAACCACATAAAATTGATAACACTGGATTTCAAGAGGCACGGGCAAAAATAATGTTATCTAAATAGGAGCCATGTGACTCAGATGGATGTTCTTGTACAACTGCTTTTACGTAAGATGCAGCATGCTCTCTTATCAGCCAGTCTCTCGATGGATTCCAGAGACATAAGCATGCAATAAAACTATTATCCTCGCTTTCTAAGTTGCATTTTCCGCGAAATAGCAAATCCGAATCAAGAGAGGGCAAAGGGCAACTCACATCGAGGGATTCCAGACAGTACCAGCAGAAGGCGTGCTTGCAGTTCTTGCACATCATCTGAGCACAGCCCTCGTCCCTCTCGATGTACACTTTGCATTTGGGACAGCGCTTGATGGGGGCGTCGTCCTCGTTCTTATAGAAAGAGCTGAAAGACACAAATCATGTCATAATGTCCTTCTGGATAAATATTTTTTTCAGCGCTAGACAGTAAAACTATCCAAATAAAATTGTTGGCTGAAAATGCAAGGAGGGATTTTGTGTCCTGTTGTTTCTGGAACAAATGTAATTCAGCTTTTTATCTGACTGGCAGCTTTTAACATTCTTTTGCGGTTCACAGGTCATCAGCAATGTATTGTTGAATAGAATACAGAAACTCCCTTAGTAGTTTCAATAATCCAAATCGTGCTCGATCAGGTATCAGTTTCTCCTCATGCTGAACTTCGAAGTCATGATAAAAGGTCAGGTGTGCAAAGAATTAACTTGCCTCAGACGAATGTCGTTCTAAGAGTAGACTTGTTAATCCTCTCTGCCTTCACTGTGGCCTCCAATAGAGGAAGCCTAACAGGCCTAATGACTTTTTCCACAGTAAGAGGATATCATGGAGAAATGGGTCAGCTACGTGCGGGGGCAGCCCTCTTTTGGAACCCCTCCATGCTGAAAGTGGGCAAAGTGCCCAAGCTGAGACCACATTTTGGTTACAGTGTCTTGTTTTACGCCTTATTAATGTAAGATGGGGCGCGCTGGTCGAGTCGGGCAGGCAGTTTTTATTTTGGTTTGCTTTGCTATGACTAGAAATTTTTTTTTTTCCTTTGCGAAGTGTCCTTTTTGTTAACAAAAACTAAATTACGAATACGTGATGAACTTTTACTCATCAAAGGAGACATTGTGTTCTGTTTTGTTTTCTGTTCCAAATGGAAAATGCGATCATCATTTACAATAATTAAAGCAAAGATCACATGTTTCCGTTTGTTATCAAAACCAAAGCATGTGGGCAAGTGACTAAAAATAAATGATTGGTACCTGTTCTCCCCTGGCAGGAAAGAAGTGATGGGAAGATTGTTCTCCGAGCAGGCCTGACCCGGGTGCCAGTTGGCCTTGCAGGTCGAACAGAATTCAAGCGCGCAAACGGCACACTGGACCAACTGGGGCAATGCCGGTGAATCGGCCTCCTTTAGTTGGCACACGGCCTGGCAGGTCGAGGAAGGGCACCACGTCCGGCAAGGGTCCAACAGCACCTCTTAAGACACAAAATGAAAAGGCCAGCATTATTGACAAATGCCCTTTAAAAACAGCCATAAAAATAATTTCACACTTCATTTCATAAATCTGTCATACAGTAGCTTCCATTCAACATCCTGTGTGGTTCTCTGGTCATTGACTGGCCCACTTTAAATTCTCATATACAGTATTCTTCTAGTGAGAGCCAAGTTCAATGTACACTTGTGCTGATGTGTAGGCGGTGAAAACCACAAGTTGAGTGCTCTAAAAGCGTGAATGTGTTGCTTGGTTACTATTCTCTATGGCAGCAAGAGAGGTCAGCTAATGCGCTCATTAGCACAAGAGCAATTAAAGCAGTCAGAACAAAACCCTTTATCCTGCAAAATCTGGACCTTCCGACTGTTACTATTTTCATTTCATAACTGCTCACATGGTTTCTGGGTAGCAATGATTTCTATAATATGAAGAAAAAACTGATTTATGCAGCTGAGATCTTCTCGGAATTGCCTTTGCGTACATCACGGGCAACCGTGTCCAGCGTGTGTAAATGATTGACTCATTGCAGCTACACGTGTCCAGCCTGCATTGTCGTCATGGCTTTTGTGTGTCGCTGTGCGATACAGTATCTGAGAGAGGGAGCACAGAAGGAGCTCAGAAGATGCACGTGCCTGTGAGACCGGGTCGTTGCTGTAGCCCCCCCCGCTGAGGCGCACTCATGCTAAATAGTGACATCTTTGTCTGGTTTTTTTTTTCCCTGCATTGACTCACCTCTTTCAAACTGAAGCTTCTTGTATCTCTGCATCATTTCTGTGGCCACCATGCACTCAATCTACAAGGTCAGATAGAACGACGGATAATATTCTGTTAGATTTATGAATTGAGCATAATTGTGATTTATCGTTGACAAAAAAAAATGCACTTAGGCACGGAATTTATCAAACAACTCAACAGCATATGGGGTAGCCAAGCTGGCGCGTTTTGAATGAGCTGCAGCTGTTTGATGCTCTTAACAACAACATCAGTGTGTGAGCTCGGCAATGAGAATCAAAGTGCCGGGAGGGTGAAGAGAACAAAGTTTCTTTCTCCAATTGACATCCACATGATAGAAGACAGGAGGAGCAAAAGTTTGTTAAGCCGCAACTTTGCTTCTTCCGTGGTAATTCTATCCAAGTTCATGTGCAAATGTGACGGAGGCTTGTTACAACATGACTTCATTTGTTTATGGAAAATACCAAATCAAATTAGGCGACATGTTGGATGAATTTAACATTTGCTCATCTGACAAGCTTCAGGGGATATAGTCTTATTGGTCATCATAATTTAATGATTGTTTCAATACCTCATTTTCCTGTAAGTGCCCTCTTTTTGGGCAGGCGGAGTCGGGACAGCTAATTGCAGTTTCAAGGCCTTCTTTAATTAATAGTTCCACGTACTGCTTCAGGCACTGCGGGGAAAAAGCCAAAAAATACCAGTCAGACAGTCTGACACATAGGGCAGATAAATGAATGCAAAAACAAATCATCACTGCAATTAGTCAGCAAACACCAAACAATGAGTTTGACTTAACCCCTGAGAATGAAAAGGTCTGATGCCAAAGAAAAAAACAAGTCTTCAGACTATAAAACATGAACAGAAGGTCACTTCTAATTTATTCTTAAAAGACTGACTGGTTGCTGCTTACCAGTGTACAGAAGATACATTGGCACTGTGTGATGGTGGTCATCTGCTCCAGGGGGAACTCTCCAAGGCACAGCTTACATGAGACCAGGGGGTCCACGGCCAGATCCCATGTGGGACGGTACCGCGCTGCGGTCATCTTCGCCGCCACAGAGCTTTAACACCGAAAAGACAAATCGACATAAGCATGTGCAAGAAAAAATATGGTGCCGAGAAACATATATTTTACAATAGAGGGTTTGCAACATTACAAATAAAATAGTAAAACATAGAATATAAAATATAAAATATGAAAAATATAAAAATATATAAAAAATATAAAAAATAAAATACAGATACCAATCAGCTGAAAATCATGTAAACATCCGATTTCGGCTCGTGATCAAATCAGGGCAACCCTAATATACAGACAGGAAAACTCTGAAAGAACTGGATGTTCATTCTTTGTATTCTGGGGAAGAAAAAAAACAATCAGCCATTGAAGCTCCCCTCCAAACTAAATGAAAAAAAAAGGTTCATTTATTCATTACACATCAATGCATCTCTATGCCAGCAGAGTCAGAAGAGTTATTTTCACCAGCGTCGGCTCACTCTCTCCGTCTATCTGAGGCGCACCCACGCCAAATTTTCCTTTCTTTTTTTCATGAAGTGGTCTCGCACATACGTCAACACTATCAAGCTCTGGCCGTGCTGCTTAGCAACGGACTGAAGGAGAATTAGGGAGGTGGAGGAGGCATGGACAAGGAGGAGGAGAGTAAAACACACACTCAGACATAGTTTGTTTTGGCTGAAAGCTGTGTAATGCTCATGTCATGTGCTCCAACTATAAAAAAAAATCTTCCTATGTTTGATACTTTATAAAGATTTGGGTAAAAATTGTTTATTACCCATATGCCAAATACATGGCAATATGAAAACCGCATTTATGCCACCGAAGATTCAACCGATGACATTAAACTACACCACAAGAACAAATTAATTTAATATGATTCCCTTCATTACTCCTTCATCCTATCATTTCAATCAAACTGACGTGGGAGGAGGAGAAAGAAAAAAGGAAGGAGCAATAGGCAAAAGTGCACCTCGTGTCTGACTTACTGATATCACGGGGCATTCATCCATCTATTCAGCATCCATCACATTAACCGGAAAGCATTGAGCGGAAACGACGCTCCATTATGCAGAGAGTGAACTCGTAAACCGAAGCTTAAACGGCAATTTGTTATCGAGTGAGTGGCTTCTGTGGTTTGAAAACACGTTATGTCATAATTTAAAAATAAAAAAAACAACTAGGATTATGATTTCCAGTGCCTGTAGGAACAATTAGGAAATAACAATTTGGTATAATGGATGGATTATTATTTTGGATGGCAGAAAATATAAAACTACTAAATAAGCAAAGAGAGAAGAAGACAGCAGGGCTCAGAGCTAAGTCTCTTCACATTCAATTGTAATATAAAAAATGGTCTAAAAGTAAATAGTTTGTGTTCTTAAAAAATAAATATACACATTTTGAGTTCAAGTGCATATCATTTGCAAAAAAAATTAAAACCAATTGACTGCACTTTTTAATATTTACAATATTTTCTATTTTAGCAAGACAGTACCGATTGAGCAATGTGGAGCCAGTCAGCTTCTAAAGGGTGAAACAGTATCAGTCATAAAAGTGTCAAAATGATTTAATGTGGCTGCAGAGGTTACAAGGTTAATCACCTTCTTTAAACAGCACCAGTGCTTTTCGAGACTCTACCCTGAATACAAATGACTTGAGAGTGGAACTGAATGCTGTTCTAACACAAATCTTACCACTGTATAAATGGCAGTTTCAACAGCAGCAGTGCCAATAAGATAAAGTGTTTTCCTATCCAAAATGTAAATCAGAGACAAAAAGGAGCACATTTTAAAAAGCAAGGCTGTCCCGTGGAGGCAAGCGAGACAAGAACACGACTAATAATTAGATTCACGGAGAAAAGGTGGTGCAGTGCAATTCCGATGTTGCATTATTAACGAGATGGTCCATTATCTCTGGCATTTTCAAAGCACATTTCCAAACAGAGCCTTACACAATCGGAATAGGTAATTGACTACATTCCCTTGATTGGCTATGGGAAACACTTTTCAATTGTTGTTGTTGACTTTAAGGAAATGTTGGGAACTTGTCCCAATATTAAATTAGTGAATGATTCTGCTGTGAGGGATTTGAACACAAGTATCCGAGTGTGTGCAATGGTATGAATCGGGTTCAACATTCATTCAGTCTGAAGGGAATTGCTTAGCTGATTGGGGCGGTATTCATGTGACTCCCGCTCGGCGGCCATTAAAAAAAGCCACACAAATGCATGACACCCTATTGCATAACATGAGTCATGATGGAGTGAGTGATCATCTCTCTTGGGAGCAACGTGGAAAAGAAATATATTCTTAGTAATTTATTTCATGTTCTAATGTAAGCCTCCATATTAAAGTTTGTGGGTGGAATTGGGCGGAAAGTCACGAATGGAGCAGAACCAGAGACTTGTGTGTGTACGCGAGCCGCAGCCAAAGACACGTTTTAATTCATCAGTACGATATCAGCTAAAAAAAACAGCATCGGATCATATTTGTTTACGTTCAAAACTTTTATTAGAATTCATATACTAGCATTTTATTCCAGACTCCTCTGACCTGAACATGACATGCCTGGATTTGATAAAAGTGTACAGCCTTGCTACCTACGCATAACAACTCGCCCAAGCAGCATTAATTTGTTTAATACAACACTGGCATTGGAAAAAAAAACTTCATAATCTATTGAAATTAATTAGTTAGAAGTTAATTAATCCAGGGTTTTATATTACACACACACACGCACACACACACACTTTTTATTAAATTGGAACTTTGAGGTTAAGTATTAATGCTAGTGACCTAGAAAACTTCAATGTTTTATTTGCAACAATGTCAATGACCTAAAAAAAGAGCAATATTGTTTACATAGGACTTAACAAAAAAAAGACCGATATTGTTTACATTCTGATAATGGGGCAGACCATGACCTATATTTCCAAGTGGCAAATGTTTTCTTATCCTGTTTTTATACGATTATATTCAAAACAACTGACCTCTAGGTGTTGTTGGTGTTATCACAATCGAGCAAAAGGGGGAAAACATTATCCCAGTAAGTATTTTTCGCATGTAAATTAATTAGGAGTATCCATAATGCAGTGGCAGATGATTTGGCCAATGCCATAACCTACATAGTGCGGGTGCACATGACATCGTACTGCACTTAGCGCTCAGGCGAGCCTTATTTTTGGACGCGAAAGATGACAAGGCCTTGAAGGAAGTGACAGTAGTCGCGGATAGTCACATTCTGCCCTTGACGTGGACGGGAGAGACCTACGAGGTTTGCCAAGAGTGGTGATGGCCCTTGTTTGTCTGTGCGCCCCCCCTTTCTGAGTTACATAACCACCCCAGACAGATTTTGGCATGCCAAGTAATGAGACAGACAGCAATGTCACATGTCTACATGGAGCAAGCTAAATTGCTGAGCTAATGTTGTTTTGATGTTTAGTTTTGTTCTCTTGTGGGAAGAGTGTAGCAGAAATAGTAACACAACTCATTTCACTGCCCCTAAATTACACTTCCCATCACATATTGTGCAAGCAAATAGCAATATTGCAAGATGTCAAGGTCAACTCTGAAATGGATCCCCGAGTTGCATTTAGTGGTGTGAAATTATGGCTGTGTTATAATTAACTACAACAGCCATTCCCAATCATTAGCCACCCATAGCCCTTATTTTTCCATCATCTCCGGTTAATATTTTGCCAATGTTAAGTAATGCCCAGCTGATTAAAATGTGACAACACCCAAAAAAATCACGTCCCGAGAGAATTAAAAGGAAATAACAAAGATAACACAAATGGTTGACTGATTCCGAGAAAATTAAAGAAGTTTACACAAGCTATGCGGGTGTTTACCGTGGTTATGCTGAACATTATGAGTACCCCAAAAAAAGCTTTAGGGGTGAAATTTGAGAAAAAAAAAATCCCTTTTAATTCCACAAAGATGCTGGCCACTTTGTCACATTACTACTTTTCTTCAACTTCCATAATTCGTGTGGAAAACAACAATGCCGTAAATTACCCTTTACTACTCCAGAGTAGTCTTGTAATTTTCAAACCTTGAGTGAGAGAGATTGTCTTAACCAAAAACATCTGTGAGGTTACTGAAAAGCGAGTTCTTTTTTTTTTTTTTTTTTGAGAAACATGGAAAATCTTTAAATCCACTGAATTAATGCTCTTTGAGTGGGAGAGGTTAAAGTCTTAAGCCTTAAAAGGAATTAAGGGACATTCTACAAACACCTCGTAGGTTGCGTCCTCCCTATCATCCTTTAATTCGCGACAGGTATCACACTGTGTTTAATCCCCGATATTAATGGGACTGTTCAGACACTAAAAGAGCTACATCTAAATAAAGTTGGGCGTATACACACTAGTGTTGTTTGTCTATGTAATTGAAAACCTGTTAAATTTGGAAAACAAATGCTAGAACCACCTAAATTGATTTTCTATGTAATATAACATGATAATATTGTGTCTGCTTGTCAGCTGCTTGATTGTAAAGCAAATCTCCAATTGTGTTCCCACCGCAGGAGGAAATGTGCTCACATCCTGCTCATTTTGTTTTTACAAACACAAAGGATAGAAGAGAGGAGAGGAAGCGACTGTGAAAGGCTGACGTCTTTACGGCTGACCAAAAAAGTGAAACCCACGATCGCACTTCCTCAAAATTGCAGAGTTATTTTTACTTCCACTAAGGAGGCTTTCTTCCTTGTTTGATGATTTGCAAGATGATGCAAAAAAAGACTCAATATAGTTTGTGCGATGCGTGGGCGCAAACTACTGAACTCATTGCACATCCAGATATTATTTGAATATTGTGTTTCTGCTTGAGTCAGCCATGAATTATAATTACAAAGTGCAAGTATGTATTTGCATAGGTAAATAATTGGTACTGGTTGAAAAATACCGCAGAGAAGACTGCTAAGAAATCACACTGAGGAAAACAACAGGTGAGTGTGTTATCAGGATGACCGGCCAAAACTTTGCTCTGAAGTCTTTTATGCTTAAATTAAAAGTATTTCTAGAGATTAGCAGAGAGCACTCCCTTCTCCTCTAACTATTTTTAAAAGTTCACCAGCATCAAATATTTGACTGTAGCGGTTCAACATTGTAATGAATAGAATTTATAACATTTATTAGATAAGAAGTGATTAAAATATTTCCTAACCCTGTGTGGTATCAACTCGTGCTGGGTTGCACCAACTCCTACCCGCTGACACTCCCAGATTTATGCCCACTACTTGACTCATCTATTTCTACTGTGGTTACTCATTGCCAAATGACGCTCATCCAAGTCTGGGCGCCCTCTGTTCTCTTCTCAAGTGTAGGCGGCAGAGTTCGGTGATAGACGCACACATTATAAGAGCAACGGGCTGGCTTATTCCCAGTCGAGAGGAACACAAAACGCAACTGAACTGAGCTGAACTTGGCTAAGGCAAAATATTTATATTTATCTCCTCATCCGAAATAACTCTGTGATTTTGTTCCAAATTACTTGAGAAAGAGTTCCTGGCACACGGAGCGGAAGCGGAAGGCAAAACATGTTTCGAACGTTCTCCTTTTTTATTCCCTGTTGTAAAAACTATTTTAGAAATAGTTCCAGTTCAGTACGGTACCGATAAATGCACAGTATATCGTAACACACTAGCCGTTTCGATCATCCCTCCACTACCTGACCTCAACAAGATCATGGTTAGATGGATATAAGCTCAGAAACGACCCCAAAAAAAAGTGACGCTATGTAGAGCCTATTCCAATGCTGACACTTGGAAGTTGCAACATTTCTCAGCTCATGTTTGGAATGTATAATTCCATTGATGTAACTAATAGAAGTATGCTGGATAAGAAAAAAGAAAAGTACAAACATCAAAACAATCCATCATTATTTTGGGTGAAACGTTCTTGTCATAATAATCATCATAATAGAATACTTTTCAAAAATGACTAACCAAAACAATACATTTCAGCCAAGAATGGTGCTCAAACTGAAAAATTGTCTTCTTTTGTCATGTCCACATTGTGTCTCCTTAATCATCCATAGCTATGTATTTTGTATTAATGCCATGTGTCATCCCTCACACTCGCATGCAGCGGCCCAGTTTTCCAAGCATCACAACCTTCCTCCTCTTCAATCCTAAGTAAACTCATCTTTCCTGTGGGAGTGGGCCGGTAGCCACCGCTGGGTGTTTTCTGTTTTGCGTGGTCTATTATTTTTTCTTTATTTCCATGAAATTGATCAATTCCCATGCAGGAGCTTTTAAGAACGACTTCCTCTACAATAGAGGTTGCCGTCACGACGACCACGTGTCTGAACAAAGTTTCCTAGAAATGTCCGTTTCAGTCGAAAGCCCATAGAATATGGCTAAAAGCATGAAACTAGAGAAAGAATCAATAGCATAAAAAAAAGGGAGGATTATATAACATGTCAAGTCAACTAGGGTGGACCTCTTGGTGCGGTCCAAAATATATTGCAACAGATCTGTTTGGGAAAATGTCTGGGTCCTGAAATCAAATCGTTAAACCTGTTCACCTTTTGCTCATGAGGTAAAAAGGAGTTTGGCCATACCACAGACTTTGTGACTGTTGGAATGATAACCAATTAGGGAGTGACCTTAAAAGGGCTTGTTTTGTAGCCAAAAGATTATCCTGAGCAATGAAGGTGTGGGGTGTGGTCTCTCGCAAAACAACGTTGTTCGCTCGACATTTATGACTGTTGAACTTTCCCTTGCTATTTACTGTCAAGACAGACTCTGCAACTGTGACGTGAAAAGAAACGATAAGAAATTAGACGTCTTTCGTTCTTTCAGGACACACAGTGGTGCAACTAGTTATGGGAAGTTTTTATATAACTTTTCTCTTTAATTTTCTCACCCCAAAACCTGAAAAAATACAAAAAGAGTTTACAAAAATTATCTATTTATCATGCAACCAAAGATTTTTCTTTTTTGTTGAAATTTTTAGCTGTTTGGATGCCATGTCGCCTCCCACAGGTCAGTTTTGGTATGACATGACATCTATTTTGGGGGAAGAGGTTTATGATGGTTAGAAGAGATGTTTTTATTTGTGGTGTGCTTTGTTGGTCTTCTTGAGTACATGACACATTTTAGAAAGCACACACTTTCCATCCTCATCATTCCCAGGGTCTCTTTCCTTGTAAGAATTTCTTAAGATTACATCATTATGTATGTAGGCCGCTTTTAAAAAAAAAAAAAAAACAGGAGGTTGAACACAACAAGATGAGGCAGTAGTCATGTGCACACACATCCCAGGCCACTGGAATGTGAAACTGCCGAGCCCGATTTTCAAGGGGATGTCTTATAAGGCAAGATGGTAATTAAAAATGGAAATGACAGCCCACTATGTGACCTTTCCTGAGTAAGAATAAACATTCTAACTGTGGCTCAATAAATACAGGATATTGTTAAAACGATCTGATTGCATTGTTGTGGAAATGAAAGGGGTGGGGGATGAAAACAATGCAGTTTCTACATGAAGCACACAAGTGTTATGAGGCAAGTACACCTTACCTGGCTCCCTGGGATGACGCCGTCGTGATGGTGAAATCTCAGCAGGAGGAGGAACAGGGGAACGTGAAGATGATCTCTTGAATTGGATTTAGAAAAAAAGGCGTCCAACCAAACAAGTGAGACGGAGGGTTATTTCAGGCGGGCTGATGATGCCCATCCATGGTCTTTGTGCACCCGGTCGATGAACATCGGCACCGCAAAACAATCGGTTCCAAACTAACAAAACATCGCCTTGATATTTGGTCACTCCTTGCAGGTTCGTAAGAAATGTCACCTAACAGTGCTTCTCCTGCGAGCCAGGCTTGTTTGTCAAAACAAGATCAGCAGCAGCGCTTGGCTTTCGGTTCCGTCCAAGAGTGCGCAATGTCCTCCAATGTCTGCAACATGCAAACGTCCGTCCTGGTGTTTTAAAAAAAAGGGAAGGAGGAAACGAAGGGAGGAGGCGGTGCTTTTATTTCTGTCCGTCGCCTGCTGCTGCCAACCTCGGTAGGAAATGAGCCCACTGCTGAGACGCCATAGTCGGTGTACTGTGCCGGAGAGGCTTCCTGTTTGCTGCTTAGATGACGCTTACAGCAAAACCTTGACAGCTTGTTTTTAAGACAGCAACACCGCCCCCTTCAGGTTTTCCGTAGCCATCGCACCACATCCGCTCTTTTTGTGGTCACGTGGTTTTGTTTTGTTCAGCAGCAATAATTATTGGGTGCGTATGTGTATGCAAATGTGACTCAAACACCAAACATTTTTCTTGTTACTTTTATTGCTTTTTATTCTGAACTCCCAACACACTTTGAGTACAAAAATATTCATATAATCATCTTTATCTCACTACACTGGAGAAAATGTGCTTTCAATAACATTTACATCAACACTTAACACTACTGATCTTCCCACAACAGTTTTAATATATTAAGCCCAAGTTCTTTGCAAAGCAAGAATGCATATATGCTGAAAATTAATACGGTGATGAACATAAAATTCTTTAGAAAGCACAAGAAAAAAATTATAATGCCTGCACTCAGTATGTACATTTGTTGAGTGGTAAAACTTCACCACTCCAGCTTCATATCAGCTTTACTCCACACATACTTCCCTCCACGTTTTAGAAACATTATCTCATCAAATCCACTAAAATTGATGGCCGCGCTGACGCCAACGTCGAGGATGGACTTGGATGGGTCCTTTCGTCCCTCTCGACAGTCCAAGAAACGCATCTGAGGGAGAGAAAATGAGAAAAAAGCATTTGAATGCCTAATCTGTCAGCAGAAAATGATGTCATCCGCCATGCTAAGTGGCAAATGACAAAGCACTTACATATTCATCCAAGATCAAGTAAGAATTCCTCATCTGTAAAGACAAAACCACAAATACTTGTTTTTGTTTGTGAGCCATAAGATGTAAACAATTATCCATCCATCAATTAATTGATTATTATGCCCATGCCTATTGAAATCAATGCAATGGTACCTTCTCATTGGACTCTGGAACCAGGCATGAGACGCTGCTGTGTCTGTCCAAAAACTCCTGGAACTGCTGGTCGCTGATGACGAACCTCTCGGCTTCTCTCAGGGCATCCTCTCCTGCATTCTCACCATCAATCAGCAGACACTGGAACACCTGAAGTACAGGAGAGAAAATATTGCATTGAGAATCAATATGGCCAATGAAATAATCAGTCCTGCATTCCACATCAGTACCTTCCATCGTACTGGGTTGAAATGGAGGATGTGTTCAGTCATGTCCTCGTCCACATTGAAAGTGTTGATGACTGAATTGATTTTGAAGGCCACTTTGTATTGCTGACACCACTTCTGGATCTTGTAGAGATTGTTCAGATGGCTTTTCCTGCCTTGAGTGCGGCCAATTAGCTGGTTAGTGTCTTCATCAAAACTGTCGCAAGATATGGCCAGGATGTCAAGATGATCGCCTGTGACGGAAGTAAGGAGGGGAGGGGGGGAGGTTGCGAGAGAGACTCTGAACTCTGGTACAGGAGGTAACACTTTTTAATAAGTTATCTGTTTTTATGTGCTAAAAGCATTTAGTAGCTCTTTATCAGGGGACACACCATATTTGATAACTCAGGGATGCTCACTGTGACATTTTAACAGCAACATCGTTAGTTTTAAATTTGACAAAACATATTGGCTACTGTAGAAAATGAAAATAACTAAAAATGCTACAGTGATCGTTTGAAGAATCTGATTAGCACAAGTACAAGGCCATTTGAAACAAAAAGTTATACAATTTTTGATACACTATCTCTGAACTATGAAATGTATCACATTTCTTTGGACAAAACAAGTGTAATGGAAAAATACATTTTTCATCACATTGGTTTGCAAAGTTATTACTTTGTTTCCGTGCTATCTATTTTTTGGTGTTATTAATTCACATTTATTTAACAATTCCTTATTAATTCAATAATAATAATAATAATGGATGCATAATATAATTATATAATAACATATATTTATTATTGCACTTTATATCTGCACAGATATCAAGGTGCTACACTTAAAAAGAAAGGTATTAAGTTCCTTTTCAAACTTTTAATTGTCTGTGGAGCGCTGAGGTTATGACTCGTTACAGACTCATTACCTAAAACTCATTGCTAATGAGTGTCTGGAATGCTACCTGAAACTAAGCAAGTATAAATATTTACCGTATTTCTGGAACCACTGTTCTTTGATCATGCTTCCATTGCTGACGATGCTGACACTTGGAAGTTCCAAGTCTTCTTTGCAGTATTGGACTAACTTTCCAAGAAAGTCCCCCTTTTGATGCAGGAATGGTTCTCCTCCAGAAAAGTTGATCTTTTCCATACCTGAAGAAGAGAGATTTCAATAAACGAGTTAACTCAGTCAAGTAGGACACAAAAAAATACTTCACATTACTTACCAGAATCCTTCAGGAGTTTGAGTCCCCTCTTGGCTTCCTCCAGAGGAAGCACAAAGGATGTTTTTGCTGTATGGAAGCAAAAACCACACTTGTAGTTACACTGGCGTGTAAAATGGTAGTTGACGCTGGTTGGAGTCACGGCATCTGGATTAGCTTTGTTGACATCCGGGTCGACGCTGGGTCCTGTGTAGGTTCCCACTGTCCAGGAGAAAACTCCCTCCAACACACTGGCAAAAAAAGAGTGGATTGTCGAGATGCAAAACTGCACGAGCAGCAAAGGACCTGCGAAGACTGTAGACACATTCATTTCCAAGCTTTCTAGTGCAGTGATATTCGACTCAGCAGTGCTGCTTAAATAGCGTCCAATGAGATCAGCTGATTGCATAGTTTCTGTTTTCAAATAAGGAAAATGAAACTTACTGCTGAGATGGGTGTGTGAGCAGGTCTACTCAAGACTGGAACCTATTAAAAGCATTGATGAGTCACCTCGATAATTTAATACTGTTCTTGGGTAAAACAGTAAAAGGCATTACAATTTCTTTGCTATTTATTTCTAATTCTGCAACGTTGAAATGTGTCTTTCCATCCATGTTCTTTACTGCTTATCTTTATTATGAATGCAGTATTCACACACAACACAAATATGTTCAAATGAGATTCAAACAGTATTAATATATATAAGTTGGCCTATTTTTAATTTGTGATTCTCGTGTCGCATTAGAAGGAAGCTCACACATCAAACGTCAAGACTTAAAAGGTGATGATGTCATACTCGTCTTTTTTTAGGGGAAAACATATTGTTCAGTGTTCAGCAGCCAGCATAGAAGCTATAATCTTACAATACGATCGTTGGTCCGGTTGTTATGTTGTAAAGCTGACATCGATTGCGTAACCTCTTCCACGCGCAAACATGTTTCGTTTCCAGAGCATCGTTTACTTTCGTTTTCCCTTCCACAGCTTGAAAATCGAAACGCAAGCAATGTCAAGGCGAACAATGGCGCTTCTCTCTCAGTGGTCCTCCCGTGTTTTCTCCGTGGATTTGGACGGGGAGACGGTTTACTTTAAAATCCACGACAACCAACCCGGAAAAGGAAGAAAAGAAGTGCAGCAGCGCATGTTTGGTAACGTTCAAAAGGATGCCAGATATTATTCTTTGCTTGTTTCCAGCGGAGACAAAATCAACACCGCAAGGTTTCACTGGAAACTCAAGGATAAACTGTTAACAGATCTTCCTGCAGAATGTCGTTTTTCTCCGATGTATTCGTTCCTGCCGAGCGTCAGGGACTCCCTCATCCGTGGCTATTTCTTACAAGCGGCTTCTCCTGAGAGCTCCGCCACTACGGAGCGACTTTTACGTCAGTGGCTGCAGCTTGAGCACCCCTTACTGGTGTGCTCATATGTGCATGATGACAAAAACGCTCCACGATGGATTCAGTCCTTATGGAATCACGAACAGAATCACGATATAGTTCCATCCGAACCGCCGCAGTACCACCCAGCAACACTCAATTTGATCAACTCGGATGTCTTCTACAGTTTCCAAGCTGCTCGTCAAGTTTTTGAAAAGGTTAATAATGCTGACATCATGTTATTTACGCTCACGGGATGTTTCATTAGACGCACATGCATTAGGTATCTAATAATGATAATTTTCAATAATAATCTAAATTATTAATTTAGTATAAATGTTTCAATATAAATGGACGAGAATCCCATGCAAAAGTGGGTGGACCTAATAAAGTGGCCTGCAGTTGATGAATTTACGAATTTGAAGATATGGCGTCCTCGTGTGGTGCCAGGCGGTATATCAAATTACGTCAACCAAAAGTTCAGTGCTCGAGTATTTTATGCATTGCTTTTAAATTTGAAAATATGTATATATTTATTAAGTTCGAATGTACAGTGCACATTGTTCATATTTTATTTGAATTGAAAACATTTCTTGTAGAAAATAGTATTTAAAATGTGATCAATTGAATTGTTAAGTGGACAGCATTGTGCAGTATTGAAATTTTGGATTCAAATCTTGGCCACGGTCCTCCATTGTGGGGTTGGTATTTTTCTCTCCATGCTTGCATGGGTTTCTTATTACTCTGACTTCCAAAAAACACAAATGTTAAGTTCATTGAAGACTAAATTGCATTTGAGCGTGCTTGATTGTCTACTGCATATGTTTACAGTATACAATTACAAGTTTACCTCTGACCTCTGCGGTGGTCTGCTCTTTATTTAACTCTTTTTATTGCTGTGTTTATACAGCATTTAAAACAGCAAATTGATTGTGGTTGTCTTGCAGTGTGCTGACATCATTCCAGAGGCTGCATCTGTACTGGAGCTGCTGCCGTGTGCCAGTGACGTGGAGGCCAGAAGCAAACCAGACTTCCCTGTTATTGTCTTGGAAGGCCTGGATGCCACAGGTTAATGCCATTAGGGCACAAATAAAGACATGAGCGCCATGATGTATAGATGTTATGTGAAAGCAATGGCCGCTCACTGTCTGCTGAAGCTATTATCCGCCAGTGAGCTCGGGCCTAATGGAATATCGTGTATCATCATGACCTCAGCGGAGGAACGTCGCTAGGAGAATGGTTTATTGAATGACTCACTCATGCGATACACTTTGGCAAGCCTCATGAAAACCTGTGATGCGGCTGAACTTTTTTTTTTTTTTAGGTCATCAACTTTTCAACAGCAGTGTGATAAAATTTTAAGATTTACTCACCCTGTTTTTTCCTATCTCAGGTAAAACCACATTGAGCGAGTCTCTCAGGGATAAGCTGAAGGCCACTCTTTTGCGTTCCCCTCCGCCATGTCTCACCCCCTGGAGGGCCCGCTTTGATCAGGAGCCCCCGATTCTCCGAAGGGCCTTTTATGCATTGGGCAACTACATCACAGCACAAGAAATTTACCGGGAAGCCTCCAAGACGCCCGTCATCCTTGACAGGTAAAGTCTTTCGACCTGAGAGAAGCAAAAGACACCAGAGAAGATAACGTGTGACCAATATTCATCTTCAGGTTCTGGCACAGCACAGCCGCTTATGCCATTGCCACAGCCGTAAGCGGACCAGTGTCTGACCTCCCAGCAGAGGGCTCCGAGCTGTACCGCTGGCCCGATGACCTTCCCGAACCAAATCTGGTTGTCCTCCTTACGTTGGACCCCGAAGAAAGGAAGAGGAGGCTGAAGGGCAGAGGTCAAGGGGAGACCAAAGAGGAGCATGAGCTGGATCTCAACCAGCTCTTTCGACTCAGGTGAATAAATATTCATGAAGTATATGTTGGAGCAAATGTTTGTTTTTATAGTTGCTGAAATATTTGAACGTTTGCTACTTGAACACATCCATCAAGATGGATGTTAAGTATTTTACCCTTTGGTATGAGCTGACCTAACAGTGTCGAGACAGAGAACATTGTCAGGTTATCTCAAGTGTGCGTCAAATCCATCAAACACTTAATTACTCTTGTGAGAGAGGAAGAGCGGGGCGGAGGTAGCTGATGAGGAAGTGCAGGTGATAAGTTGTTGAAGCGTTGTGCTCCATTAAAGCAACTCAAAACTCAGCAGTCACGGCCTGGCCAGCAGGCCGCTACTCAGACAGGTCGATGGCTACTTCCATTCATCTTTTCTCCTGACATAATAGCCTTTCCACATGGGACAGCCAGATGTTGGGCCAGCACAATTAGAAAACGGAGAAGAGATTGCACAGACTTGGTCAATCACTATCACAAGGACTCATTTGTCTCTGAAAATGGCTGTGCTCTGGGCCATCTGTGGTGTTTCTTTTCTCATATATTTCAAGGGTGCCACACCATTCATCACTGTCTTCTCCGTTCACCATCACTGAGGGCTTCACTTAGAGTTATGCCAGCGTACACAATTGATTTAAAGCGCTCTTTACTTTGAATGCTTTTTAATTTGTTGACAAAATGCAATTGTGTATTTGTGTGTGTATTTACAGAGTGGATGAGGCTTACAAGAGGATCAGTGGTCCAACGTGCATCAGCGTGGACGCCAGCCCCTCTGCAGAGCAAGTGCTCCAACAAGTGCTGCTTTTAATTAAGGCCAAATGCCACTTGTAAACAGCTCTCTTGTCTTTGCTGAGCATCAAGTGGATGCACTACCTCGTGTCACCACTAGGTGCCAGAAAAGGGATGCGGATGGCAGAGTGGTCTAGATTAGAATGAGTGTCGATGCTACAGATAAGGGAATGGGCCAGAGGAGTCACAGTCAACCAATCACAGATACATATTCATCCGAAAACACACACACATACACACACATAATCCCTAAACCAAAGAGTGCATTTAACTGCTGTTGTGAGCTCGCAGAAATCACACCAAGTATCCTTCAGGCCCTGTGGAGCGCCATTTACTCACAGCCTCTTCTACTCAAGGGTGTTTTATTTTTCACGCCGCTAGCACACCTGATAATTTTGGTGACTCAAAGTAAACTAATCATTAGACCAGCTAATAGCAGGTCAAAATTGTGGCGCAGGTGGAGGGTAATGCAAATTTTTCATCATATTTCATTCATAATTATGACAACAATGTATAATGATGTATAATAAAATGTATAAGAGTCATTGTAGAAACAAGTTATTAAAGGCCTAACCCTGGTAAATTTGACTATATTGACTTATAAATATCTAGCAGAGCACTATTATCTTAACTTTGTAATATATGCATTCAACCAGTGAGAGTTAAATGTTTATATTTGATGTTCTCATGCGTGCACAACATGAAATGTACACTTTGCACGGCTATTTAGCAAGTGCATACTGTAAGTCATTAATATAGGGAGGAAGTGCATATTTGGTCTATGTGATGGGAAGATTAATCGGGGGTTTTAGTAATTATGAGCATGGGAAAGCCGGGGGCTCCAAAAGACAGAGTGACCCATCTTTTTCACCGTGATGCATCAGCAGCATGCCAACCACCACAGACCCTATTCATATGGCAATTAATGGAGCGCTGTATATCAATGTCATTCGGTTGCTCCCCCACATAAGCGCATGGATTACTCCTTCCGGCAATTATGCTGGTGCGTATGCAAAAACGTAACTATCACGTTCAATCCCGTAAAGTAAAATAAGGTGTTTATTGAGTATGCATCTCTGCATGTGGTACCACAGTGGAGTTTATTGAATTCATTAGTCACCAACCGCCTGGCAACACAGTAGATGTGCTGTGTGGGACAAAATGAATGCAGAGTTTTTGATAGCTGTTAACACAGTAGCCTCTTTCTCAGGAGAGGTTAAATTTATGAAGTAGGAGACCAAAGCAATTAAGCGTTATACCATACATCATATCCAAATGTAAATGTGTGTGAGTAGTAGCAACCGTATTTCCATGTCGGATATTGCTCCGTTTTGTTATTCTTGGCAACGGAACGTGAGCGGCATCACATGATTACCGCCGTACTATAATTGGCTTTTACTAGAGTTTAATCATAATACATTGCATATGCACTGGATTATTTGTACATCCTGGGTTTTCATTTTTGGAATTTTTAGGGTATTCGCCAAAGTCTTGGGAAAACAACTCTTGTACATGCACAGCACGGCTATCTGCTTTCCATCCATGAGGTCATGCATACAGAAACAGAAGCCACATTTATGTCCAAAACGGCAGAATCTCTCGAAGGGTTGTGAGGTTAGAAGTTACGTTCCCACATACACAACCTGGCAGACTGACACACACCTCACCCTGTGCAGGGCTACTTTGCACTACACTCCTCAACTTCAATATTTCATCTGCACAACAGAGCGGGGTGTGACGGCAAGGAGGAAAGCCCTCCATGAAATAATTAAAGATCCAGCAGGGATGTGGCAGCACAGCAACCGCCGTCCCGTCCTAAGTAATAGATCAAATGAAAGCTGTCCCTCAGATCATTAATAATGAGTGGGGCATGGAGGCTGAAGGGGTGCAGGGGAATAACGAGAGTGGAGGCATGCATGGGGGTTGGTATAGATCGGGCACGCACAAGGTGTTTCATATACGCTACGTGTGTGCGTTCGGGGTTTGAATAGTCGTCTGGTTCCCTGGCAAACAACTCGAGCGGGCCTCACTTGGCTGCCACATGAAGCGGCATGGCAAGAAGATTCTTGCATATGATTTGGCACCGACAGCAATGCCCACCCATGCCAAAAAGCATCACCCTGCACAGACACGTAACAAAAATGGATTGAATCAAAGTTATCAAAGACATGATGATTATGAGATGTGTCATAAGGATCAGCATTTGAATCTGTACGATATTGAATGCAAATATTTTGGATCAATTCAAGCACATGATCGCAAACACCCCCATGATTCAATTTTTTGGTAAGTCTGATTCCAACTACATCACTGGTCAATCCCCCCCCCCCCCCCCCATATCCCAATGGTTGCAAACATTAACACGCTACCAGCATACTCAAGCTACTACTTCTTCTTCTCTGAACACAGCAGGGGATGGCAGACACCCCACTGCCACTCCCTGCGAATGGCGGCTGCCGGCTGAGCCTGAATCAATTGGTGGGGAAATGTTTAAAAAAAAAAGCCCTGCATGAGGCAAGAGAACGAAAGTCAAAGTTGTCGAATACCATTTATATAACACGTATAGAAGACAGATGGATGGATATTTGCATTTGGAATATCAGAGTGTGTTCCTTTCTGATCCTTATCCAGTACCGTATTTTCCGGAATATAAGGCGCACCGGACTATAAAGCGCACCTTCAATGAATGGCCCATTTTAAAACTCTGTCCTTATATAAGGCGCACCGGACTATAAGGCGCACCATTAATGCATCATGTGAGATTTTTAATCAGAATCAAATCATTCTCCATTTTATTTTTTTCATTTCAACTTCAGATGCAACAAATTACTTTATAATCACAAAATAATGATCCATAGTCTTTTTGATTGATGATTCATAGTCTTCAGCGGGCCACTTATGATTGATTTCATGACACAATGCTTCGGGCCAGTTTAAATTTTGGAATTTGGTCCATATATAAGGCGCACCGGACAATAAGGCACACTGTCGGCTTTTGAGAAAATTTTAGGTTTTTAGGTGCGCCTTATAGTCCAGAAAATACGGTAATCAATTATTTGTAACATTTCGCTATTCTTGGCAGGTCCCAATCCCCTGTCAATATCGAGTGTTCACTGTCGGTATTTGTCAAGTATTATGTGATATGGTGATAACTAGCAAGCTTAAGACAAAATTTGTCAAGTCTGTCTACACTTTAAAGGCTTTTCCCTCCCCGAAAAAAACTTTCTAACACTAACTGAAACCACTCGCCTGTCATTCAACTTTTGCCGCCCAACTTTGGGTCGTATAATCTCTTGAAATCCATATGCAGGATGTGCTTATTTTCTGATGTTTGCAGGCCCCTCACCATTTTTGCCTGGCGGCTGTTAGGGAGGATTCACCAGGAACGGTTAAATATTTAAACACCGCTGCGAGATCTCATTAAAGACGGCACATCGGCCCCCGTGAGGCCCGCACAGCACTCCCTCACAGACTCCCCCGAAACCTAGTTAGAACCCAGCCGAGTGTGACACCGAACAGTTATTGTCTATTTACTGCGTAGGACTTGCGATAAATCATCACATCCTGTCAAACAAAAGACGGCAGCTGGCAGTCGGCCTGACTGCGGTGCTAAGTCGACATATCTGGGAAGAAATATGATTGAGATTCTGTTGTGTTTTGACAGCTGCAGATACCGAAAATGTGCCAGAAACAAAATAACATGACAACAATACCAGACTAATATTTCCATAACACACATATGGAAACAAGGCAGAGAACAAACTTTCTTTTCTCTGGAGTCGTCTCGCCTTCTCACACAAATCTGGGCAATTATTCCGCCACTGTTGTTGGGAGGGAAGGGGGAGGGCTCTATTTTTATTCGGGCTGCCCCCTCAAAAATAAATTGACTTCCTGTGGTGAACTTGGATTGTTCCTTGCTTGCCATGTTTTCTTCCACACACCCCCAGCCCAAGCAAACACAACAATGCCATCTTTTTTCCCCCAAGAGGAATAAATCAAAGGCAATGTTCCGCATGCAGCTCAGCTTGTGCATTTCTTATCTCATACTTGAAAATGGTTTATTTTTGTTGCACGTCCATTAATGCTTCAGCGTGTTTCCTACCTCATCAGTTGCAGCAAACCAATAGGAGCCTCTTTTCTACTCGGCCTTTGATTCCATCTGTCATCTGCAGAGTTTTTACGCTCCAAACTGAAAAGAAAAAAAAAAGGGACTAGAAGCAACACATTTTTTTTTTTTTTTTTTACAATCATGTTACAGTTATATACATGAAGGCATATCTCAACTTACTCAACTGTCAAGTTAAGACTTATTTTGTTGGTTTTACTTTACCACATACTGTCACATTCAAACTTTATAGTGGTGTTTTGATGCTTCTACTATGAGAAAAAAAATGGTAAATACAGCCTTCGGTATGTGGAACTAGAGCGAGATGAGAGAGTGCGGCGCTAACACAAAAACACACGTAGCATTAGATCTCTTATCCTGACTAAGCCATCTCGATCCCTTTACACCCATTTAGCTTGCTCGCTCTACGGCTCTCCAGTGTGAGAGCGCAGCCGTACTCACACGCTTGAAAGTCTTTCTCTTGCTCAGGGAAAAATATTGAGTTTTAAAGCTTGCTCATCTCCATAATCAACACCTTAAAGTTAACTCTTCTCTGAAGGGACTCGGTGTTAAATGAGGACTGGTAGCACACTGTCGAACTATTTTAAATTTTTCAGATGTAACTCCAATTTATCTCTTATTTAGAAAAAAAAATGGCCTCGTATAACTTCACATAATGTAGGAATTCATTGGAAAGAGGCTGCTGCTGTTTTGGTTAGCAAAAAAATTCAAATGTGCTCAGTTGCCTGAACAATCAATGAAATGAGTTTCTGTTTTTTTTCCTGGCTAGAAAAAATTGGAATCTACAGTATTTGAGTTGAGATATTGATTTTTCTTCTTCTTTCGAAAATCAGAATGCTCTCATGAGATTGTCTAACAACCTTCAAACACAAGTTGAGTATCTCTATTTTAGATTTTAGTCACAGAAGTAAAACTACTTTGTGACAAATCCAATTAGAAAAAAAAAAGTCATCTGCCCTTCCACCTCTCCAAGTGATGATGTAGCTACTTGGGGCGGTTATCCATCTTGCCCCGCGCTGCCAGCTGTCAGAGCACATGGCTGCAGCTAGCCGCCGGTGGCAGGTGTAATCAATATGGACTCCGCAGAGAGTTGCATTATACCAGAGGCCAGTCTAAACCATCTCTGGCTCTCTCAGGGAGTCGGGGGGGGGGACCAGGTAGGGTACGTTTGATATCTCCCCCGGGGCATTTCGGAGCAGCCCACTGTAAAGCCAGGAGATGATTAATCCCATCTATTGGATGCAGCATCATGCTTAGGTGAGACTGGATTTTTTTTTTTTACCATCATAAGACAGGTGGTGTGCTGCTGCAAACAGTTGTGTTGTTAGAGACGCTGTATGGATCTGACAACTCTTCTTTAGTGCCTACACAGACAAAGTCAACATCTTATTGGAGTATTAGCACTGTGACTCACTCCTTTCGAGTACAGTGTGTCTTGCCATAAAAACAGGAAAATCAAATTTGTGACTATCCACCAATATAAGAAATAGAATCATCTTTTTTCTTGAAAGCTGGTGAAAGTCACATGACAAAAAGTGACCTTTGGCATACCCCAGAGGAAGTCTACAGCAAGAAAAGCCAGTGATTCAGTTACAGGTTGGGAACAATCTCACAGATCCTTGCACCTCCAGCCTTCCACCTGCACAGCCAGACACACCTACTTGCACATGAGCAGCCATTTGTAACGAGGGAGGAAGCATCTCCTGACAAGCACCGCAGGCGGAATGAAAACAGACGAGAGACGGAAATAGTGAGAATTAAAGTTGATCTATTGACCATCACGCTTCTTTGAACTTGGAATTATAAATCAACACTCCTGGACAAAGGACTTGATGAAAATCAAGGAGTGTCTTTCTCTCTTGAAGTCACTGGATTTGTCTCATGCGACACCACAACAACAAAAATTAAGTATATTTTTTACGCTGTGTAAACTTCAGACAGTATTTATAGGCTGATGCACAAGCTGTTAATATAGTACAGAAAAAAAAATTGGATGCACTTCAAGGAGAACATGCCGTGATTGCCTGTAGCACAATCCTTAGCGTCATGTTTCTTATATTACTTCCAAGACTTGTTTGAAAGCACCGAGTCAGAGATCACACCTGCTCACATGGCAAACAAAAAAGCTTACTGGAGGGCTGTTCCTCACTCTAATGTTTATACCATCCTCCGTCTCATCCCTACAGGCCACTAAGGAACACAGGATTATTTAATAGCGCTGTATACCGATGGCAGGGATAGAGTTTCAGCCCAGGAAGGAAAAAGCAAAGCTGGAAAATGCACGAGGTACGGACATTATTCACAGCTGTACACTAATGCCTTTCACTACTTCCTTGTTGTGTTATGAGGTGCATAGAAGTCGCAGCAATCTCCCCGGGCACATTAAATCTAAGCCTGTAGATAAATTGGTCAGAGCCCGGCCCGGAGATTGCTTTGATTTACTGCGTAATTACGCACTTTTTTTTTTCCTTTTTTCTTTTTCGTGGCAGCATTGACATGCCACGCTGTCTGGGCCTTGCTTCTCAAGCACGCTCCATAACAATGAAGCTGTCAGGTCTCAGAGGCAGGCAGACAGGGCTGATGTTACCGCTGGCATGATGTGTGCGGGCGGCATATCTCATATAGCAACCACAAGTCATATAGAGGCATGTTATATTACACTGCAGTCGACGCCATGTCTGCGTAACCCGACTGAGAGAGTAATCAGATAAGATAATGTAGTCAGGGGAGGGAGAGCGATGACTGTCAGGATGGTTTTATGTCTCGGAGGTGGAGGTGGATCTGTCACGCCCAACACCCAAATAAATTTGCGATGGAAATCAAAAAATGAGAATAAAGCTGTGAGTTGTATGCAAGTGGGTTGTTTATAATGCTGCCGGGCTCAGTTCATCTTTTAGGATTCATTATGGCTGTTACTGTTGGAGAAGATGGGCCTCATCCAGGTCTAAATTGTGCTTTTACTCTGAAAGTGTCAGCATTAAAATCAAAAGCATTGATTGATTGTGTCATCAACATCTTGAAGCCTGTGAATCAAAATAAAATACATTACTTGAAACAACCAGCAGAGGAGGCTGTTGATTCAATGTCAACTTGTTTGCTGACTAAAGAAGGGTCGACGAAGTTTTGTTGTGACCATCGACCACTCAGAGAAATCTGTAGCCATGTTAACCCTAACCCTCCAGAAGATGAAAATAAACCTTCTCGAGCAGCAACACCAACTACCGCTCAACTTCAGTCAACTCTGGAGGGATTCATCTTCCTCTTAAAATATTTTTGACATTCTTGTGCCCTATCTTCCCCTCATGCTCTCCTGCCCCCCCCCACCCCATCAGCCTCGTCCTCCATGTGGCCAGCTCCGTCTGATCACTGGACTCGGTAAATCCCGCTGCTAGGGACTTGAGGGGCTCGACTGTGTGATTAAGCAAGCCTAGCTTCCACCAGAGGGCCACCGGAGCAGATGTTCTCATTAAAAATGCAGCTTCTGTGAGCGAAGGAGATTGCCTTGTTCCAGGCAGAACCTGGCCGGAGGTTTAAAGCGTTCAAATTCCTCCCACTTGAGAGGCCGGCCAAGTTTGGATGCCTGTGCACCCCTTGGAGCAATGTTGCAACTAAAATAAAAAATATGAATAATTCCTTCATATGCTTTCAAATGTAGATAAATGTTCTATATTCCAATTAGAAATTCTATCTTAACTTTTTTGTTCCAGATTTGTACCATGCCTCATGTCAGAAAGTGCTGCTGAACATCCAATCTTGAAAAGAGAAACAAATCACCGTAGATTCAGGTTGAAGGAACTTGAAGAGATCTTGGCGATGGTTGTTGGTCTTTTCCAGCTGCTAGCAACCAGGTTGATGGCACAATTAACAGGAGGCTGCAGAGCAGTAAAGAGTGAAGCAGCACTCCAGAGGCTACGACTGTGACTACACAACACTCACTGTGAACATCTGCCTTAGAGAAGCAGAAAAATCTATTTGAAATATTTCTTGCAGTATCCAATATCTACACATATGTACAGAACATGCAAATATTCATGACATATTTTTTTTTTTATCGTCTCAACTCTATAGTGATTTATCGCAGCGATATAAAAAATGAAACGCGATCGAAGATTTATATTTATTTTTTTAAAACTTTAATTTATTACTCAAGTCAATATCTGGATGATTGGACGAAAGAGGCAGTTGATTATGCTCAGCCTCATCTCTTTCGGTTGTCCGTCTGTGGTTTGTGATTGTAATCGTACAAACATGCAGCGGAGTCCATAAAACAAATGGTAGTTGCGTGGAACAGATTGTGTTGTTAAAACAAACATTGTTCGCAACAATCGAAGGCAAGCAGAATTTCAACATAAAAAGAGCAACAACCTCGATGTTAGCAAGATTTATGCATCCCTAGATGCTGCGCATCCTCCATACTGACGATTGCCAGGTAATAAATTAGAAAATGCCTTTTGGCGAAGGCTGTATCACGTGCACACAGACACACACTCACGCACGGATGCACACACGCAAGCTTTTTATTGTCTGTGGACAAACATGAGAGGCTGTAACACCAATATGAATGTTCAGGTTACCTTAATGACCCTGGAAAGTGAAATCATAGCTATGGATTGCACGCATTTGCGGTTCTGTTGTGCCAAATTGTTTTCCATCATTTAATTTTGACATTTAAAACTTTTTTTTTCCGGGGTTGAGGGGGCTGAAATTGGACCCTTAACCGCCACAATTTTTAGGATGTAAGAAGATGACGCATTCCCGGAAACTCCTCTTTGTACGACCATGCGGATCTGCTCGTGAATTTCACAGCACAATAAATGTCACCGTCATGCTTGTCGTGGAGGACGTCTGTAGTGGTTTGGAGGTCGGGGTTGAGGTCAGGGTAGCAGGTCTCAAATGGCCCACTGTCATCCAGACTCACATTTATGTTCGACAAGGGTCAGGGCGGCAATGTTTTGCCTTTTTTTTTTGCCAAGAAATGAGAGAACTGTTGGGACCTTCCAATCTTGTCATGCCAATTTGAGGAACTTACACTAGTGGAAACTTGTGGAAAGGAGCATAAATAAGCAAACTGTGGATCTTTTCAGTGCGATGTCATCATTTCCACCATAGCTGGCAAATTTGTGTTTATTTATTCAAGAATGTTATATCCTGTTCCCTGGCTTAAAGCATTTTGAAGTGGCTCTAATTACAAGCTACTTTTGGAAAACCTCAGGTTGTTTTTCTCCTTATGCACTTTGCCGGTTAGTCATGTGTGCATATTTGCATCACCCCCCCCCCAACTATCTTTAACATTACGCACTGGTGCATCATTAAAACACACACGCAAGCACGGTGTTACAACTCGCTCCCACTCATTATCACTAAGACCTACATATGGCAAATTGTGAGAAGGCGATTTGGGCAGCTGGCCTGTATTAAATTGGATCCCTGGGTTCCCCGCTGCTCAATGAGACTTAAAGCCATATTAAAGGCATCTCCTGCGGTCGGGTACCAGTGGGAGAGCGTGGACATTGGCCAAGGAAAGCAGCCTGGTGCCAACCTCACCCCCGGAGGACTACATCTGCTCTGGCTCTCCACTGTGGCCCCTTTATGTTCAGCCCGACACATCCTCCCATGCGGCCATATGCCAGCGCCACCACACTACATGGCGTGGAATAAACTCAAATGAACCCATCTCTCATTGTTTGCATGAATGCAACCCGGGAAATACAGACAAAATATTGCTAAAGTTGCTGTTTTAACTTTCCAGTATACCCGCTGCAATTTAATTTGTGATGATCACTTCCCTGCTTTGGTAATTTATGTCAAGCTTTGTTGAATCTGCGTGAGCACTAGTAGGAGTCACCGCATGAGAGTGGCCGCTCGCAGGGGTGCAGATTGCGTGGGCAGATGCTGCTTTATGCAGCGAGCTCATTTTTTTCATCAGTGTGTACGCTACACACTGGCGACATAAACCTAGCGGTGCAGTCATGCCCGAAGGAAGTAAGAAGGGGTTGTGGTATCGTTTTCACTTTCTTTCTCTCATTAATGGAGTCATTTCCAGGCCAAACAACTGGCAAGTGTGAGGAGAATTGATCAAGTGTGCATCTTTTGCTTTTATTATATTGTCAATGTCTGGTAAAAATCTGATTTCTCCAGGTTGACTTTTTACAGTATGCCCGTATCCTCCTCCAATAGTCGAAACCGCTGAGGTCAACAAGCAAGTAAATCAGCTAAATGTTTTGCGAGAGGTATAAATTTGACTGACGTTTATTTGTTCCATTGTTAATAGGCAAGACTGTGCAACAACCACAAAATAGTTTTCATGAAATAATGTTCCTACCTGTCCCATAAAAAAACCCCGATAATACTGTCTGATTAATCACCATCATTCTCAATGAACCAAAAATAAGGCTGCTAACTATATATGGACAGAGAAGAAGAAGAAGAAAAAAAGGATTTTCCCCTATTAGCTGGTGCGTTTTATATTCTGTTGCGCCTTATAGTCTGTAAATTACGGTATCTTGATAAACTTTACCAAGCAGCAGCTATTTTTTAAAACGGGGTGAGTTTTAATCCAGCAACAATTTCTTTCATTCTACACCAAAAATTATCATGCAAGGAACGTAAACGTGCAAGTGCGGAAAGACCAAACGCCGTTTCTCAACCTGCCAGTTTGGCGGTGGCCTTCGGAGGATAGCAAGGATAATGGAAGTAGTCTAATAAGTTTGTTTGGCTTGTTAGAGTGATTGTTTTCTCGCAAAGCTAATTAACTGTCTCGACCTTAGGGACCCTCCCATCCTATATCCTGCCATCGCTGCCCACCCCCTCACACACACCCACGCTTCAAATATACACATTCATCTCACCATCCCCACCTTGCTCACCCCTCAAACCTCCCCCTCTCTCACCTTTACCAGCAGCAGATCTCTGTCTTTGCTTCCTGTCATGTGTAAATTGATGAAGGGTCTCGTGATTGTCTGGATGGTCCCAAGGTGCCTTTCCTCACTTCACAGGCATCCTCCGTATTCTCCTGCTCCACAGTTGATTACGATAAATCAATGTGTGGGGGTCAAACTGGACCGGGGCACTGTCATCCCCAGTGGCTGAGGAGGTATGCCGGTTCAGGATAAGAGGGCGTTTCCTGAAACCTCAATGACCCCCCCGGACCACTCTTGTTTCCTCGCTGACACCTTTATTAAGGGGACAAATCTGTTTCTGGAGTTAAAAAATAAAAAAAATAGCTAGAAGTGTCAAGACTGTGGGGGTATCTTCCGGGTTTTTCATCACCTCTCTACCTCGGGTGGCCTTATTTCTCAGTCTCTAGGAAAGAGACACGTAACAGCCAAGCAGTGCAATAAAGCCCCCCCCCCCCGGCCTGTAAGGCAAATAATGACGGAGATTTAATCAATGGCCGAGAGGAAAAAGCAGGGGCAAATCAATAGAAAGCAGGCTGTTTGCACCCCCGCTTTTGAAGGTGAATCCAGGCCTCGCTGCAAAAACCGGACTAATTGAAGAACACAGTAGGAGACAAACCTTCCATAAAGCATGTTTGTACCAGCATGATTTCTATGTGAGCGATTTAAAAACCTCAAAGATGAAAAAGTAAACAGAACATGATAGGAAATACATTAGCACAAATCGAGTTCATAAGACTAAACACAAGAAACCTTGAAAGTATGTTCCAGGATTCTGGTTTTTGCCTGCTTTAGTGAGGTTTAGCACAAAAATAGGATATGAACTGTAACTTTATTATGAAATAATGTGGACAAATGTATTCATTGTAATATTATTGATTTACGTATTTTCTCACCACACTGTTTATAATTATGTGGCTATTTTTTGTCTTTTAACATAGCTTGTAAAATGTAATTAGGCAAATTATAATTTTTTTTTCTAACAGATACATGACATTTTTTATACCGTCATTAAAAATAAATCAAAAGCTATGTTTACCGACCAGTAAGTATGCAATTTTTTTTATGACACTACATCACACATCATTTTCATTTCACATCTGTCTCCGGCTGTACAGTGCATGCGCCAGTGTTTTGCTTTGAG
Organism: Syngnathus floridae; assembly: GCF_059516105.1. NCBI lineage: Eukaryota > Metazoa > Chordata > Actinopteri > Syngnathiformes > Syngnathidae > Syngnathus > Syngnathus floridae. The sequence continues at coordinate 5,565,335 of NC_142428.1, forward strand.
CTTTGGACATAAATCCAGTGAAAGAGATTCATCTCATCAGCAGATTAAAAAGAGCCACCCATGAGACACTGTTAAATAAATTGGCCTTATTTTCAGAGACAAAATGGAGCATTCTGTACCTAAAACCAATCAATCAGGTAAACGACCGTGCATTTCACACAAATCTGTCACTATGGAGCCATGTCAAATTACCCAGCGGACTTAGTGGCATGTCCAGTGTGTGAGACCTCATTTCATCTTCAATGTCTCATGAGGCCGAGGGGTTTGGAGGTCTTAGTCTTCTGCTTGGCCCTAATTGATAAGTTGGGTTGTAATGGTGAAACAACACAAGGTGTTAACCCAGTTAGTGGAGTGGGGGGAAAAGGGGGAAGGAGGTATTAAAAGATCCCTGCTATGGATTGCTTCACAATGCACCGGGAAAGAGATTTGAGTCCAAATGAAATGATTGTATCTGATAGAAATCGATAACAATCCATGCCTTCCTTAATCCTGCACTCGCTCCTCGGATCACTTGGCGGCGCAGGCAATCTCTCAGCCATCACTACGACGCGTAAATCAATAGCGAAGCCTTCGCTTAACTTTCTGGCTACACTGCAAAACAATGAGAGAGTGGCTTTGGGTGTCTGATAGCACTGCAACACTTGTGGTAGAGGTCATTAACAAGACAGGGAAAAATGGGTGACGTCCCTGGCTAAACAGGAAAACAAAATGGTCTCCAAAATTTCAAACAAACTTCCAAAGCACAAAGTTTACAGATCATAATTACTTTAGAACTTCAAAAAAGTTGTTTAGCCCCGATTTTATTTGATATTCTCAAATTTAATTCAAAATTATTTTCTCAGTCTCCCTTGCCTTATATGTTTAGTAAACGGAAGAATAACAATGCCGCCATGATTGGAGAACAAATCTCAGGCGTTCTATTCACAGACAATTAATTGGTATATTTATCACTAACTTTAGTGTCTTAAATGACAAGAAATCCATCATTAACTTCAATGGCCTAAAAAGTCACAGAGAGAAAATCTGTCCGCCTTCAGCTTTTTCCACTTAAGTTATTAGCAGTCAAGTCACAGAGCGAATGTTAAAAACCCCTCAATTAAAAAAAACCAACCCAAGTTAGGCGCTTCTTTAATGATAGTCATGATTTTAATCAGGGGCGTCATATTCCTTGTAGGTCCTAAAGGTCTGGAGGCCTCAGTGCACATGTCGACTTATCTCTTTCCTAAAGCTCTAGTTTTAATTTCCCACCGCCTTCGAAGTCTCCTCGACTTTCTCCATCCTCCTCTTACCCCTCCCAACAGACAAACCGCATTGGGAAAAAAACACAACAGGAGTCATTAATTCCATTAGCATCAACTCATCAGCAACAAACACAGGCATCAGGAGTCAGTATAGTAATCTCAGAGATAGGAATCCAAAAGAGTTTTTTTTTTCTCTCCCGCTTTTTCCTTCGGCTCCTTTTTCTCAAGGACGCCCGCTGGCACCGAGGCGCAGCAATTAAGAAGGGACGCAGACACATGGCGTAATTACCGCCACACGTTGCCGCTGTCACCGAACTCAGCTTGCCCCCCGGTAATAAAAAAAACATAGTGAAGAATATTTAGAAATGAATTATTCAAAATGATTGTTCATACTCAATTATTTATGGGGCCCCAGCGAAAGCGGATTTGCATCTGAACACTGTAAAAATGATTTAGGCTGCCAATTACAAAAATGTCTGCCGTCCAAATTTCTTTGATGTTATATACAGAATGATAAAAACAATGATCTCAGTTTTATATTTAATACACTGGTTTAAAAGTAAACAACAACAACACTTAAAGCTCAGGACTAGTCGTTGTTAAGTCTATTAAGTAACCCATGCACAACCCAAATTAAAATTCTTTCTCATTAGTAAACCAACATGTGCAGGAATATCTATTGCAAGTTGAGGCACAACAAAAACGAGTGATCTACATTCTCCATTAATATTATTCAAGTGTGGATCGATAAATTACACGCAATCTACATTTCATCAATGATTTACTTCTTATGTGGAGTTAATGGCCGTGCATCGACGGCCTTGGCGGAGCACCACTGTCAAGCTTAAAGGAACTTCTTTCCCGTTGATGAGTCAGAAAGTTAAAAAAAAAAAAAAAATCTAGCCAAATGCATGTATTGATTCATAAACACATCCATCCTGTGAGGACATCAGCAGTCTGGATCTTAATGGCGGCACGCTATCTCGATTGCCGCCGGCTTCTGCGAGGTCCCAGGATGAATGGCGGAGTGACACCTCCTAATGCTTGCGGGGCTGAGGCACGCACTCTAATAGGCCTAAACTTAATTAGTATGGGACTTCCCCGGCAAGGAAAGATAAATCCTAACCCCTCCCGTGAAAGAAAAGCTGCTGACACACATGCAAACACTATTATACAAACACAGGTAGAGACAGAAACACACAGATTAGATTCAGTACATATTTATGCAGAGAAGAGCGAATCAATGTGCTTTAGGCAGAGCTGATTAAGGTGATGAAGATTAAAAGAGTTTTCACTTTGTTTTCTGCATGTTGCTCTCATTGCTTATACAGGCTGTAGGGGTGATGTGTTATTTTATAATCACGTGCTGGCTAAATTGCATTAGGAACGTCCTCTCATTAATTTGTCCTGCTATTGGCAGCAGTGGAGATGAAACAGATTCCAGAGAGCTGAGAGCTGAGACACTGAGGCGAGAAACTGCTGGTGTCAGCGTTTAGTTGGTGTGTGCGTTGAATGGCGCTCGTGTGTCTGCCAGAGTAAATGGAGGGAAAAGAAGAAAAAGTACGGGCGAGACGACAGGATGAAATGGCACCGTTAGAATGTTTGAGTGAGTTTTTTTTTTTTTTTTGTACGGACAGTGCTGCAGTGGTAAAAGTGTCGTCCTCAATAAGGCCTTTGAGATTTAATGTTTCACGTTTCAAAGATGCTTTATCCATAATGGGATTAGGTTTTATGCTTTATGGATGCTCTTGGCGTCATCTTTTGCACCATCTCTGCCAAGCGACATATATGTGTATGGTGCATTAATAAAAAAAAAAAAATTCCATCATCCATGTATAGAATGAATTCAATAGATGGAATTAGATGTTATCTTGTATGCTAGCGGATGTTTCAATGGAGGCACACAATAGGGGATGTCTGCATCTTTTTATTTGGGTTGAAGGCACGGTTTGAATTTCTAAACACGAATTCCAACATCATTCCAGAAGAAAAATGGAATTGGGGCCGGGGAAAACCCTGTTTGAACAGACAAGACCTATGAGGACTGCGTCAGAGAAGTTCTGGGCCTCGTGTCACAATTGGTATATTTCAAAGCTGCATTAAAAATTCCAAATTATCCTTTTAAAAATTGGTCAGACAATGAACTGGTTACCGCATCTTCCGCACTATAAGGCGCACCGGATTACAAGGCACACCTTCAATGAATGGCCCATTTTAAAACTTTGTCCATATATAAGATATATACATTTGGCCCGTGGGCCCGGACTTTGGACACGCCTGCTGTAGTGGCTCAATATTGGTCCATATATAAGGCGCACCTGATTATAAGGCGCACTCTCGGCTTTTGAGAAAATTTGAGGTTTTTAGGTGCGCCTTATAGTGCGGAAAATACGGTAATCTAAAAAATGGTCCTTGGGTATATGTTCCCATCAGTGCACGAGAAGAAGCAATAAGGATGAACCGAACATTGTGGGTTTATGTGACGCAGAATCAATCAAGATACCTCATTGGAATGTATCACCAATACCTGGTTCGATGAAGATAATCATGCTAAAAGTTCATATTAAAGATTCCCCTGTCACATCTGAGTAATGCAGCTAAGAAGAGAGAAGGGGAAAAGAACTTGTAATATATATCAAGTGAGCCCAAGTGGGACCGCATGTTACCTTTGTATGCACAGCGTGTAAAGTCATTCCGGGGTTCACATGGGTGACTTACAAACCGATAAATCACCGTCGGACAAATTAATCAAAGTGGCCAGCTGTTGCCGTTCATAGCAAAGCGGCGACAGCCCCGCTAGAGGCCGAGTCTCCTTCTCCGGGTGTATTGTCTGCCTTCTCTACCTCTTCTCATGTGCTATATTGGGTTTGTCTCTCACTGAGTGATGTAGTGCCACTTCCCGCCTGATACTTTATCACCAGGTCAGATGTTTATTACAGCGATACGCTTCTCCACTTTCGCCCCAAAACGATTCAGAGAATGGATTTTGTCGTCTGTGACCGTTCCTGCAGAGTAGCTTGTTGTTTTGCAGGAAGCCAAAAAAAAAAAAAACACCACACAGTATCAGTGCGGTTTATTGCCTCAACAAATGGAAAATGCTGTTTGGACAAAAGTTCCATTATTGTTTAGAAATAATGCAGTTGTTTAGAAATACATGATAAAAAGTCACTTACAACAACAACCCCATTGTTGGAGGGGATTTTTTTTTATCACTCAAATATATTCCCTAACATTAAGCCGACCATAGAAAGAATATCAACCAAATTCTGATTGAAGCATCCACAATAACAAATATTTTCTAGTTTGTGGTTTCCAACAAGATTATTCAGACATCTTGTGCTTTTTCAATCATGATGGAAGAAATCTCAGGCTACCTTCAACAATGCTTTGACTTTTAAATGGGGTCTACTTTTTAAAAATGACATCTATCATATAGTTCTCTCCCCTATAGGATATAAAATGGACCAATTCACAACCCCATCCACACTTCCAAAAGCTAAGTAGGATAAAAACATCAATGTTCACCACACAACAAACATCAGTCCAATTTCCAGACAATTTGTCTTCAACAGATTTAAAATAGGATCCCACTTGACATAGGGCGGGTCAGTCACAGGCCATTTGTCCGATAACTCACAGAAATGGTGATGCGAGCTTGCCGTGCACTTGTGACATTTCCCAAGCTTTACCTCAAAAGATGAGTTCAAACTGAAACTAAATCCCAACTTGCTTTTAAGGCTACAAAAGAGAAAACAAACAAAAATTCATTGACGTTCCTTTGGTCATTCTGCAGAAAAAAACCTCATTTGTTACCTACATGAGTGTCTTTGTCATAAATGCTTTCCAGTCATTGCACTTGAAAATCCCTGTAACCTCACACTTGTCCTCTAAGACACTGAAAAAGTGCAAACAACATGGATAACCATCATCCCTGTGACACCTCCGGTCACCTGCTATGTCTCAGACGTACTGCACTTAAGGTAATGGAGATATTTTGTCTCTGTCTTACTTTATTTTCCCTGAAAACATGTCAAAGCTCCAACACAATATCCCCGCACCATGCTGTGAATGATACCTGAACTGATCGTGAACCCGAAGCTCTGATGATGTCCTCTGTAGGGGGAAATCAGTCTAAGAAGTTTACTTGGTGCTAATCTCATAAATGCCCTCCACCTCCCCCTGTCTCCCAATGATGCAGGCACACAATAAACCACTTACATAAACCTCCCCTTTGAGACAGGGCTAAGGAAAAAAAAAATAAAAATCAGCTGACGTGTTCAAACTTTGTGTCTGCCTCTCGCTCTTCATGCCTGTGATTTCCACCAGGAATGCTTTATTTGGCTCTTTTATTACATGTGCTGTCCCGATGACGTGAAGGGCAGTTTTAATACGCGGATTGTCTACAGCGTGTGAAACAAGAAGACAGACTGAAAAAAGACATTGATATTTATGAGCCGGAATGCTTTTAACTGGGTCTGTATTATGCGATCGATATAAGATGGCATCACGCTGCTCAACATCATTTTAATGAAAGATGGCTTAATATGTTCTGAAATGTATTTTTTAAAGCTGATTTAATTTGCATACCCTACATGTGAGCTATAAAATAATGCTCTCTATTTTTTTTTTTTTTAAAGATTGTAGCCACTAGTGCACTTTTCTACACTCTCACAGGTCTTCATGTTATTTTGTCACGGCTTGTTTTTCCTTCACCGCCTCTCTGCAGAAAGTATATGATGGGCCATCATACATCTCAGGAGAGCCATTCTCTCACCGAATTGCATCATAATTGTCCCATGCTTTGCTTTTAATCACCAATGGGACAACACCCTGCATATGGGTAAGTGTGTGTTGCTAAGATGATGGCCTTGTGGCTGCAAGGGGGAGCCAGTGCAGATGTGATCACTGAAGCAGAACTGCTTCCGAGTGCCAAAATCTAGACATTAATGTGAAGGCGACAAAACTCACGATTAGGAAAGTTAGGCCATATTAAAACAAAAGAAAAAAAAAGATAGAAAGAAAAGATTAAATCACAATGGAGGGTGTAGAAATAGTTAAATCATTGTGTCTTCATTTATAGATTAGTTGACTGGTTCTTTTATAACAGACAAATGATTTAGGTTGTTTTATTTACCTGACATGTTTCGGAGTGTACTTCCACCTTCATCACCACCACCACCACTTTGTCTGCTACACTTGCAATAACTTATTTTAACTTTAAGCCATATGCTAAATCAACTACAAAATTGCTCAGCAAAAATGTTTGCTCCACCTCATCAGTCATACCTGTGCACTCAAGGAAACCCTGATTTTATAGCTTTCTGGGCTCCACCCACATGTGGCTCAGGTAAGTAAATGAACACACTGCCTCTTAGTGGTTGGAGGCAAAACAAAACAGAGGAGACTATCTTTTTGTGGCCTTCTATGCTATATATATATAAAATAATAATCACCACCACCAAGAGAGATCTAATCAAAATGCTTTCTAGTACTTTGAAGATGGTGCAGGGTCAATCCAGTCAAATCTGTTCTTGATTGTAAAGTGGCCGTATTATATAATATGTCTTTTTTAACATAAATCAAATGCAACATAAGACATATAGTGTAAAATCTTACATCTGTGCATTAACCCATGGCCCATCACCATTCATCTTTTAGGCTTATGCTACATTGCAGAATTTTCAAGTGATTTTTAAAATGTTTTTTTTTTTACAGTATACACGTATGTGTGAATACAGTGCTGCAACATGCCAGGCATTACTGGAGTCTACTGAAAGAGATACAGCGTAACTAGCGGAAAGATGCTGTGGCAGCTAATGTTTCCAACCGAGCTCCGTTAATGGTCGTTGTCCTCCCAGAGCAAAGAATATGCACTATGCCCGTGAGCAATGTCGGTATGACTGCAGTGCAAGAATAATAATCAGGGGAATCACCAATCCGATCTTATTGCATCACCTGATGACTCTGAATGCTCATACCAAACTTTATGCTAATATTAGGTCACATGCAAAAAATTTTGAAGGCCAGAGGATCACTGCAGTAGGAGGGCACGATTGTCTGGGGATTGTGAATTTGTTGTTAAAATTGCCTGAATCAAATAGTGACTTTTCCCACCATGAGCCAAAATGCTGAACTGATCGACTCTTGAAGAATGGATGTGCACTTTGTTGACCTCCTTGACTTTAACTTACTTGATTACTCCATTATCGACCATTCTGCAGTCCCATTTGACTTTGTTGGCTGGCGCACACTTGGCACGTTCATCTTGGCAAGAGAATTTGGCTCAAAGCAAAACTAGCAATTACATTGATAACAGTAAAGAAACTAAAGGGGGACGCCCTCTCGATAAAGTATAGATGGGTCAGCAGAGTGCAACATTTGCTCCATATATGCACTTTTTAAAAACTAGGTTGAGCTGTGGTTCTATCTGCACCACTTGTTAGACAGCAAGTGGAGTAACTTGGGTGGCAGGTCCTGTTCCAACATGGTTCTAACATACGAGTTCGGTATGTCCGACCCCCGTGCAGTCTGCATTGATCGACCTCCTTCCCTGGACATTCAATGCAGCATGACCTCTTCAGCAAGCAGCCGGTAATTGATCCTTGTTGGACCGTTGCTAGTCCCCCATGGCACACCCACTAACCACTTACAGTATGTGTGTGCCTCTTCTTCCACTGTGCTCCTTAACGACCACTCAGTTGCATTTAAAGTGTGACCAATGGCTAAAGTTCACACCTGTACTGACTACAGTACATCTATTTTATTACTGCTGAGGTTTTAGTCAGTCTGGTTTGGTCTTGTGTGTGCAACTTCCTGTCGGCAATTACTAGTCAGAGAAAACTCAATTTTTCGAATAATTATTTGGAAATTTGGATTATTGCCCAAATGCTTACATTTGAAAACACACATTGATTAGACTGGGTAACAATTTGGGAACAAATCTGTTGAGTTCCGTTATTATGCTGATTAAAATTTAATTAATTAAAAACATTTTTTTTCTCCACACTTTATCCTTCAGATAAGCAAAATTCCTTTGAATACCTGTCATGAGAAAAATTATTACAATTTGACTCATCTCCAGCTATTTGGCAACTTGTTTGAGCATTTCCAATTGAGACGGAAGTGTGTGCGGCTCCCATTCATAAAACACACATTGCTTATGTATTGGTATGCATGATACACACACATATTGACACAGTAAGATAGATAGCCCCTCAAGTCTTTCAACACACAAACACATCCACACACCAACTTCAGTTAGGGCAGTTGCCGTTCCTTTCACTCTCAGTGATGGCGTGTATCTGCAATTCAAAATTCTGTTGGTTTTGCCGCTGCCAAATTACAAGCTCCATTTGGCAGCCTAATTAATGGCTCATTGCATCCAGTCAAGTTTATTGCTGAAGCCCGTACGCATGCCAAACCAAACAGGATAGACCTCACAGATAACCGTTGGCCAGTGGAAGCTGACACCTTGAAAAAAACAAACTTGTTACAGGGAGTCTGTTTATATAAAGCCCTTGCACCCCCCTATGTGTCTCTCCTCGCTCCACTGTCTCGTCTGACAGTTACTTGACTGTTTCACTCCATAGCTTCTATGGTGATGGTTGTTAGGGGGGTAAACGTAGACTGGCAACCTATTTCTTTTTGACCGCAATTGTGGTGTATTTGTCAGTAGGTTCCCGTAGGGTCAGTAGTATTTGAAAGTGCTAGCTGTAATGGGAAAGGAGGAACGGACACTCCAGCTTGGCAAGACACCATGTCCTCTTATACTTGGTTTCTAATCCAAAATGGTAGAGTCCAATCAGTCCAATACTCTCCTTCCGGCAAAGTTACATGTTGCAGCAACATCGGTTTCCTTTTCAGCAAAATGTTGCTTCTGCTTTTGTTGTGTGACAAAGGTGTCACATATAAGACCTCTGTCAGGCTTGCATAGTCTTGCATCACAACCGTGAGCTTATTGGCTCGCCCTTGGTTTGAGAGTGCAGAGGACACGAGAAAAACAAAGGAGACACACATATGTGTTATAAGACTCACTAAATTATGTAAATTTACAATTGCAAGTTGAATGTTTAATTAGTTTCACATCTTGCATTCATTAATTTCAACTTATATGGGTATTTTTGCTTTTTGTAACGATGGAGCTTTTTCCCTCCGTATTTCTATTCGCGTGACTTGTTAGAAGAAATTGTTTATAAATCTGAATAAAAGAAAAAATCTGAGGTTGATCAGCTCACCGTAACTGATTACACTTCCCTTCGAGGTTCCATTACACGAGTAACTTTCCCCAAGCCGAGATGAAAACCTACTTAGACAGAAAGATAGATTAAAAGCGAGAGTGTTGAAAATGAGAAGAAATGGTTGAAGGATACCCTTTTGCCCATACCCCTGGGGAACGTTGTTTTGTTGTCGGTAGAATCAGTATATCAATCAAGCCGAGTCTAAATGAGACACAGAGGGATGCATACATAGCAGTGTTGCTAATTGATCGATGGCTCGCAGGAGGAATTGAAAATAAGATGTTTGTTTCATTAGCACAAAGCTCGGGAACTCCAACCCGATTTCCATATTCAGAAACAAGCCGGAGACATTTAAAGTGAAATGAAAGAATGAAACCCGTTATTTCTCCTCTGTCAAACCGAATTCCGTCATCCCGTATATATCCTCGAAGTGGGCCACATAGAAATAAAACTTTACAAAAGCACATGTCATATTGTCCTCCGGGGGGTGGCCATTAGTAGAAAAGAAACTGGACTGGGTTTAACTTGTCAGACGGCTTCAAAGAAGACTGTGTGGGCCTCTCGGAAGCCTCGCCGGCTGATGGAGAATTATCGATTGTGTGTTCAGATATCTTGAGGCGCTGGTGTATAACACTGGGGCTTAAATTCAGCCCTGATGCACAGCCCATGCATAATTTATGGGGTTCCCATCAAAAGGTAGAAGCAATGCAAACTAAAGAGGTCTCAAGAAGCTTTTTTTTTGTTGTTGGTGGTGGTGGTGAATGTTTTCACACATCAACAAGCTCGGAAACCGGTATGAGCTTGATTTTACAACACTGTGAGCAAAAGGGAGAAAGTTTAGTAAGAGGGTGAAACTGGAAACTGGCTTTTGTAACAATTAAAGACATCTAAAGTCTTATTATTTTAAATGGTTTGTTGTCTCTATTATTTTTTTATGCTTGTACAATAAAAGCAAGGAGTACAACATTCGGCATTCACTTTGTTCCTTGAATTTGCCTCATGCATGTAAAATCAGCACGCATTAGGTGAATAATGACAGCACCATTCACATATTGATCTGTCTGTTTCTATTGACCAGTGCTGCTCCGGGCTATGCTTTTGCACATACTAAAGAGATTTGTTCAGGCAGAGCGACATTTGCTTGCAAGTGTAGAACAGATATATTGTGTTGTATTTGGGTATATTGTGTGTACATCTGAATACATGTTCCATCTGTTGCAAAAAATAAATATGTGGAAACTCGATAAAGATACAAGAAAAATAAGTGAATTGGAATTAACTGGGGTTTGGTAAAATTTGCCGATAAAATCAGATCTAATCTTAATCGGTGTAACAACAAAAATATTTATTAGTAACCACGTCGGTCCTCAATCTTGTTTATTTGATAGCTCCGCCCATCAGAGATCCCTCGCTTGCAACGCATATTCGTGGAGACTAGTGAAGACTGATTGATTAATTAGATCAGCCTCATTAGAAGAAAAAACAATCAATGCAAAGTTTTACAGAAAAACAAACCAACCGACAAGCCGCATCTTATTAAGTCTACACCCTGCCACTAAGTTTAATTGTAGCAACATATTCCTTAAGTGCTACTATATTCCTCCAATGTGTTGTCTGGGAAATTGACAGAATTACAATTTTTGCATAATCTGATGTGGATGGGTGAAAAACATACATACATACGTATGCATGTATTTGCATTTTTATTCCGCATCAATGCACAATTATTTGCATTTGACGCTTTGCAACAGCCTCTGACAGCTTTCAGGAGGCCTTGTTCAACACACGCCGTCATTTCGGAATAAAGTTCTTAAAGTAACGGACTGCACATGTCGGCAATCAAAACGGAAAGAGCTGTGACGAGAAAGACAACACAGACGGTCGATCTCGTCTGGTATGATACCAGACGCTCTAACGAGTTGAAATGATATTTTTCATGCTTATTTTCTTCTGTTGTACAGTACGAGACGCTTGTTATGCCCTCCCATGCGTCTGGCACAGCGGGACCTCGTGTTTCGACAGTGCCCGTCCTCATTACTGGTAGGCGAGTACCTGAGAGATGAGCTGCATCCTGACACCCGGAGCTCCTTCTCACCTCCATTAACACCAGCAGGGGGTCGCCATGATCTGATTAGGGGACGGCGTGAATAAAGAGCGGAAGGAAATGTTGGGAAACAAGAGGGGATGAGAATGAGGTCGGTAAGGGAAGAGTGATGTACGTTGGGGGGGTTTCTGGATCGGGGGATGAGGGTGATGACAGCGACACGTGTGATGTGCTTAAGCCGGAGGCCGTCACGACTAATAATGGAGGCCATCGGCACGTCGTCTGACTTTGATCAATACCACCTGATGAGGTGTCTGACTTCTCTGTGATGTGCATCAAAATGGAATATGTTTTTCCTCCCTATTCAATCGATGGAACGAGTGTAAAACTAATTGGGCAAAATTGCCGGGGCACTTATTGATTAATCGTGCAGAAAAACGAGGTGAACGTATCAGAAGTCGAAGCCGCGACGTGACACAATCTGTTTTGATTGGCCAAATGAATCGATATTGGGCGTGTGGAAAGTGGAAAGGTGCGTGAAATATTTAATGATACAGCAGATCTAAAGAAAGTGGAATAAAAACAGATGATGATGCCAGATGATGGAATTCTTTGCACCGTAGAATTTTACTATCCTCTTCCTATTCACAGTCAGGCAGCGTGTCTCTATTTCTTCTTTTTTTTAAAGTTTGGAAAACCATTTTCACATGTAGGATGTCACAGTGAGGTCCCCTGAGATCCAGGAATGTATTGGCAATAATCCCTCCTCAGTAGCGTGGAACCCCTGGGAAAAGTTGAATCAGGCTACTTGATTCAGACTTTGAGTTCCACTATGCCGTACAGTACGCAGACACAAAAGCCAACCATTCCCCCGAGGTCGATATAAATGGAAATTTGAGGAAAAGCTAGTCAGGGTCAACCCATATATAGAAACTTTCTAAATGGGAATGTGTGAATGTCTAAATTGTATTATTTTAAAAGCTGGGTGCAGCAACCCTGCCAGATTAAATAATAGTATGGTCCAATATTGTTAGAATGCACAAAGGTAGGTAAATTCTACTTTATCATGCTATCGGAGTTATTTGCCTTACTTCCTTCTCCCTGTGCTCCACTGGAATCTTGTTTTTCCCTTTCCGAATGTGGCGATGGAACAATTTCCATATATAAAGCATGATGAAATGAGTTGCAAGCAGCCAGTGCATGAGACTACCACAGAAGAGGGGGAAGACAAGATTTAAAAAAAAAAAAAGAAGAGGGGGAAATTGGCATCCATGCCTCCAGAGGTCACCACAGTGTCAGGATGGAAGAGCACTTAGTGACTTGCGCACACACAATTTACTTAAGAAGATGTGAACACTCTGGTGGCTACTGGGAGGCGGTTTGATAAGATCATGTGTTGACCTCTGAGCGGCCTCGCAACGTTGCTGATTGCCGGATGGAGTCAGCGGGGAGGCTGGCGGTCTGGCTCGCACAGCTCCTGGGCTGGCGGTGTCTGTCAGTGCAAGAGTCTCAAGGCCACGTTATTCTGAGTACAAGTCCGCCGGGTCTCGTTGTTTTGACCCGCTGCAGTCCTGTTTACATACTAATGAGAGGTTTGGTCTTCACAAGAGCTAAGCGCCATGTATGCTTCTGCTCGCTTGCCTGGAAGTCAGGCTGCATCCTGTAATCCATAAAAAATACGTGGGATATATATTGTGAGTCCAAAATGGTCAACTCAAGAATTGGTTATGGAAATAAAAGGCTAAAGTTGATTCAAATCAATAGACTTCAGCTCCTTTTTAGGAGTTTAGTTGTTGAGCCAGAGGAAAATGTCATAAATTACTCATGGCCCAAATCAATAACTCAACTTTTAGAATGCATATGGTGAAACTCTACAAAACTTGAAGTTGTTTGTGCATCTTCTCACAACGAATGACATCATTTTATTTCTCTGGCAGCACACGGGGGAAGAAGTACGTGCCTCTACGTGACAAAAACATGTCAGTGGATGTGTGATTTAGTAAACACATTTAACCATGTAGTCTAACATAAACAAAATATCTTTAGTCACGGTTATAAACAACGTTTTTATATTCTGCACCACTTGCACGCTAACAATTTGGGTGACGATAGAAAACAGGACTATTCTGAAGTTAGTTGCTCAAACAAACAAGTCAGGGTTAGCATGTCCGAATCACGGTCAAGAAAATTTGGGTTCAACACTCTCCGATGTAAAGATGAACAAAATGTCTAAATTATGCATAGGTTTTAATGTGAGTGTCTATATGTGATCTATAGTGGACTGGAGACTAGTCCAGGGTGTCTTCCACCTCTTGCAAGACTTTTTTAAAAATCAGTAAATTGGGTGAAATCAAGCAAAGAGGAGATTAAACTTGACTGGTGTGGGACATTGTTGGAGACTTAGGGGCCAATCTTCAAGTCACAGTGAGTGACTCTGCCGCATGTTTGGCAGGTAAGCAGCCCCCATAAGAAGGCTCCAGCAAATCTCTGTACACTGGCAAGTCAAGTTTGCAAAGGGCGAGAGGGATGTAGACGAAAGGGAAAGAAAGACGGACCCCCATTTACAACCTGTTTGGGATTTGGCTATCGCACCGTGACTAACACCCCTGCTGGAGCGCAGATGCTGCTGAATTTTAAGTCTGGCATACTGCGGGAGGTACCCGCTTAGAAAGAGCACAGAACAAATGCCATCTGTCAAATAAACAAAACATATTCAACATTTTTTTTTTTTCAACACAGGAGAAACTTCCCTGCATGTTAAATGAATGCAAGCCATTCCACCTCAACACCAGACGGCCAATTATGTTTTATTTTGGCACTAAAAGTTTGAGAAGGTGTGCAGGATATTGCCCATAATGTATACACACAAGCAGCCTGCCGCCGCAGGACGTCTTTTTAAACGGGCCCCCCGGGGTTCCGAACTGTGGAGGGAAAGGTAGCACAGAGGCGGGGGCAACCACCTGCATGTGTCTGCTCATATTACATGTGTGCCAATTACTCGGTGACAGACAGGCAGAGGATGCTGACAGGCCATTGCTGTTTGGCACATGTCACGCACAAATGCTTCGCACCAGGCTAAGATGAAGGTTCGGCCTGACAGCTCGAATGGAGCGGGACCGAGGAGGAAAAAAAAAACACGGGAGTCATGGTAGCGATGAAAAAAGTGGCTGGGTATTAATATTACATTCTTGTGTCTAAAGAGTGTGACAGGAGCATGACAAGAAGCATGTGGAAATCGCTCCAAAGTTTGCAGGAAGTGTTTGACTGTTAACTATTTATGTGGCACATAGGACGAGGTGGGGATTTAAGTGTGCTTGCCTGAGGCGCAGTGGTACGGCTTTCTGTATGAAATTGTGATTTCATGTTAATGTTGGAGTTGTCAAACAACGAACAGAGGTGTAAAATAATGGATGACGCCCCAATCACTACCAACACAAATCCTCAACCCAATCATATTTACCTGACAGTAAATACGACTACCGTATTTTCCGCACTACAAGGCACACCTAAAGATCTCCAATCTTCTCAAAAGCAGACAGTGCGCCTTATATATGGACCAATATGGATTTGTGGATGAGGACTCATTTATTCAAGTAAGCTTCACGTGTTTATTTTGTGTGTTGTGTGATATTAACGTTTGAGCAACATTGAGTCATTGATATATTGTTATTGTTTTCACTATTTCGAGTGTTACTATATTGTGATTGCATTAATATCTGAGCAACGTTGAGTTATTTTTTCTATGCTCCTTATAATACGGTGCGCTTTATATAAGGACAAAGTTTTAAAATGGGCCATTCATTGAAGGTGCGCCTTATAGTGCGGAAAATACGCTAGTCTTGTATTCCAAACCCACAGTTGATGTTTTTTTAAAAAAGTGATTTTAACTCCTGGCCATCCTTTTCAAAACTGTACAATTGTCATGGAAATGAATCTTTAGCTAGCAAGAACATTAGAGTGTTTCAGAAACGCTGGAGTCAGGTCCCTAGATTCAAAACAGTAACACACAAACAGTATCCTGAATGAAATTGAGTTCCCGAGTGAATCACAGCAACGATTGGATGGAATAGAGTGGACTGAATGGATAAGTGTTCTTTCTCCTTGAGGGGCGTCCATGTATTTGTGTGTGTCTGCATGAGTGATGGACATCTGTGGATGAATTCAAAGGAGGACGTAGAAGAATGAACGTCCCTCCCTCCCCGGTGACACCGGCCACCTCTGTCATAGATGTTTCCTATATGACATGATTACCAAACACTCTTACGGGGCCCACCGCTGCACTGCGCGCATCCCAATGTGACAAAAGAGCCCGTCTACTTGCTTTGTGTGCGTGTCAAGGATTCTCCCAGAAGCCGAGACGGGTTGCGTGACACCGTCACACTATCCATGGATCCCTGCAGGCAGCCTTGGGACAAGAAACTCATCATTGTCCCTCCCTATTTCTCCCAGGTGAACAACAGGGAGCAGGAGGATGGGGGTTTACGTGCTGATGAGGAGGATGGTTGGCAGAGTGGCAATAGACCTCGGGCCTATTGTGGAGATTGAGAAATATCCACGGCGGCCACTCAGACAGGCAGCACGAAGGGCTACTCAGACGGACAGCTCTGTCAACGGTGATTACCCTGCTGCCATTCTGACATGGAGAGATTGGGGCCATATGAACGCCTCCGTAGCCCTAAGCGGTGTTTCGGGGGCAGGGGTTGGCGAGATGCGCCAAGCGCTACTTATGAGAGGTCATAATCAGATGTGAAAGCTGTCTTGTACGCTTACAGGCAGCATTGTGGCCCAAAGTGCCGCTTGCTGTAATATTGATGCCGTCTTTCACCGAGGGTTGCATTAAGGGGACGGGTTGGAGGAAATTGCCATTAGCGCACCTTATAGCTTTGGATTTCAGGTTCAAGGATTGTGAACTCATTCCACTTGTGTCGAGGGATTCGGAATGTAAAACATGTAGGAGGATTATCATCCCAGGAGGGGATGAGTGTGAGATGGGAAGAATTGAAGGAATTGTCGCCGTTAAGCACTTAAAGGGATCGTCGAAGCTTTGTGCCCCGCGGTGTTGACGTGATTGTATGAAAATAACAACCTGTCACCAAAATAAAATGAAATCCTCACAAACCAGCTCCCCATGTGGTTTTCACACAAAAATATAAATGCATGCAACATGTTTGTTTTTCTTAGTGTGTTTCCCAGGAGTCAGTGCGGCGGAAACCCTCCATTAACTTGAAACCGTGCTGGCCGGTCAGCCGGAGTACTGTAATAGGTGTGAGGAAATGCTTGTGGAACCGATTTATTTGATGCCACTCTCACTTCCTCCAATCTAGTGCTACTTGATGGTTGCAGCGCTCACTAATAAAAAAAAAAAAGGAGGCTGAAAATAGCAGATAGCACATCTCTGGATGAAAGGTGCCTCAAGGGTGGCTATCAGGACGGAGGCGCGCAAAGTATGCACCTCGCTCACATGCACATGCCAGCCCTCGGGGTCTCGGGGAGTGATGAGAGCTGACAGTGGTTTGTGCACGATGACTACTTGTGTTTGTGATCCGCAGCCACTGAGCCGCCGCCGCCTTCACAAATCTCCAATGCTGGAAATAAGTGCCAAAAGATGGCCTCAAATCACAAAGCGAGCACTCTTTTTTTTTTTCTTCTAACACACAGGGGATGACTGAAGAAAAACACACATTTTCCAAAGTTTGTCGTATCCTTAACAATAGAACTAAAAAAATGGTAAAAGTCTATATCTGGGTAGATCTTTTTCATGCATAATTAACGTGTGCATTAGGCACTAAACAGCGGTAATGATTTCAAAGTGCTGACCGGTAAAATTGTACTTGCATTCATGGTGTCATCTGAAGGTCCTAGCAATGTAATTTGGAACGGTTAAACTCGTCCACCTTTGCCTGTCTTGCATGTGAGATGGCACAGTAATGGGCCACCATTTGCATAAATCATGAGTCGGCTTCCCTCTTTTTAACATGACATGCAAACCACTGCAAAGTGTTCATATTTGGAATTATCACGTGGATGTCAACCTGCACTTTTATGTCAAATTTAATGCAGCCTCAAAAATGCGTTTTGCACTGTAAGCCAATGTGCCCAAAAAAAATCATATCAATTAATGACACATCACTGTCTCTAATTCTTATAAAAAAAAAATCCTTATATATAATACAAATCGTTTCATATAGCTGAAAACGATATATTTATCCCTATAATTATGCTTATGATTCAAGTCAATGAGCAAACAAATTTCATTAATGGATTAAAAGCTAAAAAAAATTGTCTGTTATCCAGAATTGAGCGGCAAAGAGGATTAGCCTGCAGGCACATTAGACTTATCATCGTATGCTAATAAGAATGATTAGTAATCAGTGGCTCCTCTAAATGCAGCAATTGGAATTAAAAAAAAATACTTTGTAGTTTTGAACTATTCTGAACACAATAGAGCCCAATGCTCAAGGGGTCAGACCCAAAAACAAACATTCGATGACTGTTTGCTGAACTTTATGTTTTGCTCAGGATTCACACTCAGTGAACCAGCTGCTGTTAATATTTTAAGACAGCTAGGAAATAATTTGTGTGTGAGAGAGCCGGGACCACTTATAGCTTTTAAGTCCTTCCACTATAAATAGATCGTTATCGCTAAAATGTTACAGTGTATGCATGTTTACATCCTTGGAGTATTTTATTGGCATTTCATTTACTTCAGCTCTTTCGCTGCAGCTTCTTCCTAGTCCCATTTTTTCTTCTTCTCTCTGGGTGAGTGGTCTCTGAGGGCTTCATTTAGAATGGCTGGTCACCCCTGCCTTGGATTCATGTTGGAGTACTGGGCCAATTCACACAGATTTGCTTTGGCATGTTCACTAGGGTGTGTTAAAGGTCTCCAAGAAAACAAAGTGTGACACGCATGTTAAGGCCATACACGTGGATTCCCAGCCGAGTGGTCACTCGCTTCACTGGTGTATTCTCCCAACTGGCCTTTGTCCATCCGACAACAGGTAGTGATTCATAAATAAATCTGGCACCTTGTTCAAACGGTTTGTGGAAGATGTTATTAATATTGAGCCCATGGAAAATCCCCAGCCTCCTTATAAAATCATCATGCCACAAATTATCTACAGTATTAAGGCAGAACTTTTTCCACCTCTAAGGACTCAAAAGCAACTTGAGGAAGTTTTATCTTGATGACGCCATGCTTCTGCAATGCTAGCACCTCCATCATCCACCTCAACCCAGTAATGAACCACAGCACCCAAACAATGAGTTCAGCAATTTAAGCAGGATGGAAAGAACCCACACAAATATATAGACACTGATTAATGAACGCTCCCTAAATTGGCAGAATATTTTATTTTCCACATGCTGAATCAATTTATTGTCTGGTGGGAGGGAGGGCTTTTCGGTCGTCTTCCATAAATAAGGCACATTAAGGCTTCGGTGAATTCACATCCAGAGAGATAATGAGTCATTTAATGAAATGTAAGAAACGGGTCATTGTGGCTGAACCCCATTGACTCTGCTTATATGAAAGCCAGCGCATACTTTAATGTCCAATCAAAGCTCCGAGGAGGCCGAGAGATGAGCTAATCCAAACATGGCGGTTCTATGAGACGATGGACTTTTTTGTAGTGTTTAAAGAGAAACACATGATGAAACCACTTCAAAATGTGTAACATCCTCCAAAGCATTTGTTTGACGCTGACGAAACAAAACTGACTGATGCTCTTGCATTCAAAAATCTCATTACTATGAAAGCTCCTTATATAATTGAGTTAGACATTTCACAGTCTATTACTAATCATGCAATGAGAACATTTGAAAAGTCGGCTTCCGTGTCCGACACTGTCTAATCTTTCCTTTTAATGTATCGGGAGCCAAACAGTTTGCTTGACTTAGTCAGCTAAGGCTCTCAGTTATAATGAAAGCAGAGTGTATGAAACATTCAAGGAATGAGTGTTTTACTCTGGAGAAAAGTTTTTTCCTGGCTATCCAGCATGTCCTTGTTAGGGGATTTTGCTTTCTAAAGCAAGGTCAGAGCACCCGGCAACTTTTTAGCTTTATTAGCCGAGGGCTTGTCCTGAGGCGCTAAGTGGCTCTCACACAACAGCATAGATTGCAACCTCTGATTGCGCCTTACGTCTGGCTCTCTTACTTTTTCATGTTGCGCCTTTTTTTTTTTTCCTCTACTGCTGCTTTCTGTATTGAGGTTTCCCCGCAGCTCAGCCTCAGCAGCATGGCTCCTCTTCTCCTCCAATCCTCCTCATTAGATTCTCCCCGGATAACCTGAGAAGCCCCTCTGCCGCCACCCCTCTCTCCCCTACCCACCGTCTCTCCATCCCCTTTTCCAACCCCGACCACAGGATTCATCAGCTGGCGACGAGCGACCTTTGACACCGGCGCCTCGCAGGCAGGATTACCATTGAGTCCGGCTCATGCTTTGTTCCTCTCAGCCGAGGGAGCAGAAAGACTCTTTAATGAAATTCAAACTTTGGGCGTGTGGAGAGCTAGACATCTGAAGACCTTCTTGGCAATGTGTGGAGATCAAAACACCTTGAGCCAAGGCGAGAAGCAGAGAAGTGTGTTGCTTTGCTCTGTGAATGCGCAATGATAATGAGAAACAACGGTTGGCTTGGATGAGAGCCAAGGACTCAAACAAGTGCCTTCGATTACTTTTCATCTGAAAAGTTAGAGAGTTTAAATCAAACAAGAAGCAAAACTGCTAAAATAAGTTATTGCGTGTTTGAAAGGTACTTTCAGGAAATTGAACCTCGTAATGGCCGAAGTCACTGAGGTTGATGAACTTTGAGATGCACAGCCATAATATTATTCCATGTTATTTTGCAATTCCCAATTTTGGTTAGCCACAGCAATTCAATGTACAATAACAATCAAAAGAATCAATAATAATTTAATCTAAAAGATATTTCATGTTTTAGTTTCACGCAGCCCTATTGCCCATTCTCGAGGAATAAAAATAGTCTAAATCGGTCTATTCTCCAAATGTCCAATATGAAGAATCAGTTCATTGAGAAAAGGGGAAAAAAAGAATCTATAAAGCCTGATAAGCTCTTCCATATGGTACATTGAGATGAGACTCCAAAATCCCTAAAAAAAAGGAAGACAAGGAAGGAAAAAGAATAGCAAATCCTAAAGGCCTCATCAATCACCGGGGAGCAGGCTCCATCGCTGGAAGCCCCGCTCTGCTTTTGTCATTGACAAAAAATAGCTTTCCATAGAAAAATGAGGGAGATCACACAGCCCGGTCCTGTATTGATTTTTATGGCGGATGATGGGGATGCTGGGTAGTGGAGGCAATGCTCTCGGAGCAGATGTCTAATGGTGTTTAGAGACTCTCTCCTTTATCAAGCCAGGCCAGCACTGACAGTAAGATGCTGGAGGGCAATTAAAATTAAAGCCTGGCTGATTAGAATATCATATTCATCTGGATGGTAATTACTATGTCTGGCTCCCTATAAATAATTAATTATGCAAAACCCATGCAGCTGCCACTGGCTAGAGTTAACTGACTTTCTGTCAACGTCTCACAGTTCGAGAAAGGATAAAGAGATTTGGGGAAATAAGCTCTTTAGCCGCTCGCTATCTGGGAGCCTGCTGGGGTGCGCACGCCGTGCCCGTTGAAACAGTGGCGGGGTGCCCTCGCTGTGTGCAGGTGGCTTTCGTGACACATGGCGAGGGTTCTTGTTGCACTTGTTGTCACGTGAAAGGAAAAAAAACTGTCTCCCTCCTTTTTATGACTTGTCAGTTTACAGTCATGTCTCACTTTTGTGACGCAACATCTCTGCATCAGTTAAAAATTTGCCACTATTAGCACAAAAACAAAAAAGTTGTACAATAAAACTGCTCTTCATGTTGTCTGTTATGTTTTTATGTGATAACACAACTTTTTTAATACCGTAATTTTCGGACTATAAGCCGCACTGGACTATAAGGCGCACCAGCCAAAACTCGTGATTCCGGGTTCAAAATGTGTGAAAAAAGTCACGGTATAGTCCGAAATTTACGGTAACTATTATTGAAAAAATGCTAAAGGTTTTTGTAGGCTGGAAGCTGTTCAATGTTGATTTGATGTACAACAAAATTGCATTTCAAGCCAGGTCACAAGAAAACAGTGGCAGCTTTGCTCTCTTCTTAACGTTTCCAATCACGCAAACATAAACAATTACTGAATGTTTAATAAGTGACACTGAAATCACGTTTGTGGTCTACTCTTCATTACTGTGACCTTCTCCCAAAGACACTCATGGCACCACAAATTAGTTTCATGCTGTTAAGGATGTTAATATGGTAATCAAATTCAGGTTATATAAGCAGGGAAGGTTATTCTATTTCATGTGGAAGAAGTTGGTAAAAGGAAATTGAAAACAATTGAAAAGACCCCAGGATCACTTTGTGTGTTTATCTGTGTGCCCACTTGGACTCCTCCACTCAGTTACGCTTTTACATTCCCTCACACTATCATTTTAAAATTTGGAATATGTTTTATAGTATAAGAAATATCTGCAAAAAAAAAAAAATCAGCAACCCCAATTGCTGCATCTGAGTTTTCCCCTTATATTTACATTGCCGCAACACTCCAGCATGCTCAATGTAGTTTTACAACATTCTTATTGATTTTATTGTTCCACTGACCACTGGGATGAGGTAGCTAATTGTGTTCGCCAATGTTTAACTTGATGTATGCATGTTTTCCCTGTTAGCCTCGAGGAGTGCTACATGTGTTCTTTGATAATCTCTACGCAGAGGGAGGTTTGGCCATTATGGAAATTTCCAGTTAAACTATGTGAACTCCGAATGAGCATCGTTGTGCCGCGGTAAAATCGTATTCCTGTCAATGCCTGGTTGGTTTACAACAAAATTTAAATTTAATTTCCATAATGAGACAAATTGATTTTGATTTTATTTTAGTGGATGCCATTTTTCAAAAACTAATCAATAATAAACCACAATGTAGATTAGTGGGGTTAATTATATTGATTCATGTTGGATAGATGGAATTTAATAAACGTATTTAATCGGATGGAAATAAAATTATATCATAAATAATGGCTTTAAAATCATGACTGGTTTCTATTTGTACTCCTGCTTTTGTTAATGCTTTCCTTTCCTTCATCTTGAAGTCACAAAGGTCGCCAAAGAACTATATGGGATGTTTTTAAATCTTTGAGCCAAAATGTTGGTGTATCAGCAGTATTGTTCACTCAAAAGATGTCTACAGTAAATCTGCAAATCATTCAACCGCTAACTAAGCCAATCAGTCAAGACCATCTACCCTGTGCGCTCTATTCGAATGCAAATCAGACTCTGAATGGCAGCCCATAGTTCCACTTGTGTGAGGGCACCTGCTGCTGCTGGCACATTGGACCTCACAACGGGGAACCATAGTGTCAAGTTTTGGCACCAGCTCAACACTTCTGTTTGCAAGGTCACACCGGTCGTGTCTAAGCCCCGCCTACAGTCTCGCTCTTCAAACGTGTGCCAGACTCTGTGTCGTCTTCACAATCACACCTGGGAATGGAAGACGATGAAGGTAGAGAAGAATTACAAGCATAGGTGAAGAACTGGACCGGTTTTATTGAGATACAACCGACATATCACCATCATTCACCCACACAGACTACCAATAAGCCGTTCAAAGAAAGCCCCTTTTTTTATTTGCGGCCTATAGATTTGGGGATGACAACACTAGCTTTAGATCTCGCTGACAGAAAAGAGGAATGTGCACCTACAAACACAGACGGAGCAGCCGCTGATAATAAAGTGTGTCATCTTGCTTTGCCCGGAATAAGATGAATAACGGTTATGTGAGCAGAGTGTAAATAAAGTTCCCAATATGTTGTTTTTTTTTTTTTAATATCACAGCTATCTTTGAGCTTGACTCGACACCTGCTGTGGACAGATATGGACTGGAGGGAAAAGGAAAAGGCTGGAGGTTGCCGCAGGACCATGGCAACCGTCCACACTGAATTTCCCTGTTGCTTTGACTGCATGTTGAAAGGCGTGATTCCAGACATGGGGGAGATTTAGGAAGAAAAGCGAAGGGAAAATAAATCAAGACTGTTTCATGTAAGATATGAGTTTTGCATTGAGCCCTTTCAAATAAGCTCCTTTATGTTAGAACATGAGTGACAGTCATAATAGCCCCAGCAAGTCACAGAAAGAGGAGAATGGGAATGGGCAGGCAGCCAGATCTTCTTTCTTCCTGGCAAAAATGTGGCTTCCAAAATAAAACAACCAGCTAAGCTCATTAAATAAATAGAAAAAGTGACTATACTCTACATTGAAAGTGAATATATATTATTTGGATTAAATAAAACAGGACCAAAGTGCTCACAGGAACAATCCTGCAAATTGGGCACAAGTACAAAAAAGCTGATGAGCAAATTCTTCTTGTTTATATCACAATAACTTACAAACAAAACGAGTCACCAGCCACCATGTTGACAAAACCATCCATTGCTGTGTCCCATCGCTTCAAAACAATTTCCAGCACATCCTACAAAACATACAACACTATCGTGCGTCATCATCAAACGCTGTGAGGTGTTGCAGAAAAATGGAACAAGGAAAAGCCTGCTAATTGAATTGGTCACACTTCCTGCTTCCCATTAGTGTAATTGGCATATCTATTTAGGATGTACATATTTTGTGAGAAGCTGCAACTGAGCCATATAAGATATATGGAAGCAATCGTCATCAGCTAGCAAAACAGATTCAAATATTTTACATTCTGTCTAGCAGAAGCAACCATTTGCAAATCTTACCTTGCTTCTCAATTGAGTCTGTCTACACTTTGCAGATGGGAAGAATTGGCACACACTTGCTAGTCTTGGCGCCTTCCCGCATTCCTTACACACTTGCTGGAGCTGTCCTATCAGTCGTCACCTGATGTTGGTGGTCTAATGGTAGAGATGACCCTGTGGAAACAGGCGTGCTGCCACCCTGGATCTTTCCCATCTGCCACCATTATCTTATGATGCCCTTGAAAGCAAATGGCTTCAAACTAACTCTGGCCAGGGATGGAATAAACAAAGAGATTAAAATCTAATGAGCCGGGGAGAACATATTTAAATGAATATGTTTGTGATCCTCATTTTTTTTTTCCTTTGGTTATTCAGATCTTTAATATGTGCCTTTTTATGCTCATTATGTTCCTGCAGGTTTCATCGGTGCTAACGAGAATAAAGTGGTAAGATTGTAAGAATTAAGAAAAACTGGCCTATTATATAAAAAAGATGAAATGGTATGAGGCAAAAGCGAATTCAAATAAAAAAATATTCTCCTAAAATGACGTTTTTTCTTTTAACATGCCAAAATAGTATTTATATTATTAACCGTGTTTTTCTTATTATTTTGTAATTTTGTGACTTTTACAAAACACATCTTTTCCTAATATTCTAAATTGGGATTTTATCATTTCTTTTTCTCATAACAAAAATAATTGAACATTGTTGACAATTTTCAAACGTAACTTTTTTCTTGTAATATTTTTTTTATATACATACACACCAGTATAAATAGATGATCACTTTAAATAATGAATATTGGAACTGACGGGGTATAAATAAGTAAACAGATGGAGGTCTTTGTGAAAATATTGGTTGAAGGTGCTCTGCATATGTTACCATGTAGGAGAGAATACGAGTCAAACCAAAATAACATCACCCACACACAAAACATTCCAAACCAGACCATGTGCTCCATTTGTTTACATAATTTGGCAGTGCTGAGCACCATCACCGCTTAAGACTCCCGTTGTGTTGCGACTATTCTTTCCTCTTCCTTCCACACATGTGGAGGCAGCTATCTGAAGCGTCCACGCCGTCGGATTATCCCACTAACCACCAATCCTTTTGCACCAGTTGAGAGGATGAGCGCGCCTGTTGGACCACCTCCAGGGTCTGCTGCCGCTCTCGCTTCTTCTGTTCCCTTTTCTCCAGCGGCTCCAGGCGGACGCCGCAATCCCACATCTCATCATCCACTCCTGCATCCCTCGGACCAGCAGCGACTGGCACAGACAACGCTCTGAAGGGGAGCAAAGGGTCCAGATGGTTTTGCTTTATGATGGTTTGTTTTCACTCGCACCTGTCAGCATTGCACAGGTGGGTGCTTTTATAGACGGAGGGAGGAGGGCGGCCATGTTTACATAGCATTTACTTGTCATAGTTAGAAAACTGACATTGACGTAACAGAGTTACACTCAAATGTAAGAGGCAAATATTCCCATAAACTTCCTGAATCTGAATAATTTCCTATACCAGTTGAGCTCTATGAAGCCCCGCCTCCATTCACCTCATTACATATGGGCCTCAGACATGCAAATGACTTAAGACAATAAAGCCAATGATGAGGAGATGCTGTTCTGCATGTACAATCAGCCCTCAAGGCTTTAGTTTAAACAATGTCTAATCACACAAAATAACTGCAAATGGAGAAATGGATGAATGGGTCGATGAATGGTTGCGTGGAAGTCCAGAGGGTGAATATTTTATTTCAAAGAAGCGGCAAACCCGTCTCACTAGCAGTTTACGAAGGAGACTTCCAAGAGGTAGCTTGAAATAGGAAAGTGGGGGGTGAAGTTTTCCCCGAATGTTGCAAACGTTTTTTGTTTTCATTAAACAAACTAATTTGAAGCTGATTTGTATGCAGCCATTTTTTACCGAGACCTTAATGCTTCGTGCAGTCACACTGGCAACGGACAGATTGGCTTCTAATGGTTATCCAATACTATGCAGCTGTGTACCTATGTGTTCTTTAATAAGGTTAACTGACCTTTCATGGTGGTTATAAATCAAAGCAATTGTCACACTTTAAAGCACTGCTAGAAATGCATATTATTATCTTCCTATCACCTTCTCTCAAAATAAAGCCACAAATATAAGGCAGTCATTTCAAGGCGCGGCTTCTGTCTTATTGACACAATTTTAAAAAGTGCCTTGAATCACACGTTCCATAATGGCAGTATTTGGGGGGAAAAAGCCACAGTACATCTTCTGGTGCCATAGAGCAGTTTTTGGATCAAAGGGGACTGTGAAATTACCTTGACAAGTGGAACAAGGTAAAAGAACTCCATGATTGTGGTTGATTGCAGGTAAATGCCCTATGTTTTTGTCAAAGGTCCACTACGCTGCTATCTAAAGGAAGTGCCGGCTATTATTTCTGGGATTATTATCCCCCGGCTGAGGCGTAATGGCCTAGCTACGCACTTCTGCAATAACGGCATTACAAGAAAGCCGAACGGAGCAAGCCTCATGTCCAGAATCCACCCATTTAGCCTCACAAATAATGCTTCACTTTAGCCCAGAGCGGTGGCGGTATTACCAGCAAAATCGCATCTAATGCCATCTGCTCTGTCAAAAAACGCAATATAAAAACACTGTTATTCTTACTACTACAGCTTGAGCACAATAAATGCAATAGAGTGCTCCAGCTACCGATTTAAAATGTCATTTGGAATCAGTAACACATTTGCCGTACAAAAAAAAAAAATACTTTGTGTATGCATATCATCTCAAGGGCCTGATGTGTGGGTTGGGCAAAAGGGGTGCGAATTGAATTTGGGATACATTCCCCGCTTTTCTAATAAGCCACCGGCATGGTGCCACTTTCCTGCATGGGATGAGATAAGAACTGGCAAAGCTGTGGCGTGGACTTCCACTGAAACCCCGTGTGCTGCTAAATCCCTCCACACACCTGAATACACACTTCACACAAACCGGTGAGGTAATGTTGTGATTACAGATGCAAACGCAGACACGGCGTTTTGGGAATACGAGGTGGAAGAGAGACGAATAAAATCCACTGAGAAAAAAGCACGTCGTTCGGAAAAAGCAAAAACTGAACTTCTTAAAGTCGTGCCGGCTTCAAAGAAATTACCACACCAGCAATATTTCCTTTTTATGTTCCCTCAACAATCCCCATTTGTGGGGGGGATTTAATTTGTATATCAAATAAAATATTCCCACCCACAAGGGAGTAAAGCTTGGTTAAGATTAACCCCATGCAAAACAGATTGGCCATTCCTTCAATAAATTAACACTTTAAAAAAAAAAAACATTTGTGGAATATATTGTTATGTAGAGCGAGTGGGATCTTCCACACCCAGCAAGTAATTGCCAAATTGTTGCTTATCCATCTGTGGAATGTTTTTGTCAAGGAAAAGAGGCGAGAGGAGGTTAAGCAAATATTAAAGTGATCTTTTGCCTTAACACATTTAGTGGCCATCAGGCACTCTAAAAAAGTTCCCGCCAACTCAGGTTACATTAATTTGCAAATATTTTTGTGGAACTGACAATTGTGCCATCGTCATTTTTACTGCAGTTACAGTATTTGTTGATTTTAGAGCAAATCAACAATCACTTCATAGGTTTTCACAAGTGAAAAAGTAGAAGAATACAACTGGTTTGATTTCCCCAAGTCCTGTGATTGTTCATTTTTTCTGAAACACCAATTACGTTTCCACATTGTTGTTTGGATTTCGTCACTGTTCCATCCATGCCAATTTAAATGCATGAATAAGACATTACAGTAACAGCAGAAGGAGAGGGAGTGTAAAACTAAAATATGATCAGCACTGATTTGTTTTCCTTGCTGTGTCAATAAACCCAAAACATTGTTCAGGGAGAAAAACTTTGAAGGAGGCAATAAATATACCAAAGAGTCATACTGCAGGGAAACTGTAAAAATAATACTTCACATTGTGCTAGAATGTCGTAATAGCAGAAAAAAAAAATCTTTCTAAATCGTTTTGTCGCCTGCAACATGATTTCCCCTGCACTAGTATAACCGTTGGCAGACACTTTTAGGGGACACATCAGGAATTCCTCCAATACCAAAACATCTGAAGGTAGCCAGAAGAGCAAGGGAACAAACCGATATTATGAGAAGCTTGAGAAATAGAGAGTGGTACCAATAAGAAAGTATATACGAGTAGGAAAAGGGAAAATATTACAAGGGGTTTATAGTCATTCTTGCCGACAATATTATGAGCTCCTAAAACCAACCTGAGGACACAGCTGCCTGTCAGCTGCACACTAAGGCCTGAAACAAGTCGTGCAGGAAAAAAATCTGGATTAAGCATTGCTTTAAATGCATTTTGAATGTCCTGTGGTAGACATTCGGTTTTACAACACCATTATGAAGAAAGGGAGAAATGGACACCCTTAAAAAATGCTTTTATGAGTCAAGAATGTCATCAAATATTACTTTTTAATAGTATGATATTACATCCAGACGTTGATAACATGTTAGCATATGGTACCATCAACTTAAGCATGTGACTTATGTCTTTGGAATGATTTAACACATTTAAAAGCCTTTTTCCAGCCACCATTATCATTGAGTGTGCATTTTAATAACACACATTGTTATCAGTGTTACTTTTGGAACATCTTCTGACAAGGTCAACATGTAATGCTTGTCTCAGGGCCAAACAGCTTCCCGTGACCGACCTGTGCTGAACATCTGTCTCTTTATGCAGATAAGCATATTGTTTGACAATTTATTATGTCTTTTATGCCCTTCACTGAGAGTTCAGAGCCAACGTCCATCTTGGCAAAGGCCAGGTGAAAAGTGGGAATGGTTCAGGTCACAGCTGTCGGGGTCTCAGTAAAGAGCCCCGAGAACCTTTCATGGCGATCTTGAAAGACTTGTGAGATGTGCGATGGTAAGTCTGAGATAATCGGAACGACACGCAGATAAATGTGGACATATTGCTTTCAAGTTGTAAGGCTCACAAAGTCAAATGAGGTAAATTCTCACGTTTAGGATCCTCCAAAGAGCAATACTGACTGGAACTTTACAGGTCTACCTACCGGTTAACGTTTCAAATACTTAACCCGCTCCGGTCGCCCATGGCAACCTCGCTCATGTCGCTTATTCAAAATACACTCCTTCTTACATTGGCCTTAAAAATAACAAGCACGATATAAAATGGATGAAAATCCATTAGTGACCAGGTAGCAGACCACATTTTACATGGATAAGCTAAAAGCAATGGCTGATCGAGTCGGGAAGTGTGACTCAGCTAAGGGCCTAGTCTCGTCACCTGACCCGCTACTTCCTGGTTAACAGCAGACATACACTTAACACCCTTAACACTCCCACTGCTCCAATCCTCCCTGTACCCCCTCCTACATGGGGCCTCTTTTCCATCATGCATATCAATGCTTTATGAGCAGTGGAAGAGAGGGGGATGAGGGATTGGAACGCAAATAGAGGAAGGGTCATCCGAGGAGGATTGGGCAGTGCAGTGAGGCCTAAACACCGGTCGGAATCAATCTAGTCCGAGGGATTACTGCTCCACCGAGTTGTGATCAATATCGCACTATCCCCCTTGCTAGGAAGCTTGACAAGCTAAATGAGGGTCCGGGTGATGCACCCCAACCTCATCGGTCCCTGCTCACATACACCTCCCTTGCTTATGAGGTGATGCAAAGATGTTTTGTTCGTGGTGAAGAAGGCAAAGGCTTGTTATTGGTCCAGCAATTTTGAACAATAGAAGTAGAGGTGTTAAATATTCAGCTGAGAGGAAACATTGAGCCTCTGCACCCGAGGGCTTTAGTTCCAAGACTTTACCCTGTGACAGAAGGGCTTCGGTTTCCATTCCACAAAGCAGTACGGGGGGCTATGGATAGCGAATAGGTGCCGAATTCTCAAGAGTCTAGAAAGTCATCCACTGTGTTTACAAAACTGATAACGAAAATTTAAGATTGAATGAATGCACTGATGAATGCAGAAGATGACATCATCGGTTATTACTTCCGATTCTGTGAGTCTGGCTTCCTAACAGGAAGGATTCAGTGCCAGGAATGATGACTCGAAATGTTGTTGGGTGACATCATTCCTCTTCCCGCTCCCTTCTCTCTCTCGTTCTCGAGTGTGTAAATATATGGGAGTAGCTGTTGTGCCCAGCAGATGGCACTCCTGTTATCCCAATGGTGAGCTGGAGCCTACAGCAGGAATTTGGGACTGTTCAAGATTTAACTATGTGTTAAAGTACTCCAGCTCTCAATTGCCTGGCGGCTGATTGGGGGGAAGCGAGCCAAAGAAGAGGGGAAGAAGAAGAAAAAGGAGAGATAGCATCCCAAATAACAGGTTATCTGGATCAGAGCCAACAAACTCACAAATGCTCACACATGCTTCAACAGAACAATGAAGCACAGCCATTCTCCCGTTAATAGGCAATCTGTGTTGTCATGAACATTTAGTTTGATAACTGTTACTGCTGTGTAAATGATGTCATAGGACTGCCATTCTCGATAAATTAACTCGCTGCCTCCAGTGAGCTTTGTTGACAATCATTCAGCATTTTTATTTATCACAATGTGACTTAGTCAGGAATGACGTCATGTAAAAATCAGCATAATATTTCATGTTGTTTGACATACACATGGTCAACAGACAATGGAGTAAATGCATTCTAAATATCCTAAAGGCATAATGAGTAAAATTACATAGTGTAGTTCAATTGAATCTACTATAAAAGCTATTAGAGGCCAAGACATTTTACAGAAGCAGCCAACAAAGTGACCCCGGCACCAGACAAGGAAGACAGGAGATAGAGGATAAAAATAAGGATGGCCTAACTTCATTAGTGTGGTCATGAGTGCAGAGAACGATGTATGCATTTACTGGGAGCCTGTTAGCGAGGCTTACCTGCAAACATGTAGCAGTAATAAGGATGGTCAGGCAATTAGTTATACACTAATGCATGATCGGATGACCTTAATTAGGTCAAACTGAGCCAACCAGTTTTAAAATGAAAAGATTCAAGAATTTTTTATTCGCCGTGTTTGAGCGTGCCAAACAAGGAATTTAACTTTGGTACAAAAGTGATACAATATGATGATATTTATGAATTATTAAATGATAACAGGGGTGTTCTTCTTGAAGCATAGTCGCATAATAGTGTACCCTGACATTCTTCACGGAAATGAGTCAGTTTGACAAGATATTATAAAATTCTCCAAATTGTTGGTTATAAAACACTTTGGTAGGAATATAAAGCCAACCAAAATACTTCCATTCATTTTCAGTATTATATTATGTTTTTTGGGTCTCAAATTTTGGAGGTAGGAGGATTTCGCCCCAATGTTGCCCGAATATATGCATCAAATAACTGCCCATGATCTAAATGAGCAAGAACTTAATGAACCCTCTCCCCTTTAAGATCCACCGAGCAGAGCAACATCGAGAGAAAACGTGTAACGTCGTCTGCAAACACCTAATGAGCCTTTTGGTGCATTATTGCTTGTCTCAAAGTGGTTGACTCACGCTGTGAAGGTTTGAAAAAGTAGGTGTACAATTACACAGCATGCTAGCTTCAGTAAAGACAGAGATGTAATGGTAATGTGCAAATCAAATGAGTCTATTCTTCCCTCGCGTCTGGCTGATTTGCAGACGCCGTCACGCCGTGCAGCAGAGCTGATGGCTACAGTATATGATCTAAGGCGCCTTGATTGGAACATAGTGCACTGCACCCATGAGACTCTGTGGGAAGCTGCAGCGGCATAATATGTAGCCGTGAGGACGGTGGCCAATGCTTTGCTGCTTACAAATGAACTGTTACGGAACACGAATGAATGGGCCAGACACTCGTGCACGTGCTTACAAATAAGACAAAAAAAAGGCGAAACGCAGCTAAATTGTGCTTCGGACCACACCGCCTCCATAGTGATCTCCCTTTCATGTTCCTCTATTGACTGCTCTTATATCCTGTGGCTTGATTGGACCACACGAGACAACATCTCACACGTCTAGCTTCCCCTCCATCACCTCCCCCTTCTTTTTTCTCCCCCTCTCCCCTCATGTTTGCCTTTCATTAGCTTTCATCTCTTCAGCTTATTGAACTCCACCACTGGCATCAAGAGTGTGATGCTTTGATGATGCGGCCGCTGCCCAACATACGTCTATATTTAGTGCCTTTACATATTTCCATAAGAAATGATTTGCAATGTCTGCCAATTCTCAGGCTGTAACGGGACGTAAGGGGCCATAGAGTACTATGTTGCCCATGAGCCGTTCAAAGGGTGCCTTTGGTCTCTAGATACACTGAAGGCCTCACTTAAGATTTTTCTTCTTTATGTTCTGCCCAGAAGTGTGTTCCTTAATAAGTATCACACTGATATAACTTAGAAACAAGAGAGGGCATTTGGCAGACGTGGTCAATGTACACTGCATCACACTTTACTGTGGAAACACGATAACGTTTTAAAAGTATAGATCCTGAGCCTGGTTTGTTGACTTCCTTGTTTCTTATTTCAAAATATTAATTAAAACAATTAATAGCTGTACCAACGTGCTGCGCGGACGGTGGAGAACACTTGCATGAAGAAATAAACAGGGTTAAGGCCTTACCCTACTTTGAAACCCTAACACTAGCTTGAAACCCTACTTTTATTCCCTAACCCTAGGTTAAACCCGACTTTGAAACCCTAACCCTCGGTTAAATCCTACTTTGAACCCCTAACCCGAGTTTTAAACCCTACTTTACACACATTTTACACACACACACAAAAACAACTCGTGGAGTTAGTCCTTTAAATACTCACTGAGTTGAAGGCTCCCAAGAGTTTGGTTGAACTTTGTGCTGACCTTTTCCTTTGGAGATTAAATATTACCCAATATGATTTC
This sequence comes from Syngnathus floridae, assembly GCF_059516105.1. Taxonomy (NCBI): domain Eukaryota; kingdom Metazoa; phylum Chordata; class Actinopteri; order Syngnathiformes; family Syngnathidae; genus Syngnathus; species Syngnathus floridae. Next base: position 5,598,508 of record NC_142428.1, read on the forward strand.
AATTAAAAACTCCGCCTTCCTGCTGCTTGTCCTTATCAAAGTACACACAATTTCCAACACATCTGCTATACACAGAACAACTCTCTGGGGTGAAGACTACTTCAGATGACAGTTGCGTGATTCTCTTGGTCTGGTGGATTTAGTTTTCCTGTGGGGATGTGTGTTAGCAGGTGTTACAATGTCCCTTTCTTAATAGAGAATAAAGCCTTTGTTGCTCGATAAAATAAGAAGTCAATTACTTACACGCGTGGAATAGTGTTCATAAAAATGTAGTATCAAACTGTTTACATGTGACCTCTGCGATCTTGCATATCTTTCAAATACCGACAGTTTTGGTGTTATTTAGTGCGATCTTGGCTCAGTGTTACATCACACTATGAAACATGGCAAGGTCTTGTTTTATTTGAACAAGAGTTGCTGTAAACTCGAAAGAAACGCAAGCGAAAGAGAATAAATTTCCATGCACCCTGTGGTTCTAATCATGTACTTTGCATGTCATAGCAGTCAACATAATAATAAATAAAATTTTAACATCATTAATTTCTTTAGGCCACAACAATAGTCTAATGTTAAATTGGGTTACTTGCAATGCAAATGAGCCAAAAGTGATGGCGCGTTTATTTGAAGTTGAACCTTTTGTTGTCAGTTCCAACTGTATTCTCTGTTTTTCAACCCCGGCGAGGGACCTTTTTACACATTTCAATGGGGAATTTGCCTTTGAATTATTCAACAGACTAATCCGCCATCGCCAATGCTTTGGTCTGTGTGGGCCTGCTGTTCCAAGCACCAGCCAGTTCATCGTGAATGCTCAGAGAAAAAGATAAAGAAAGACACAGGGATGCAGACAACAAAACCTTGGAGAACGCCAATGATGTCAAACTGTTACTACTAATGATGTAAATACATTTGTTATTTGTAGAATAGGTGTATATTATGGGCATGGCTGGAGCTTCTGGACAGCCTGTAAAAAGATCCTATTGGGAACTATCAACTATTTAATATTAAGCTCTTGCCAGTTATGGACCCAGAGATTTACTGTTCTTATAGCAACTCGGTATGCATAAAAAACAAACAGATGGTAAATTATTACACATGGCAGTTGGGAATTATTATAGTTGTAACATTTTCTGCAACTATACAAATTGTTTGAACGTCATGTTTTATTTATAGGAACTAAGATTAAATGATGTGTATCTGAGAAATATGGGGAAAAATTGGAGTAAATTTTTTGTCTGATGTTTATCGTTCTCACTCCTCACTGATTCACAACTTGTGTGGATTAGTTATGTGTGTGTTTTGCAATTATCCCTGCTTCCATTTTTGTCCAACTTTACCTCTGATTGGCTTACAATGAAATTTGACTCACGCATTCCCCCAAAGTCATCTTAAATAGGCTCAATCTCACCTCTGACCTGAACTATTGTTGCTGTACTGTTTTGCATTACTTTAATTGGTTTAATTGTTTTTATGCTCTGGGTCTTTTTTCATAAAGCAAACCATTTCCATACGTAAGCCATTACGTTCAGTGTTTTTGATGATGCCAACAAAGGTCAGTGTGACTATTAGGAATTAAGGGTTTACAGATGCATGTGCCATGAATGAATGTATTGAGGTGTTATGAAAAGCTACTGTTCAACGTGCTGGTCTTGTATAATGATCACAAACGACATGCAGTCAATCAGTGTTGATTGGAAACGTGTCACGTCGGTTTGTGGTTCACGTTTCGGACTAGAGAGCCTCCTGTGGTGTACTGTAAAGCAGACTAAGTAATCACACGTGTTGCTAACCAAAAAGAGAAAATTGTACCTCCACATGAACCGATCTTGAACTTGTGCCTACTGGATAAATGCTGTTTGCTAATGAGTACCGTTTGCTAATGCAAGCGCAATTTCATTGATCTGCCTGTCATTTTACTGCTGTCAAAAATAGATGAGCATCATAAATAATTTTTGGACACTCATCCATTCCACACTGATTGAATGAACTAAATGAACCTGGATCCATTCATTATTCTCTTTAGTTATAGTTTTGGTGTGTTTTTTCCCTATTGTTGTATGCCTTATCCCTGTTATTATTTTTTCTTTTTTTTCATCTGTATGACATATATTAGGATGCATATTTCTCTATTCATTGAAATTTTACTTTAAATGTATTCATATTTCTAGAGAATGCCACTTTGCAAGCCCCTGGAGGTTTTTTTTAGACATTCTCCCTCACATTTATTTAATCTCTCTCCATTTTAAATGTTTTTGTATGTGAAAATAAACTGATTGAGAGTATCTGCCCCAGACTGACCGACAAACTGCGCATCAACACATCTAGACATCTTCCAAGCTTCCAAAATAGGTCTCACTTTAGAGAACATTCTCAGTTTTACTGTACAAAATAGCTTAACAGAGAACGGCGAAAGTGTGTGGGAGGACGCGCAGCTCAAGTGTTTCTTGTTACGGTGGAAAATTATGCAAAAGCTCTCCGACTAGCATGAAAGATCAAAGATAAAGGCCATAGGGCATGCACATTAAGAGTTAGAATGAGAGCCCTTAGCTGTGCACTGTTTAATTATTGAAACAAGAAACATCTTAGATATTTTAAAGAGCCTCTAATAATGTAGTTTGAAAAGAAACACCTCGGTGAAGACAAAAAAAGAAAAAGCACCCTTTAATTTGCTGAGTCGCTTGAGCCTTGTGCAGTTTTGCCCCAAAGTGAGCGAGAACATTCCGCAAATTAGGCCGAAAAGAACCACGCTTGCTGCGAATCAGTTTCCCCACGAATGCTCCAATTATCCCAATTACTTCTAATTAGCCAGCGTGATCAACAGACAAACACAACTCAAATCTCATAAGCCAGATATTGTCAATGCTGTTGTTATGATGCAAGCATTTAATCCTACACTCATATTATGGGAGAATGTGTGTTTGCTGGCCGTGAATAAATCAAGATTCCGGTCGCCTACGCATGCAAGATGTCTTTATCCAACAACCGAATGCAAAGTTTTTTTTAGTTTATATTAGTCCCTTAAATAGTCCACTCGATAAAAATCCCTATATAGTGATTGAGGATTGAAAGGATTATCCCTGAATAGAAATAAAGGCAACACAACATCTGAGAAAAGAAGTTCGACTATAGCAAAGAGCTTAAGAACATTCAACGGGAGTTAACTTGCTACTTAATATCTCACCATTGGTACGGGCCAAACATGTGTGACCAAACGCAGAGGGAGGAAAAAGGGGATAAGGGCCACATTAATCCATGTCAGCGCAGGCCAAATTATTTATCACCTTGTGCAAACAAACTGTGTCCTGGACAGCCTGTCAGGGTGGGGAGGGGGGGTTATGTGAGGTCCGTAAGGGCTGCCAGCTACTCTGCCGCATGACCCCCATCATTCTTCCTCTTATCTCCCGTCCTCGTCCCGCTCCTCATTACTCCTTGTGCACAAGCAACCGGGGCCTGTGTGCATGCAGGAACCCCAATGAGATAACTGATGAAGTGGCCCAGTGTTTTTATTTTAGTCTTCTGTGACATCTTTGCTGGATTGCATTTAAAGCACCCGAGCGCTACGCTGATCACCCGGGAGGTTGTCGGCTACTTTATGTCGCCACTTGTTCATTTGTGTGCCTGAACTTGTTTGTGTGTTTATGGGCAGGGAGGAGGGAGGAGGGGGGGGGTACATCTGGACTCTGGGAAGCAACCTCCTCAGCCTCTCTCACCCACAGCCAAGCCCAGCCAGGCCGGGGAGTTCCAATCAATAAGCAGTCCCCGTAGCTGCCCCGAGCAAGCTGTTTGAAAAGTCAGAGAAGCATGAAATGGCCATTATTAAATTACTGGGACGGACACATTTAGGAGGCCATTGCATTAAGAGAGCAAGCTCACCCAATTAGTGGATCAGCACATTAATAGCCCTGGATGAGAACACCATCTGATCAGAGATTAGGCGTACACACAATCTATTGACCTATTTTAGCGGTCCACTGAAAGCTTCATATAGCATTCGAGCGGCGCAACACTAACTCATGTCCCATGGCCAGAATGGATGGTTTATATTTCATGCATGATTCATTTGTGGACTCGCTAAAGCTTTGTGATCTTCCTGCAGTTGCTCTTTTGCTGAGTCAAACCTCATCCATTTGTAAGAGGCAAAGCCATATTGTAGACGAAGAAGTATTATTGTGAGATGTTCACTCGCTCTTTTCCAAGTGCATTCTCCAGAGTGAGAACTGATTTACTTCTTTGCTTATACTAGAAAGTATGCAGTGCCATATGGGTTAGTGTTAGCCAAATTGCACAATTGCTCAAGTCACCAACTTACAAACTAATTTATAAATATACCAATACACTTGCTAACAAATTGAATCTAAGCTTGTTTACACAAAAATTTAGATTTTTTTAGATTTATAATTCAATCAAGCAAGAAATAAATAAATCCCTTACCCATTTAGAAATATGGTGAAATAAGGTTTGATACATTTCATGAATAAATTTGATAAAATATTTGAAAATAATTCCAACCTTTATCAATATGATAAAGGAACAAATAGAAAAATGAATAAAAAATATTTTACTATTTATATATGAAATATTTTTATCGTCTGCCTACTGTTGACTGATCGCATTCCCAACTTTGGAGTTTTGACGCAGACGATCCCAGAAAAGAGTTCTGAACTATATTTCTTGACTTTTTCTAGCACTCATTACAAAATATCTATGTGAAAACATCGCTGTCTCTTCAGCAGTATCGTTGCTGTCAATGCATTTTAAAACAAGCATCCACAGACTTGGCACGTCAAGGGCTCTTCAGAGCCCTGGGCATATTTTAGGGCTTTGGTGAGTGATGTTTTTAATATAAATTATTCACCCCAGAGAGGCGAAGCTTTGGATGCTAGCCCTTGTTTTTAAAGAGCACCTTGTTTGCTCCTAATTTTACAGCTGGTCAGGCAGAAGTACAGCGGCTAACCTGTGGGTCAGACTGGCAGATGGGAATTGCCATCTCCCTGTGCACTTCCATTGCCGTTCTAATGCCTTTGAGCACACACACAAACACACACAAAACACACAAGACTAGTTGAGTACTCGTAGACAGAGGTTACAGGGGTAACTAAACCGCCGGGATGCCAAGATCGTTATTTCGCACTCTTCACAGGGTTGTGTCCACCTCCAGCGTGCTCTGTCTCAACAGCACCATCAGCATCACCATCAAACGCACAACCTCAACCCTCAGCCTGCGGCGGCAATGTTTCCAGCAGGCCGAGGTAAGAGTGTGCATGTGTATTGATTTGGCTCTGCTATGTTCACCCACACAGAATCTAGCCTTTCACTTGTTAGCCTTTGACTTTTTGGAGTGTGGACTACAGCGTAGATCACAGTTGCAGGAAAGCGAGTGGCGGTATTGTGTGTTTCGGAAAATATTATTATTGGTGGCGGTAAAAGAAGATATAATTAATCCACAATTTAATCAAGTCATCCTTTTTTTTTTTAGCTATTTTTGACTGTATAATGATGCATGCTGCAGGACTTACATTTTGGTAACTTCATGATTATGACTTAAGTTGAAGAGAAAAATATGCGGAGAATCGCAAGCCCCTAAAGATTGACGGTGTTTTGTGTGGAAAAAAGTAACTTGTAAGAACGCTGCCCTCTGAAGACTTAGATTTCCCGTCAGCAAAATTGGCCCAGACAGGCAAAAATGTCTTTGCAAAGTGATGAAATATTGAGTCTGTTTTGATTATGAACTCCCCCTTACCTCTTGCAGCTCCTGCAACTTGGCTGAGGTATTGACGAGGTGAGATTTAGTCACATTTATTTTCTGCTCTATTCCTACTTCTTGGCAAAGAAATTGAGCGTTGTCTGACAAAAACAAGCTTTGCAGACATCCAGTCGGCCGACCTGAGCTCACCCTGTTTTCTCTAGCTCAGCTTGTTTTGCAATGTGGCCCGGAATAAACGGTATTATGGGATGTTGATATCTCACTGTCAAAAGAATTTGGTATTTTAGAGGAAGCTGTTGAATTCTTAAACAGTGACACTTAAATCGTAATGCATTCAAGTGAATATAAGCGTATGAGAGATTTACACATCCAGTTATGGATTTTTTTTAGCCTTATCTTTCATTTATTTACTGAGAGGTGTGTCAGAAAAATCCCAGGACTATACATTTTCATTTCCAGTGTAGGTCAGATGATCACCCGGCAGTTCTTTTTCGGCATTTGCTTTGCTCAGTGCGTGAGCAAAGGTGAGACCTGTAGCAAAACAACTGCATATCTTTTGTGACACTAATCTTGGAACTTTTCTGACACATCTCCTATTCCATGTATTAAAAATAACGCTTGCTAATATTCGTGATATGTATTCTCCACTCTCCTTCACTGCTCATCGGCAACACACTCCCAAGAACAAACAACAGATTAGAAACCAGCAAAACAAAAAAAGGGGGCTGCCTACTGTTGGCCCACATGGAAATGGCCCAGATCTGGCAGGGAGGGGAAGGAGCTGTGGAAGCCTGCTGCCGGGCCGAGGGCCAAGGTTTGATGCCCAGCCGACTGGCGTCCTTCCAGCCCAGAGGAATGAGTGTTCCACCCACACCCCCCGTCCTCATCATCGGCAGCACCCCGCCTTCATCCCCCCCAAAGTATGATAGATGCTCTGTCCGCTCCCTACAGCCGGGAGAAGGCATTAGACATCTGTATAATTGACTGAGGATGAGAGAAAAGAAGGGCAAAAGGATGGAAAGACGGAGGACAGATTGAGACGGCGCATGTTTGCACTTGACGGAGACGTCGGGCAAAGAGCTGATGTTTTACTTGTTTTTGTCTGAGTCTGAAGGCCAAACGAGAGACATGAGGAAAAGAGAAGAGCATACAAGGTGAGAGAGAAGATGGCGGTGAAGAGGACATGTCGGCTTTTTGCGCCACAGGACATCCTTTCACACACATTACACATGTCTTCTCCAATCCCCTCACACAAGCGGCTCAGGAGCAGCGCGTCACAAACAGGCTTACACTTCTGTCTGATGAAGCTAGTGCTATTTCACAGTCATGTGCTCCAATTTCTTTTGCTTTTATATCCTCCAATTCCAAGAGTCTATCTCTGGGACTTTGACCCAGTGGCGTGTAAAGTGGGGGGGGCACATTGGGGCAAGGGGCTCCTCAAAAACACCTGAGGGGTGTCCACAGCACCCCCTAAACTTGTTGACATAAAAAAAATTATTCTTGTAAAGTTGAGAAAGTTTAAGATTTATGATATACCGTATTTTCCGGACTATAAGGCGCAACAGACTATAAGGCATACCTTCATTGAATGGCCCATTTTAAAACATTGTCCTTATATAAGGCGCACCGGACTATAAGGCGCACCATTAATACATCATGTCAGATTTTTAATCCAAATCAAATCATTCTCCATTTTATCTTTTTTATTTCAACTTCAGTCGCAACAAATTACTTTATAATCTCAAAATAATGATAATAGTCTTTTGGATTCATGTTTCATAGTCTTCAGCGGGCCACTTATGATTGATTTCATGACAAAATGCTTCGGGCCAGTTTAAATTTCGGAATTTAGTCCATATATAAGGCGCACCGGACTATAAGGCGCACTGCCGGCTTTTGAGAAAATTTTTGGTTTTTAGTTGCGCCTTATAGTCCGGAAAATACGTTGAATTAATTCACTTTGCTGTCAGATTGTACTTTTCGCACAAAGTCAGCTGGGCTCCAATTAACTCGTGTTCAACTCTTACGTGCCAACTCCAAGTCTACATTGTGCTTTGTGTGCGAAATACACCAAAGAGCAAACTGATCAATCCACCAAATGGCCTCATTTAAAGAACATGCGCCTATAAACGCTGGCCATTGTCCACATATCAAAGGCAAAGTTTATTTGAAAGCCACCACGGGTGTGGAACTTTCCAGGGAAAATAACACAATTATAAGCGTACACAGACTGGTTCATTATTAATGGACACTGCTTTTCAAGCGCCTCACTCAAAAGACCTCTCAATAATTTATCACCATGGAGACACATGTCAAGGCAGTGTGCTTGGACACTTCATGAATATCAAATAGATATGCAAAACAAAAGGAGTAGCTATACACTAGATCATTAAGCACACTTGCCGCTCCGCTTGCAACTAGCCGGGGAGCCCTGATTGTTTGCCGCACCTTAAAAGCAATGGCAGCACTTTGATTTTGTTCCTCATGAAACGCTGCGGAGGCCACGAAGCCACAAGCACTTTGCCACTTTGGAGTCTTAATGATCACTTTTTAAGGGAACGGGTGGGAGACACGCGGCGACGTCGTGATTAGATTATACTTTAATGACCATCCTTGATCAGTTATTAATGAGACATTTTTCATTAGTTAATTGAATAACTTGCTAAATGTGCTCAACACTACGCGCCTCGTGTCTTTGGATTCATTTCAAGCATTAGATGATGATGAACTTGAGATGAGAGGGCTGAGCCATGCTTCGTCTTTATCGCTGCTAAGTGCCTGATGAGACACGGGCGGCTTTGGCAATGTGACTGCGAGGTTCGTTCGGTCATTAACATGAATACGTTGGATAATGTTAGCGAACAAACCTCCAAGGTCTAACTTCATTTGTCTGGTAAAATTGATTGAGTATACAAATAAGGTGAACACTGCTAAGAAAATAAAAAAGTCATATAATGAACCAGTCTGTCTCTTAAAGAGTTTAACCAAAACAGCAGGATAATTGTAGACTTAAAATGTACTTCTACAATTTATAGGTCATTCATGGATCTATGGTCTGGATAAAAAAAATGTATAGGTCAATCCATTCATGGATCCATTCTCATATCTGGATAAAAAAGTATGTTTGGTCAATTGGCCACTCTAAAAAGATTTTGGTGTATTTCTTCTTTCGTTATTTATGTGTCATCTAGCAGTGTATCGGGATACTTATTGGCCTCAGTGATCTCTTCTGTCCATCTCAAACTCTAATTTGGTTCTCCTCTTGTTTTGTTCTCCTACATGAACGCATTAATCCAAACAGCACTTGCTTGAGAATTCTCTCATTCTCACTTCCTCCTCCTTATTGAGACAAATATACACTGCAGCACTAGCCACTTTGTCATTTGACACCAGCAGGATGTTGCAAATGGGAAACACCGTCTTGACTTTCAATAAAGGATCAAATTTGGCCAAAGAAACCAAGGCTCTCCCTATGCCAAACAAATTTATTTCCACTTTGCATCTATTTATGTCGAAAAAAAACAAACACTTCATTGGAACGGACTGATTGGATGGATTGAAAACGGACACGGCCTGCTGTGTTGTGCATGCCTATCCACGCGTGTTCAGTCTGGGTACATGTAGATGGAATTCATGTTTATAGATGCACGACACATCCTATTAGCGTACTCGGTTCAGAGTTGAGGGTCACTGTAGGTACGCATGCGTGTGTGTGAGGGAAGTGGAGATGGGGGGCCTGCTCGGGGGGTCTCCAAGCGAGCAGGTGAGAGTCATGCTGGGTGTTCTCTCGGTTCACTGCTAATGGACTTCAATCTGGATATGTGGAGATCCACTTTAGTTTCCAGTCGCAGCTCGCTCACTGTGGGATTTCACATTTTGCCTTTGCGTGATATGCTTGTTTATTTAACCCAGATAGTAAAAGTGAGGAAAAGACAGATGGTAATAGAAGAGCAGTGGAATATGGCAAAGATGTTTATGTTGACAATGAGGCACCAGTATTGAGTTCTCTTATATAATGTTTTTTTGTGTATGTTGATGTAGTAAAAAATAACATGAATAAGTTGTTTGGAAGAGCATATAGAGAAACTTAAGGACACACACTCCACTTGATAGTCCTGACATGAAACAGCCTCTCTGAAGAATTGGGGAGGGGCGGGAGATGTTTTGCTGATTCCATTTTGCTGATGATGGAGTGCATAGGGGGATGCCGCTGCCATGGGAGGAAGGCTGAGCCAAAGGTTCGGGGCGTGTTGGACTGCCAATCACTGTTGGATGTTAACGTGGAGAATAGCAATCTAAAGCCAGCTGTAACATGGATGACCTAAATGCACAAAGTGGATGAGGAAGCCAATTAAGAGACATAGTGATCTGGAATTCCTCCGATTTAATGTGAGTTTTCTACTTTTCCCCCAAATTCAGATGGGATTGGCTGCAGCTCATCTATATGACCCTGAAGAGACTAAGGGGGACAGAAAATGGATGGATGGACAGTTGGCAGATTTATAGAGATGGAATCTAAAAGCCAGCTCACGTTAGCCAAGATCAAATGGAAATTTATGTTTAAAAAGTTATATAAAAGTTTCCCTATATGTTAAGAAACGCAAAGTATGGCAGATTTGGCCGCAGAGTGAAAACAGAAGTTAACCAAATTAATCAGTAGGTTAAACGCTAACTAAAATATTAACTGCTTGTAGATTTAGTGAAAAAAGACAGTTCGACAATAATCAAACAGCAGATGTAGATTTAAATAAAACATTTGTGTAGCCATTAAGCTCTTGCAGATTTGTAGGGAATTGAAATGTAACTATCAAAAAACAAACAGATCGGCATGAAGAACTCGCAACCATTTTATTTGCTCATATCTTTTTCTCACTCTTACTCTCAATCAGCCACGCACCAAGGGAAAAAAAAAAAAAAAGAACCAAACGTCCCCATGCCGAGCGAGCCTAGATTACACAACCCGAGTCTTGACGGAACTGATATAAAAAAGTGATGAATTGATTCACAGACATGGCTGAACGAGTGAAGTGACACTACATTCCTCCAGAGCTTTACATTCAATTCCATCTCCGGCATGGCACCACAATATAGCTTTTCTTTTTTTTTTTCCCTCCCTGCAACTCCTGAGACACCATCACACATGGTCAGCAAAATATATGTGTGTTACACACTACTCCTCTGCTACCTCTGCATTGCACTGCAGTTTCATCAGCCGTGGTTCATGTTTAACAAGCACTTCCTCTTATTAGAAAACCTGGTGGGAATGTGCTGTGTCAGATGTCACATGTCACAGCCACTTGGTGTTATGTTTATACCAAACTCTTGGATTGCCAGCATTTTTTCAGATTGCTGTATTCTGATACTATCAGCACTTTTTGATTTTCACATAGCAACATTGTATTATCTGTCACGGTACAGTATACCTTTGCATCACAGCTTTTTTTTTTTTAATTATAAGTATAGACCCAAGACCAGTCAGCCAATGATTTACATTTAATTACAGTTTAGGCTACACAACAAATTTATGAAAGCTTTGAAATCAGACTAGGGAAAAACTGTTCAAATATTGACTGAATGGTAAAACAAATGTGCGTTATATCTGTAGTTTTTAAAATTGAGGACAATTTGCAATTTTAGTATTGACACCTGAAGATGCTAATTTGTCTTCGCGGGCCACATAAAATGATGTGGCGGACCGTATCTGCCCCCCCGGGCCTTGAGTTTGACACCAATGCCTTAGTATGTAGAACTATGTTTTTCCTGCTCCTTTTGTTAAAACAAAAGTCTCTTGGCTAACAGAATGAGCCTGAACTGAACCGCAGTGGTCACTCCAGTCAAACGTAAAACTTGAGAGAGGCGCTTGTCTACATGAAATCAGTGGCCTTCACTTTTGCTACATTTGTAGCCGGGGGGCAGCAGGGCTGAGATGAAGCCGAGGTATTTCTGGGTCTCCGGCGCCACATGTGCTGCTGCTCCCCTCTACCAGCAGCACACCTTGACAGTGACTTTGTGTGACAGCAGATATAATGTGATTGCTTCCTCATCCCTCGGGTCCGCCACAGTTGATGGAGACTTCTGGGTTCGCCTTTGCTTCTCAGCGACAGTAGTGACAGCAAAGGAGAGGGGAGAAAAAAAAAAAAAAAAACGAAGGGAAAAAAAAAAAAGACTTAAGCATGATGACCAGTGGCGTTTTTCACACAGCTTGTGTGCTTTCACTTTTGTCTTTAGTAAGTGGAAAAAGCACGGTCTACTTGTTTGCGATAAGGCCACTCACTCACTTGTCCTTTTACTGTATATATTCAATTTTCTTGCCTTCAAAAAGCTTTTTAGGTGCTTTTTACAGTAACTTGCAGACAAGTAAAGTGGATAATGGCAGAGCCATTTCATTGGCAAATCATTTTCTCTCAAGTGGTTTATTTTGATCATGCATTTTCGCTTCCTTCGGATGTACATTATTGCAAATGTGAATTACTCTGCTGCAGAATCTATATAGTCCTCTTCTCCCTTGCTCTATTTTTCTTGAACATCTGGAGAAGTGAATAAAGACTACATTTTTAGTCAAATCATTTTGTGTCACAGTTTTTTCTAATTTCAAATTAATGTTATGGAGTCTGAATCCACAACTCTGCCCTTGTCGAAATACTTGGTAATTTTGGTGCAACAATACTGATGTGTGGGGATTCACTTTATTTAGTTTTACACAGCCATCATGAGTCTAAATCGCTGTGATGATGTGGAGTGCGTACGCCGTCGGGTCTACTGTAAGTGTGTCAAATCAGGTGAATCGGCGCAGTCTTATCCCTGCAGGCGGTACACGCCACTGCTGTCTGTGCAGTTCACGGCTACACGCAGTCTAACATCTTGTGTCAGACCCCTCTTGTCTTTCGACACTTAAAAAAGGAGTTGACACCACCTGCGCAATCAAAAGGCACCCCACAAAAACGTAATAGATTTTTTTTAAAAATAAATTCTAAATGACATGCAGTTAAAACACAAATTATCTGAGATTAGGTGGCATGAACTATTGAATAAATAGCTAATACGTCTTCTTATTATTATTTAAAAAATATTGTTTTGCATTATTTTAAACCCCTATAGACTTTTTTTGTGATATATAAATACGGCTACCCAATGAGGTAGTTTTGAGGAAACCAGCAGTTATTTTATCATGTTAGTTTTTGGCATAATAAATAATTATGAACTGAAAACATTTGGGTAATTTTGGATTGAGAAATGGTATAAATCATTTTGAAAATATAAAAAAAATATGATATGCATGTAAATGGAACTGATAAGATTAAATAGGTGCATTGTGGACACTGTTGGAATGCATGAGCGTATTTTCAACACTTTCACTGAGCATATTAGAGTGCAGCAGGGAGAACTTTATATTGTCAAGTCCTTCCTATAAGTGCTTCACTCTTTGCTTGATGTGATAGCAATACACCATCTACATAATGTACGATAAATGAGTGTGGAGAAAAGACATTGCGGGGCCTGGGTGGAATTAACTTGCGCCAAGCGACTTGGCTCAGCTGTCATGGTTAGTGATGTGGGATGAAAATCCATGCACACATATAAAACCCACATTCAGTTTACCTTCAGCATTGGTGAAAAATACCATAATCAGACTGGAAGCTTGGGAGAAGCCAAGCCTAGCAGATGATTTATTTGATGTCGATTCATTTTATTTCCCTCCGCTTCTTGGACGGGATGCCCTTAATTATGGTTAGTCTATTGAAGAGCAAATGAGCTTGACAGTGTTCCATCTTGTTGTCACGGGAGGGGAGGGGGGGGGGGGAGTTTGTGTGTGTGTATGTATCTGTGTGTGTGTCGGCAGATTCTCAGGTGGAGTGTGTTGTGCACTTTCTCCTTGCCACTAATCTGCCCGTCACTAATGAAGTGTGGCGCTTAAGAGTGGGAGAGAGCCGGCATCAGCCATTAGTCTTATCCATTATCATTAATACTCATGGATTACTTATTATTCCCTGACTAATAAACAGTCTTCAAAGCAGCCTGAATAAAGTAAGCTTTGTTGATTAGTATTAAACCGATTCATATGCCAGCTCGCCAAAATGCCAGCCTACATTAATATTATAATTATGCTTTGTTTTGTTTCTCTCGCGAAAAAATATTTAAAAAATATCAACAAAGGCATATTTGACTTTGACAGTAGCATCTTCTTCCAAGGTATTCATTTCATAAACAATGCATATTAGGTTTGTGTTTGGACATCACGGATCAGAACCAAATAATCCAATTAGTAAACTGAGCGAGGTCGTATTGATTTTTCGGAAAACATTAGCCAATCAATTTGCAAGGGGTAATGAAATTCCTTTACTTTGTGCCCCAACCTCCAAAAAAAAAAATGCAAACGATTGTGCCAGTGAAGAGCATAATTTCATGTTAGGCATGCCTCTCAGGCCACGCGCTAATGGGCAACACAAATCTTAAACATAAATGTGATTACTTAGTTGGAGCATTCTATTCTAAAGTGTTTAAAGCAGAGGTATGGAATCACCATGAATACGTTAACCACCTAACTACTGAGCCACCTTTTTTTTTTAAAATGGTTAGAAAAAAAAGTATTCAATATGCTCAAGTGCTCCAAAAAACAAATTAATTCAGAAATTCATTTGCTTTTGATCCTCACCAATGGTTAGCTGTCCACAACAGTACAAACAAATTGTCACACTTGTCGACAACATGACACCACTGAAATATTAATTTCAGACCGGACTTGAACGTCTGCCACTGCAACTCTTAGTTGGATTAAATATTGGCCACAATTACATTGTAGTGGTGTGGTATAAATAGCCTGGGGATGTTTGCATGAATTATAACATTATACCACACCACCATTATACATCTCCCTGCTCTCACAACACTAATCCCAACATTGTGAATTCAATATTGCCTCATTTTACAGCAACCAGGGGTTGTTTTCCTTTCAATAATCTTACAGGCCAGAATAACTTGATTAGACTTAAAAAAAAAATAGTCAAACTCTCAATCATATATAAATAAAATTAATTAATGATTAAAAAGCATCACAATTCCCAATGCATCATAAAAAAACTAAAAAATCCATTAAATAAATTTAAAAAATCTATAAATTATGTACTTCACTCATTCCTGAAGTCATTAAGGAGCACCTCGGGTTTAATGCTCAGCTGCACATTCTTGATCCTGCCGTTATGATAGTTATTATAATGTGCAGTAAAACATGTCCACTTTATAGTCATTGTGGAGAATGGAATGAAGGGTGTCACTTTGAAATATGCCACTCTTCAATAAACTGTATATCATACACAACCGAGCGGCCGTGGTTACACCCAACACACTGATGTCTTCGCTATTAAAGAGCTTATTTCATTTGACTTCCCAGTGACAGTTTAAGAGCCAAAGTCACCTCTATTGCTCGCAATTTCCCTTGTGAAAGTGACTAGTGTAATCATTAATAACTAAATAATGTCTCCTGGATTGAAATGATTGTGTAATAAAAGCAGGGCGGATACAAAGTGGCTGAAATACCAGAAATGAAGCAGAGGCTTCATTAACAATCCATGTTTAGACGCATTAAACACTAGAGTCAAATACCAGCAAGAACGCCGTTAATTGGTGTGAAACAATGCTGATCGATTCGACGTTGGACAAAACATCTTTGCTTTTCTTCACAGTGTCTCGGTCCAATCAACGACTTTGATTAGGAGCGACAAAAGTGGCGCCTGAAGCTTCATGAACTATAAGTGCTGTCAATCACAAGATCTCTTAATTACACAAGAGCTGTCTGCCGTCGGAAAGAAATTTCTACTGGGTCAATGGACCCTTGTTTGGCATATACTTTGGCATATAGATAACAAAAATCTTTTCCGCTGACATTTCGAGTCCTAATTGTTATCAAATAGGACCAAAACAGTGCTTCTACAAAAAAGTTTTGTGAGGTGAGAAATTTCTCCAAGTTTGTCCCGGTAATGCTGCAAAATTGGCAAACAGGAAGTAACATGGGTGCTAAATTTCCCGCTGGTTGGTCTATTGGTTTTGGCACCTTAGCAAATTTTTGTTACAGAAAATAGATATATTTTCTAATTAAATAAATAAACGAATGAATGAATAAATAAGTAAGTAAGTAAGTAAGTAAGTAAGTAAGTAAGTAAGTAAGTAAGTAAGTAAGTAAGTAAGTAAGTAAGTAAGTAAGTAAATAAATAAATAAATAAATAAATGTTTAGGTGACCTAAAAGATTTCTTATTGTGCGATGCAGGTGCTGTAACACAAAACTAACCAACCTTCTTGTCATATACTCCTATCGTTTGGCTCGGTGTGAAAATGGACAACAATGAAATAACATCAAAAGGTCATTTATATTTGATCATGTCATGTGGAATATCCATTATCCATAAAACCTCCTGCCCCTATGTCACCTTACGCAACATCTGAGGAATATGTGAAGTGTTTGTGGGATGAATGCACAGTGCATGACCTGAAATGAATGTGCTTGCAATCAGCCAATCAATTAGTAATGCTGCCGGGTGATAGCAACTCAACTAATCCCCATGGGGGGCTTTGGGGGAAATCTGAATTATATTCCCCACTCTGCAGCGACTGTTTCTGCAGGAGGCAGACCAGACTAATCAAACAGCATTACAGTAGACGATCAATAGGCAGACAAAGTGATACATGGGCCTGTATATTCATATCATATAACATAAAGCATTCACATACACATTCAACGATGGCGTGTCCGCTGAGATTCATTAGTGTTACACACAAATATTAATATCCGTGCGTCTGGTAAAAATGTGCTGCCTTCACACTTTGGTTATGCTGAGTCAGAATACATTCCTGTTGCATGTGAATAATTACGGAAGCAGTATGAAATAAATACTCATGTGGAATAAGTTGGGCTCAGATTAAAAAAGTGTGTTTGCTGCTGATTCATCGCTTAATCGACAGTATCCATATCCTGCATGTAGACGATGGAAAAACATGGGAGTGTGGGATATTTCTTTTAAATCAAACCGTTTTTTTGAAGATAATATTGTATGGTGACATTGTATCTGTAAAGGACTTATGTGTGAGGTGGGGGGGGGGTAAAGCTCACTATAAAGTGGCAGAGTTGCATACACTTCTTTCACAAATAATCTAATCTTTTTAATTTGAGCGATAAGGTTGAATTGAATGTAATTACGTGCAGCTGGCTCTGCAAAGGATTCATAAAAAAAAATGAGGCTAAGCCCATCTGCTGACTGGGAAAACGAGGTGGAGGGTGGTAGGGGGGTGCAAGTGACATTGGAGAGAATGAAAGGAATAGAGTCTAAAATCATTAAATCGGCCACTATCTCCTCTCCTCTGTCACTCAGAGAGGAGGAAAAAAAAGAGGCACTAATGAAATATTAATGCCTTATTTGGAGATTTACATTAATCTTTCCTCCCTGTTTCTGGCCGTCGACGCCACTTTCTGTCGCCTCGGTGAATGTGAAATTTGAAAGCCGGGCTCGGGAAGCTTGAATGTATCTTTTGATGAGATGCATCTGAGAGTTTAATTTTCCTGTTTTGCAATCTAGTTTCACATATTACAGAGTCTGAGTGAAATTGCTTACCCCCCTCCCTCACCCCCTTCCCGTACTTCTTAACAGCATACATCTGCTGCGTTGATGTTCTTTTTGACAAAGGAATAAAATATGATTATTCCGAGCTTTTACGACATTGACCCATTGGAGGAGGCCACCCGTTTCACAAAGATGTATTTTGGAATTGTATTTTGGAAACTTATTTTACCCCAAGGACGAAAATGTTACTCAAATAACGTTTTGGTTAGTTGGTGTTAAGGATCAAGCCAAAATCCAGCAGCTTCCTCAGGGGTGGGTTCTCCCAGGAGCTGCTTAAGTGTGTGTCAGGTAAACCAGCTGCAGCTTGCCCAGTGTCCAATCTCCACTGAGAATTGGCGAGAAGAAAAAGCTGACACCACTGATGCTAACAACTCTCGGGCACACGGTGGTTTGTGTTACCTCGCTTATGAATAACAACCCCCTACAAATCTGCAAGTATACACTTCTGAGTTGAAAATTGGTTCAGAAATTGAAAACCATAAGACCCCTTGATACCGATCAAAAAAAGGTTTTACTGTGACATCTTTGGTATGAATTTACGGATTGTGTGAGAAATGATGGCAATGCTGCAATTTAACCACTGTTCCGTGGAACAAGATAAATGCACATGCTGTAAGTATGGCCAGTATGGAACATTGATTCTGGAAGTGAACATTTTTCTGCTAACAGCTATCCCATTAGCGATTCATCATTTCCGCCACGAGGCCTTCTTGTCAGAACTCAGCATTCCGCTTCCTGTCCTTCAATAGCCAGTCATTTCCTCTCAGTGTATCTACTGCACCTATAAATATTGTGCTGTAAAAATATCCCCCATCAATTTTACACAGCAGAACTGGTGTGGCAGTTGTTGTATATACCACACACAGAAATACAAACACAATCCAAAATCACCAACTGTTAGTGTGACATTGTCTGATGGCGCCTGGAAGGTTTCATGCAGTTGTGTGTGTATGAGTGGTGCAATGGAGGTGACGTTTGTAAGGGGAGGGTCCATATGGTGTGATGTCGTGTTGAGAGGGAAGAAGGTGACACCACGCAGCGTCAGTCACAATGACAGGCACACTCGATCTACCGTCAGGCCCGATGACAACAACCAGATGAGCTAATGGGCCGAAAGAGCTCAGAGGATGCTTCCAACCTTGACATCTACACAGATATACGTACTTATCAGGATTACATACTAAACTCATTCGGCACATATTACGTCAGGGGTGTCAAACTCATTTTTTTTCACGAGCCGCATGGTAGTCATAGCTTCTTTCGGAGGGCCATTACGACTGTCAACCCAAATAAATTTACGAGCACCTCATTATATACAGTAAAAGCTACAAAACAAACTGATAAATAACTCGTTTTCAAATCAGAGTAAAAACTGGTCACATATTTAAAAAAAAAGATATTAAAAGTGAAGACAATTTGCAATTCTAGTAATGACACACGAATTTGATGCACAATTTGTCTTCGTCACATAAATTGATGTCGCGGGCCATATCTGGACCCAGGCCTTGCGTTTGACACGTGTATTACGTCATAAGACCCCACACCAAAAAAAAAAAAGAAATTTTTTGTGGTTGCAAATTTGTATCTTTTCAAAATATGCAAAGATTATTTTTTATTAACCAGCTCAATGATGACTGTCGGCCCACCGAGTAAACACCCGGAAAGGCAGACTGTTCTAATATTGTAGACCTTGAAAACGTTTACCTGTTACCGCCCCCCCACTCTCTCTCTCATTACCCAGTCTGAGCAACCGACTTCCATAATCCTGGAAGGTTTTAGCGCCACTGTGTTGTGATTGGTTAGACATTACATCAGTGTGATGTAATACTCCAAGGACTGGCTAGTGGGTTGTGCGTGGAGGGGTGGGTGGGCTGGCTTAGTACTGGGTGAGGAGAAAAGGTGGAGTAAACCAGGGTGTTATTGAGCAAGAGTCTTTTTCTCTCTAACACTTTTTTCTCACTTGCAGCCAGTCAGTGTGCATGTGAAGCCACCACAGAAATCCTCTATAATCCCAAAGCACACAGCAGTGCTTTGGAGAAGGAGAGAAATAATCAAGACTGTTTCCATAGTCTCCCCCCCTCCCATCTAAAGGCTGGAGATAAGCTTTGCTATGCATGTTGTGTACTGTTAGCAGTGTGTGTTGGGGATACATACACAAAGCAGAAATGGGATTTTGGAGGGGACTGAAATTCAATCATTAATTGCAAATAGACATAGGAAAGGGAGGTGATTGTTTGGCAGGGACAGAAAATGCCAAGGCATTTGGTGTTTGTGCATAATGACTTGTAGCCAATTTCCCACTCCAGTGCAAGGTGCTTTTTCATGGATTCAAACGGTCTTATAGCATATCTGGTCTTTGAGATGAGGTTAGCACAAAGGCGAGCCGGTGGCACCGGCAATGTGTTTTCGCCTGATTGCTTTCATCCTAAGGCAGGTGCTGCTTTTCATATGGTAAAAACAACGTAAGGTCCTCAACATTAATCTACGGTTCAAGCATTAAACAGTTCAACTAAACGGTAAAGAGAAGGTTTGCCTAAAATATTGATTGTAATAAATGTGATGTATTTGTCCATGGCGGAACGGTGGAGTACTGGTTTGCACGTCACCTCACAGTTCAGAGGTGCCGGGTTCCATTCCGTAATATTACCGGTATGTACTCGATGAACTTCAGAAGTGTGATTCCAGCATTAATAGCGCAATACCAGGGGATCCAAAATTAGAGGTCAAGCTATCACACCATCACAAAGCATCCAACATCAGACACCGAGGCTACAATTTGGCCTCAAGACTAAATGGCTGCCTTCCATCAGGCCCATCTGTGAGTGTCTTTGGCAGCAAAACAACCTCTTATTTTCCAAATTCACAGTTAATGTATTCATAAAGATTGAGAGTGACCAAACATAAATATGGTCAAAACATGTTCATCATTAAGGATACAGTAAATAAAAAGAAGGGGTTCATGAGCCAGCATACATTTTAATAGTCTCTTCCTATGTAATGGGATTGGGGTGGGAAAAGAGGCCAGAGGAAAGTGGCTAAATTGTTGAGCCGGCTATAAAATGACACACTGAATTACGGAAAGAGAGCTTAATGAGATGGGCTAACCAAGAGATGAAATGAGAATGGCTAGAAAGCCTATTGAGGATGGTGTCAAAAACCTCGATAAGGTCATACGTTGCCCTAAGATAAAATCTAATGTTGAGTAATAAAAAATATGAGCATGGATGGGCCTTGCATGTACAGTATGTACTATATTCTGGGTACTTTTGTGGCTTTCCCTGCTACAGATGGTTTGCCCTAATCGAATTAACTAAACTAGCTCTGAACAACAGCAACAAAAGTCACTGAAGTATAACATTGATGCAGCAAAAAAAAAAAAAAAAAAAAACATGTTACTTGCCTCCAGGTGTGGAACTTCTAATAAATAAATTATAATAAAATAAAATATAATATAATAAATACACAGAGAATAGATTTTAAGCCACATTTTCTGAGGAAAAAAAAAAATCAAATTGATATACGTATTTGTACTCAGAGTTTACACAAACACCGCTGAATACATAATTTCCTTACTGGAGCTGAACAGATTAAGGCTTTATTTCACTGTCTCTTTTTCCATAAAGTTCACTCTCATTTCCATTTTTGTACAACCACTAAGCGTGAATCAATGGAAAATTCTGCCCCAGGCAAGCTGTCTGCAATCCTCTTTTATATTGCATCCCTTGCTGTACTTGTAAAGCATCTCCCACAGCACTAGAAGACACCGCCTGCACTGTTATAAAGCTGTCTGGAGTACACTGCACTCCTATCGCTGTTACAGAGGTCAGTGAGTGCTTGAGCCCGCCTGACGTCATCCTGCCGCAACCCCCCGCAGAACAACTGACAGACCAAGAACAGCGGGCGCCTTTACAGCCGCTTACTTATCCCGTATGCAAGCCACAGCAAGCTGCATCGGTAGATACGCCCTGAAGGCGGACCCATCTCAAGCGTGCCATGTTTTATTTTCTAAGTATATTACAAATATGAATGTTTATGATCCAGAAAATGCAGAATAATTCATTTGGGATCACTTTGTAGCATTCCCTGAAAAGGTATGCATTTTAATGTTCATCCTCGTTGTTAATGAACACATTGTGCTGAAAACCTAATAAGGCATCGAGGATGCACGCTTAGGACAATACTTTCCGCTATTACTTATCTAATAAACTGTAGGATGCAACTGCCATTTAGGAATGGCGCTGATGCGGGTATTCACCTCCCGTCGGCAGGATCCTGAAAGCTAATCTGCTGTGTGGCTGTATGCAAATATAAGAGTGTTACTGTCAGGATGCAGTCTAATTCCACATTACTCCTCGGGTAGCCGGCCAATCAGGTTGACTTTGAAATGGATTGTGGGTGATTAGCGGGGAATACTGAGAGGATGCAGAGGTCCCTCTAGTGAACCCCTGCAGCTGGTGCGAGGATCTGCAGAGCAACGATCCAGGTAATTAATTCTTTGACAAGCATCAGTGATTTGGAAAATCAGTAAGAATGGCATACGCTGATCAAAAGGGAAACACGTGGTGAGATGTTTAAACAGTGGAGGTCAGTCACGTGGGGGGGGTCAAATACTTGGGGCCTTGAGCACAAACACTAAACACAACGCAAGGAGCTAATTGTCTAACAACAGGAGGCTGGGAGGGAGCAAGTGTGTTTTGAATGAATATCACATAGACGTAACCTTGACAAAGTCAAATTTGCAGTTTCCAATTGTTACAATAGTGGACGATTGATCAGAGCTAGTTTCTCTACCTTTTCATATTTCCAATTCATTTTTTAGTATTTGGTAGTGACAGGAAAATGAAGGTTGAAATATTTATGAAGATTTGGACACATTGAAATCAAGGCATCTCAAGCTGAGCCAAGCCGAGCAGCAAAAACACAACAGTGACTTGAATAACGATCACCTCATCTAATTTATTTCCTACAGTTTCGCTCAACATTTAGGAAACAAGCCTTGCAGTGCGTAAAAATGACCAAATATGTAATGAACTCTAGGTTGAATCCATAAATATCCCTGCATATGTATGAACATATACATAATATAAACATACTATTTCTACCACTACGTGTTCCATGGCTACAGTAAACAAATCAGGTATATAGTCTAAAAAATGGAGCTAAACCTCACATTTATATTCCATTGGCAATTCCTCACACACAATACAAACACAATGAGCACACGACCCAGGAACATAACTCAATACACCCGCAAACACATGTGGTAAGGATCAATTCATTTTCCATATTTATTATACATATCCCACTAAGCCTACACCGTTGAATGAAATGCAAACAATCGCATAGTATTCACGGGCATGATACATGTGATGTGAGTCCACATACCCACGGTACTGCTCATAAACACACAAGAGCTTGGCTTGACATTACTAGCTTTGATTAAATCACGTGTATATCCTAAATTTGATTGCATGGACGGAGAGAAAAAAAACACACAAGCGGAAAAAACAATGAAACATCATTGGCGCAGCTATTACACACAAGCTGGAATACGAATTCCCTATGCAGGTATTTGTTTTCACCCATCAGTATTCATTTTGTGAGTAAATGTATCATAGGAGTGGAGCTATTGATCCAGAGCTAAATCTCATTGTTATGTTCCTATTCAGCAGAGAGAGGCAGGTGAGGGAAGAAAAGACGGTTGACCAAATGTCATGGCGACAACATGTTGCATTGCCGAAAGGTAGCTTTATCGATCAAGACAGCTATAGAAAGAAAGGAGAGTTCAGCAGGACCCCCTGACAAGTTGACATTTAAAATGAAAACAATTAATAGACATTTTAGCCGTTGTAGAAGTGTAGAAAAAAACGAGTTAACCACCGTAAAGAACATTTTAAAAAATACTCTCCGCTTTATTCTGCAGGAAATACGCACAGCAACTATAGAAACAAGGAGAAGGAATTCATAAGGAGAAGTGAACAATTGATTCGTCATTTTTATAAGTCTTGCTGTCATCTCTTCATTGAGAATGGATGATTGCAGTTTGGAAAATTTCCAATTAATTGGATACCAGCCATGCAAAGCAAGTCTACCAAACCACCTTGATGACTAAGACATGTTCCTTGTGGGACTTTCCATTCAGTATGTCTCACGGCATCGTAGGACGACAATAAAACTCCCAAGCGTGGTGATGGATGAATGAATTAGTTTTTGTAGACATCAAAGTCAGCCACTTCAGCTGCTCGAAGCCATCAAGCAAGAGCGAGATGCAGGTCAGAAGGTGTGCAGGTTTTCTGGCTGAGCTTCATATGTCTCTGCCTTGTCTGACTCTCTCAGGTAATTAGCGCCAACTTGCAAATTTTTCCCTCTGCATGGCTTAAAGCGTCTTGTGTTGAAGCAGTCCACATCAAAATGGCACGTCATAGCACATTATCTTCAACTGCATTCCCTCCAGCAAAAAGCCCGGCACCCTAGTCA
Source organism: Syngnathus floridae (assembly GCF_059516105.1). Lineage (NCBI taxonomy): Eukaryota > Metazoa > Chordata > Actinopteri > Syngnathiformes > Syngnathidae > Syngnathus > Syngnathus floridae. Next base: position 5,622,296 of record NC_142428.1, read on the forward strand.
GATCTGTTCTCCATCTGCTTGCCTGCATGTTTATCTGTTGATAGCACCGGAACATATCCACGCTCATTGTTTTTCCACCAAAGGGATCAGCAGAGTGGATTAAGTAGATCTTTTGATCGCTGGATTTACATTGCATTGTAACGTAGTCGATCAACAGAAGGTGGAAGTTAGAAACCAACACATTCCCATCTTACAGATCAAGGTCCCAAAAGGCGGGGAGGAATCAGGAAATTCATATTCACCTGAATTTTTTTTTATTGGCTTGCATATATATTCCAGATGAACAGATGCTAGGGCGACGTTTGACAGATTTTTGTCTATGGGATTTTTTATCCATTCATCCAAATAAACATTTGTGAGGTCAGATGTAACAGCTGTTTGACAAAAAAGAAATCTGGCCATCCCAAGTCTGTCTGATGGGGTTGAGTTTTTCCACACAAACCTCAGCCAATCATAGTTTGAAGGATTGAACAAAAAAAAGGGCATTCTGCAAATTGCTAATGATTACACAAGGTCCCCAATATAATGAAAACAATAAAAGAATTAGATGTGACTCATTACTTTTGTCTGTACGCAATCAAAACACATTTAAAGAATGACTAAGAAACAGCATCCTTCCAAAACGCTCTTACTTAAGTTACATCATAATTGCATGAAAACACTTTCCCATTTCTCCTGTGCAATACAACAATGCCTGCAAATTAGGCCAAACACAAAATGTAGGTGACCTACACTGAAGCTTTGAATGTGTTCTACTTTTTTTTTTCTTTTCCTAAACATGCCGTCTTGTGTAAAAACTGTGTAACAGGCTCCCCTTGTTGCAAAACAACTCTTAGGACATATTGTTAGACTTAAAACATGATCCGAGGGGAAGTTGTGTCAGGAAGAAGTCTTGAGGGTGGTTACTATCAGCGGTGCGGCAGAAACTTTGAGTGAAAGCCTTGCACAGCAATAAAGTGATACACGCATGAATAATGCAGGGGCATTTAGTTGAGCGCTTAGGCAGTGAGGGAATCAAGATGTCCCCGGTGCCCTAAAGGATTCCAGTCTACTGAGCCAGCGTCTCTGGTCCAGAATAGACCAACGCAGACCCAAAGGAAATCCCACAATCCTAGCAAGTCACACACAATTGCAAGACTGCACAAAATAACAACACATAAATTCACACTCATTTATAAAAGGATCAACCACGAACTCTTGACTTCCTCTTAAGTGTATTTTGAATTAATGTCTTTTTTTTTCCCCCTTGATTGAGTACATTGCATGTCTACAAGAAAAACATCACTCGCTTTCGTCATCATCAGATAAAGAAGCCGTGCGTAATTGCACAAACATCCGCTTATAGTTTTACTTTTAGTTCATTCCAGAGGGAATTTGGATTTTAAATTAAGCCGGAAGTCTCTCAAGTGGAAGTGAGTGGGCAGAACTGTGGAGGAGATTTCATTTAGTCATCTCAGCTGACCAAAGAATCAGCTAATGGTTAATTAATTACTACATAGATCCCAAGTCAAGTTGTGTGTTTCTCCTTGATATGTCGTATATGCAGCCTTTAGCTTGCGTCTAGGAAAAATAGCAAATTATTTATTTTTTAATATATATTTTTTTAGTTTAAAAGCATCCAACTAATCCCTGAGTAACGGGGGTGACCCAAGTGGTAAAATAAAAGCGCTACAAAGTAATGAGTACTTTTTGGTCTGCTTTGATCCAAACGGCATTTAAGTTATGCATCGTTACTGTTTACCAGCTTTATTTCTATATTTTTAATGAAAATGAGAGCAGCAAAGCGTCGCCTCCCCAACATATGCAACTCCTCATTTGCCGCCACGAGGGGCCTGTGAACCCAGGGGCAGGGGGCGGGGCTGCTCTTCACATCGGCATGGTAATTCGCCAATCAGCCAAGTGACATGTGCAGCGAGAGAAAAGGAGAGCGGCGCACCTCTGACAGGGACATCAGTTTTATGAAACATTTCCTCCTCTGCACCTGAAAGCGCGGCATAATCACGGGCGGGGGCGATGCACCATGAAATGGAATGGGCGCCAAGATCTGGGGGAGTGGGCACGGTGCCGTGTCCACAGAAATTAGGGTCATTCTTTACCCAGAGATGCCACGTGTCAGGAGGAAATGCCCTGCAGGTCCGGTCAGACAGTCACACGGGCGGCCTCATCACACCATTGCCCGTCAAAGATTTGACTTGGATGAGGCGTAAATAGATTGTTTGTATTCAACAAAAGGCACCAAGAAGAAGTTTTTGTCAGTAAACTAAAATAAGTAAGACATAAGAGAGCAAGGTTTTTCCAAATGAACCTCTAAGTAGAATATAATCATTTTTGGGACACATGGCTAATTTGAGGAGATGCAAAAAAAGGAGACCAGGTATAATCTCCAAGATGGATGGATGGATGGATGGATGGATGGATGGATGGATGGATGGATGGATGGATGGATGGATGGATGGATGGATGGATGGATGGATGGATGGATGGATGGATGGATGGATGGATGGATGGATGGATGGATGGATGGATGGATGGATGGATGGATGGATGGATGGATGGATGGATGGATGGATGGATGGATGGATGGATGGATGGATGGATGGATGGATGGATGGATGATGGGATTGTACGGTTTTAAAAATGGACAGACGGATGGATTATACGGATTTTATTCTATTTATGAACTGCCCAACTGTAACTTCTTTACGCCTTCTTGACTCCCTTCAAATGTGCAATATAAATACAAGTTATTACTATTTTTTATGATTAGTAGCAGCGAGCATCGAAAGGAAAGCCTTTTCGGTAAATCAAACATTACACATAGAATTCTCACCACCACCGTGAAGTGTGTTTTTATTGGCATCATCTTGCACACCCCCTCCCATAGGCTGTGTGGATAGTGAGACACATTTGAGCTTGTAGGGGAGCAAATGTGTGCCCAGTGAGATAAGGATAGAGCGCATTAATGGACTTTGCCTCTACAGAAAGTTCAATCTAGCCCAATAAATAAATAAAATAGCATGATCTGAATCCTCAAACTAGCAGCTTTCGCTATCTGCCAGATGTATCGCTGTTTCTCCAAGCAATCAAGAAGTAATTCCCTTTATCGGTCAACATGAATATTAAAGTTTTGTGCTTGAGGGATCGCTTGTATAAAGCTCTACCGTCGCCGGCACCTGTCAGGGACCGTGGAGGATGGTTGATGAGGCGCATGAGTGGCTTGCCGTTGCAATAGCACGGTTGGAGTGATACGGATGATGATGATGGCGGCTGGAGTTAAAGAGCAGGATTAGTGGACGCGATTAGAATCTTTGTCTTCAGGTCCTAGTTATCTCACATGTGTACATGTAAAAGCGAGGATGATGCTGGCGGAACCACATAATGTTGTTGACACCCACTGCAAATGAGGGCTAAACAAAACAAACGTGCAGATAGAGCTATCCTAAATGACTTTTACGCTTATAAAATTTGTATTTATCACGGCTTACGTCTTGCAGGAAATGAAGACAGAGTTTGAATCACACGGCACTATGGAAAAGAGCTGCTATGTGGATCGGTGCTGCTGATTTATTACAACTGTTCATTTTAGTATTCAAACATTTTGATAAACACATGAAAAATGACTTATAAAAGGGAGGTTTGAGCCATTGTGGGTGTGAACACAGCAGTTGTTCTCATTCGATTTCAATGTTTTTTCTACTTAATTGACATCCCGCAAATTAAATATTAATCAGAATACTGTGTTTAGACTTTTGAGCATAGAACATATTATAAAGAAATATTCCTAATTTCAATGTAGCGTAACACTTCTGATTAACAGGTGAGCACAATGAAAATTCAATGCCTTCCTTAATATGGAGAGAGGAAAACAAATGTATTTAAAATCCCTGTTGTATTATACATCGGGATATATCCACAGATTAGGACTAATGCCCATTTTTAATGGGGATATTAATATTAAGAGTATTAGCCATGATTGTACCCTCAGCTAATGGTAAACAAAAGACAGAGGCGATCAAGTCAAATGTCCTTGAGCATAAACTACAGTGTTGACTTTGTCCTGTTGCCATGTTGGATGGTGTCCACACATCATATCCAAAAGCAGATGCTACAAGAGAGATAAGTGGATTGTACAGTAGAGGCCTGTCAGGGATCCTTTACAGTCATCCGGAATCTGCGGATTGTGGGCCGCAAATAGGCTTTTCCAGCAAAGTGATTTAGATTAGAATTGGGGTTTTATTTAGTCTGTTTTATTATGGATTGTTTCACACTGACACAAACTTGGCTGAGCCTACGGGCATGTTTCTCGGATACAAAGCAAAACTGCTGGCAGCCTGGAAGGTCTTCGGTGGCTTTCCGGGGCCAGAAATTGTAACATTAGCAACCTAGTTGGATGCTCTGCTCGTGAAGAGTAGCTACAGTAAATCAGGACTGGAACGGTTCCTAGAACATCATTAAGAAGACACGGATAAGGCTGCCTTCCTGAGAATAGAAAACAGAACAATCTTCACAAGTGAAAACTAGGTTTTATATATTGGTTTTGATTGGCCCTGGCCTTTATTCTCCTAACGCCGCACGGGACTTTATAATGAGTTTTACAAAAGGAAATAAAATTGTTAATTTACACCTTTTTCTGATTGGATGGTTTGGCTGCTGTTTGCTGCACTTTATCAGAGTTTATTGCCTGCTGATTATTTTGTGGAATGACTCCCACGCAATAACACCAGTGAAGCATTAAGTCAAGATAAAAGCAATCTAAATATGAGCATGCATGATAGCTATGCTAAATGCACCCAACTAATGGTTTCATTAAGGGTTAATGTATATTCAAAACGCCTATTTACTCGAATTGTTCTTGCATATACACGACATGACTCCAAAGAAAAATGCTCAGCGGCTTTATTTGGATTCATATTTGCCCTTTTACAAAACTAAAGTGGGGGATATATGTATATTGACATTTACGTAGCTAGTAAACTATTGAGCGGAGGATTAATATTCTAACCTGATTAGAAACGTGGATTTATCTAAAACTTGGTTGATAGTTTACATTTTTTATGTTGCTTAGCAAGATTAGTCATAAATTATCAAACCATTAAATACTAATCCATGAACCTTCTTCCTATTTGTTTTTGGGCCAACTTTTTTTTTATATTACCGATGTGCTTACAATGATTTTGAATTGACCGAGGAAAAACGTAATCTTCCGTACGTAGTGCTTCTTCTACTAAATTGTTTTCTTAAATGTCTCAATAGCTGTTAGTCAGTCTCAAAGCAGTTATGCATGATGTCTTTCTCAACCTCCAAATCTCGTCACTTCCATCCCAGCTGCACTGTTGGGACAGAGTGAGTAGTGTTTGTATTTGAGCAGGGAGTGTGTGTTTGCGCCCGTGTGTGAACAGAGTGGGCAGTGTGCTGGCTCTGCTGATTAACCCCTGGGCCAGGGCCGTTCTCCTCAGTCAGACAGATCGCCTTTCGCCGGTCCCGGCCTCTGTAATGGGAGCTGCTCCAACAAGCCACTTCAAAGAGACACGGCCAGCAGGGATGTCAGGTTCACAGCCAGAGGGAGCAAGTGGAAAAGATCGAGGGGAAGAGTGTGAAGGAGAAATTGTTGCTGGACATCTGTGTGTGTGTGTCTTTTGGAGCTTGACCATGAGGAATGTGTGTTTTTGTAAGAAGGACAGCTGTATATAGACCTTCCTTGTTGTGGCAGCTTTCTCCGTGTCAAGGTGTTTTAGTTGATTCATCAGTCCACTTTGGAGACCAATAAAAGTTGAGCTGCTCTTAATTTGCCCAATTCGGAATCGCCCCAACATTCCGCCCTCGGACACGTGTGCTTGGCGATTAATGTCGCAATGGGATACACCCACACGAGCGTGTTCTCATGAAATTCCAAGAGGTGACACAGGAAAACCCCCTCGGGGACGGTCTGGTTTGCCGCGGTGGAGGAGACAGCCCGAGCCGAGGCGCTCTGTCGATCAGCCGACACTGTGCTGCCTTTTGTGACTGCGAGACAATGAGAGAGCCAAGCAACCTGAACCTAGCACAGGAAGCTCTTAAAGTGACACAAAACAAACTGCTGAGCTCTGGCATTTCCCCTTGCTGAAAGACTATCTCTACTGTCATTAAAGGTGAACTCAATCATCTAATCGCCCCCTTCCAAAGTCACTGAGCAGCCACTGCTAGAATCCACACTTCACGTTTTGCCCTCACTGTCCCAACCAAAGTCTCTCCAAGATGGATGTCTCCAATGAAATGCCAGTGGTGGGGTTAGAGGTCATAAGGGGAAAAAATAGCTGTTTGCTAGGAAATGCAAATCAGTCCATGTGATAAAAGGCAAACATTAAAAAAAAATCATTACAGTGTAAAATAATCTTAGCAACATTTTACTGCAAGAAACGAACAAAAAAAATGACGGAAAACAACCTCAGCGTCACCACTGTGACTGTGACAGAAAATAATGGAGGAAAATAATCTTAGCAACATTTTACTGCTGTAAACTAAATTGTAACTGCTCAACAGGTAATCAATCAATAATGTATTGTGAAAAATCAATAAACGACGGAAAACAACCTCAGCATCACCACAGTGACCGTGACGGAAAGAGAATGAGAATGGACATGCCCCTTTGCACATCCAAACACATTCCATTCACTGCTCCAACATTACATATCATTTTGTTACCATTCACATTTGGCTAAGGCCATTTGTAGCTCACCCATAATGTGCTGCCAGCTATACAAATAACACTGTTTGGAATTCAATTATCTTTACCTCTTTAGATCTTTTTTTTTTTTTTAACTCAGGCAAGTATAAAAGCCCTCTATTTTCTGTGCACCACCATTGAGCAAAGATGGAAAAATGGTACTCACAGCTCCTATTATTGCTTGAAAATCTGCCTGGCTGCTATACATGCTGGCTCATTACCTTACTGAAAAAGCCACCTTAACCTCCATTACGAGCTGGCCCTGTAATTAATGACTTTTTAAGCTATTGAACCAAAAGCAATTAGGTTATAAAGGAGGGCTTGTTCGGTAACAAGAATACCTTCCCTTTATTAGTCGCATCCTTGAAGAGGAGACGCTAAGCAAATGTGACAGTGCCTGGAATGAAGATGCTAATGCTTCCAGTTATTTGAACTTGTCAATCAAGCTGAGGTGGGGGCAACACAAAAACAAACGTGGAGTTCAATGCTATTTGAAGGTTGAAAGATTTTTATATTCCAGTGTTTACCGTGCAGATGAGCGCGCCACCGTTCACGGCAAAGCAGATACAGCTTATTCCATCAGCAGAGTATGCGGGCTGCAGATAAGGCTACATACAATAACACATTTGCTTTGTATTTGTTTTAGACTTTATCGCGTGTCGCGTTGGAGGTAGACACGGTCGAGACATGTGGTCTCCATTCTAATGCCTTCAGGGGTCAGCCCGACGGTCAAGCGGCACATTACTCTATGTCCACGGCGGACAGGTTAGAGCGCACAAGACTAATGCTGCAGCTCATCTAAAAGGTCATGCGTGGATATTAATGTGTAACTTTAACTCAACTAACTTGAGGCAAAGCCAGCCTCTTTTTTGCACTTTGCAAAAGAAAAACAAAAGGCGGCTAAACACACCTGCCGTATGTCATCCAAAGTTATCTGTCTGTCATCCCCAACAAACCCTGACTACCGTATTTTCCGCACTATAAGGCGCACCGGATTATAAGGCGCACCTTCAATGAATGGCCCATTTTAAAACTTTGAATAGAATAGAAGAGATCTTTAATGTCATTGTCACACATGTCCATATATAAGATATATACATTTGGACCGCGGCCCGGACTTTGGACACACCTGCTGTGGTGGCTCAATATTGGTCCATATATGAGGCGCACCTGATTATAAGGCGCACTGTCGGCTTTTGGGAAAATTGGAAGTTTTTAGGTGCGCCTTATAGTGCGGAAAATACAGTACTTCCTGAAAGGACATAATAGCGCATTGATATTTTTCTTGCAGTTTTGCCCAAGACTAATCAAAAGAGCATAATTAGTCCTTTGGAGAACATCTTTCTGTCACATTGATCGGGGCCAAATGTTTCACGGCTGCTCATTCTTCACAAACATGCTGCCTAACAAAAACTGCATCTATTTGACAGCAAATCTTTGAACAGGCCAAAAAGTTCCTGGGATTGATTTTCACCTGTTGAAAGCATCACAATGCGATATGAGTAGCATCGTGTATTTTAGTTCGTCTGGAGCAACAGTCTTTATCTGCCAGTCCTTATCTGCCATGAAAAGTCTGAGTCTCTATCTAAGTCCACTAAACCTTGTTCATCTTGCAGCTGCTGTGGAAACACCCGCTCCAACTAGTAACAACTAACACCCCGTTTATTCCATCATCACACCCTACGAAGCACGCAGAGCTGCTTTCTGAATAATTGCCTCATTAGTGTGTGGCGACACAGGTATGGCATGAATGCAAAAGTGTGTATGCAAATCCAATTGCTTGTCTGAAACACTTTATTCATGTGGTCAGAAAATACTGGATTATGCCGGGGACCTCAGCCCTGAAATGGAAATTCGGGGATAACAAATGCATTTTCAACACGTGAGCTGAGGCAGAGCAGCTTTTGGCTAAGAACAGAGGCGGCAGAGGATCATTTGGCACGTTTTTCTATCAATGTGTACCGTAATCTGTCGCCCCTGGTGTGACGACGTACGATTTTAGGAAAGTGGCAGCAATTTTGGAAAATAATACATTTTTAGGCTAACTTGAGCTGCGTGAAATGCGAATGGAAACAGCTAAGGTTTGGCTTTAGAATATGAGAGGGGAGGGGGGGTACCTCTCTCTCTCTCTCTCTCAATATGTAGGTCTATTTTTTAATCAACTTACCTGCTGAAATTACAGCCAGTGTTTGGTATTCCAAGCAATTAATCGTCTTTTCGACTGACATTTCAAAGTCATTCACTCAAGCCAATTATCCTGTTTTCTCAGTCACTCTGCCTTGATATTGAAATTTCCTATAAGTACAAAAATTAAATGAAAAGTCCTGAAAACTAATATGGATGGAAGTCCACAAATCAGAGAACTAGCAACTTTACTATGTGCTACCTTCCTCTAAAAAAACAACAACTGTAGAGGTTTATATGAATCATAAATTGTGTGTCTGCTTGATTAATATTTAATAGTTTACAAGCGATAATCGGTGACCCAATAAAAACACGCGCGGGAACAATTTCGAGAAAGCCTGCACTGGATAAAGCTCTATCAAAAGTGCCCTGAAATAACTGCTGTTATGATTTCCTGCTATATAAAAACGTATTCGGTCTCCTTCGGTTCAGTCTCTCTTCTATCAAAGGTTTCATAAACACCAGGGAAGTATCCCCCTCTTTACAAACCTACAATCCCATTTAATTGTTGAATACGAGCGTTAACACAGGTGTCAAAGTTAAGGCCCGGGGGCCAGATACGGCCCACCACATCATTTTAGGTGGCTTAGGAAGACAAATTTTGTATCGAATTCATGTCAATTCCAAAATTTCTACTTGTTTCCACTTTTAAAAAATAGAGATTTTGTTAACTATTTTTATTATCATTCATTTTTATTTGGGTTGACAATTTTAATGGCCCTTTGAAGCAAATTATGACTATGATGCGGCCCGCGACAAAAATACGTTTGACACCCGATAGTACATTTGCTGCTTCTACAAAAAACAGATTCCTTTTTAACCTGATTCATCGACAATATGTTTGCCAGATTTCTTTTCAAAATTGACTTAACCATAGCCTTTTTATTCATCGTAATCACATTAGTCTACTTTTGATACGCTGTGTAATTATAGTTGCAATTTATCTTTAAAGGCAAATAAACACATATATAATTAAATCGCATGTTATCTCCAGCCAGAATGTTTTGACTAGACATTGGCCTCGGTTCAACTAGCATTGATTTAATCGTGACCAGCTTTGTTTCTCAGTCGACGGGGTTACAAGGTCACTAACTGCCTCCTCGTGTGTGTGTGTGTGCCACTCGGCCGCACTGAGACAACAGTTGTTCTATATCTACATGGTAAACGAAAAAAAAAATTAGGAAGAACAAATCTTGCATCAACAGTGAAATCCCATCAGATGTTTAGTTATCCAAATTATGCATATATAGTTACACAAAGTAGACCATTTTCATGATCCTGACTTCTCTAATTTAAATACCCTTTGAAGAGGTTTTACACTATTGAAAATCTACCATTGTAAACGATACCCCCCGCTTGTACTTCTGCATGGAAAGCAGATGCTGTAATTGAGTGGAGAGCTGATTTCTCGCATGGTCAAATTAGTCAAGGGATGACCGTGTGGTGAACTGCAGGAGCTTTAATATTCTGTGTTTACGTCACCGCTGGAGCCTTTGTTTTGTTCATTCACTATGCTAATATAGGCATCGTATTGCACAGCGAGTGCTGACACGCCATATAAGAGCCTACGCTGGAGATGTGCTTCTCCCAATAAACACACTTCAGGTGTCAAAATAACAGGAAAGTATGCTCCGGTAATGCCCGTGTGAAATGGCCTCGTTCAAAGCTTTTGGAGATACTCCACCTGGCTAAGATGACTATTTTTATGAGGGTTATTATATGATAAATTGCATTTCCAGCAGAGCAGAAACTGGGTCACGTTGCCGTGGTTTAAAAAGTGTCCTCCCTGATTAAATATTTTACTCTGTCAAAAATGCATTGAGATGACTAGACAGACTGGTTGATATCCCTAAAGTTGCCCCCTGCTGGGCAACACAAAGAATACAGACAGCCTCAGTGTGTTTCTCTATCCCAAAAGGTCTAGGAGATTGTTTTTGGACAAAGCTCAAGGTTGTCCATGTGCTCGTTGAATCTATTGGTTTCAACCTTCCATGTCTCCCTCCTGTGATGCAACTAAAGTTCATCCTGTTTTCACTGGCATGATGAGTGGGATTTGAATATAGAACACATCAGGAAAATAAATCTCATGCTAGATTTATTTATCCAGGCTGTTTCCAGATAATATTGTTGTGCCTGTACAAACATTCAAAACAACCTATATTTCAAAAGACGGAAACAAATAAATGGTGATTTCTTGCTACTGCTTCTTAGTGTAAAGTTTATTTACACCATTAAGTGTTGTGACTTTTTCGCCTTTTTGAAAATAATCCGATACTTCTTAATGGTTTGGGGGAAATAGAGAGTGAAACTTAATTGAAATGGACTTTTCCACCTCTAAATTTTAATGAACTGCTGGCTTGAATGGCTCTTATTAAGCAAAATTGTCCATTAGCATTTTAAATGGCCGGCTATCTTCATTATAATCAGCTTGAGATGCATTTCTGTGCTGGGGAATCTATTGATTGCTTGGCAATGTCAAAGTCTGCATGGAGACACAGAGACAGAGTGCATGTGTGAGAACTCTGGCTGGAGCTGATACAGAATTGCGAGCAAGCTGTTGGGGGAGAAAAAAAAGCGGGAAATATCCATTGTGTTCACTCTCAAATAATTACAGTAATGTGAAAATAATTACTGCGGAGGCAGTGCAGTTTTATCACGGGACAAAAAGTAATTCGATTTTTGCTTCCTGTGAAAATAATCACTCACCACGATTACGTGGAGTGACGGTGACACAGTTCTAATTGCGATCCTAAATCCGAGACCGTGGTCATGAAGAATAGCACAGCTGTGTGTTTGAGGATTCAGCACAAAATCACCTGTATGCTTATTAACTTCATTCCCGGGTGCAATTATTCAGCAGTGATGGAGGAGCTGCGATGAAAACATAAATAAATATTAAAAAAATATAAATATTCTGTCAACAGTTTGACTCTATAATAGATATCAAATGTTTATTTTTTCCAGATATTAAAATAAAACAAAGGTGGTGATTCAAAGTTATTAGAGCCCCAAAGTAGGATCACAATAATTCTATTTTAATTTACGTTTTATTGCCAGTGAGATGGCGAGCTGAGTCAGACTGTCCCAGTTGAAGAGGGGAGGGTTGAACAGTGTATGGGAACACTTCCAGATGGTGTAGGGAGGTGGGGGGCTACCCTGCTTTAAACAGGATGCCCTCCACCCTCCTCTACCTCATCTTCGACGTTTTCCGCCCTACTCTCAATGTCCGAGTCTTTGCCCTCCTCGTGTCCTTCTCTTATCTCTCACTCCCCATCTAATTGTCACCTCTCACCCCATCCGCCTCACATTGGCTCTCCCCCGTCTTTCACCACGTCTTTTTGCTTATCCAAACAGTAGTGTGCTGCCCCACCATTAGGCCTGAGCTGCCCCCACCTTTCCCCCCTCAGCCCTCTCGCTGTCCTACGGGGGGCGACAGAGCCCTGCCCTCCTATTACACCGAAGGGGGGGCAAAGGGTTGGAATACAGCCCTGAGGGCCGGCAGCTGTCAATTAGTGATAACTGCAGTGAAAGAGACAGACACACACACGCACTTATGTGTGTGTGCCCTCGCTTTCCTCTCTCCCCACTTGCTCCCCGGCTAATCAGGGGGACATCACCTAGCAACGGTCCAGAGGAAGTCCTCAGTGGGGATGCCTGGTAAGAGGTGCGCAGAGAAATGGCGGAGCGGTGGAGAGTGGGATGGGGAGTGCAATGATGAGAGGTAGTAGGGGGGTAGATGGAAAGAGGATAATGGAACCTCTTCAGAGAGGACATTTTGATGTGAGACAGCCACTGTCCACATGATGATACAGTGCAATATATAATCGATGAAACTTTTGATTTTGAAGGTCAGACAATTGTGCAAAAATATGCCTCAAGTCACACAAAGACTTCACAGCGGGGGACTTCACTCAGTCAGCTTGGAAATAGAGGGAAAAGAGAGGCGGCAGCCTTTTCACACTTTAATGTATTCACTTCATCAGCGACCGTCACTCAAACGCTTGTAAATACATTAATATGAGGAGAAGAGAACAGAAGTGCCGTATTGCACAGGCTCCAAGCGCCACTGCCTCCTGTCTGACAGTGGGGCCAACACATAGAGCCATGAACAGGTGATAAATCCTTGTCAGGTTTTATTAAAAACCCAGCCAGGCCAAATAGAACAGCTCATATTGAGTTGTAATACCCAAGGAGACACTGTATGAGACAGAAGGTGAGGCCTTCCTCTTTGGTATGCTGGCCAGCGGAGCTTCTACTGCTTCTACTTTGGTGCCATTAAAGTGGAGCCGCATGAGGGAAAGGTAAACTGCACAAATACACACACACACAAACACACTTCAAGACCTTGCTGTTCTAGTAGAGCACAGGGCTTTTCTAAAATCCTTCCATTCGGAAAACCATCAGTCCAGCACTATTTGTGCAGGGTGTTGTGTTGTTGGGAGTTGGTCAAAAGCCTCCTCACAGCTATAGAAGTTGAATCCTACAAAAACTACAACATTTTAAATATTGTTGAGTCACCAATAAAGAGTGAAAAGTTGAACACACAAATAATTTACAATTAAGTATTTAAAAGTCAAAGTTTGCTTGTTAATTCTGACTTGGTCAGTTTCTCCAAAGCAATTTATAGCCTGAAAAATTCCCATTCCATCTGAAAAATACTCTTTTCAAAAATGTCCTCTGGAAAAAAAAAAGACTGTTATTCGTCATATGACGAACTGACAAACGAACCATAAGATATGTTCACGTGTGTATTTTCTCTCGCGGTCAACCTCCCAGATTCATTTCTGCTGACTAGCCAACAATAGAAATCATCACTTTGCTCATTATTTATTTACCTGGTTGAGAAGCACTTTTAAGACAATTAATCAAGTCAGTGAAAGATTTATAAGCAGCTTGACCGGAGTGCTCAGACGGCAAATGGGGCACGTTGTCAAATACAGGAGTGGGGGGGGTGAACCTTGCAAAGCAATTACTCTGTCATGTCATGATGACCCAAATAACCCAAACAAGGAGTGTTGACAAAATGAAGCTTAAACTATGTGCATGGTTGCCTGAAGCTTTATACCGCAATGGCTCAGCGGAGAAACACTTTTCCTTAATGTGCGCACTGATGGCTCATAAAAAGTGCCACACTTGCACGCGCAATAATGAACAACGCCATGCTGTTGACAGTAGGTGTGGCTTCACAGCCGAGTGCACGCGCCACATGCAAAATGCTTGTGCCAGCTCAGCAAATTTCTGCAGGGCTGTCCTGAAACAGGATAGCCGCCATCTTTACCTCCTTCCCTCTTTTTCCTCCTTCTCAGGTCTTCACCCTTGATGACGGAGCTTTTGGGTGGTCCGTCTGACCGCATTGACCCTTCTGCTCAGACAGCCTGACGTAAATTTGCTAATGCTTCGCATCTTGGGCCTTCTGTGACGGGATTTTTTACTATGCACCTTTTTCTAATCTGGGACATACAAACAATAACTCAAAATTGAGATGTGTCAACACCGTGGATGAGTTAGGAGCAGAATTGGACTGTGTTACATTTTAAATAGGTCAAACACAAAGCAGACATATCAATTTTTACAACTCCATCGATGGGAAATTTACCCAAACTTGATTTCAGTGAGTTTCCTTAAGTCATCTAAAACTCAACTGATGCTATTTTTCCATTATCCAGCACTCAAAGGTGTTTAGCCAAGTAAGGTTCTAAAATAATATCCCATACTCCCATGGTAAAATCCAGAGCAACACAGAGGTTGGTACCCAGTCTTATTATTGCTACAATATATCTCCTGCAGCTGGAAGATGTTAGGAAGACTTGGCATTGATACTTTCAGTTGCCAAAAGAGTTTCTCTTCTCCTAAGACTAACACAAAGAAAACGAGACCATAGGTTTTGATTCGCCGTAATTCAGTCATCCGTGTACTGTAAATACACGGACGGGGGAAAAAAAAGGGATGAAGGATGATGTTTGGACTAGCAAATTAAAAAGGAGTCCTACAGGGTGCTTCCTAATGCAGAAACCTTTTTAGGGCTCCTCTCTCCTATACTTCTCTCTCTCTCTTACTCTTACTCTCTCTCTCTCTCTAAACAATGCAATCAGTTCATCTTGCATTCTTGTCGTTGCTGACCCTACATAGCCAAAATAGATCACGCAAAAAAAAAAAAAGTATTTTACAACCAGGGTTCATGGAAGGAAGAAAGGAAATGGGTGGGTGTGGCCTCCAGAGAAAGTGAGGGACAGGAACCTTTGCACCAGTCAGGGTTGGAGAATAACATGCTAAGAGCATCTGTCTGTAAAAACAAGCACACCAGCCACTCTGAGTGTGCACCCGCTGTGGCGAGGTTAGCAAGGCGGCGTTTTCTCGTGCCCTGTTTACACATCAACCAAACAGCAATCTGAGAGCATCTTCAAAGACGAGCCCTAACTCTACCTAATCGCCGGTGCTTGGGTTTTGATCTTGGGGAGGGGAGAGAAAAAATAATTACATGTTTCAACATGCCCTTTTACAACATTACATTCATACATATATGCTAATGGGGAGGTTGTCTGCGAGATGTGGAGATGCTGAATGCTACTTGAGGAAACCTGCTGAGACATTTTGTTCGACCAAGTCTGAAAGCTTCTGGCAACCTGCCTCGGTAGAACACAGAGATGGGGTTTAGAAAACAACGTGGGGGCTGACATTATATAGCCCCCGGTGCACTTTTGTGCAAGGGGGGGGACACACCACCTGACTTAGTGACCGACCACTCTGCATTTCAAAGTGTCTCCACTTATTTGCACCACTGTCCGCTTTTATTTTCTTTTAAGACCGTCTCTCTATGATCTGAGGATCTGTAGATTTGATTTTGCACACATTTAATTTCCCTTTCATCTTTTATCAGGATGGAAGACGCGCTTACATATCAATTCATCTGGTGCGCTGGATGAGATGTCCTTAGTTTGACCTGATGGATCTGAGCACAGAGAAGAGAGCAGGACATCACGAGAAATGTGGCTTCGCTAGCATGCCGAGGGAGCAACAATCCCACCTGGAGATCGTGAATATATATAATAAATTGTTCCATACAAAGAGTACTAAAAATGTAAATAATTGCTTGGAATTTATCCTCATAGCATGGTGAGCTAGTAGTTACCATACCTTTTACATGTTATAGCACACAATTCAAGAATCAAGATACAATATAATGTACAAATGTATTCAGGAGTTCAAATCATTCATGGCGATTGTTCCATTCCATTGAAATTGTAGTTAAATGGATCATTGACTTGCTTCATCATCCAGACAAGAAATACAGTCAAATGCACACCTCGGCTGGAGATAAGCAAAATGCATGATGATTCAACGTCAATAATGTTCAATTTTTCATTATGGTTGTATCAAAGATTCCTCAGGCTTCATGAGACATGCCTTTCAATATTGACTTCTCAGTGCGCCCTTTATAATAAACGATAAGTGGTTGAGTGTTCTGGTCAAGAAACACTTTCTGCCTTGACTTTGTGTGTGATTATGAGCACTATGTGTAATCAATCGAACAATCTATGACAGTTTCTCCATTTGGAACACAAGAGGAGACAGCCAATCATCCTTCATGTGCCCTTTGTGACTGATGCATCTACTTCGTGTCTGCAGCATGCACGGCCATATTGCATACACACACAATATTGGATCTTAACGTATTGAGGTTGTCTAAACATGATGACGCCGAGACCTGTACTAAGTATCTGTCATACTGCTCTGGACTACTGGCTTCCTGTTTGAGTGATGGCGCAATGACTGGCCTGTGAATGTAGAGTGCTCGTTGGAATTGCGACTACATCTGCAAGCTTAGACCCTACAACTGTAAAGGTCTTAATTTTTTTTTCCCGTGTACTAGAGGAAAATCTTTTTGAACACTCATAGATATAAGAAAAGCAATTATCAGTGGGGCAAAGGGGCCCATAAAGACTGGGCCCTGGAGAAATGGGAAAAGCTGATGTGGTCTGACGATTCCAGATTGACCCTGTTCCAGAGTGATGGCTGCATCAGGCTAAGGAGTGAGGCAGATGAATTTCCATCATGTCTTGTACCTCACCGTTCAAACCGGGTGAGGTCACCGTTAAGATCTGAGCTTGCCTCATCTGGTCAAGTCTGGGTTGAGCACCTTTATGGCTATGATTAATCCGAGTATGCCGATACTGAACCAGAACAATACCAACCTCACATTGTTTTGTTGAACACAATAGCTGTCAACCCTATGAGTGGGCAAAGCAGAGATACAAGGGACCAGGAATGAATAAAATGAACCCAATGGGGGGGAGGGAAGAGAGGCAGAAGGGGGTGACAAAATAGATGCAGATGAAAGAAGACGTGCTGACAGCTTCAAGATAGGCATGGGGGCGTGACAATGGAGGAGAGATGGACGAGAATAGAGCCAGGAAACCCAGCAGGTGTTTCCAACACGCCTACCTCCTCAATTGTCGCTTCTCCAGCACCTTCGGCTGGAGAAATGACGACGTAGCTGCACTGTCAACCACAACTTCAACATCTATACGACAACACAAGTCAGTAGTTTGACTGAACTGATGCCGATCGAGTCTTATGGGCTTTATAAACCTGATCGCGTGTCTGTGTCGGTAGGGTGCTATTATTGTGTCTGACACCAGGTGGATTATGTCGTTTAATTCGCAATGAATCAAACAAAAGCAAATACTAATCCAGAGCAAGGCTTTGGTGTGATGTCTGACGCCCGGGATTAATTCACAACATTCCCCAACCAGCCTAATCCCCAACGAACCAGACGGGATGCTTTCCTAACTGACAGTTTGGCAGGGTGATATGCTTCACCTACCACTTCTTTTTAGATGGGAAAAATCATCCTGATGAGAAAGACAAAAAGGAGAGCATTACAGAAAGTGTAAACTGGGTAAAAACTTTCCCAAAGGCTTTTTTCTCCCCTGTAGCTATTAAGCCCATCTTGAGGCATTTTGGAATGTACTGTGCTTCTCTTAAAGTTCAGGTTTTGACACTCTAAAATCAATAGGAGGCAGAGATATTTTTTTTTCTCTACAGACTCATGAAACTAGGGTGAAAACACTTCAATCAGGCCTGCAGAGAACCTGACACAAGAGACAGGAGGATCGATCCATAATGAGCGCAGAAGTACCTGCGGTCCCACTAACAACACTCCTTCTCGGTAAAATCCAGCAAATCTAACAAACCATTCACAGGAATTGTTACTTGGTAAAGCAAATTTTCCACAAAAAAGGTTTTCTAGAGTTTCACTTTAAGACCATTGAATCTTCTGATTCCACTGGAAAAAAATAAGAAAATAAACACACGTTGTATCCTTCTATGTGTACGTTACTTCACATCTTTGCTTTCCTCACCATGGCTAAAGAAACACATTCAACGTTTGAAAAGATGCTTTTGTATCATCAGGCCAGTCTTGTTAATTGGCTGGCCCTCTTTTGTTGAATCTGCAGACCCTCTGGGCCCCACAGCTGCTCGCTCCATGGAGGTTAAGTGCTTAAACGTGTTCGGCCCCCCTTTCCGACATGCTTCACAGAGGTACTGCAACACTCCACATCATTTTAAATGACTTACTAAAAAGGTAAGAAAGAGGTGATGTTCTGTTAACATTTTTTATGAAGGGTTTAGAGAATAGAACATTTGATGCTACAGTGTTAAATTTCATTAGCTTTGAAAACTGTTTCACAGCAGCTCCTGGTAGATAGGAGTCTCTTTCTCCCGCTCTCACTTGCTTACTTCAAACGGCATAATCTGATAAGTGTCAGTTAGCGTTCCTGTCTCTAGGAATTCACGTGATGTCATCATATGACTAACTGAAATGTGGTTTACCCAGAACCCACGCATGAGGTCATGGGTCGGTTGTGCGGGATCGCCTCCGTCACCTAAAAACCAATCACTGACCCAGCAGAAAGAATGGCGTGGAAAAAAATCAGTGGAAGATGTTTTTCGTAGGAGAATATCCAGGGAAGCTGTCAAAGTGGGAGGTATTAAAATGCTATGTAGCATTTTAGTGCCTTGTAAATCTGCGATGTAATATAGAGATGTGAGGCCTCCTCACTGACTGAAAGCACGTGTTTATGTGAGGTTTGTTATATGGCGCTCCAATGTGAAAAGCACCTTCCCAAAGTCAGAGAAATGTGACGTGAACCCACGGCAGTAATAAATAGCCGTGATAACTTGAGGAGGAAGCCATATTCGGGGCGGCGAGATGGCTCTGCGCGAGGACGAAGCAGCCATAAAAAACTGAATGAAGAGATGTAAAACAATAAGGCCAAGAGAGGGTGGGAGGAGAAGAAGGGCAGGGTAGGAGGGGGGTGAAGATTGCGACCCCTGCAAGCATTGGTGGACGACCAAACAGAATGAATGGTGGAGGAGGAAGGGAGAGGGTGAGTCATCCATGTCTGCACTCCATCAAAAACTGTGTCAATCATTCACGAGAACCAAGCAACCCCGCCTCACCTAAAGCAGTGGCCCCGCCCCCTTGCTCCCCTCTCCCTTCAACTTGCACATTAATTCCACTTCTTTTACCCGCCAGCCAGGGTTGTCCTCGACTGAATGTCAATCCTGTGTTGAGGGTGACAGAGGAGTGAACCAGGGGTGGAGAGTGGTAGCAGGGGGGGTGGTTGACGGCAGGCAGCGTGGCCGACTCGCAGGTCTTTTATATCTGAAGGTGTCACCCGGCATGATCCGCTCCTTTTCCATTTTAATTACACTCTTTTTAATATTACTGCCATCTGCTCGACTGGCATTTACAGACATCTGATAAGATTCCGCCGCTATGATGTGTTGAAGACAGTCGACATCTAAAGCTTTACAGTCAAGAGGCTGTGATGAGTGCTGACTGCCAATAAAGGAATGAAGATGCAGAAGAAGCACAGGATGAAGAGAAAAAGTCATTTCCTGCTTTTACAACCCCAATTAATCAATGACAAGCTCTTTTAAAACCAAATCAGATCCGGACCGACTCTTATCTCAAGGCAGTTCTCGATCGTATATCATCGTCATTCATATCAGACAAGCAGAGTGAAAGCAGGTAAACATGCATGTAAGATGCGAACGTGCACATCCTCCACATGAGGCCCGATGAATACAAAAACAAGCCTCATATCTATCTATATCTGCTTATCATGGCATGTGTGGAAAATAATTACGGGAAGGCAAAAGTCGACAAGCTCCAACAGCTGCCCAAACGCCGATCGCTAGTATAAAACTCACTTTACGTTTCTCAACTTGTCATTTGATAGCACATGAAGGCCTTTCTAGCGCTTATACTTTTCACCAAGGAGAACTGACTTTTTTTTTATTATGTCTGCAAACCATGATTTATGTTTGACATTTTTTTAATAATTCTACAAGGTATTGACTTACGAATCACCCACTCACGCCATTATGTTGCTTTTGACCATTTTTCTACTTTTGTGCCTGAGTTCTATATAGTTGTGGATGCCAAGAAAGCAACTAAATCCCTACAGAAAAGATTCACACAAATCCATCATCTAAAAACACTCCTGCAAAAACGACTACATTTTCATCTGACTGCCACGGAGTGAGAATCATGAGAGCATTTCAGTCTAACAAGGTGGATTCCAAACACTCAGCTCACTGCGTTGTGGCCCGGCACTTCTAGTACCCCACAGCTCTCCGGTAAGAGTGAGAAATGGGCATACGGAAATTGGGAGGCAGTCCTGGGTGAAATTCAAGGCCAAAGCACTCATGTCCCCTCCATCTAGCACCTTCCACCCCAGGCAGCACATTACCTCTCTCTGGGATATAATCACAGCCAGCGAGGAGCGGGATTTACCAGGGCTGTTTACAAGTGAGAGAGGCAATGTATGTGTTTGGGGTGCATACACCTAAACACTGCAACAAGAGGACGACTATTGAAAGTAGTCAGCCAACCGCACTTTTCCGCTCTTCATAAGCATCCCTCCCTAGAGTATTCTCGTTTTCAATGAGTGGAAATAGTAGGTCGGGTATTTTTAACATCTTCAAACAAATCTTCTCTCCTGCCCAAGATTTTGTGCTATGCTTAAACCCCTAAAGTATAAAATGTACAATACGGCTGTATTCATAGTTTGATCTTTTTTTTTTTGGGCTAATTGTTATCAACAAGCATCGCTAATTAAAATAATCATAACGTGTCCTTAGTTGCACTGGCGTCGTCGCCCGATTTATTCATCCAATCACACACATTTGCTCATCCTCCAAAATATAATTTATTAATTTTATTAATCTACTTCAAGCTGTAATCGAACTAAAATAATTGAATTAAAAATGGTGTTTTCATCCTGCTTGAGTCATTGTAAGCAGCAATATATATATATTTCTTCCAGCAGTACCCACCAGTGGCGTTCAGCCTCACACAGGTAGAAAAAATATCACCTGGGGAATAAATAACTCCGCCAGGTTAATTATTTGGCAGACTGTAGATTAACAACAGTATAAAAATGCAGCAGTGGACGGTGGCACGCTGAAATGTAAGGTGTTGGGGGGTGAGGAGGAATGATAGGCAATTGAGCAGAGTTATTGGAGAGCAACAGTGCATGCCTTGACTTCAGATGGATGTAGCAGTGAAGTCGAGCCCCAAGGCTGTGAGTATGCTGTCTGGGAGGAGTGAGATTAACTAATGCAGCTCAGTGACATCATCCCTGCCAGGTTGGTTATGAGGAATATCCATTACAGGCAATGTATTGTGACATATACCTGCATGAAATATTTTTTCAAAATGAAATTGCAACTCAACTAAATGAAAAATGCTTATCGGGAAGAACACATTTTGTCCTCAATTAATGAGCCCTCCACCTGGCCATAATTGCTGTGTAAGACTATAATCGTGTTGCAATGCAACTTCCAGATTTAAAAATAACCTTTCTTAAAATGCTGGTTGACTTCCAAGTTGGGAATGTATCGTTTAAAATTTGTTCCAGCCTCAAACTGTCACCATCATGAACACTTTATTAACTCGACAACCAGTAGTTTATATTTAAATGCTATTTTAGCCACTTTATAGTAAAATTCAAAGTCAAAATAAAATTACTTGCAATGTTTTTTTTAATAGATTCCCAAACTTTGGTTCTCAGTCTTTCCTGGAATGTCTAAACTAAGAAGGCTAAATCAATGTGGCGATAAGACCTGGCTGCTGATCAGTTCTGTAAAACAGAGGCAACCCCATGTGGAGTTATTATCATCACAAATGCACAAACAACCCAAATACCCTTAATCTAGTCAAGGGGTAAAGCCTGTATTGACCTACTGGTTCAATGTGTGTGTCTATGCATGTGTGTGTGTGTGTGCAGTATAGATGTAAAGAATTGGTGTGTGTGTTTCTGACCTAGTCTGATGGGGGCAGTGACTAAATCCCTCAGCCTTTTTTACCTGAGGAGGGCAGACTGGGGCAATTTTCCCCTCTCTCTCTCACCTCTAAACCAAATATGGAAAATTTTCAGTATGCTGGTTGTTCTTCATAAGTTTTACATCGTATCACATCGGTGCTATACTCGCAATGTCCAGTCTGAGGACTGTTTAAAAAAGGGGGGCTTTTAGGTTCCATAGAGGCTATGGATCCATGTCATTTTCATCCACGAGGCCCTTTTTTCTGTTCCCTTCCCCCTACCCATCCATCCATCAGCCTTCCACCCACCCACCCATCTCCCCTCTAACCCCTCTCACTCTGCAGGGCAAGCCCTGCCTTCCATCTGTTGTCTGTCCCAGCTCAGAGGAGCCCCGTTCCCCCTCCATTCCCATTTACAATTCAATTAAAAGCAACAAGCCCTTCTTCTTCCTCCTTCTACCCCCCCCACCCCATTTTTTTTCCCGCTGTGCCCGGATGAGCACAGTAGATACCCCACGTTGGGATGCAGTTATGACACACACAGTTAAAGGGCCCAAGAACAATACGATTCAAGAAAGTGGGTCACACTTTGCAGCAGAATAACGTATGTAACAGTGATGTAACAGCTCCTCCCCCCTAAAAAAAAATGTGTTTTAATTTGATAAATTAGTCACAGGACTTCATTGAATATAGCTGGAAGAAACGCAAAGATCTAAAACAGACCTTCTCGTAAAATGTCATAAATAACATAAATCAACAAGAGAATAATAACGCTTCTGTCAAAACAGCTCGGCTCACTACAGTTAACCCATTTAACCTCATTTATTTTCCCTCTTATGATATAATACACTGGCAGAAAGATATTATGAAACCTTAGCAGTCTAAATTAAGCCTCTCATAAATTTCATCTGCTTTCATTGCAGTAACGTGAAAGCAATATCTAGAGGCATCCCCTCTACTCAAAAAAAAAAAGGGGGAGGTGGGGTATGAGAGTCTTTAATATTTAATTACTTTGGTGCCAACATGCAACTTTTATCATTTTCTTGTGTCATTTGCATCTCAGGCGAGCCCAGAAGATATACACAAACGCTCGTAAAAGGGGGGAGAGGGGTATCGATTGTGATGTGGAAAAAAGTGAGGGAAGAGGCTGATGAATGCAAGAAGAAAGAGAAGTGAAAAAGAGGAGGGATCGGCGCTGTCATGGGAGGGGGTCCCATATGACAGTGAGTGAGCTCAGGAGAGATAAAGGTGAGAGATGGGAGGGGGGTAACAAAAAAAAATAGGGCAAAATTGAGATTAAACAATGACAGGAATTTCAACAACAAGGAGGAAAAAAAGCAAGCTTCATCAAACTGGCACTTTATTTCTTCGTAGTAACATGGTTACTTATAGCTCCGCCCCTTTAAGGTCTAAGTGTGTCAGGCACCCTTACAGAATGTGTTAATGCCTGATAATGTGTGTAATTAACCAGATAAAAGCCACACAATGCTAATGAGGAACCACAACAACTCCATGTTTGGTCTTGCAAATGGCCGACTGAATTGCCACTTCTCAGTCTTCCACACTTATGGCCAAAAAGGAGATTTACAAGTGGCAAAGCGTTCATGTTTTGCTTTCATGAAGGAGTTTGGTTTGCCCTCAGGCTGGAATTGAATGAAATATGTGCAGTCGAGGACACCGGAAAAAGTAGAGTGTGGTGGTGGACAGGAAACGGAGAGCAATTAGGAGTGCTTTGAAAACACATTGCACATTTCTCAGAAATGGGAATGCAAATCTGCCCACTCTTTTCAACAAGCTCTCCGAATAAAAACTTAACTGTGTTTCCAGTACTTTTTTTTTTGCCTTTTTACGACTGAGCGCAAGCAGCAGGTGTGTCGTTCGGGAAGAGTATTTCTCTGATGTGGTTTCATCGGAAAAGATCACATGAAACGCTCAAGTGAATATGCCAAGTGTTACAGGCTTACTGAAATCCAAAGCTGGGCCAAATTTAAGTGCCCGGCTGCAGCTGGATGTCAATGAGAATCTTGAGAGGAAGACGAAACAAAATGTGAACTAATACTTTGCTTCGTGGTGTGGATCAGTAAACTTTATTTTGCAGACTCTGAATTCTAAGTCAAGACAGAAGGGGCCGCTGAGGTGGTGTTTGGGAGGTTTAGAATCAGAACTCCTGCTGTGCAAACCTTGATTAGGTCCTGGACTGTTCTCTTACCACATGAATTATTCGACCCCGCTCACTCCAAAGATCACTTTCAAGCCGCGTGGCTTCAAACATTCTGCAGAGCGTGGTTTTTCTCGCAGGGATTTTTGCAGTGTGATGGAAAGGCTGGTCTGGCCGTACTGACACAACATGGGGCTTTGCAGCAGTAGCATATGAAAGAGCCTTATGTTAGGACTTCATCCGTGATGAATACGAGGACCCAACAACCCACTGAGGAGCTGTTAGTGTGGGGAGTAACCGCCATCGCGCCACCCAAACCGCTCGTCCAGGGTCAGCGTGTTGGATGTGGTGCCGAGCGGAATGCAAACCACGTGATTCATGGAAGTGCAAGTGAGAGATACTAAATATTCCAAAAGCTATTCCAAAATTACCCAACTGCGTTTTTAAAAATGTTCACAGGCTATTTACAGTTTTCTAATTTAAATTTGGAGTATTATTCCATTTCTCAGAATATATTCATGAACATAAGAAAGGGTGCTGTGTATTCCTTCCTCTTGCATGTCACCGGTTGTTTCAAGAAAAGAAGCAGGCATAGCCAGGAAATCCAAAGCTCCGGGCAATGTCTGAAGCAGTGTCTGTTTTCCGCTCTCTTTGCATTGAGCCATAATGCATCTGGCAGTCTGAGCATTCAGTTTCAGCCTTAGCATTACAAACAGCAGGTCCCCACAAAGACATAGGAGAGGCGCACAAATGGGGTAACCAAGGAAAGTTCCCTGCACTACCAAGACAATGACCTAGCAAAAATACTTAATGCTCCACAGGTTTTATTCTCTATGTTTCATTATGTTTGTTATCATTTGTATACCCAGTCAATCGATGTCTCAATAGATCGATGCATAACAAACGACACTGTGGGCGTTAATGACAACGTGGGATTAGGACGGATAACGCCGCTTTGGAAGAATCAATCGATGAGCAGCGGCGGTCGTCGTCGTAACAATACTGCAGTAAAAATGTGCACTCACAAATACGCCAAGGATCGGTAAAAACAGAGCGGGCATTGCGCCCGAAAGGCCTATCGGCTTCCTAACAGCAGTGCCGTAACACCGTTTTTTTTCCAGGTATGCTTTTTAGGAGTCTGAAAAAGATTTGCCAGGGTGCCAAGAAGCGAACATGTGCTAATGCTAAAATGTCAAAGTGCCTTAATTACCACACGGGGCTGTAACAGTGATCAAGGCTCCCTTGAGGAGCCGACACAGTGTACAACCCAATCTCTCTGCCTCAGCTTTGCTCTTCCTGGATCGATGGAAATAGATTTTCTGCTTTTGCACACACCTGAGTGCTGTCAACAGTGCCACGTAAATTTGGTTTTCTGTCTCTTCCCGGTTTCCCGGTGCTCACACACCTGAGTTTATTTCCTCTTTGCTGTGCACAGAAAGCGAGGGGGGGGGACTTGTTATAAAACGTTGTGTTTATAGTGGTTTTGGTTTAAATCTGCTCTTCCTGCCCTCACATTGAAAGGCTTCTTTGAAAACACGGCCTCGGGTGGCTTTGGTAGGGATTCGCTGCTGTGAGCGCTCTCACACATTTGTGAGTTCACACATACACACAGTGACATACACACTTAGACTCACACGGGTCACTCTCTCATTACTCAGCATAAGGCTTTCACGCTTGACCTGGTTTTTAACTTTCTGATCTGGATTAGTGGCAAATAATTTAGGAAGGAGAAGAGCAGGGAGTGTGTCTGTTTGAGCCCAAAGGCTTAAAGGTTGTGCACTGTTATGGTCGGACGCAGGACAGGAGTCGAGACAGCTGCTTTTAAGCATTAGTTCTGCTGTGTTGTCCAGACAATTGGTCATTTGACTTTAAAAAAAAATCTTCAGAGTGAACTGTTCAGGTGACATCCCAGATTAAAAGAGGGCTACCTGGTTTAGAAGGAAAAAGGTTGGGGGTGAAGGATGTGGCTGTCTGAGAGCGGGGGTGTTGCAGGCGGAACAGGGGGCTCAGTGATAAATCCATTTACATCCTCCCCTTGTTTTATTTGCTCCCATGGACTCTGCTCACGTCTCCCTATTCAGGCTTGTTTACCTGGCAAGCCAAGTGTGACTGAAGAAAATTCCCCACACCCTGAGGTGGGATTGGAGCTCCGACAGAGGGGAGTGCATCGCCCCGGGAGGGGAGGGTAAAACGTAAGCAGAAAGGATGCAGAATGTGTTGGCTAATGTAAAACTGAGAATACACTTAGGGAATCAAACCTGTGCGAATAAAGAAATGAAATAATGGCGACCCACACAGGGATTAAGGAAGCATTACAGAGAAACACACATGCGGAAACACAAATGCACAAATAAGGCGGGGCGAGCCGTCACGGTCTGCTTTTAATCAGAGCTAATCGTCAAGGAAAATAAACATTCTAGCGTGGTAGACGTCTATCTTTGGCTCAGGCTGAAGCGGCAAGATAAGAAGCAACAGGCCTCGCTGACATGTGTTCGCTTCGTCTCTTCGGAATTAAGCTTTAATATGAGCGTCTGTGAGGTGAAAAGGTGAAATTATAGGATGGATTGTTCCCAGACGCATCAATCATCTTTAACGCTATTTGTTGGGGGGTCGAAGTTTCCCCCACTTTAAAAACGTGCTCGCTTCCGAGCGAGCTTTCATAGGCACTACAACATTATTCAAGAGTGTCGGCAACTGATCCGTCAAAGTTCCCCGCATTGCCTTGCACGGATCTTTAATTAGCCATGAAAAGCCTCGTTAAGACGGGCTCGGTGGCTTTCATGGCACTTCAACGTCATACATTAGCTCAGCTCTGTATACTGACATAAAATAAAACACTTCTCTCACACTCTATAAAAATGGAAATTTCAATCTAGAAGCTACAAAATGAATCTGTAAAAAACACAAAAACAAACCTCAATGTTTTTAAAATTATATATGGCTATCATTCCGAGACGATCACATTAAAGAGTGAGGGAATAGTGAAGAAAACAGAATGAAATGCTGTGCATCAAAGAGAAAAGAAATGAAGAGGGAAGACTATCAATCATGAGGTAATCATTCTATCAGTCGCTGGAGTAATGAATCCAATTTCCCAAGCAGAGCCAGTTTGATTCAAAAGCGGTCAAATGAATCTTGATTCATGGGACCTTTCTTGAGTCTTTTGAAACATTTAGATATTCACACTGTCATTGACTTTAGTGAATTAGCTTGATGTGACCTGAAACAAAAAAAATCTCATTTTGAAGTGACATTTTGAAAAGAGTACTTCATGATTTACCAAGCATGTGTCTCCATTTTATATTTCATAGCTTTGATGCTGGACAATCAAATCGGCAACATTTAATCAACTACTTAGCCAGGCTAGATCCCGGCTTAATTTTCAGGGGATCACTGAACTGACCCAGACCAGATAAGGCGGCAGCAAAACTTCCTTTATTTCCTTTTGTTGCTGCAGTTTCTGAGCCAAAGTAGCCTCCAACAAGCTTAGGGCACACTGGAGATAAAATACGAAAGCTACTCTTAACACGCTAAATTTCAAACCTGATCAGAAGGAATGCAACTTTGCTTTGCGGAAGCATCTGAGCTTAGCGGCCCAGCAGCGAGGCACCAGTTATTTCCATTTTTTTCCTCCAGGTTTGGTCTTTTTGTCGTAGTAACTTAAGCTTTCATTGATGCAGACCGAGCAAAAGCTATATACGCAAGTAGTATATAGTCCAAAATAATGTTCAGGTTGTCTAGCCTATGCAGCCATGTGTTGTGACAGCCTCGAAATGTGGGATCTCAACATTTTTTTTTTTTTTTTGGAAGGAGCAGATTTATGATCTGGACAAGGATCATTTGTAAAATACTGATTACATGTTGAAATCTCCACTTGACTAAATCTTCTTCATGGCACACTGATGTACAATTATCTGCAGACTAAAGATCTGATGAAACACTCCACATTGGCCATCTAATGCATCTTAAATAAGCAAAGATGGCATCGTTGGTGGAAGGCGATGCAGAGCAATTGGGAAGCAAATTGATAGGATGCATCGGACAAGGAAGCGCAAAATGGTTTAACACTTGATCCGAAATGCTAGACGATACAAAATGAGGGTTAGGGGGTTGGAGGTAATCATTAGATAACTTTCCTTTGCTTGGCCCAGTTAACACAATGGCTGCCAGCGCATCACTGAGCTGTGATCAATATTGGCGTTGTCATCAAGCAGCCCTCTGGTAATGAGGAACGGGGGGGACACATTGTGAACACAGAGTTCCTATAATGGCTCTTAACAAGCTAAAACGTACATACAATTTGAATGTCAGACTCAACTGGCGTGGTGCAATAACACACACTAAAAATATGGAAAACATCCAAAAACTAAATTGTCTTAACCACAGAAAGTGTGCTAAAGTGAGACAGTGCTATGTTATTAGTTTTGAGGGGGTGTGGGGGATGTTAAAAGATCCTGCAATTCATCCCTCAGCGGGCCTCCCTAATAGCCATACAAACACACATTTGGCTGTGACGCACAAAGCCGAGGGTGCCAAATCATCCATCACTTATTGAGAAAAGAAAAGGACTCAAAGTAAAAAAGGCAAAGTAAGGACATGTTTTGTGGGACTTTGCTTTCGGGTCAATTTGACCCAATTTCTTGCACCGGTCCAATTTTGAACCCGGGTTAATATTTACTCTGACTTGCTTCTTATTGGCAGCTTGATATTTGTTTCTATGTTAAGAAGACTTCAGCAATTACCAGAAGTTAGGACATTCAGAGCCAAATCTGATTTGGTCCTTCATCTATTGCAGCCCACACATTGGAATAAATTTGGTCTAAATGAATACACGATGAATCAGGTCTGTGGAATCAAATACTAAGTTGAATGTCAGAGACACACAACCCTCTCCCTCTTCAATAACACGGCCTTGGTGGTATGTCTCACTACGAGACATCTTTGACGGATCCGACACTTTCTTGCATTTGATGTTTCTTGGGATTCATGAATGTGAAGGACGGTATAGTCGCTGTAGTAGAGGAGACTATGTGTCTCCTTTAGATTTGTTCTCCCCGCTCTGCCTGAAATATTGCCGGCAGATTACAGAGTAGCATGAACGACAGCGGCTGCATTTCATACAAATGCTGTGAATACATAATGCATAGCATTGTCTGCGTGAACCCTTTCACATGCTAATGCCAACCTTTCTGCAGATGTCTCAGAGGTACGCACCGGTGACTGAGGAATGGCAGGGAAACGAATAAAAAGGAATAAAAATGGAATCAAATGCAACACTGGAAAAAAAAAAAAAAAAAAAAGCTCATCAGCAGTCTGGTGGCTGTGACACGCAGGTAATCAAGCATTATATAAAAATACATTTAGAAATAATTTGCCTTTATCTGGCGAGTAAATCACAACGGTACCTAAAGGTCTAAAGTAGACTCAGAGGTTATGTAAAGTAATTGAGAGCCCCATTTCGCAAAGCCATAATAGTTAGTATAGACGTATATACGTAGTATATATATATATAGACATAGATATGTATGCGCACATATAACAAATATATATATATATATATATATATATATATAAATATATATATATATATATATTTATATATTTGCATGTGGGTGTGTTTGTGTTTTCTTTACTTCTTTTGTTTCTCAAACAAGGCATGAGGTGAGTTGTAGCTTCCACTGTTGACAGGGCCCTGCTGACCTTCCGCCACCCCTCGGGTGCGAGAAACACTAGACAGGCTGCCATAGTCAGGGTCTTTGTTTACAGACGTTTTCAGAGCAGAGCCCCAGTTGTGAGACCAGAGCAGTCACTTCCAATTCGCTGTAGTTTTACTCACAGAAAGCCAAGACACAAAACTGATCTTGGGCCAGAGATCCTGTACGGAGATGCTTGACACAAGGTTGAGTCGGTGGTCTCGGGTTTCTCTAATGCGAGTGAGCATTCGCTGTTCTACTACTGTTGACTTACCGGCCCTGCTGCTATGTCTAAATAAACAATTCAGAGGTTTCGGCTGAGCTTTCCCATCTACACTGGCATACACACTCTTATCTGATTCAAGTCACAGAGAAAGGACTAAGAGTAACACACACGTAAACACCCCCCCCCCCCCTCCTACCTCCCCCTATATGTCATTACACAGTGGGTTTTGCAACATTTTTGCAAAGTAAGCATTTTCTGGAGGCATTCCATCGGATCGGCAAAAAGAGATTTCTTGATTAACTTGAACTTTGACATGCACGCTGCCACACAGGCAGACCTAACTGAAAACAGATATCAATAATGTAGGGGAACCATTTGAAATATTTCATTTCAAGATTAATAATAATAGAAAAATTCTGAATAAATGTTCAACTCTATTTCAATCAATGTAACTGTATTGTAAGTCCAATAGCAAACGTTGATGAAAACAATGGAAAAAATGATACAGCTTTATTGATTTTAAATAAACTTCTAGCTATTGATTTTTTTAAAAAATGCCAATACAGATATTACCGTCTTGATTTTTCCAATAATTCCAAAACTGCCTTTATGAATTAGTTATTTTAGAAATTAAGGAGCAGATATAGAGGAAAAGGGGAAAGAAAATGGCCAACGAGGGAGAGCAATGGCTGATCTCTGAGGAATGATACTTGCGAAGCTTCTAACACACATTTTAGTGACCTATGAAGAGCATTATGGGGCCCACGTCCACATAGGCTCGCCGCCCTGGTAATCTGGCCCATCCTCTTAAAAGTGGAATTGATTGAAAGAATTGATCTTCCCGAGGTTGGCAGACACAGCCGCAATAATTACCTGACGTAAATCTCTGCAATCACATATGAAATGTCAGGATCTCCGGCTCCCACTTTGCCGCTTAGCTTCTTGTCCTGAGTGGTCTCTTTGGTCTCAACCAGCACATGTTCTTTCAGATAAAGAGTTTTGAGAAAATGGATTGTCACATAGAATCTAGCAGCTGGCGAAGAAATACTCAAATATTTGCACATGAGAACAAAATCGTGAAGGTTCCACTGTATTTAGAGAACATTACATAATATATAGCGCTTTGTGCAAGGGTGGGTGTGTGAGGCTTTGCATTCATTCAGCCAACAGCTGAGCGGCACTCTCAGTGTGATTCATAAGGCCGCTCGCTCTCGGCTAAATAGGCAGTGACTATACACAGGCCGTCACGGAGGCCCAAAAAGCAGCTGCAGCGATGGGAGGGTGGAAGGATTAAGGCCGGAGCCTTGTTCAGATGGGGGGCATTTCCATGACAGTGAGCTGCAGCACAGCTTAACAGCCCGCCCCTGTTTATGCTTTTTTGGGAGGAGAAGTCGGAATCCCTCCCTGTGACAGATGGCCTTTCAGCCACAAACTGCAGTGTTTAGACTTAGCTTGCTCTAGGGCAAGACTGCAAAGCTGTGATGACACAGCATTCGGCAAACAACTCCCACATGCAGAGGTGGTGGTCACAGAAAGCACACTGGCTGACCCACAGAGTAACCAAATGACCAGGGAATTTGCTATGTGGGAGCGAGGCGGGGGCAGGGGGGCAGTACAAGGACACAAGAGATAATGATGGGCTTGAAAACCCAAAGAAGTGGTTGGCTTAAAGATACGTAACACAACTCAATTTAGATTCAATCCAGTACAATCTCAAGCATTTGCTTAGCACGGACAAAACAGCCAGGACTGAATCGATACGGTCTGAAAAAAATTAGGCATCGTGTCTGCTTTTAATTAAGCGGATTGTTAAATTTGGTCAGCTGAAGTGTAAAGAGATTTCTTTATAGGCAGGCGAGGCAAAGCGGACGATTTTGCATTAGAGGGTAAACAGTGAGTGAAAAGGACCAGCTGCTGGAGAGAATTAGCCCAGTCTCATCTGATCCAACACAAACCTAGTCCTGCTTACGCTCAGAAAAAAAAATCTGCCCTGACCTAGTCTGACCCTTCATACAAAGCCAGAGAGGCCCCGGGGGCAGTGAATTAATTGCAGCCCACTAAGCCTGATGCACCATATCTTAAATAGGAATGAGTTGCAGACTCAGGAGGGCTACGGACCTGACGAGAAAAGGCCTAAAAAAGGAAATGTGTTCAAATTGTGTGCAAAAGACCATCATGCTGGGAATGTTTTTGCTCTTAGGGCTATCCCAACAAAGACAGATTATGTAGTTCACAAGGTTGCACACTCAGCTCGGAGGTACAACGGTGCATTATGGGGATGCGGGTTGACCTCTGATTTGTTTCCATTCTGAAACATTTTTTCCCCGATGAGAAATAGGAAAAATGTACCAGGATCAATCTGGAAGTGTGACAAAAAATGAGTGCATTCCACTCCCCGGTGAAAGAGCGGGCACGAAAAAAGCCATCCTCAAACACTCCCCCAATACTGATTCAGAGTACGGAGGTGTTAGTCACTCGCTTCGCCTCGGCTGCTGGTTCTTCAAAGCCCCACTGTTGGAAACCACCTAAATTGCCCTCTTGCACCATATAGATTTTCCATCACAAAGCAACATCTAAACAAGACGCAGAACGTAAAGAGAGTGATAAAAGAGGAAGTAGAGATCTGGCCAGTCTGATGGTTGATCTCATTGTCTTTCTTGAATGAAATATATACTCAAATTAATTCATATGATAACATTGAATTCTTTTTTTTTTTTTTAGACGTTCTGGGTCCTGGAAATAATTATCCATATGAGGTAAACAGATCATACTGAACATAGTTCTGCAGGTAGCATGGGAAACAAGAAAATGTCATGTCAGGAGAAGATCAATAACATCCTACGAACGATGAATTTGAGAAGATACTATCTGTCTGACTGCTGGTGGCAATAAATAGAAGATTAACCTTTGCGTTCTTGCTAGTCTTGGGAAGTACCCTGAAGGGCATGCTCGGCTATTTACTAATCAAAAAAAAAAGTTGCTTTTTCGATATGGCGGGAGAAGAGAATGGCTTAGTGGCTCCGCACAAGACCCTGAAAGTTATTGACTCCCACCCCCCACCTATATGAGCATCATAAATGTGAAAGATGAACACTCCACAGCTGAGTATTATATGTCACAAGTAATGGCTCCAGAGGTGTGCATAGACACTGCCTGGTTTATTAAAAATAAACACCATATATTATGACTCTGCTGCAACTCAAATATAATAATTCCTGTTGCCGTGCATAGAAATGTGGAAAATGTAGACACAAGACATGAGCGGCTTGTTGTTTGGCAGAATATTCTTGGCTGACTGCTTGGCTGTGTCCTTTGTAAGCCACGGGGGGAAACAAGAGCTCCTTTTCTCTTTCAGAAGCACGATCCCCTTTCACCCTGCACCTTTGAGCTGGGAGCCAAGGTTTTCAATGCCGGTGACCCCTGTGACCTCTGGGCTGGCTCTTACTGGCCTCCGAGCGTCCAGCTGTTCATCCGGCCGGGCTGCCACGCTAGAACAGGGCTTTCCAGAGGCAAGAGGAGCAGCGCCGAAGATGTGACCTCCCCCACCCTCGGCTGCGGCCACAACACCACATGATTATTACGAGTGTTTCCCACATGAGCGTTAGAGCGTGACAGGAAGAACAGAAAGGAAGGTGGAAAAAGGATCGGCATGCATGCATGAAAAAGACTTTCACAAGACAGGATGAATGGAAGGAGATGCTTGAAATATATTCCATGCTGGCCTGTGATATACTCCGCCTCTCGCCTAACGTCAGCTGGGCTAAACTCAAAGTGCTAACCCAATCTCTCACTTTTGTCCTCTGTCAGTTTTACCGTCCTCTGTTTCTGTCTGTCTCCTGTTTTGCAAAAACATATCATCCATCTGAGACACGCAGCTTTGTTTGTTTACCTACGAAAGAGCATCGCCCCAGGCTTCTCACTCATTAAAGCATCCAAACAAAGACAACAGCGACTCGAGAAAGCTTTTAAAAATGCTTAGAACTCTGTATGGAAGTACGTGTGCCTGTCACGTGTGTTCAGGATGAAAGCCTCTGAGGACTGCCCATTGACAACGAAATGAGAAGATCTCCCTTCACCTTCAGACACGGGAAAAAGTGGAGCTTGACATTGCCCCGGGCACTAAACCTTGGGAGCCAACAGCGGTATTTCCAAAGAGTGTGATTATTATTTTCCATCTGTGTGTGATTTTGTTTTTTTTTTAATAAAATGCCCTTGCATCATTCTGTATAATGTTGTACACAAATCGGATTCGGGAAACTCCATAAGGACAAGGATGACTTATTAAAGTTGTGATAAAACTAGAGAACCTTTTCCATACTTTTGGCCAAGAGTCATAACTTTTTTTTTTCCATTCAACAGATTTGAATATGAATGTGTGTGTGAAATTGTGTCGTATATAGTAAATGTGCATATGGTTCTTATGTCTGTCAGTGTTTTGTGTGTGTGTATGTGTGTTTCATCAATGCACAGGCCTCTGATTGGTTGGCGAGCTTTGTGGTACCCTGCTGGGACAAACTGGGCTCAAGCAGCCTGGTGGAAGGGACAAGCTGTGGCTTGTATACACACACACGCGCACGCACACACACTCAGCAGCTGCTCCTTCTGCAGCTGCTGCCGTCGCCCATCCCAGATCTCCCAGTTCCAAAAGAGACGAGAGGGGGGGTAAATGTGAGGAGGAGAGGGAGAGGCAGAGGTGACGAAGGAGAAAGAGAAGAGTTGAGTGGAAATGGGAAAGGGAGAACTGTCAAAATAAATTGGAAGAGGTGAGAAATGGGAGAGGAAGGGACACACGTTTTAGACCTTCAAGGCCCAGTTGGGACTGTTGAGCATGAAAAAATATAATTATCACTTTTGAATTTGACATTTTTAAAGTGGTGAAGATGCAAAAGCAACACGACATCACATCCCGCAGGCAACAAAATTCCTTAAGACGGTCATGTTTCATAAAAGTAGCATTCTTTAACAGTGACGCCGGATGATGCAGCTTCCACATTTCTTGAATGAATAATAAAGGAAGTGATCAAAGTTTGTGGATTTTTTGGCTGCAAGTAGTATGGAATGGTTTCAAAAACAAGCTGTCCTGCATGGTCTCGTCGCCACAGGCGCTTTTGCACAGCACAGAGGAATGCTTACATCATCATATGCAATCCCGGCGTCCTGCAGAGGGCACTGCTAATAGCAGAAACACTGAAGTGGAAGCAGGCATGCCAGAAATGGGGAAGGGTGTTCAGCATGGCCAGGACTTCAGATATTCTTGGCAGACATTCAGAAAAGGTCACTTGGAAAGTGTTGGCACGTTGCAAACTTTCGAGATGCCAGAGACATTCATTGCTATATAAAATTAGCTTGCGCGACAGAGATGATGTTTTTATGAGGGAATCTCTCAGCATGCTTTTCAATGTTGCTACTCTGATTTCGGTACTGGACCTATAAAGACTATTTATTTGAATCTGTATGTCTAGTTTGGGAATCTCAGCTACATTTGACATCATTTGGATGGGTAAACAAAAATTAGCTGGAAAATAAATCAAAATTTTATTTTTAATAATGTCAATTATTTTCAATTTCCAATTCCGTGGACCGCCTGCAATACCGCCACGGATCATCGGTTGACAATCCCTGACCTAATAGGTTCTTGTCAAGGCATGGTAGCAATGGCACACAGCTGCGTTGTCAATATGTCAGATTTATCTCGCCCGGCATTCTCGGGGTGATGACATCAAATCACATAGCAAATGCTTGAGCACTATAGAGGCGAGCTATGAACACAATGTGCACAAGTGCGTTCTTCTCATGACTCACATTAACCACTGTCGCAAGGGTAACTTTCTGACTATGTGCCTTCGTTTTTCTTTTTTTTTTTTTTTTTCTTTTTCAGGTTACAAAGGCGTGGGTAGCCAGCTGCAGCGCCGTTCTGGATGCTGATTGGAAGTGAGTGTTGAGCGCTCAGGACAATTATGGAATCATTACCACCGCCGTGCTAGAGGCAAAATATGAACACTGCACCATTTGTCAAATGGGCACAGCTTTCCAATCAAGCTCTTATTTATGTGTGTGTGTTTGTGCGTAGGGAGAGTGAAAAAGCCTTGGCATGCTGGCAGAGGACTTGGAATGTCAGTCAGTATGTCTGTGTGGACATATTTGCGTGGGGTAATGGATGACTCAAAATCCCTGCCCACTATTTTGTGTCAGTACATTTGTGTAAACGCGTGGCCGTGTCCAAACGGACAATCGGCCCTCGTCCGTGTGCGTGTGTAGCGTATGACAAATGCCCTTCCTACTTGCAACTGTCTAAACATGCCCTCATCAGCTGTCTCTCCCATGCCTTCATGGAGAAATAACTAAGCATGAGTTATTCGTTTTCATCATGCTATGATCCGACGCTGGCGGCACAAGGGGATGTCCCTCGGTGGACTATTTTGGATCGGAAAGGTGTGTCAAATTCTACAAAAACAGTGAAGGGTGATAACAGTGTCATGTGGGGTGGAGAAGTGGAAGAAAAGCCTTCATGCTCCTCTTTAATCAGCCCCCCCCCCTCCCCTTTTAGCCTACAGGAAGCACCTGTAATCCATCTCCCTGTTTAGGGATTGTACGCTAACAGGCGGCATAAATATTTTAGGTAGATTTAATTAATTGATTCAGTGAGTGAAAATAGCAAAGAATATTTATCACAGGTGCGTTTTATTTCATGGCTTGGAAATGCCGGGGGGAAAGTCAAAAAGGATGTGCCTCTTTAGAGTACAAAAAGAGTAGCCTTGGAATTGGAAAGTGGAATAATACATATCGTAATTTAAAAGTGGACATTAGAAATTGCAAAGTGTAATGTTCTTAAAGTTGTACAATATGAAATTAAAACAACTGAAGACATTAATGAGCATCCGTGGATGCTTTTTCTTTGCATTTTCTTTTTATTACAGAACGTGTCTTCATGTCAGGGCTGATTTTACGGCGACTTATTGAGAGGGTGAAAGTTGTACCAGAAAAAAAAAGGCTAAAAAGAGAAAAGTTGATAAGAGGATTTAGAGAAATATGGAAGGTTTATAGGTTGAGTTGGACAGAAGGAGAAAAACAATAAGACCGTCCGCTTCCCCCCCATGACATCAATTGGCAAAGAGTTCAGAGTGAACCAGCGTCTTCAACTCAGTGGAGCAGCACATGCCTGGGACGGATCAGCATGTTTCAAAAGCAACAATCTTCCCCGGAGCATATGAGCAGGGGTTCGTTCCTTTGGGGTTTACCCAACTGGTCTACGAATCGATCCCAAATAACACCATTTCAAAGGCTTGGAGGAACTTATGAGGTATTTTTCTTTCCCAGACTCCAACAAAACACATTCCAATACAGACAGCCCTGCAGCCACTTGTGGCCAAACTATCCCAAAAGGCTTAGAGATAACTCTTTTCAACCCTTATCATTAAAGTTTAGACACAGTGTAGAAGCCTGACATTCCACAGTGACCATAATGAAACCCGGAGGGAATTAGAAGTAAGCCAATAAAAAGAATTAGTACTTGGCATTCCAGTCCAACACCTGGTTAAGTTTTAGATGTGTAGCACGGATGCCATATGTCTCACGCTGACCAAGCTAACCAAGCTTTCTTTGAACATGTGTTTTGGTCGTCAAAGCCATTAAAAGCTCATTACTGAGTGCAACAACAGAGATTGTGAATCTTTGTAGGTCTTTACAATAATTCATCAAGCAGGAGATGAATGTTCTTACATGCACAAAACACGAGGGGTTAAATATGCAGTGTGACTTTGAAGACTGATCGGGAAACTTAGCAAATAAGCACCGGACAAAGATAAACAGATGGTCTTTGAGATTCGCACAGAAATTATTATTGTCACTTGTTCGCTCATTAAAAATGGTGTTGCATTCTTTACAGTGAAGACTGATGGTGCTCTGACCTCCAGGCGAGGAATCTGAACTCTTCCCCCACAGCTGCACGTTGAGGCCGAAAGCCAAGAGTGGACCACAGGTTCAAAGGTCATCCATGATTCGACTTGATCCAACACAATCAATGAACATTCTATCGAAACAACTATCATCAAATTGTGAGTGAATCAAAGAAATGTCGTCAAAGCGGAAAACATATGTAACAGTAATGAAGAAAATTTAAGCCACTTGTCATAAAATAACACTGTCAATAAAAACGTAAGCACCAGCAGACGTAAATTTACTTTCTAAGACTTTTGAGATCCATAAAAGCCAAGCCGCTTCCATCCTCATGTGTGCTCTAAATCAGATCACTTCCATAAAATGAAATGTTTGTTCAGTTATTCTGTGGATGCTAAAAAGGCTGCAGCGTGTGACATGGTTATTAGCTCGCTGCGGGGAACGAATGTGAAATTACCACTTTCCTATAACGACATTCCAAATACACACCACTAACAAGAGAGGCAGTAAAATCAGTGAATCGTTAATGTCCTACATCTCTTGAGGCAAATGACAAAAGTCACCAGGTATGATATGTAAACTTTCTTTGCAATTAGCGAACAAGATCTTAGTAATGAAAACATAAAAGAACTTCATCGGAAATTCATCCCATTGAGGGGACTTGCTGAGTTGAGGTCATAGGGGGGTAAGCCTCAGGTATATGTGAGGCGCTCTTGTTTCTTATTCCTGTCTGATTTAAGTGAGTCCATAGGGGGGCTGTGGTAAACACAGCAGGGACATGAACCTTCAGGAGAGGGAGAATGAGTGGCTGCTGTTCTACTTGGGCTTCACATAATGACCAACAAGCCCCCCTCCCTTTCTTCTCTACATACCAACTCCCTCTCCACCATCTATCCATCCATGCTCCACTTCTATAGGTTTGACCACTAAAGCCCTCATTCAACCTGAGAGAGTTCTCTCTTCCTTCTCGAGTTCAGCAGGTCCTTTTCAAGCTAGCTGGATGCATTCCCACTGTTTTATGGGAAGCATTGTGATCGCACAAGCTCTCTCAGGGGGGGACGGCACTTAGGAGCTGCTGATTTGATCTACTCTTCTTTCACAACGTTTCTCGAGGTTTCATCAAAACTTCCAGGACCACTCGCCATGGGAAGCCTCCGAGCAAATCAAATCCTCTGTGTCGTCGAAACGGCCATCGTGGTGCAACAAGAGAAGACACCTGATGTCGGGGGGGCGGTGGGATATAAGATTATAAGAGTTCCTCTTCACATCATGGCAGTCACATGAAAGCCATGGAACACTAAATATTCATCAACACTTGAAACACTTCTTCCAATATTTAGAGACCATTCTTTCCCGACAGACAGTTATCCTCATTTTAGTGAGCGACATGAACCACTGCAGATCCTTTGCAAGAGTTCAGTCATTTTAAAGAGGAATTAAATAATAAATGACCTGAATCAATCTCCTTTGGCAGGGTCTTTCACTCCAAAGAATTAAAGAGCCCTTTAACTTGCAAAGCCTTCTAATTATCACAAATCATCAACTCCGACGAAAAGTTTTCACCCAACTTGTAGTACTTAAACTGCTTTAGTTTTTACGACTTGCTTAATGATGCTTGATGCCTTAAATGCTTTTTATTATAGTACCAACATTAGCGTGACTTATTTTAATTTGTAATTTCCTATTTTTAGGCAACTTTAAATATGTTATGGAAATTCTTTTTTTTGTATCCAGCTTTTTCCAATGATCAAATTGTGAAACCGTCACGAAGCTTCTATATTTATTATCATTAGTGGTAATTCTTCGAACAAGTGACCTCAGAGGACGGTTCCTTTTGCACCAAGTCTCACAGGAAGGGAGGTTTTAAGGCCACAAGGAAATTGTTGACTGATTAGGGTCGAACAACAGTGTCAAGTTTTTCATGTTAATGTGTTCCCAGGCAGTAAAAAGCAAGCTCATTACACCTTCTAAACACTAGTTTAGAACTCAAACCTGGCACTAACTAAAGCGACATTCGAGAACCAACCCCCAAGTGGCCCAGCCTGCAGTCCAGGCCTGCTTGAATTGAATTAAATATCTCGGTTTGCAAGATATAAAAAAATGTTCATTAGTGATTTACTCAGTGCGCTCAACATTTCTTAATTTGAAAATAACAGATGTATCATCTTGTGAATGATTTAACATAAATGTTTCAAACATATAAAAAAAAAAAAATGCTCCTGCAGTCGTCGCTGTATCACAAGTGTCTTTTGCCGTATCATCCCCACATGATGACAGTGATAATTTGTTTTTTCTAATTGCGCATGGGAAACAAAATACGAAAGTCTTCAACGCTGGATGTTCCACTGAGGAAATGTTTGAATGAAAACAACAACCGAAACACAAATAGTCTGTGACACCGCAAATGTTTTTGCTGGAGTTTGTGGCAATTAAATCATCACAGGAGACTGTGCGGCAATGTTCCAAAGCCAGAGATAAATTGCTCCTAGACAGCAGTCTTCCCGAGGGTAGCTTTTAGCACAGCAATCAGCGTTTTGCAGCATGTTCGGACGCAAGCATTCATTTTAGAATCAAGTGTAAAGTATTTCCAGTGCATATATATATATATATATATATATATATATGCTAAAATAGGAATTCTGGAAGGAGGTCGAGATGGGGGCGAGTAAACAAAAAAATAATAAAAAATAAGGGAGAAACATATCACGCCCTTTATACAGTATGTGAGATGTGTGACGTTTTAGAAGTCAGGGGAGCAAAGCCTTGAGGGCATACAATCAATATTACATTTTCCATTGCCACCTTCATAGCTATTGTAAATGGCTTGTGTCAAAAATAATAACAGGTTGTATCAGGAACCTTGGGTTTGCAATTTTGCTCCGAGTGCTTGGAGGCCCGCGTTTGCTCTCTCTCCCTTCCTCCGGCACCGCTGGGTGTTAATGATGCTGTGGTGGCAGACACTTTTCACATTGCAGCTGACTTTTTTTTTTTCTTATGTCAAGATCATATTGCTCACTTCATCTCTTAAGTTCTGCCAGTACTGAGATAAGTTGGGTAAAAAATATTGTTCCTCTCAGACGAATATCTTTTTGTCTGCCCACTTTATGATGATCTTGACTTTTTTGACTTCACATAGACATTAAAGAGGAATGCATTAACAATGATTTACGGGAACAAAAAATGGAGCCAAATGTCAAAAGACACTTCAGTATTGAATTAATGATGTCAAATTCTCCTCTATAGCCTCCTCATTGGATAGACAAAAATTTCCAACACATTAAGTTCTGTTACAATCAGAAATGTCCCGCAAGACATAATGGTGTTTGTCCCCTGCCTGCTATGTGATAAATTAGTTTTAGCAGATACTGCTACAAAAATGTGCAAAAACCAAAAGTAATATGTCGTGACAGGATGCTGTTGTGGTCCATCATCACATCAACAGAATAGCCTAACAGCTTTTGTATGTGTGCTCCTTTTATTTCAGCTTCCAGCTTTTTTTTTTTTTTTACTGGGATGTCTCTGCTCTTATCTAAAGAGCAATCTGCAGGAAGTCACAGAGCTTATCTTAGCTAATTGTGGATATATTTGTGTGCGTGTCTTTGCACAAGAATTGGAGGTGGGTGGGGGGAGGGTGTCAAATGCTGCAGGATCCAGCAGAGCACGTCAGGGCATGAGTGGCAGGCGAGACTGACAGACACAATGCAAACGTCTGGCAGAAACAAACAACAGCAGCGCATACACAACAACGGCCATACAGAGAGTGACGGAATCACCCAGGGCATAGGTGACATTTAATCCATCCATCACATTCCGAGCCAAAAGGCAGATGTCAAGGTTGGTCAAACCTTGTGTGTATGCGCCGTTTGTGCGCTAAATGCAAATGTTTGGTTTGTTAGTGATATGATGTCACGGCACAGCAACAAAAGTGACTTTTAAAACAGATTTTTGATTGAATCTACATTTGTATCCCAGGCACATTTTCATTGCTGAGACACTTGTCAGTGGCTCGAGGCAACAAATACTGCTGTCCAATAAAAGGATGTGCAGCATCCAGTTGTGCCCAATGAGAGATGGCTTCAACGGGTGTCTTTAAGAGGTGATAAAAAGGTCTGTGACCTTCCCGAAATGAAAGACCCCTCCACCCCTCCTCCCCCATTTCTGATTTGTGAGCCAAAGCCATGGAAAGTGTTGTTGAAGGCAAAGCGAGTGGGTGGTCTGTCCCTGGGTTCATGCACCTTTCTCTGTACAAATAGTCCAAATTTACATCTTTTTAATGGCCTCCTGAGTGTACTGGCTGTTGTAAATCAAGAGAGGGGTTTTAACCTCTAGGATTCAGCAGGGGTTAATGCTAAGAGCAACGGTCACTGCTGTTTGGGGCTGAGGACCGAGCAAGTGGATGTCCTTGACAACCGCATGCTTCGGACCGTTGGAGGGCATATATGGCTTTGGGTCTGTTTTGGTTTACAGTTCATCAATAATTGAGTCCATTAGTGCAGTGTACTAATAAGCAAGTGAAACAAGCATTGGGATAATTTAAAGCATAGTTATTTATAATTTCTCTTAAAATTTGGAGTTTGACCTACAGTATTTTCCGCACTATAAGGCGCACCTAAAAACCTCAAATTTTCTCAAAAGCCGACAGTGCGCCTTATAATCAGGTGCGCCTTATTTGTGGACAAATATTGAGCCACTACAGCAGATGTGTCCAAAGTCCGGCCCGCGGGCCAAATGTATATATCTTATATATGGACAAAGTTTTAAAATGGGCCATTCATTGAAGGTGCGCCTTATAATCAGGTGCGCCTTATGCTGCGGAAAATACGATAATTTGGGAGAACTAGTACATATCTCAAAAGTTATACATATTTTGGATTTTTAACAGTGACTATATTGAAGCAATGCAACTCACGAGACTTCATTTCTGGGAATCTTGCACAAATCTCGTAAATTTACTTCAGATATAGACTCATTAATATCGGAATAAGGAGCCTGCAACCATTATTGACTAAATTAATGAAATGACAAATACCCGTGCAAGTTTTACCCTTTCCATCCTCCATTCATGTAGAATATACTTTGCCCATGGCATTTTCCTCTGCCATCATAAAGATCATTCACACATCGTGAAATCTCTGAGGTACCATCGTGAGCGGCACACCTGGTGGATCTCGGAAAGGCCATCAGAGCACCGGGAGAATTGGCTTTCCTCTAATTGAGATCCAGGCAGATGATTATCATTTGAATGTCTAATGACCATCTAAATGAGATCGCCTCTATAGTAAGAGTTCTATTTGACCATGACCTGCAGTTTCCCCAAGCATCTATTCCCCTGGCTTCAGATTATGTGACAGGAATATTAGAAATTCTCACGGCATGCCATCTCAAAAATCAATCGCTCTTTTTTACGGTAACACAGTCCCCCAAATCACAATTCACCAATTTTCCATGCAGTAGAAAATGTAGCCAGTTATCAATGCAACAGTTTCAAGACACTGAAAGGATTTGACTAACTACCGTATATAATTTCACTTGCGATTGATTCATTTTATCTAAGTGGCAATTTTTGACCCGTCAAACCGTAATTCCTTTTCGTCATTGCTTCATCAATGTTGATGGGGCTATTTCCGAGCCCATTCACCGAACAGGCGAAACATAGGTCTGACCTTATACAACAGCATAAAGCATTGCTTTCCTCGCCACCTCAACTCTCCATCCCAATCTATTGAAGATCAAATGAAGCTATCGATTACGCTCTCACAAATATGGCGAGCTGTGTGAGAATGACATCGCACTTAGAGATCATTGCATAAATGTATCCTAAATCACAAAAATGGAGGAGGGGTAGTTTGGAGTTGAGTGCTTGTGCATTCACTCAGAATTTAATCAATGGATAAAACTATCACATATCGATATTTCCTATGACAACTGCTTATCCAAGAGCTGGAAGACACTGGAGGCCTTTCGATCATCTTGCAGCTGAAAGGGCGAGTGAGATTGAGTGAGACACACGAATCTCTAATGGTGAATTAATACTGCATACAAAATTACTCCACTGCCACAACAGGGAAGATTCCATGTACAGCTTCTAGTAAATTTTGAGAGTATGACTTGGTGACTCTCATGCAATGGCAGCTAGTCTATATGGATCATCTCCTTGGTTGACCAGTGGAATAATCGGCATGAAAATAACGACAGTTTCATCTAAGAATTGCAAACAACCTATCTTTTTGCTTACTTATGCATCATAATGTTACCATACTGTAGTCAAGCAAGTCACCTTATTAACATCATGTGTAGACATTTATCGACCTGACTGCGATGGCGATCAATCTGTGGTAAGGAAAAACAATAATGCAGAGTTCATCCTCACACTGTCCAAACTCTCATGGGCATTTAACATTCGCCTTATACTGGCAGTAAACAACAACCTGAGGTTTAAATGCGTTAATATAAAATATTTTACAACACGTCCTGGTTGCTTATGTCA
The DNA here is from genome assembly GCF_059516105.1 of Syngnathus floridae. Classification (NCBI taxonomy): domain Eukaryota; kingdom Metazoa; phylum Chordata; class Actinopteri; order Syngnathiformes; family Syngnathidae; genus Syngnathus; species Syngnathus floridae. Next base: position 5,666,979 of record NC_142428.1, read on the forward strand.
TTGCGTACTATTTGATGCTGAATATGGTAATATCTTTGAACCTTTGACAATTCAATCAACTGATGAGAGTGGTCACATAATAAAGATGCCATTTTTCTCACTCAGCATAACGTGGAAATACGGAGCATATATTTGACCTAGCATCTGTCGGCGTAATAACATTAGCAGATGTATGCACTTGAACATACCATCACAAGAATGCCCTCACACCCACCAGCCTTTAAAACACAAACACTGTTGTGTTTACCTGCATCTGTGAGAATCAATAGAGTAAATATGTGGAATCAGCATCTGCGGAATGACAACCGTTATAAGCAGATGATTCCTTCACAGGATTTAAAAAAGCACCAGCCGGCTCACTCGTCAAATACTTTGATGTTTATTAAAATTGAATGGCAGGTAAAAGCGACAGGTCAGCATAAAAACAACACAAGCAAATGTAACGGGAGTGTGTTTGATTTATGCGCGTGGTCATCTGTGGCGTGTGTCTGCATGTGTGTATGCTTCCTTTGTGTGTTCAAATCAATGGTCATCCCCCTGATACAAGATGGTACCATAAATCATTGTTTGTTGATCACTTGTCACGAGGCAGTAGCCTTATGGCGTCCATCTAATTACTGCAGCTCACAGCCATGCTGGAAAAAAAAAAAAAGTTGCGTATGCCATGGAAAATTAAAGGCAGGTAGATTTCTAATAAATTTTATGGGCACTATTGAGGTTGCAGGAAGCAGCATTTTCTTTCAACTGCAAATTCGACTTTACCAGGCAATGTGTGCTGTAGAGAACAATTTAAACTTTGATGGGGCATATTTTTTTCTATTTAGTGTGTGAAGTAAAAAAAACAATCAAACATTTATATTATCATGTTTATGAACATTTGTGAGTCACATTATAAGAGGCTTTTAAAAATATTACAGGGTTGTATTTCATAATGTTGATTCCCTTCCCCTAATTTAAGGAATTTTGGATGCTCTTGGAAATAATCTTATGTTTAACTAAGGCAAAGGAAATTGCTCGAAGTTGGGTGATGAGGTCAGACAGGCTTCTAAGGGGCACTGAAGTGAGAAATCTAGTGAATTAGATATCAGTCACACGCCTGCAGTGTGCAAGGGTGACAGGAACAGATCAGCCCAGTGATCGAAATTGTAGCAACACAACTAAATCTCTTACTGCGTCCCTGCAATTGACTTGTATCTTTTCTTTTTTTTTTTTTAAACAAATTCAAGCACATCTTTATTGCCACTTTCCATCAAGTCCTCAGAGATTTTCTTGGACGGCAAACCTCTTGACATCTATGTTTGTGTCTTGTCGACAAACACTCGGTCCCTCAGTCAAATTGAAGCTGACATGGATGACTAACATTTTCTCTTTTTTTTTTTTTTTTTGCTTAAGAGCCAGGGGCCAACGTGACATTCAAAAAATCTTTCCCGTCATGACAAATTCTATGGAGTGACAATCTAACTGGTCAAGGTACACCACTGGCTTTTAGTGTCATTAACTTTTCAGCGGTGAGTGGGTTTCTGTGACCGTGGACAAAATTGCTCACAGCAATTACACGCTTGAAGCCGTCACTTAAAGAGGAGTATAGTTTCTGTAGTACGGCCTAATGAGAATATTAGTGAGTACTTTCAATGAGGGATCGAGCAGCTCGCAGTGATATGTATAAATGGGATCGTATGAGTCAGGAATATGCTGCACCAACTGGCCTTCATGTTAATTACTGCATTAGCCTTCCTAATTAACTAATCTGCACAGAGTCTAATAATTTACAAAATCACAGTGGCACCGTTTCTTGCCTCGGTCATTTCACCCCACTGATTCTCAATCACGCCCGGTTACATCTCGTTTATGCGTGATGAAACTTGTGTTAGCTTGAGGCTGAGCTTAACATGTTTAGCAGGAGCATATTACACTGAGGCCATGCAGGCTGCAACCTTTCATATACATTTGTTGACTTGGCATTCTTTGCATTCTATGGATTTCTTTGAAAGATATTTCGATGTCGATGAAAACCTGGAATACTCAGCCAAAGTTTGATTGTACCCCGTATAAAAGAAAATGTCAGGGAGAGAAGTGTAGGTCATCCAAAACATCAAGAAGCAGCAGGCCCACGTCTCAGGACTGCCTGTGGCCATTTGTAATGACCTACCGACATTCGTTCTCTGCCGGCTCAATCAAATGAATAACTCTGACCAGTCAGGGAAAAAGTAGCGAGTCAAGGTAAGTGTCCGTCTTGGTCGTGTTTGTGTGGATCAAGGATGAAGAGTGAGGCCACACGTCACATCTTTTCAGAGACAAGTGATCCCGCTGGCTATAAGCAATCACGTAAAAAGTCCCGCTGAAGTTTTGTCTGACAAATTTGTACACAGGCAATATGTTACGGACCTCCATATTACATTCCTGGAGCATGCAAAGTTGTCTCTGCAGCAACACTTTGATGGAGATCCATTAAAATCTACAAGTAGTTAATGGACTTTTTGGCAGCGCTTATCATTTTGCAGATGCAAGCCTTCGAGGGCATTACTGCCTTTTGCTAATTAGGGAGGTCAACCATCCATCATCCACTCCGGCATAATTTGTTACAGAATTGCTTAATGGCTGGATTAGAATCAACATGTCCGCTCTCTGGTGATTTAAAGTTTTTAACACAATGAGATACTTGGTGTTGGCCACTAGAACTACTCTTTAAATATTGATGTGGGTATTCTTTATTCTGGGCCTCACCCATTATTTTTATTTGGAAAACAAGCAATTTTAAGACAAGAACTGTTTTTTAATGTATAATAAAAATTGTATAAAATATATAAAATAATAAAAAATGTTATATATATATTCAATAAATAATGTAAAACAATAAAAATATATTATATATAGATATAAAAACAATGATTGACAAAAATATATTGTCAATAAACCAAGTTTCAAGGATGTATGCAGGTCAGCATCTGCTGACTAAATTAACAAGTGACACATCCATGTTAAGCACTCCATGCTTCCTGTGTGCTAATTATTTACTGATGCAGCAAAGGCGACCAGATGAAACCCAACATTCGCTTGAACTGTGAGGGGATGCCCTGGTGGTGTCACCTGGGTAACTTACAAGAAGATAGAAAGATAGGGAGGGGGCTGAGGGGGTTGCAGATTGCAGAATGAGGCGGGGCATGGTCAGATTGCCCTGGTGGAGAAGTTCACTGGTGAGTCAGGAAGGGAAGGAGGGAGGGAGAAGGGCGTTGCACAGCGGGAGGAACAGCGGCTGAGTATTAGATTTCAGATGCATATGAATGACCAACTGCTGGCTTTGCTCTAGCTTTAGGGGGAAATTGCATGGGCTCCCTTTGAGCTGCACTTTTGAATCTAGATTACTACTTTGCTTAATCCTGGTGTGGGCAGGTAGGGGGTCATGAATGTCTGTTACCGGTGCCATTAAAATGGAGACTTGCCGAGAGGTACTTTACTTCTTTTAAGTTGATTTTACAATATAGCTACAGTGACCAAAGCGCTCCAAATGAAGCCATTAGTTTGTGTTGAGAGCCTGTTGATTTATTTTTAGTTCATGCATCTTGCTAGGGGAACGACACCCACAAAAACCCAAGCATTGCTCTTTCTTGCTCTCTCTTGCACACTCACGCAATCTCGGTTCCAAGAGCGGGGGAGGAGGTATTGCTCTAGTCTTAAATCCATGCATCCGGGCAGATAGCCAAACAGACTTTCCTCAACAGCAAGCAATGAGAGCGCTGAACTGAAGTGATAAAGTACTACACAGTCCCTTTGATTAGTTGGCAAATACGTTATCTGTCCAAGTATAAATATAGACATTTACAAGGGAGTAATCAAATGATCAAAGCCGTTATCCCGAGTTGCAAAAAGTTGCGTGTTTTAGTAGGTTGCGAATGTTGCGTTCGCCAATGTTGGCCAGTCACCAAACCAGAATTGTGAACATTTTCAAAACTGGTACATCCATTGGAGGACGTTGTTCAAACATGGGTTGCGATAAGACCGGTTTTTGAAATTTTGATAATTTCTGGTTGACAATACAACAAAACCATTTTGCAAACTTGAACCAATGTGTCATCCAAACACTTTGTATTTCAACCTAAATGAATCATCTACAAAAAAAATCTCAGCCAGATTATGATATCATTCAGATTTTTCATCAACACAATCCATACAATTAATTCCATTATAAAACCCAAGTTTTTCCAATTTTCTCATTAGAAAGCAAGGCCATGCTCCCATTGCTGCTGCTACAGACAAATATCAAATGTTCAGTCACAATTAATTGCAAACACAGCTCTGCAAATCCCAAACTGAGCACAATCAGGCCAAGTGACTTTTATGATTGCTCTCTGAGCAAATGTCATTACAAAACGCCTCTAATTACACTGATCCCATTATTGAGGCATTTATGAAACGGTCTAGAAATTATTTGTTTTCTCCCGCAGTGTGCAGCGCAAACACAATTCTCAACCCCAAATCGGCAGAATGTCATCCGAGGGCCTCTGTGTAATTAATAGGATTACTCCGAGTTGAAAAGAGAAGCAGGTGCGCCTCCGGGTTCCTGCCCTCCCCTTACAGATAATTCACATGAGTGATGCACGACCTCCAGCGGCTCCCTACAGAAAACTGACCTTATCCCAATGAGATCTTCCCACACGTCAGAACATATTCGAGGAGGATTGATTGAACTGTTTGTTTCTGTGTCGACGAGACAATACCACCGCTTCAATCAACCCCCGACGACCCACTGAGTCTACTCCAAACTTCTCTACTTGTTACTAAATAATGAAAGTGCAATGTGAACAATTGGAAATGGGGGAATGTTCGCTTGCAGCTTGAGAAGAGACTTTTGAGCAGTTTGTTAGTTTGGGAGTCGATTACCGTAGATTCAAACGTGGCTAGTTTTTGTCAACATAAGCACAACATATATATTTAAAATTGATCGCTAAATCAACGATCCAGAGGTGGCTCATATACAGACAAGCACTCTTCCACTCGTAAAACATTTTGTTAAATAGACATAAAACGGTAAATTTCCTTTGGGATCAATATTCTCTAACGTATTATTTTTTAATAATAAGGCTTACGATGAGAGGGGGGTCTAGGTTACGATTTTCATAATATTGTAAAATGGGAAAAAAAAAATTGAGAACAGCTTTACTCACTAAAAGGTTCTCTACATTAGGGTCCATATTGCTTTTTGCTGAAACAGTGTCTTGTTGGCCATTTGGTTAACGTCAAAGCTGTTTTATAGCGGGTCTAAAAGCAAACATTTCTGATTGAATTCTATAAAAGGTGTGAAAGCAGGACATGTGTGTGAAGTGGTGGGCAAACGTGAGTAAGCCACAAGGAAAACAAAAGGAACAGAGCACTGCGTGTACATACAATATCACACAATCCAGCAATATTTACTCTACCACTGCTTTGCCCCACCAAGTCCAAATCGAAAGCCATCCGTTGGTGGACGTTGCTCAATGACGGTTTGAGATTATACTAGTTGATTTACCAAGTGACATCATAAACTGTGCATAAGGCGCTTTTCCCAGAGCTAAGAACTTTAGGACCTTAGAAATTGAGCTCCTGTGTATTTTATTGGTAGACTCTACTCGGGAGTACTACTTTTCTTTCTACTACTTTACTCCACCAATTCCGATAAAAAAATACCCCCAATCCGCAACCACCCCATCAGTTTTCCCTTCTTCACCCCCTTCCAATATGCACATGTGCATGCTCAATCTCGCAGGCTGCTCAGGCGCCATGTGGTGAATTGGGTCCTGGCCACCCCCTCCCCGTCCCACAAATGTGAAGGGATAGTGGATACCAATGCAGCAGATGGGGCTGATGCGCTCATCTCTGCCTCCGAGCACATCCACACCAAATGGATAGCCATCAACAGCAGCAGGAGGAGTCGCCCCAGGGCCAAGACTAGAGCAGAGGATACTGAGTCTAAGATGTGGCAATTTTACAGACAAATTCAGCGAGGGGGATGAATGGGCACTTTGAAGGTCCGATGGCTAAACATTCATGCCTTTCTCATTTGGATTCATGACTAGACTATTAAAGTGATATTTCGAGGCTTGTATAACTCATCGGACAGAAGGAACCGCTGTCAGTCAAGCAGACACGGCAGACAACAGGCCCGGGTACAATAAATCCTTCCGACTCGTAAATTAACCGACAGTAAGCAGGTTTAAATTTAGGTGAGCGCTGTTGTTATTGTCGTGAAGAAAGCACCAGCAGTATTCCCATAGCGATATTAGACAGCTCTTGGGGGAGGGGGGGGAGCCGATGTGGATCAACGATGACACAACATGGAATCTTACTGCACGGTGGCATAAGCTCAGCCATGATGTAATGCATCTGAGCTCACCGGATGAGAGTCAGCATGCAGGGAGAAGGAGGGGCGCTTTAGGAAGATGCGAGGGATACATAACAGGCTTTGTTATTAAGAGATTTAATAATAAAGAGGACGCTGTCGTAACATGTTTAAACGTTGGGTTCTTTTGGTGGTTTTTGTGTCGGGGATTTGCTTTTGACTTCAAAATGTAGATGAATGATTTAAAAGCTCATGGAATGGAAAATGACTTACTCGTGTCACCCCCCCGATGAATCGACCGCCGCATCTCTCGAGGATTTCAGATTCGCCCTTTTTATTTATTTAAGCAGGATATAGAAGGAAATTTCAACGGGTCACTAATTTCATTTCAACATGTAGCAGTGGCATTAGCTCTGAGCAGATATTTCAGAGGAACACAAAATCAATGTTGAGATTCTGCTGGGAATAGCCGAGGAACCCATTAGCAACTTTGACCAATAGGTCAGCTAAAGTAATAGCTGGATAAATGTTTTATTACAGATTTGCAAACCGACCTAATGGGGGGCCAGTACCTGCGCGGCCATGCATGGGAAATATTAATCATCGGATTCTATTGCCGTAATGAACACAAATCTCTCAGCAGCCTGAGATGCGTGGCTCGTATGATCTATTGGAGGCGGAGCTCTTCGGCCACGCCTCGGAGGAGACTGGAGGACGCATATGTGCAAAGACGTAAGCACTTAAAAGTTCATCATTTTACATTCTCTGACATTGTACTGTGACATCACTTTTGGAGGAGATGTTTTCTAATTACACCTAACTTATACCTATGACAACATCTCAAACATTTGTCTTTGCCATGTGGGGGGGATCTGCACATAAAGTGACGTATGGGTACTTTTAACAGTCACAAATCTTTATTTTGACCTCTAAAGAAGAACATATACTACATACGTATATATATGTGTGTGTGTATATTTGTATATATACGTGTGTGTATTATTCCTTATAAGTATTGGATCGCACAGATCCACTTTTAATTCTTTAATCCTCTGGCCACATTATCACAAATGTAATATATTTTTCATATTTTATATAATATACTATTTTCTCAGTCACATCTATTTTTTTCATTTTTATTTATATTTATTTTATTTCATTTTAAGTGTATTTTTCTTATGAGTGCAGCCCCCACCTTCCATTTAATATCATAACGCCATTCATTTTATCTGAATGCCACGTGCGGCGTCCACTGAATAATCGTTTTAAATCGTCTTTAGTTCCAAATGACACTCCCCAGTGATATTTTTAAGAATTAACAGATCGCTAGACTGAATTTCCACAGTGGAATTATGTTCTTAACAACACATTTTTATAGATTAGAAGACATCTGCCTGGAACAAGTGCAAATGTTTATCTCAGAGTGAACATATGTCAGATGTGGTGCTTTTTTTCTTTTTTTGCACATCTCTCAAGCGGCTCAGCGCTGAGCATGGAGCTACTTTTCTGAATGGAAGCCAGACACACTGAGTGCTCCCACATGCTGGGTAGGGGAGGGAAGAGGGTGGGGGAAGCGGCTCCTGTTTCCAGCTCCGTCTCCAAGGGGACCACCGAGCCCACCAATCGCGTCGCTGAGCGCCGGCAAGCGGGCGATTCAATTGTTTAAAGGCGCAGCAACCGCTTTCATGTTGTGGAAGTAAATCAGTTTCAAGACTGGAGTTAAGCACTTTTCTTTCGTTCCTTTTTTTTTTATTATTAAATGTGAAATCACATGTTATTTTGAGCCCATCCACTTCTCACAGCATCTGCCTAAATACAAACTAGGCCTCATACTGTTAACACATCCTTTTTCAAAACAAATAACACAGTTGTGTACATATACATATATTCACAAACTGAAAGGACAGTCTATGGTGGTAGGTTGTTATTTATTCCAAAAAAGATGACAGGTTCACACTCGGAATGTGAAGTAACTACTGCCCAGAACTTCCAACAAGGAAAACAAAAAAAGCCTCGGCATATAATTAAGTCATATTCCAAAAACCATTTGTTCTGCTTTTTATCAAACAGATTTCATATGAGACTCACATAAAAATAAACTGCTTTTTAAGTGCAAGAAATAAAAAATACAGGTTTATGGTTTATGATAAAAAAGAAGGCAGTCTTCAGTTTTAAAATAAAGTTTCATTTAATGAAACCGGAGTGTGGAATGTAGTTTTTTTTTTTTTGCTTGCTTTGACCACCACGGTATCACACATGCCCTTTTGCAGAAGTAATCGTCACGTCAACTGGTTTGCCCCCCCCCACCCTCACCCACCCCGATATTTCCAATAACATTCAAAAATGTGTTTGTATTTATCACACCACAGGCCATATGAACTTGTTTTGCATCAGTTCCAGCTGATTTGTTTTTATTCTTTGTCTGCCCGGACAGGCTTCAGCATCATAACATGAGAGGATGTCGACAGTGCACAAGTCTGTTCAAATTTTCCCATCACTTGCTACAATTGTTGATGGTCTGTTTCTTAAAGAGTATTATATTGCACAAAAAATGAGAGGGGCGAAAAAACAGTATGTGCCATAAAAATACCAAAAAAAAAAAAAAATCCAGTTTCACACCTGCGATCGGGACCCATCCACATATCACGAGTATGATATACATAAACTCCTAACTTTTACTATATTACAGTACATATACAATCTTGAAACTAGTTCCAGCTCTGAGGTATGTGTATCCCCCATGACGCCATTGTATTGTCTACAAATACTCAACAAATCTGCTCTACAACTGTACAAAAAAAACCTAGTTGAAAAATCACAAGGCATTTTTGATGCAAGTTTTAATTTAACTTAATCCTTAAAACCAGGACTCCCTTGCATGCGTAAAAACAAAACAAAAAAGGATAAAGGGAAGAAGTGCCTGAAACTCACTGAAAGCACAGTAAGAACATTCCCTTTTGACTGTACAAAAATATGCCTGAAAATATTATCTTACTTTTTCTTTTAAAAAGATGAGGTCTGTCATGTATCAAAATGTTTCCTCCACGTGTTGTGTGTACACTGCTGAGGTTTGTCGAATTTATCCAAACAAGGAGGAGGTAAACGGAACCGGTTACAAAAAACAAAAACATTTGATTTAGAAATTACAGAAACCGTGTGGGTTTTTTTTTTTTCGCTGATAAAGTAACATCCTGAACAGTTCACAGATTTGCTTCGAGTCAGTCCACAAGTTTCATCTCCCTGCAGTTTGTCTAAAAAGAGGATAAGATGCATAGAAGTCATGTTTTTCCCCCCTATGCAGCAGGGAAAATCCAGAAAACCCTGTCATGCTGCCAGATAATTTTTAAAAAAGTCTGCAGACTTGTGTTTGCTTTTATGTTTTTTTTGCTACCATCTTCTTAAGCATCTCAAACCTCACCTTGCCTCTTGGTCCTGAAACACAGGACCACCTTCCCCACCGAAAAGGAGGGAGGCAGGGTCTTTAGGGACAACTTGATCAGGACAAACGCATCAGTGAATTTCTCTCCTCTGAATTATTACTTTTTTTTTTTTAAACTCAGTATGTAAAGACCAGGTCTGAAAAGTTGGCCTCCAGCCAGTCCCCTGCGATCATCTCACTGAGTTCAGGCGTGCAATAGTCTGGGAACTCAAAGTGAGAGCCCAGGCTGCCCTCGCTGAACGAGTCCAGATCTTTATCCACAAGGGACAACGACAGGTTCCCTGAATTGGGGTTGCCCAGCTCCGAGCCAGAGGCGCTGGAGGCGAAATTCAAACTAAAGTCAAACAGCAAATCGTCCGCGTCCTCGCCGGAGGAGGAGCTGCTGGATGAGGAAGAAGAGGAGGAGGACGTGGAGACCGACCTGGAGGATGCTGGTGAGAGGGAAGCAGCATGCAATGTGCTCTGCTTGGAAATGTTCTTGATGTTGTAAAAGAGTCTGTTGGTGGTGCCGGTGGTGCTGGTAGCTGAGCCGCGCATCTCCTCGTACATGCTCGCCCCCTCCGACTCGGCCGAGGAGCTCAGCGTGGGGCTGGCGGGCACTTTGGCGACGTTGTACGGCCTCAGGCGCTCCTCCTTAATCCCCGCGACCCGGTGGTGGTGGCGGTGCATGTGGTGATGCATATGGTAGTCCTCCTCGTAGTCATCGTCGTCCTCCTCCTCATCGCTGGGCTCGCTCTTGATCACTTTGGCCGCCTTGAAAGCCGAGAACACCCCGCTGCACTCGTCCGCGTAACCGTGCGAGGACTTGGGACCGCTCTTGGTCTTAATCTTGCTGCACTTCTTGCTCGGGGTCTTTGCCATTTTGCCGCACTTCTCCGGCGACGGCGCCGACTTGGAGCTGTCGAGCTTTGGTTTCTTCTTGGGTCTGTACTTGTAGTCGGGGTAGTCGGCCATGTGTTTGAGCCGGAGCCGCTCCGCCTCCCGAATGAAGGGGATCTTCTCGCTGTCCTTCAGCATCTTCCACCGCTTGCCGAGCCGCTTGGAGATCTCGGCGTTGTGCATGTCCGGTGATTGCTCCATGATCTTTCTCCGCTCGATCTTGGACCACACCATGAACGCGTTCATGGGTCTCTTGATGTGGCCCGTGGCGGTCTTGCACCAGTCCGGGTTGATGGCCACCGGGCTGCACGCCATAAATTCACTCTCCTCCGAGTCCGTCGCCTCCCGTGACATGCTCCCGTCCGTCTCGCTGTTGTCGGTGTGTTGCACCATGGTGCCACCCCAACGTCTCTCAACACTTGGTCAGCCCCGGCTGCGTCCTCTGTTTTTTCCTCTCTATTTCCCCTTACTCTGGTGTCTGGGCACCGGTCTTTTTTAAAGCGTCCAAACGCGCGCGTCTCAAGCTCTGCACTCTTTTTGCAGACTTCCAAACTGCCTTCTTAACTAGTTATCGGCTTTTTTCGTGCCGTTGCGTCATGGTGCGCCGTCCAATCAAGTCGCTTGCACTCCGCCCAACAGACTCCATCCAAGACTCCTCTTAACCCTTTTAGTCCTCCCCGTCGGAGTGGGGGATGAGGAGGAGGAGGAGAAGAAGGGGGAGGAGGAGAAGAAGAGGGGGGTTGGTGGGGCTACGCTGTGTCTGGGCCAACACTTCGGCACAGACGAGATGACCATCGTGCAGCCTAGTGCGTAAAAGTGCGTCTGTGGGCTGGGGGTGCGGTTGAATACCTTTTTATTTTAGTTATTTAATAGTAAATCTATAAGACGGTTATGCAGATGTTTGTTCAGCAACGAGATGTGATTATTTGCTTTTTTCTGCTTCCTCTCCCTCAGGTTGGATACTGAAGGTGGCGCTTGGACACTGTTGCAGACGCTTGGATGCGCTGAATGCGTAATGCCCGTCTACGCGCCTGGCTAGTTCGAAAAAAAAAAAAAAATCGGAACCCTAGCGTTATTTGTTATCTTGGATATCAGCTCCCCTAAGATGCATCTAACCAAGTGTTATTGTCCCAGCTAATCTATTTTGGTGACGTTTCTTTTCCTGTTTGTGTGTGTGTGTGCGCGCGCGTCTGTATCAGAGGGAAAGAAGTAGGTCAGTAGTACAGTATCTTTCCAGGTCGTTTTTTTTTTTCTCCTTCCCAAAAGTATTGCATGTAACATTGTATTTGCACATTTTAATTAAGTAAGAATATAGGTCAAATAAATACGAGTATATGCTTTGATTTAAATATGGATTAATATGCATGTGGTGAGTTAAAGCATGCAAACAGAATGGTATCCCAGTTTGACGACTCTAATTTTGATCTGCATTATCATAGCTCAATTTTTGTCATCGGCGTATATGAATTGAAACCAGGTAAACAAGATAAAATCTAATAATTTACAAGACTTTACAAGACTCTCTGGGCTGGCGAGATGAAAGCTAAACTTCTCAAAGGTGTGCAATGGTAAATTGTAACAGCATTTCAGGAAAAGATCATACTTCAAACACACATCCCACATGAAGGGGGAATATCCAGCACAAAAGAATAATAATAAAAAAAAAATCAATGCAATCGTGAAGCCTTGCCCATACGTATGCATATGACCTGTTGACATTTGCTGTGTCAAGAGTGAGCAGCATCTAGGTAGCTACTCTTGTACCCCACCCTTCCTCCATCCCGTGTCTGCAGGCCCTGGGTGGTAGCCAGGCAGCACCGGGCCCCTCTCTTTTCTCTCTGCTTCGTCCCCTAGAGGGCAATCACTTACCCTTTTGAAACCCTCCCCCCACATACACCCTGCCACCTTATTTCCCCCAGCTGGGGTTTAGGAGTGTCTCTACCAAGGTAGTCAGCGAGAGCATAGCAAGGGAGGGGTGTGGCCTATGGACGGAAGGGGGGCTGCATCATGGCAGAAAGATGCTGAGATCGTTTTCAGTTTCTGCCTCTCGGATACAGAAAAGGCTGCGATGATTCATAATGATGCTGCTGGTAGAGCTTCATCCGATTTTTCATTTATTGTGATATTTTCTGCTGTTTTAGTTATATGATTTGTAAACTGCAACTGTGAAAGCACTATATTAATAAATATGTATTATTTTTAGAAGGGTAGTTCAAATCATGGTTACAAGGGCATTCTGGTTCAATTCAGTCTTATTAAATAACCAAAAGATAAGGATCAGGCAAAATGAGTAAAGGACCTTTTGTGATTGCTTCCCTTGCCTTATCTCTTCATGATGCTTCCAGGCTGGACACATGAATCACCAGCCCGCTTAATGATGAGCATGCAGGGTGGCTGTCCTGCTCATTAGCATGGCTCATTATTGGCTGTGAATGAGGTGTGGTGTCAGCTCATGCAGCCCCTATGAGTCATCTTTGGGAGGGGCTGGTCGCCATGTCTGCCTCTCGCGAGGCAACCCCACCCACGTCAGAGCCCATCCCCCTTCTTGTTTCACCCACCTGACTGCCTCTACGATCAGACTGAAAGGAATAGTGAGGTGTCATTCCAACGAAAATATACAGAGAAAATCTCGTGTCCAAAATGCTGATTCAAATGGCAAAATTGATGTGAAAAAAAACATTTTAGTCCAATGTATGGAATAATTTTCTTAGCAAATCTTCCTCCAAGTGTGATTTCTGCTACACCCCATTCCCATTGCACCCCCTCAAGGCTGACGCTTAAATGCTTATTTGCTGCCTCGTGTCAAGGGAGAGGACTTTTTATTCTAGAGCGATGGAGTGTTGAATTAAGTGATGGTTTTCATGTAGAAGCATTGAAAGAGGGTTTTAGGGAAGGGAGGGGGAAAAAGCAAAACAATTCTCTTTGCATTGCTTATCTTAAAGCCCCCTGAAAGCAGCTGCTGCACTCACAAAGGGCCAGTGAAGCGTTAGATCAATACTAACCCTGGCTGGAGGCTATCTGATGTTCAAAATGCATGGATCCGTCTCCTCTACATAGCCCTGAGACAGGTGTGGACTTCTGGAAGCCACTATCTGATGGCCTCACAATGGGCGAGTGGGGGTACAGAGGTGGGGAGGTAGCGTATAAAAACGCAAATTGACTTTTCAGTTGACACATTCTTGGGTATCCTGTGTGCTCAGGTTACAATGTTTATTGTCCACACCGTCAAGTGTCGTTTCTCATGGTGGACTCACTTCGCACTTGCCTTGTGTTTGAATTTGTGTAACAAGTTCCAGAATTTAAACCGCAGCAGAAGGTAAATTGCTTCTCCTGTACAGCACATTCGCAGGAACCCAATCTAGTCTTATAAATGTGATGATTTAAAGTTCACGAGTCAGTTGCCACGGCCTCTGCCCGTGTCTTCGAGATGTCACTAAAAGTGCTTCGCTGCCTGCCTGTCACTTTATGATCTCATTCCTCACACTGTCTCCCTTGCTCCCTTTTTTTTTTGCAGATAATACAAATGAGGAACAGTTGGGGAACTTGTTGTTGCACCACTTGAGTGTTTGCAGCCTTTGGGCCATTTTTAATCCTCCCTTCACCGACCCCCAACTCCTCACTCTTAGCGTTTTGCATCAGTGATTCAATGCAAATGGTTCTCCCAGGTGTCAGGTTCTTTGTTGACCTCCTTGATGTGGCCTCTGTGTCTCAAAAGCCTGATGCTTAGCAGATACTTGAGAGTAGAGTAGCTTGTCGTGAATGTAAACAGTTGATGCTTGAACACTGTGCCGGAATGCAAGTGTCGCAGACAGCCAATAAGAATAAACGACTCGCGACAAAGCTTCTTTGCATTCGCCCTGCTCGGTAGTCAGCTCCAGCGTAGGAAGCGCCACTCGCATCAAAATGTTATTTCTAGAGGTAGGTATCATGTCCCAGTGAAGGAATGGTACATTCGTACGTCAACGATAGACGGACACTTTGCGGACTAAGAATAAGGTGTGAAAAAGTACAAAAAAAATGACAGACTGAGGACGGACGGAAGTGCTTTTTTGTTCGTCTGCATCAATAACTAGGTCAAGTACCGACAAACCTCTCAGTCCGTCTAACGGACCGTTTCGGCACACCAACATGCTGGAACGATTTTCAGTTTCCAAAGGACAAACGATGGACGAACAGACGGAGCAATGACGGACGAAGAAGTTAGAACGGACCATTAAATTTGGTAAAAAATTCAAACCCAGAACATCTTGACTAAGAAGCAGACACAATCGCCCCAATTTTGATCCCTACCAGGAAAACTGAGCTTCTTCACAATTTTCTTCTTTGTTTTTCTATATTTAGGTAGCACCATAACTCTAGCATATCCTAAACTACTAGTCATGAGAAAATTCAACATAAATATTATGGCACTCAAGTGAATCTTTAACTAAATAAAGAGACTGAATATAACACTTAAAATCCAGTCTCTTTATAAAGGCGACAAGTGTTTGACTGCTCTGTAAGAAAGCATGATAAATATTTCCTGTATTTTTCTGCTGCTAAACCCACAACGCCAAGAAAGCACAGTGGTCAGAACAGGATGACATCATCTTGCAGCTAACACTGTACATGTTCCCTAGTAATCATATCGCCGCGTCATCCCAGACCATTTCAATTCTTTAATTATATAGCAGCACCGCTGGCGACATGGAAATGTTGTTTACCATCCGAGTCCAGCACTCCTCAGGTTGTATTGTACATTGTGTCTTGTGTTAATAAACTTGCAGAGGAAGAGCCCTCCAGGCACTTTGCAGGCCTCGTAATGAGAGTGTGTTTAGTCTGGAGACCGTGTGCGACTAATGCTGATGGATCGTGTGGCTGCCGGTCCAGTTTTGTCCTCTTTCGCACACTGGAGGACACAATTGGCGGGTGGGGGATGAAGAAAAGTTTCATTTGCAAGTCTATAAAATGTGTGTCAGTCTACAAGAAGATAATTTACATGTTAATGAAGGATCGCTCATTCAAAGTGTAATTGCACAAATTGCAGCGAATAGTGGCTGAGCTTCTATGTAATTCAAAGGGAAACAAATATATAAAAATATATAATAATAAAAAATACACACACAGACACATTCACTCATCTTAAATTGTTTTTGCCAAATAGATATTTCGTGGAATCCTGCGTTCTCTCTACTGGGTGTCCTTATTATTATGAATTCAAAGTAAAAAATGATTTGCAATGGATTTGTTGACCATATTTCACAACTAAGCTCTAACAAGAAACACAGGGCCACGTGCGTTTGCTTTCCTGCTGGCTAGCTCAGACTTGCCCCTTTCCCGAGATAAGATAGTGTTGACTGCAGGCCGGTGTGTGCGGTGACTAGCGAGGAGAAGCAGTGGGGGGGCCTCGGCTGTGCTTAGTCACCCTCAGCCGCATCCTGTGCTCTGAAGTTTTACTGGTTTATGATCTTTGCACCATCCTAAGAATAGTGACAGTTCAAAGCAGCATGACAAATTGAGAATCCATGCCCTGTGGACCTCTTCATTATGAGCTGCTGGGTTGAGCCTAAATTCAAATCAGGGATTGTTTTTAAGGTTAAGGTGAACTTTTAACGTGTTTGCAAAATGGGAAGGAGGGGAGTTCTGTTTATGATTGTGCAAATTGGATTCCTGTTAACCTTTTTTTTTAATCTTCCATGAAAACGACAGAAGGTTAGATACCTGATACTCAATAAATTATACCGGACACAACCTGCAGGTTTAAGGAAAGATCTCTCATTTGCTAAATATGACCATGCAATATAATTCTTGATACAAATTTATGATATACATCCTAAACTAAAGTATTGTTTTGGAATCAACTCATTCAGATTATGCTCAATATATTTTTAATTAAAATGAGAAACCTCGAAGCAACGAAAAAGCTTACTAGACAATAGTCAAAGACATTTCTTCAAGTTGTAACACAGTCGTGCAAATCTGGCGCATTTATCAGGCTTTACCCTCCAAAACAAAAACAAGACGAAACCGACTCACAAAGAGACAAACACTTGAAGCGAATCTGAGCATTCAGTCATGTTTGAACAGTGACCAGATAAGATAGCTCAAAGTTATCAGCGTGAGATGAATTCCCAGAGGACTCCCCTGGAGGAGTTTCATCAACGTAGTGTGAGGAGGAAAATCAATTCCTCAAACCACATGGTGACAAATAACCACCTAAAACCAAGGAGGAATTAGTCTCACCCTCAAAGGCTCCATTCCGTTGAGGAATGGAAAGATGTAAAGGACAATCATTCCAGCAGCGCGGCACGTAAACACGGAGCAAGTTTGTAAACATCATCATACTCATGTGGGTCAGAATGAAAACAGTCACCAGGAGTCGACGAGGTGGTCGCACACCATTTTACAAGAATGCCTGGCTAAGTTTGTTGTCTAAAGAAAGACAACATTCAACCCTTGCATTCCCAAATTTGCCCATTTGCAAATTTTTATCCATTTTCTGGAGGGAGGGGGAGATGGCAACTATCACCGATTATTTACTGAAAATTATCTGCTTTAGCAATAAAAGTATTCCTTGATGTTAAGGAAGTAAGGAGTTGAATAGTTCAGAGCATTTAAAAAAAAATACTTTCCTGTAGCCGTTCAAGGAAATTTAGTAAAATAGCTAAAAGAAGTCCATCCATCCCATTTTTCTTATTTATAGCTCCAAAATTACAAATGCACACTATTTTTTCTTTCTATGAACTGACTCTCTTGCCCTTTCCTTCACGTCTCCTCTTGAAATATTCGACAGGCTTCAAGAAAGACTTTCATAAATGTGCCCTTTTTTTTGTTGTTGCTAAATCCTCCATATCCTCTGAACGAGCCTAACGCTATCTGTGAGCCAGCAGTAAAGGTCAGTGGAGGAGACTGGGGGATAGTGTGAGGCTAAGATGTGTGCATGGCAGAGCATTTAACAACTAGGGATCAATAATGGAAGGTAATGTGTCATCGCAATCACACTTCCTGACGTGGGTGTCGTAGAGTTTCGTGCTTCCTTCAGACGGCTTTGATGTTTGCATGTCAAAGATCAATATTTTTTTTTTGTCTTTCTATGAGCAAGGTAGGTTTGAAAGTATGATTTTTTTTTTTTAGAAGCAAGACAGTTCTGTCAATTAAAATAAAAGTTTTTTTTAAATAAAAGAATAATAGAAAAGATAAACACAGTCAAGTAAGCACCGGGGCCGATTATCTCGTCTTTATTTCCAACATTTGTGCAGCGATACTAATCTAATTACAAGTGTCTGTCACGCATACATGACGATTCACTTTAACAAGGTGCACTTTTTTTTTTTTTTCTCCGCCACCCTTCAAACTCATAGCGTTGTTGGCAAATGAAAATACATGAGAAGCTCTTGTGAAACCGACAAGGCCTAACAAGGAAAAGAGAACAAGTCTCAGCACTTTTGATCAGTTTCTGTTGTGACTCGTTCCTTCTATCGAAACACGCATCGGTGATACAATATTAGATTTCACATAAATCTCGGATGGAAGCAACACGTAATTAGCATCTTGTTAATCGAAGGGAGTCATTACAGTCTATGATAGTAGACTACATTTTTTGCTAGCACCAACATAATGATTCTCCTCACCCTAATTGTATTTTCTATATGAAGCGCCTCGTCTTTCTTTTAACAAGAAATTGTGAAAAACATCCTGAGGCAATTTTTTTTTTAACTACTTTTAGCTAACAAGATGACTGCATAAATATTACATGCGGCTCTGCCTGCAGTATACTTTTTAATTTATATATTTATAGATGTAGAAAACTTTCAGAAGCATACAAGACAATTATAATCGGCTTCAAACTAACTCCCGGCTATACCATGATGACCCCAGTGATCTTTGACTGTCATTGTCTTTCCAATAGCGGAATAATCTGACTGTTTTGCTCAAAGCACCCGGAAGACCAGTACCTTAATCATAGCTAATCCCTGCAAGCAAGCAAGACACGTCTTAGAGTGGAGGGGGTGTGGGTTGTGGGGGGTGTATAGGATGGACACATCACCCCAATTAGCAGATGCTTTAGCTTTAAAACCAAGTCATTAGGATCCCATAACCTCCTTGTCATTCAGAGTTTCTGCTTCAGCCTTGAGACTCCGACAGTCTCGTGTATTCGTTTATGAGCAGATGCATAACGACAGAAAAAGACATGAAAGGGATAATTGTATTGCATGACAGTGTCTAACATGAATATCCTCTGGGCGTAAATGAGGTAGAGCAGGCACAGTTGTAAAATGGCCAAATATATTTTATTCCAGTTTATTTTGATGAATTGTTATTAAATCTCAGCAAGTTCAAATGTCTGTCAGGTTTGTGGATTATTTTACAAGAGGACTCCTGTTGCCGTAGTGACACTAGTTTTCCGTTATTTAATACTCAACTAAATTCTGAAAGGAACAAATTTGCAGGGAATCTTTGTAGGTGTGTGCGGGCAGAGAGGTCAAAGTATTAAAGGCGCAGCCATTAAGACAAGCCACAATAAGATGAGGGTCAGGGATGAAGTTGAATGACAGCTCAGGATGAATATAATTTAAATGGCCGCGATAAAGACGGGTTCAAACGTTAAAAATCGGAATAATAATGCTTGCCTGCACCTACATATTTTCATTCTTTGCTCCATTCTAGAAGCGAGAGGTCAGATAAAAAGGAGGACAATGACCAAGCTGGTGAGATTGATGGCGAGAATGAACAACCGAGCAAAATCTCGACTCAATCAAATCCATTCGCCGTTAATGAAAAAAAAGAGGGGGACCGTACTGTAAATCATCTTATGGTCTCATATATTAGCGGTAATGAATTCACGCTGCCACGTTTAACCTTAGTTTTGCAATTCATTATTTTTGAGATTAACAAGGGAGGGAACTTAAGTGAACTGTCTGCGGGGAATTACAGCGAAGGCCTTGTTGTCAATCAAGGATTGTGTTCCCATGTCTTTCATTAGGCTCTGAGGAATTAAATAAGACTTTCTTCTAATGGCGGATGGCTCTCCCTATTTAACGCTCCTCTTCTTCTCCCAAGATGGTTAACTCTTCATTACCCAAATTAAAGGCATCCATCTCCGTTGGCTCCTGCCACATTGCTTTGACCTCTACCTGTCAAACTTTTCATACGAACGCTTGAGTGATGGATGATAGCCCCTGTACTATTGTCAAAATCACCCAGTGACTGTCCAACCCTTTCTGATCCATTCTATCCATCTCCCCAGGCTACATGCCGCCAGCCGCGATTTAACAATGAAGCCGAGGTGCTAAATTACTCTCCAAGAAATTAGAAACTACCTTTTAATTATATGCCTGGGAGTGTTTCAAAAGTTCAGAAGATCACTGCCAAAAGCTTTTAACTCGACTTTGTGTGCGCTGATCGTTTATATTCCTTAGGCGTGCTATTTCAAGGGTCGCTCGACATGCCGAAGGCTGAGCGGTGAGTTTGAGAAACCATTGGGAATAGGTTAGAGAAACATCTGAAGGACATCCATGTTATACGATGTTGAAAAATGCTGCCATGTTATAGTTATATAACCGTTAATGACATATTTAATGACAATGATGATTTAAATCAGGGGAGCATTTATGTATGCAAAGTCTTTCAATGGTAGTTTTTTCAATTATTATAATTAATCAATTAATTATATATACATATATATATATATATATATATATATAATTATAATATATATAGATATACTCAATAAAAACTCATTAAAAATTAGATCATCATTGTGTAAATATAACTGTAAAATAATTATAAAAAGCGAATAACCTGACATTTCTTGGCACAGCTCTGATCAGTCGATATGTGTTTGGCAAGGTACTTAAATGTCCGCACAGTCTTTGCTTACAAAGGAAGTGCAGGTCCTCTCAAATCCTCCCTATATTTCCTCCCCTTTTTGCATCACTTTGAGACACATGCGAGTGTTCAAACACATGCCAAACATCATACATAAAACATGATATAAGTGGTCCTGTTCTTGTCTGACCTCTTGTCCTCTTGCGTTTCTTGCGGGCAGATGTAGATAAAGCTCCAGACACACCTCAGTTCCTGAGAGGAGAGTTATGGCTTCCTGGGAGAGGCAACGCCATCCCCACGGAGCCCCGAAGAGTTGGACAGCTCCCTATGGTTAAGGTGCATTTCTAACTTGGCCTCCCCTTCTCACTTTGAGATGCTTCGTGTACCTGTCAAAAGGTCAAAAGGGGACTCCGGGTGCAGACAGCAAGATGGTGTCGGTGTGTCCGGATGTTTTTGCGGGTGTGAGCGAGAGACTCCCCTCCAAGCGCATTCCCACTACCCCATGTGACAGATGCCAGGCTGTTTATGTGTGAGGTGGAGGAGTGCTGGGTGGGCAGGTGGGCAGATGCATTTGTTTGCAAGTGCATGTGTGAAAGGAAGTGTCTGTGCCTTGTATGTGTGTATCATGCCAGAAGCTGCACTTGTCAAGAGAATGCAGGCGCACGCTTGAAAGCATTTGCATACATGAGCATACAGTTTGTCATGCATCTTCATTCCCTTGGTTTAATTTAAGAGATTTTTTTGGTGAAGGCCGCAACCAAAATAAAACCAACCCGTCATATCAGCCACTACGCAAATGATGAGCTCATCATTAGAATCCATAACCGGTTCCGTCTTATTCAAGATTATAACTCAATCGCTCAATCACACTTAGGTAATAGTTTAATCACAGAGTGGTCAATAGGAGTCGACACGAGACTAATTATAAATCTGGGGTGACTTCAACTCATTGTTCTTTCTTGATGGCGGCTGGAGCGAGAGGAGATTTTGTAGGATGAGTGACAGCTCTACTGAAGCAAGGATAATCATGGTGCTATGTGCTAAAACTACCCCCACCACCCCTCCCTCTTCCAATAACCCATCCAGAGATCAAACTCAATATAGCGCTCTCCTTGATTAAAACGTTTAATTATATGTATCACCTTGCAATACACACCTTAAGATAAAAACTCGAATGCATAATTTGTGGTCCGTTATATTAGTTGGTTGTGTTTTCAAACATTTCCATTTTGTGCTAGTTGTTGTGTGAACAAAAGCAGCAAAGCGGTTAAACAGCTTTTTTAAAAAGGTCATTCCGATGCCAGCAAGAGACAATAAAAAATAAATTGAGACTCTCATTCATTGACTCATTCATGATGACAATGTCATAAAAAAATTGCCGTAATTTCAATAACAAGTGATTTCAACTAAATTCAAAGGCTTTTTAAGTGACTTGTGTCATTTCCAACTAATTACAGAGTATTTTTCTTTGACATCCTCCCAAATTCTTCAGAAAACCAGCTGAGAAGTTGACTGTTGGGTATTCCTCTACAGATTTTCCCCTAATAAAGGCTTTCTATTTGTTAAAGTGATTTGACAGGAAAGTAAAAACACACACAAAAAAAGATATTCCGCAAATTGTGGCAAATAGACACAATCCGTTGAGTATATCAGTTGCCGTAATGTGTCTTGAAGGTTCTTCACTAAGCCTTTCTCATCAGGTTAGCGGACAATCGTGCTTTTTAAAGCACAGTCTTGGCTCGCGGTTGGAAACAGGAAAGAACAGCAGTCTCCTATTACGACTTCTTCACCAGCACTTGGGAAGGAAGCGAACAGCGGTCTGCCACCGTTACAGTTTCACTCAAACGCACACAAGTCAAAAGCAGTCTTGACTCATGGTTGGAAACAGGAATCAAACGGTGATTACACACCGCAAAAGAATCTGGTCCTGTTGTTCGTATACAAAGTAGCTTTTTGAATTTGTAAGTTGTCAGATGAAGTGAAGATAATTTGTCCTGGTGAAACAGTAGAATTTCACACAGCTTGGAAAAAGAGATTTTCCTCTGTATCACTCTTCTGTGTGAAAGGCACCGAGGGTGCGAAGGTGACTTGGCTATTTCCTGATTTTTTGAAACCTAACTGAGGCAGGAAGGCGTCAGCGTGAAAGGAAATAGTGGAAAACCCGAATGGCGGTGCGAAGTTTAACACCTGGCAATCATTTACAACGTACACTTGTGTTGAACGTAATTCCAAGATCGTACTTGACGCTAGCTCTCATGTGCTCATGCATAAGATTCCCTGAATGCGGAATTTTATGTTGCGGCAATATTCCGTTTTTTTATGAAAGGCACAAGCTGGTAAATGCTGAGTTTCTGGGCTTGATGGACTTGGGATTTGCAACTTGAAGTTCGGAAGGGTCACAATATACCCAGCATGACTCGGGAGTCCTGTAAAGATGGCAGATTGCAGTCAATCACCTTCTCAGTGGCGTGAATGATACACTGCAGTCTGCCCTTGTCCTTGGCAGAGGCTTGAGACTACCAGATGGTGATGGAGGAGGCGGTGAGGATGGAAGTGCACCATCATCTCTGAATCTTAGCGATAATGATAAAACATGGAGTTCTTTTGGAAGAGGGCACAATTATTCTAAATTTTAATGTAATACCTTTCAAAGAATTCACAATCTATAACTTTAAAATATGTAGAATTCAGATTACTTCTAACCATTATCGGTTCTGCCACAATGGTCCAAGCTCAATTTGGTTTTCTTTCAAAACATTTCCAATTTAGGTCGATTATATTCGGTATAATTAGATCCGGAGTCCGTCACCACAATATCTTTATTAACTGTATGTTTGAAGTATGATTTCATCTTGATTGTAACTTTATGAATCTAACTTGCAACTCTACCATGTAGCGGTTTACATTTTCACTCAGTGAGGCTTTTTGGAAAATAGCACAAACAGATGGACTCAAATGGTGAATTGTTTTGTTCACAAAAAAGCTAAAAGCTATGTTATTTTGAGTCTGATCAACCCCAAGTCCATAGAACCATAGTAGAATCAATTACATTAACATTATAACTGTAATGTAAAAATAAAAACTCATCTGATACTACTTCTAATAATATTTTACAATTATGAAAAATATCAAACATTTCAATTTGGTTCAACTGCAAATTGTATAACTTATGGAAAGTTTAAACTTCAATGCACCACTGTTTCTCATCAACTAGTGGAAAACTGTTGGTTGAAACAAACTTAACAGTTGAACTCGAAACATCTGAAAAGCTCCACTAAAAGTCTAACAATGACATTTATAAGTTAAATATTTGCAAAACCCCAAAGACAGACACTATGGGGGAGCCAAAGCATTGACTTATGGGAGACATGTTTTTCCTTTCTTGTATCCTGTTTAAGCTTTAATTCCTCGGACCAGGTTGAGAGGAATGAGGTTCTGCCTTTATGTACCAAGTATACGGATTCTGGGGATTCCCAGCTTGACTGTTTATTTTGCTGGACGTTGAACAGGATGTGAGGTTCACATCTGTGGAGAAACGGGGGCACAAAAATGAAGGAGATAAATGATGAAAGGAAAACAGTCCCGGTGAAGCTGTCTATTTTTTTCCCCTTGAACATCTACCGAAGATTAGATCCAGCCTTCACTCAGACAAACTCTGTTACACATTTATTTAGCAGCATTTATGTCGACAATCCTTTCCAAGAGTGAGCACCAGATTAGACAGGAGAAGAATTCAACGTCATTCCTCGGAAGAACGGTAATGGCTTCTCATTTACACTAAGGGGAAAAAAAGTCACACTAACCAGCTCCTGTCATTAAAATAGTGAGGGGGAGAGCAGAAGCAAAGGAGAAGGTGTGTGTGTGTATGCATGTGTGTGCATGAGAGGTTGATTGAGGGCAGAGCTGTCACGCTTGCTAATGTGGAAGCTAAGCCACAGAGCCCCCAGCCCCAGGCGGGCAGATGGTGGGGTGGGCAGAGTAGGGTGAGGGTCCCCTATCTCTAATTCTCAGCTGCACTTGTAAGATATGCACTATGTATGAAATGTGTTGGCAAGGATCCATGTCCTTCAACTCCCTGCGCTCGCCCCCTCCCTCCCCTCTACAGAACTCACCAACCTCACCCCATAGCAGCTCCACCCTAGCCAGCTGTGTCTGCGTGAGCTCACCGGGCTCCGGCAGCAGGGATCAAAACAACACGTGAACTAGCCGTGACATGGACAACCATCAAAACATGCGAGCAAGTGCAACGAGGTTGTCTTAGCTATATGACAAGAGGTGATCGGTGTTTATAGCTGAGGTGGCAGAGTCTGAATTTGGTGGTATTTTTTTATTTTCAAGTTCTAACTCACACCGCACTAGTAAATCGTGGGAGTTAACATTTTGGAAATGTTAGAAACGGATTTTGGGAATGAACCCAGCTTGATGCACCACACATCTGCAGAGTACAATATCTGTCAGAACCGCAACAGAATTCCCCAAAATCACAGTTGCGCCACAAGTTTGACCTGCTTCCAGCTGGTCTAAAGATGAATCTACTTTCAGCCAACATATTGGCCAATTTGCCGTGAGCACGTAAAAGAAAATGCCTTCAGTCTGCCTTTTACTTAATTCCAAATATGTTGTTGTCCCTCTACGCAGATTAATTAAAAGCTCTTCCATTAGATGTCAAATATTGTCTTGACACAACAAAATAAGTCGTGGCTTCAAGAGCTTTTAGTTTAATTAAAAGAGGTCCAGATTTCATCGTCCATTTATGAGTAAATTGACAAAATGACAGAAATGATGAGTGAGAAAAATGAATGGCTATTTCTATCAATGACTATTTTAAAGACAGGAAATACTTGCAGCATTCCTGTTTGAATCACTTGGATTAATACCAACATGCTTGAAGAGAGTTCAAGATAGGCCTGTTGCCCAGGTGTCCTTCTGGAATAAGCCAATTCAGTCACCCATTTAAAGATGATTTTAGAATGGAGCAGGATGAAAGGGAAAGGAATTGGGAAAACATCAAAGTCTGAACGATTCAGAAAGCATCTTGCTAAAAAAAAATGCTACTCCATTCTGTTGGAGGACGAATAGAAAATCCACACATCAGAAATGGTGATCGTAATCATTATAAGGAATGAAGAAACAGAGTTTTTCCAGTAAGCTGCAACCTGTGCATCAGATAATCACTTGTTAAGCTGTCCTATTCTTCACAGGTAGCAGATGACAGCTTTGGTCCATCACTCGGGTCACATATTAGTGACACCCACCTACCCGCACACGAAGAGAGTATGGCGTCAAACTGCGCTGGCAGCAGATGGAGTCCCGGGTGACACATGGTGGCAGAGGAAGGTTACATCATGTAAATAATGTGCTGCCCGGCCAGCCTTTAATGACATCACATTTCAATTTCACCTCCGTGCTTTATGCCCCCTCACACGTTCTCAAACAGCTGTTGCTGCTTTGCGTGCGTAAGCCTCAGATGACATCCAAATTACATTTATGGTAATTCTCAACTTGATTACGGCAATCTAACTTAATATACTCTTTAAATTCAGGATAGTCGCGAGTATTCCGGAGCTATCGCCCACTTGACCGTTCCCTGGCTAAGCATATGTCGTTGAAGATTGATTATTAGATTTGATTCAAGTGTATCAGACATAATTAGGGTCATATAATTGAACACAATGGTGTTTTTTGGCACAGGTCCCTAACGGCGGACATGTGCCGACACGAGTGAGGGGAGCCGAGCAGCTGCCGGGGTACTTGTGCCAAAAGAACAAACCTTTTGAATCGACTGAAAGTATTTTTCATAGTTTTGTGTAGATTGACGTCCCCAGATGTTGCATGTGGATGTTTTATGAGGTAGTTAACGGCGGCTCGGGCTTTGACAATCACTGAGAAACAATTAATAAGGCATAAACAGCCCACTGAGCTTTAAATTCACTCTGCATCCACACTGAGAAGAAAGGCTGTGGAAATTTGCTTTGTGCTCTGCGGGGTGGTGGACTTCTTTTAACTTTTCTTTCTATTTTTTTTTTTTTTACTAGTGAGTTGCCACAGAGCTCCATCCGGCCGCTGGTGGTGGTGGAGGGATGCCGCTGTGATCAAATTGCTGAACTTGGTGACCCAGACAGTTGCTGTTGTTGTTTGCTCTTCGACACAGACACCTTATCCAAAATGCACAAAGAGTTTGTTTTCAAGCGGGACTTGCCGCAACACGATACAAGTAAATATAGTTGTTGTCTGCTACTGTTGCTGTTGCTGACGTCTATTTTCAATGAGAGAGGGAATTGCGGTTCGTGTCGACACTTTTGATCATACATAAGAATCATTTAGATTGTTAAAATGTTTTAATAAAAACATCATAAACAAATCACTGAATATGCAAACTAAAATGTTAAGACTCACTTTCTTAAGGGTTCAAAGGATTAACTTAATTCGGTAATTTTATTGGGAAACTTTTTTTCAAGTGATGGATTTTGCGAGAAGAATGTGGGACAAGAGTAAAAAGAATACAAATGAAATTGCCTGCATTCAAGTCAGTAAAATCAACGTTGAAAGCATACCGAACTTTTTTCTCCCATTTTTTTTGTCTCCTTTTCATCACCCGAGTCGTGCTTTGCCTTTTTGATTCCTATTGATTCGCCAAGAATAGCAAGTATGAAATTCAGAACTTTATACGGCCTAATGATGATCAACTGTCAACATCAGAACACCTAAATTTAGCCAACATCAATGATTGGTGATTAAAAAACAAAGTCAAAGAATATGAAAACAGTTTGTAAATTCCTATGAATAAGAATCTCTACATGACGACTATTTACGTATAAGTAGATAAGTGATGTATGTCATCACAAACCCGGGAGGGAGCACTCCAGTTTCATCATCACACATGACTTAGCCCTTACCCAGAATGCTACAGCAAAGGTGAGAGGTCACCCAGCCATCAGAGGAAGCCATCACTGAGGAACTGATCCCATCGCATCCCACCCCCTACCTTTCATCCGTCTCCCTGATTAGTTTGCTCATGTGACAGATAGCAACTTTAAAATGAAACGCCCCCGTAGACACCCTCTGGGAGACGCTCTCAAGCAAGACAGACGTATACACATCGCCGCTGCTCTGCCGGTGAGTGCACTTTCAATTACAAGAGGAGAGGTTGGGCCTTTAGATGTCAGACTACTCGGGGGCTCAAAGCTGCGGCTGCTTCGGGCCTGTTTGGCTTCTACGCGAGTAAATCCATCCACATCGGCTTCCACGACGTATCGGGTGTCCTCTGGCATGTCTCTCATGCGTGATTGGTGTGCTCCAGCACCGCAGTCGCAGATGGGGCTGTGCCTGATGTGGTGGTGTCCAATAATCATTCATTGTCAACGTTATGCAATGCATGGGCATTCAACTGCCACGACGTCGAAGTGGGAGCCACAATCTTTTTTCATTTTATAATACACCATTGACTACTAAAAGTATCTATTTAAATGACTTATAGTGCATGGTGAGGACCTACGATGTGACACAAAAGTCGTTTTTACGACTGCGCACGTTCAGAGAACCAAGTTCGAATTGCAATTTAATCAAGGTAATTTCTGGTAGCTAAATTTGCTAACAGTCTTCAATTTAGTTTGTTCTAATGTAAACGCCAAGTTGTATTGTAATTTACATAATTTAAGTAAGGTTTGTGGATTTTACCTCACAAATATTCTCTGTCTTTTGTCATTTCATTACAATTTCGATTTATCATCATGTTTGTTTTCCAAACCAGAAGAGAAATTCAAATTTCTTTCTCTTTTGTTTCTGCCAAAAGTAAGACTTTGAAATTGAACATAGAAATATAATAACCTAATTACAAAGAATCCACATGAATAACCATCCAATAAGAGTCATCTGTGGTGCTCATTGTGAAGATATTGTAATATAGTTGTCACTGAACAACACAATCTCTTGTACCTCAAGAGTAGGAGCCAAGCAATGGAGTGCGTTCATCATTCCAAAGGACACTCTAGAAACAACAGGTTCCTGATTTCATGATCGCTCTTCACCTTGTGCTCCAAGGGAAGGCGGGTGGTCCACGTGTTGATGCGGTCGCCAGGGGGTGATTTGGCTGAGACGTATAGCTCATCACAAAGCTATCCGCCATACTGATTGAGTCATATGTAGAGCCGCTGGGATAATTTCTCGCGAGCCCGTCAGGTCAATGGACTTTGATTGGAACACCATATGAAATGGAGGAAGTCCACTGACTGAGTGCTCTCACAGCCACTCACGTTGGTGCGATTTTCCTCTGGCTCAGTCTCCAACTCAACACGTCGTAATTGACATTTAGCTTTTTTTTTTTTCTCAACATAATATAAAGGAACCTTCAAAGTTGACTGGATTTTATAGATTTTATTCTATGAAGGCTTGCAATTTACCTGGCACATTTGACTAAGAAATAAATTTTCCTTACAATGTTGCATCTTTGTCTCTATACTGAATTGGCCTGGCCTCCGCCTGGGGGGGCGCCTGTGCCTGAGCACAAAGCACAGGACTGTATGAACTCCTTGCAAAATACAGGTGTCCATTACAGTGATGTAGAAGATTGGTATTCAATGAAAAGTTAAAATTCTAACAGCCGGACTAACCTGTTTTTACGTGACTGTAAGACGAGGAGGCTAATAATAATAGTTCCATGAAAAAAATTGCCTGAGACACCTGTTCATTTCATTTCACTGTTAACTTTGAAACTTTCAAACATGTGGCTCGGCCTGGGGAGTCTCGAACGTGCCAACAGCTTCAATATACAAGATCAGCTGTGCGCCATAACTTTGGACATCTCGCTGTGAAAATCGCAAGCGTGGCGATGCCAAGCCGAGCGACTTGGTTCCCCTTGATTACCTTCGAGTCAAAAGGAGAAGAATGGGATGTCTGAAACAGATATGAAGTTGAATAACTTCCAAGGGGAGCTTGGGTAAAATACCTGCGGTGACGTTTCCAAACCGCAAGATCTTTTTATCCGAGGAGTGTTTGGACATCCCGGAGTGGGAGTCTCGAAAGTGACCATAACATAGGTATGCCTAATCCTCTTTCATGTACAATCTAACACAAAGGGAGCATCTGTCCAAGAGACGAGGGAGACCTTGTGTGCGTGTTCTCATAAGAGGTTTCGTGTCTGGACCAACATTGTCGTGCTTCTTATTATTCTTTGCACATAGCTGCAAGTCCAAACAAGGCCTTCCTAAGGAGCACTGCTGTGCACTCCTGCTGGCCTTGGTGGTCGGTTGCAGAAGTGTGTGTGAGTGTGTGTGTGTGTAGAGTTGAGAGAGCACTGCTTTCTTTCTATAGGGGCTTTCACTCTGCAAGAGCTCAGCCCCTGTAAAGATGGAGCCTGTGCTGGTACCTCTCTTAGCCTCTCTTTTTTGTGCAGGCATCTCCTTGCTTTCAATCTCTCTCTCTTGCTCTCTCTATCTCTCTCTCTCTGTTTGCAGCAGGAGCACTAGCTCTGAGTACTTCCAGCTGCCGACATTGAATACCACCTCCCACACACGCACACAGTTCAAAAACACACACACATACACACAGGTACAAAAATTGGTGCAATATAGACGATTTATACACACACACTCAGATACTGTGCATTCCTCATTTGCGGAATCAGACACAGAAGTTTCTTGCTACTTTGACTTTCCGAAGACGTGCTAGTTCATTCCGTGTGTGTGTGTATTACCAGTTGGTGCAAATTGTTTATATTAAGGTTGAACTCAACACATTCCTGGCTGTTGGTCTGCCGGATTTCCCATAGGAAATAAAAATAATCTGTCCTGAGGTTGAACTATGGGTAGCAAAAGATTTTTATAAGTGACATTTAAAGTTGGTTAGAATAATAATATATACAATTAATTAGTGACCTGTCTTGTCCCTCAGAAAACACGACATGGGACAATGCAGATTCATGTCAAAGAACATGACCGTATGTGTGTGAGATGTCCATGCTCCTGCACACCCACACATTCCCAAAGGGGGTTAACCTTGCACCTCGTCCCCTAAGAGCAGCAGCAGCGGCAGCAGCAGCAGCAGCATGGCTGTCAACTCTTTCATGGTGTTATGAAATAAGAGGAGAGCACCGGAGGAACCTGTTGCCGGGCTATAAGACTGAAGCAGCTCGGGGAAAAAATGGTAATACAAGTGAGTGCGGCGGCGGGGGTCTGCGGCGGTGTAACCATAGCTGCTTAACTTGCATTCAGGCCTTTTACCAAAGCTGGGCTCGGGGTATGCAGACAACCTAGGGGCTGCAGACTTAGGGAGGACTTTAAGCTTCTTTGTCAAGCTCCTCGGAGCTCAGTCTACCGCTGTGAGGAGGCCAAGGCATGCAGCTGTCTAGCAACAAGAAGCTCTCATAGCGTAGACACAGGCCTGTGGTTTGGGAGTGTGTCTATGCGAGGTGTCCAAAACATTTGTGAAAGTAGGACAAGATTGAAAATCACACCAGATGAGACCAGCATAAGATATACCGTATTTTATTTTCATTATTGTTGAGAAACTCACTTGAGTATTTTAATCATGCTGTTTATTTGCTATTTTAACATTTGATCATCTGTCAGTAATGAAATATACGCAAGGCAATATTCAAATCTGTGTTTACTTTCCATGACGGTATTACCGCCGGTCTTAACACCTCCTTTCGGGAAAGCTACAAACCCGCCTGAAGTGACGAAGGAGCTACACTTCGATGTTCCAAATGAGCCATGGTGAATTCTTCCCCGCCATTCACTCCCAAGGGAAGCAGTGGAGAAAACCCCATTATATTTGGGGGTAGGCAGCCCTCAAACTGACAGCGACTGCTGTGACAGCAAAGCTCAGAGGAAGTGGCAGGAGAGAGGTACGCTTTTGCAGCTCCATACGAAAAACAGAGTAAATTGCAAACAACTTGGACTTGTTAGCCAGAGAATGTTACAAAATGGAGAGCGCCGTGCAATTCATTTGCCGAATATGTGACTGATTAAAAGTATATACGGTATAAATATATTAGAGACTGTTTTATAGGAAACCAATTGGCTTTCCAATGCCACATCTATAATTTAAGTTCACTTCTTTATTTCATGGAGCCTTTAAAACAGCCACACTTGTAATTAAAAACCGTATTCCCCCCAAAATTGTACAGCCTTGAAACCACATGGATTACAAGTGAGGCTGGCTAATTACTTCAGGCATGCGGTCTATGAGATCTGTACCGATCGTCAAAGCGAGAGCATGGGCCGGATTGGAAACATGGGTGGAGGCGAGTCCACGCATGTCGGTTTCAGTCGCGGGGATAACACGAAAAAGGTCAAGTCTGAGTCGGCAGATCACAAATAATCACCTCCCACACAATGTCGATGCCCCATACAGCGGCAACGGCGGATGATGGGAGTACCAGATAGAAGGAGGGAGACGGATTGACGGGGAAGAAAAAAGGGGGAGAGGGAACGGAGCAAATGAGAGTGAGAGGAGAAAGAGGAGAAGGAGGTATTATCATTCCAAGCATCAGCCTCAGAGCAGATGTGCTGCTTGTCTCGGTTCTGTGAAGTGAGCGGCGACTGACCCCGTTCACCTCCGGGCCTAAAGAAAGATCGACTGACTCACTCGGCTATGCCAGCATGTCTCGATGTGCCACCGCTTGTTATTGGATGGAAAGACCTGGAAGTCGTTGTTGCTATGCAGGTTACTGCTCTGGAACTGGACTCTTTCTGTTATATTACTTATGACAAACAGGTGTTCGCCACACTTTTTTTTTTTTTTTTAATGAGACATGTCATTGAGCCATTTTTTCACAATTTAAAATAGTTTCCAGGTGTCTAAATAGCACATAATAAATACTAAATATATATAATAAATGAATAAATAAATTAAAAATATATACTATATACACAGTACAAAAAATATTCAGTTTGTTTCTCATCAACAACAATAATATAGTTGTCAGATTTTCTCTATGGCTGGAAAACCGATCTTCAAACAAGCAGTTTTGCACAATTTACAAGTATCTGGAGATCCCGCAGAGAGAAGTCAAAGAGCAGATTTATTTCACCAATTCACGTCTGGAATAATGTTTGCTGAATGAATGAAGTTATCCGAAACTGCTGTATGAATCTCAAATAATCTTGTGTCAAAATGAATGATGAAGTCATCTACGGACACAAGGACGGGTGACTTTTTCTGCCGTATTCAATTAGCTCCTCAGCTGGAGCACTTTAACATTGTCAGTCAGCAGGCAGTAAACACTGTCTTTCACCAGTGGTCCACCTCGGGGTGGCAGTAAGGGAGTTCGGGTGAGGGGTTGTCCTTAAACAACAAAGTCAGCTCTTTGATACCTCCCCGTCTCGCCTTTCAGCACCGCCGTCCCCAGACGTAAAAGCACACCTTCCAATAAAACACTAACACACACTTTTTGGGTGGACTTTATGGCCTCGCCTCACACAATTACCCATGATCACACGATCAGCGTTTGACTTTACGACATGTACGTGCATGTGTGAGGCTGTGCGAGTGTGTGTTTGTGCATGCTGGGAGACAAAATAATGTGTGTGTGTTGAGGGGGAGGGGGGGGGGGGGGCTTGGACAGGGGTCATCCCGCCGACATGTGAAAGCCAAAGCATTTATATACAGACTGGCAGGTTTGCAGGGAATTAAACTAAGGCAGAAGTGAGCACACACACACACCTTATTTCCGTGACCTTTCTCCACCTGCCCTTAGCGTTTTTCGAGATTCCAAATGACGTCCTGACAGGAGCATTGAAGGCTGTGCGATGACAGACCACAACAGCTTTTATCAGTGACCAGCACACTGCCAGCTTGCTGTTTGAAGATTAACTGGGAGATTGAAAGCCCCAAATCAGCCGCTTTTTTACCCTGCTTCAATACAACGTCATCCTCCTTTTTTTAATTTAACCCCTAGCATGCTAGGTTTAATATAATTGGCCTATTTCCCTAATATGAAGTTCCCAGTTTGTTGTAATTGACTCGTCTTTTATTGGCTTTGAAGTGAGTTAAATGGAAACCAAATGGAGAGGCAACACAGGAAGCAAACTAAGCTGGCTATGCGATACTCATGGAATCAGTCAACCTGAGTACACAGACTTTGGTCGCTGTGTTTTAGTCTAGTGGTTCCCAACCACAGGGCCGCAGGCTGGTACCATGAAGTGGATCACTTTGCTCCACAAATTCTGTTTTAGTGAGCTTCCTGTGGTGTCCCACAGGGTTCGGTCATTGGAACGCGATTGATTTAGCAGTCTTAGATCATGTTTAGTATTTTCCTGTTGTCTATATGAACCCCTGTGATTAATTTCTATCTGTTTTTGATCTATGCTTTATGGTGTTGTCTTTTTGATTTACACCTTCCATTCGTGCCTCGCCTTGGCGACATTTGCCTTTTGTCTATGCACAGACCTGAAAATGTGACGACTCTCGATAACAGATCGATGGTGCATCCTATTTTCTCGTGATTCCTAACCCAATCAATCAAAACCGACTGACACATACAATGCGGAATTTTAGAAAATATGATCCCTGGACAACAGTTGCATCCATCAACACAAAATTTGCAAAGCGAGTCTATTACAAGAAGACTCAAAAACATATTCAAACTTATCTCCAAAAAATGATATGTTCCATCATTTATATTTCAAGAATCCAACGCTGCAGTTCCACTATGTGAAATCGGTTCCTTGAACATGAGCAAGGGCCTTTCGAGCCTTTTCATATTAGCAAATGGGAGCCGTAATCATCCAAAGATGTCAAAATTAACTTATTTTGTATTCATTTGATTATATTTTTATGCAGCCCATATCAGTTCGGCAGCTTCCTCAGAGTGCAGGAGAGGCATTGAGAGTGAGCCACTTTCGGTCTGTTTCATCAAACGTGGCGTGCCAGCGTAAATGGCGTTCAACAAAGCTGATACTCTGCGCTTTGATGTTTGCTGGAGTAAATGGACTATCAATGAGAAGTATAAACACTCCTCCATGCAAATGTTCCTCCGGGGGACTTTCATGGCACCCGTAGTATCTGTGAAGTGTGTTTTGAAAAATTGCCTCGGCCAGCCATTTGTAGGCTACGGCGAGAGCTGGAAATTGGAGCACAAACAAAGTAGGGAGTAAGTGACTCGTAACGGTCAGCGGCGGCCGAGCAGAGCCGGGAGTCTGCTTGACTGCCAGGTGACATCATTTGGCATTGTTTCACCACTCTATTTCTTTTATTGGCTCTGTTGTCCCGCAGTATTCACTCAATCAAGTGGTTGTTTTTGTGCGGCTGGTGTAGGTAGGACCAGGTGCAATGTGCTAGTGGAGGCTTCCTGTCTCCCCACAAGTCTTTTCAATGCCTCTCCTGCAGCGGGTATTGTCATACCCCATAGTGCATCTGAAAAGAAGCAGCAGCCCTGCGTAAATGTCAAAGAGGTTTCTTGTTTTTAGCTTCGAACAGGGTGTGTGTGTGTATGTGTGCGTGTGCGCGTGTGTTTGAATGAACCAGCTGCCCCCTTTGAATATTTTCTCACTTTAGTAGTAGTTTGGCTTTGCAGAATGGCGCCCCCTGTTGAAAGGTGTTTATTTCTAATATTTTATTATTATTATAATTATTATTGTTTCAGTGCTGATCTGTCTAAAATCGCTGATTCAACGGTTTGTTTTGATTTGCTACTGTTGGTAGTAGCTTCTGACAATGTAAAATTCTGCAGTCCGAAAAATGACGGTGTGAAATGGTAACATAGACGACCCACCAAAAAGAGTTTAGAAGGTGTTTGAAATTGTAAAGCTCTAAAATGACAACTATCAATACATATCTTTTATATTGGTTGGGATCAGATTGAGCACGTGTGGAATATCTCTAGATCTTGACATGTAAATTAGAATGTTTTGTCCATTGTAAAGTTATTTTAGGAAATGAAAAAAAAACAATATCCCAGCGATATGTGCTCCACTTACGTTCCTTTGCATGAGTATTTGTGGATATTTCACACTTCTCTTCCCACTTTGTGAGAAGAAGTTTATTTTGACTCCGATAAGGCGTCATCTGACAATGAAAGCTTTATTAAAATGTGATTCATGTTTTTTGGCAGCCTAGCAAGACAATGAGAGCAATGTGACTAATGACTCTAACATGAGCAAGAAGATAAATAGAGGGTGAGCCAAAGAGGAAGCCGCAGACCTAAAGCCGTGTCAACTTCAATTAGACCATCTGCAGAGCTTTGCAGGCAACGGCTAACAAAGTCCAATTTGTCCGACATATTTCAACATACCTTTTCCCACATGTGCTCACCATTCGCGCCAAGTTTGGACAAATATTCACAAACCCTCAGAGGGAGAGATGTCCCGGACTTTGACGTGAGAATCCAGTTTATCGAGGAAAGACATCTGTACGATTTCTCTTTTAATTCCCCGTCTCCCATAGACGATGGAAAAGGACCAAAAAAAAAAAAAAAAAACACTTTTTGTCATCTTTCGTTTTACTTTTTGCACATGCACGCACACACATGCACAAGGCCTGCGGTGAATGGCTCACATATGCCATCCAGTTAGTGGAGTATTTTTGTCAGTGTGAGTGGGCAGCGGTGTCACTCAGTACGCTTTGAGCCCGGTGGAGGGAGAAACTGTGAAAGCGAGTCACTAACAAGCAGAGAGATCCCTCCATCCCACAGCCAGATGGCTAATCTCCACAGAATAAGAAACACACTTTTCCTCACAGTTGAGAAAAATATATACAACGGCAGCATAACAATCCAAATGCCTTGTGGTCACAAATTGCCTGCAATGAGGTGACAACAGATTTAAACAAAGTCGCTTCGTGTCAATGTGGTTTCAAATAATTAGAGAAACTGGAACAGCATCAAACACACTCCAGTGCTCAAGGCTGCTGCCGTAAATTGAAATAATTTGTCATTTTTAAGGTGGGTGTGAGGTCCTGCTAATTGACGGCTCACAAAAATGCTAGATTTATTATTTATATGCCCTCCCTTGAAGAAACAAACTGGAGAAAGGAATATTAAGGCCAGACGGAAAGGGAGTGAAAATACAAAAAGTTTGGATTGATGGTATTTAAGTATTGAAAACAACACGATGGATTCGATGGAGTACTGGAGCAAAGCTGGAAAGACAAACTGGAAAGAAAAATAAATAAACTCGCTCCTTATGGCAAACACTGCCTGTGGCCTGAAAGATGACTAGCTCCAATGCTGAAGGTGCTGTGCCAGCATATTGCCCAAAAGAAGAGGAAACATTGTCATTAGCTATCCGTGCTTGTGTTTGTGTGTTTATTAAATTTATAAAAAAATTAATTAATTAAAAAAAAATGACAAAAATATGTCATACCATGACAGGTATATTTATTTGTGTATTTATTTATTTATTTATTTATTTATTTCAAAGACTGGTCAACAATATCAAAACTTTGGTAAATATTTCAACAGCATTAATATAACTTTAACGCAACAATGTACAATAGTTGTAGGAAAATAATTTTATAACAATCATTTGGATGACATACTTCCATTAAGTCTCCATAAAATCTCAGAACTGTTCTAAAAATGAGATCACAGCATGGTGTTATAATATTGCCAAGTTTGATTGGTGTAGTGGTAGCCTGGGAATAAAATTAAACTCTCAATGACTGTATATCTTACTACTGGTTTAAATCAATAAACATGAGCTTTGATTTACCTCATTGGCACACAGGCAACGCATCCTGCCACTGACAGCATTTTTTGCAGGACACCTAATTGATGTTATTTACGTTCAGTGAGGAGTCACACATCTGATTTAGTGAACACCAGGAATCCCAACCAGCTGTTTGATAGAGAGAAACTAATGATGTCATGCCCGGAATGGTCAGCGAGGAGGCGCTCACCATGGGGGCTGTCACTCAGCGACAGAACGCCGGCAGCATCGGGGCCTCTGTTTGGGGAAGGTGCTTGTCAATCATTTGGCTGGCGGAGGAAAGAGGAGCAGGTGGACTCGCCAATCAGAGACAGTCCCAGCACAGCAGGTTAGGGACCAGGAAGTGAAGCACCATCTGGAGCCAAGTTGAGCTGTGAGTGGGTGACTCCGGCAACGTGATATCATGCCGGCAAAAAAGCCGTGTGGATTCCTGGTGACAGTCACACCAATTGTGTTCATGGTTGTGATTTAATTTTATTTATTTATTTATTTATTTATTTATTTATTTATTTATTTATTTATTTATTTATTTATTTATTTATTTATTTATTTATTTATTTATTTAAAGGAGGTGCACAAGCAGCCATTCTTTCAATATTATTATATATATAATTTTATCTGGTTGGATACCCAGTATCGTGCGGTGTTTACCCACAACAAATTGAATTAAATTACAATGAATTAAATTCACTATTAACAAGTTGTCAAGATTCAATATTTGAATTTCAAATAATTCAATGAGTGTTTTGTAAAAAGGTAGTGTGGGTTGATACATCTGAGTTCTTTCCTTTTGTCGTACATGTCATGATTGATTGATTCGCTGTAATTATGTTATTCTGTTTGTGTACGAAATGCGATGATGTGCTGAATACTATTACGCAAAAAAAAGTCTGATTTCAACAGCTGCATAGAGGGTGCTAATTGAAAATGATGACATGGAGTTGATTTGAAGAAAATTATGTTTGAGAAAAAAAAAATCCATTAAAGCATATCGTGCACGGAAGGAGCTGGCTCTTTTATGTAACAATGATCTTTTTATTCGTGTGATAAGAGGCTGATTTGCTGAGCGATAGGTCAGAGGAAATGGAAATGAATAGAAATCTTTGCGCTACATTTACCGAATCATCAATGTGATTAATAGCAGTTAAGGCATCGTAAAAATAGTGCAGCAATTACTGCGAAAAATTAGCCGGTCGCATTACCATCATGCTAATAAGTGCCGGAATAATTACATGTGCGGCAGTATTGTCACAGAGATTGATAAATTCATGCTCCATCTTGTTAATCTCT
Source organism: Syngnathus floridae (assembly GCF_059516105.1). NCBI lineage: Eukaryota > Metazoa > Chordata > Actinopteri > Syngnathiformes > Syngnathidae > Syngnathus > Syngnathus floridae. The sequence continues at coordinate 5,705,353 of NC_142428.1, forward strand.
CATCCAGCACCAAATGTGATCTTTCTCGTTGGCCAGAATGGAAACGAGTGAAAAGGAGTTTAGTGATATGAAGAGCAGACAAAGGTCAAAGAAGATGGATAGACGACACATATACACCTGTCCACCACGGCTTGAGTAAAGGAGGGGTGGTATAACAGATAATTACCAACTCTGAAAACTGTGTCTTTTGTGTCCTGCTCTGAAAAGAGAAAGTCTCCATAACTGAGCAGATAAAGCTGAAAACAAAAGCAGCTTGAATTGGAGCAGGATTAGCTTTAATGGTGGTAATTACCGAGGGGGATAACAGCCCCGGTCCTCACCGGCCATGACTGAGGCCTGCAGTAGAGGACAGCAGGAGGGGTGGATGGGGTTGGAGGGGTGGCGAGTGAGAAAAAATCCTGAATCAGGGCCCGCATGCTTGGCTTCCTGTGTGGCTGGTGGCAGCGCTTTAGCACATTCAATTGTAAAACACTTGGACAGCCAATCTATGTCTGGCCTCTCGTGTGCTAAAAGCCACTACTGTATCTCACCCCTCCCCAGCCCAGCCCCCAATAATGGCCATGCATAAAAAAGGAGCAGGCCCTCCACACTGTTGCTTCTTGAATTACAATCTGAACTGATGGCATGGATAACAGCGCCCTAAATTATAGCAGCGGGGGCACACAGGCCTCTCTCCCTACGCTCTCCTTCTCCACCTCCTCGTAATTGCTGAGTAGCTCGGCCTAGCTGCTCGGTGTAGACGGATAGGCCATTATTATTTGGATCATCCTACTCCCATGTCAAAACAGGGAGGAATAGAACCCTACTTTCCGCTCAGGCAGCTATCACTGATACGCTTTAAAAAAATCTCGACTTCCAAATTAACATTAGAGATATGCATTCCCATGATTTGTAATTTAGAAAAGGTTATCGATTAATAGTTAAAGCACCTTGAAAGTTGAATGGCTGGTGAGTTCTAAAATTCATAGGTTTTTGAGCTCAGAAACGCTTTTATGCATGATTTGACAGCTCAGTAGGCATCTGAGAGATTACCTCCATAAGTGATGAAGGTACCAGTGATGGCAAAGAGGAAATGTGTGATGACAATTTTAGAATTGGAAATGGAGCTTTTCATTCAAGGAATGGTTCACACGTCTGTCCTGGCAGTTCAGTGCAGTGACAAAGATTTTCATGCACACCAAAGACACAAAAAAGAACATTAAAATGCACATTTCAACTGTAAAAAAATAAATAAAGGAACTTCGGCTTGTTGGGTTCTAAAAGCAGTCAGTAATGCTGCAAAAACACAAGAGCAAATTGACAAAGGTGTGCAGAGGTATTGACTTGACGCACTCTACCGCAGCCTGTTTAGGCAACAAATTAGGTCGTTCTAAAATATAGGCTGGTCGCCGCCTCTTAGTGAAATCCAGTACATTGATTCAAGACCGGACTTAGTGTACAGCACAGCCTTATTGATAGGAATGTTAAATTGATCAAATAACACATGATGGATTCATGCTAAACAATCAGTTATTCTACAATTGATAAATTCTACCGGTCTCTAGTCTCCAGCTCAAACAAATTGGACAAAGTGTAAAAATTATAAATTACAGATTTATAATGAGGGTAGTATGTAAGTCATGAACATTCGTTGATAATGCTGTTTTATATTTGAGAACATCCAAAATAGCTAAAAAAAAATGCACACATCGGGACTTTTAGTGGTTCACCGCAATGTCGTATTTTTCCTAAATTAAGTCCGAATTGTATGACCTCAGGGAGGTTCAAGCGTCTGGGCTCTTGTGTATTGCTGCCTCCCACCACCCTGTCCATGAAATATTTCCAGCCTCCAGATTCCCAAGGTGTGTGTGGATGTCGGTCTGACCTGTGGTGTGTTTGCAGTTTCCTCAACCGAGGGATCGATACGAAACAACCCACCAGACAATCAATCCGCGGAGTGGTTGGATCTATAAATATCTCATATGTCCAGCTGAGCCTCACCATAGACTACGTGCAGCCTCTCCACCAATCATCTTCTCATTGATCATATATACAAGTGTGAATTGTTTCTACCTGCAATGTGTGGGTGTGTTTATTATGTCTGTATCAGTGTCAAAACAGATAAGGGGCAAGAGGAGTCACGATTATAATGGCTTGGGTACATCCAGGTCTGTGATGTAAGCGCACTGGTGTGTCGTTTTAATTAGCTCTTTTGAACTGCAAAAGCGAGATTAAAGGCCCGCCATTCAAAAAGCCGACTGTGACGAGCGAGTCTGCTCGGTGGCGTCTGTCAGCTTTTATCCGATGAATGAATCAAGTGGATCATCACATTTCTTGGTGTCGTAAAGCCCTGAATCAAGAGTGATTTCAAATTCGGCTTGAGTACCAAAGCTGTTTCAAATACAGAAAATGTGATCTCAGCCCAAATTCCATGTCGACAATTAGAAAGGTAATAAAAGGACTCAATGACATATAAGCCATTTGTGCAAACAAATTCCTCCAAGCTGACATCAAACATCCAACCACATGTCTGCCTGCCCTTGCAAGGAAGTCGCCATGGAAATCCCCTCCTCCCTCCTTCCCTCTCAAATAAGTTTGTGGTTACCATCTCCTCCTCCTCAATATTTAATCCTAGAAAAACATTGCAGATGAAAGTGGCGAGTAATGTTGCTAATGTGAGCGATAAAGCCCCAATAAAGCCACCATAATAAATTAAAGAGCACCGCCGCTCATGTGACGGAAGCCTACAATATAGACACAAAGTCACACATTGTCCTCTAATGCCCTCCAAATCACAAGCAGCCAATAAGAACCTCCGTTCTAGACGATCTGGTTGCTGAGATAACGCCAGACTGTAAACCAACATACGGTGGTACCTTTTACGTATATCGTATTTTCCGCACTATAAGGCACACCGGAATATAAGGCGCACCTTCAGTGAATAGCCCATTTTAAAACTGTGTCCATATATAAGGCGCACCTTCAATGAATGGCCCATTTTAAAACTTTGTCCATATATAAGATATATATACACTTATCCCGCGGGCCGGACTTTGGACACGCCTGCTATAGTGGCTCAATATTAGTCCATATATAAGGCGCACCTGATTATAAGGCGCACTGTCGGCTTTTGAGAAATTTGGAGGTTTTTTGGTGCACCTTTTAGTGCGGAAAATACGGTACCTCAATTTATGAGTTATTGCTTTGTGTTGGGGGAGAAAAAAAAATCTCTGAATGATAGGCAGATTGTTTTGGCTCTTAAAGGTTCCACCTTAGTTCAATGCTCTCTTCGTGACTGGTTAACCCTACAGACATTCAATTACTTTTAAAGTATGCATTATGTATGTGATCTGGCTGAAGCAGATATCAGGATTTGGATGTTCTGCCATCCATGACTTGTATAGCTCGATGTTCTCTTTTACTTCTCCACCACAGACACACACACACATTCAAACACAATTTACGCACAAGCACAACAACACGGACAGAAGCCATAAAATTCAGATGTCCCCACACTCCATCCTTTGTGAGACCTTATTGTCCCGGTTATTACCCGAGCTATTGTTAAACCGAATTGGTATGCTTATCAAGGCCTGTAGTCTAAAGTTGATACGACACTGGCCTGGCAGCTTCATTAAGATTGATATCCTTCCGCGAGGCGATCTCGAAGCGAGCGTGCAAGCGTTACATGGCGAGAAGCTGGATGAGAACGTGGGTCCACCTCCCAAGTAGCTCAATTGCCATCTATTGAACCACTTGAGCCGAAGAGAGGGGCCACGCTACGCATACCGCGCTTTTAAGGGCATCGTGCTCCTGTAATCTCACCCCGGCCGGTTATAAATTACCCCGACTGGTTCACTCCTTTCACAGTGGATGCACAGAGGGCCCCTGTAAGCTCTCCATGAGCAATTAAAGCCTCAATAGGATGGTATCAAACCTTACTGACCTCATCCAACCTCCACTGTCATTGTGGGCCCCCTAAAAGGTTCCCCTCTGCTTTGTCCCTGGAGTGCCACTCCTCTAGAGGCAGCTCGAGTGCTGACCAGTGGGTAAGCGTTAGAACCATGTCAAGGGTCAACTGGACTGTAGGTTATTGCTTGTTTTTATTCTTGCCAGCTGGTTAATCATTTGGCTAGATGCATGCACTGATTTTTTTTTTTTCCTGCCAGCTGATGGCCGGGTCCCCTGACCCACATTTTAGCGTTGTGTATTCAACTGGATTGGACTTCATATGAGATTCAAATCTAGATGTTTCTGGCAAGATTGCAGCTGAGTATTTGCTGCACTCAGTGAAACAAACATTTTGTGATCTTCAGAAACAATCGGCGCATATGCAAACTTTTTGCTGAGGTCATGCAAAGCTGTGACAACTGAGGAATGCTCGAGTGTTGACAGCCAAAACTGTTTGTAAGAACTTGGAACTATGAGTAGATATGTCCTTTCTTCAATCTCAGCTACATTTTCACTAACTTCTTCATTGCTGGACTCCTTAAATGTGCTTTTGCGTGTACATTTAAGAGGCTTCACGATATTGTATAAGTACGCCGTGTGACTTGGCCCCCGTTTAATGTTGCATGTCAGCCGAGTAAGGGTCTCTCTCTTTCCTCCTGCAGCAAGTCTGTTAATGTTTAGAGTCAGGAGGCCCAGGGGACTCTAAATCCCATGGACACAAAGAGCCTCTGTGTGCCGACGAGGTCACATCTGCCCAATGACTCTGCGTGCATATAGGGAGCACTCTATGGGCCATCACAGGGGCTTGCTGCAATTGCCCCACTTCTATAATACTCGTCTGTGTGCACCACGCTGGCCAGTGGGCTTGAAAGAGCTTGACATTTCACCACACGCTCGCAAATTTGCTGTCACGTACCGCCCCATTCTCTTAAAAAGCCAAGTCAAATAGTTAGACATGCACATCCTGTAGTCTTACTATTGCATTGCTTTTCCATGATGGGTTACATCATTGCAGTTTGACTTTGGATGTAAAAAGAATGATCTGCTTGTGGAAGCCACGGCATGTTCCGACATGTTCAATCATTTTTGCCTCTTGCAAAAAGGAAGAAAAAAATGCTTGATTGACGGTCATGTGAACACATGGGCTGAATTTGAGCAAAATATCAAAACATTTAAATGTTTTTATGATTCTTGGGTAAACATTGGAGTGGTGAAAGGATACAATGCGAAGAAGTATAAATATCCAATCAACAACAGAATAAAGCAAAAGTGTACCACTGATTCCTGACAGAGATCTCCGGGTGCCATGGGAAAAAAATTAAAAATCACTTAAGGTGTTTTGAACAATTCTTATTTATAATGTATAGAGAAAGGAAGTTTTTCCATTAACTACCATAAGCCACAACAAAACTGTATCCACCTGTTGCCATTACTTAAAGCCCTAACAAAAATACTTTGTCACCAAAACACATCCTTATATGATCCTGAGAACTTTTCAGCTCATCGTCCATGACTGCTGTCTTGTTACTGCTGCCTGCTGTTTTAAAAATCTCCCTTTTCAACAAAGTACCTAATAACATGTCAAGGACTATTGCTGTGCATGTGATGAACATGACGTTATCAGCTCTCTTTGCCGCTGTAATTGTGTGATTATTCACTGCTATAGTTAAAGCCGTGCGGCGATCCGCTGATATTCTCGTCCTTTTCCAGCAAATAATAATGAAACAACATTTGCATAAAAGGAAATGAAAGAGGGTTACATTTGCATATATTAAACATTTATATGTATGTGTATAATACATTTCAGGAAACAAGACGAGATAATGTTAAAGACTAAGACAGGAAATAGAAGGAGCACAGATCCACAGTAAATATTGGCCTTCACTATCTACACTCCCCTCAGACGGGCGGCCGTATCATTTTTCAGCAAAGAATCCCCCCCCCTCAGTTCTTAAGGACTTGGCCAGGCCTTTCTTTATTAAATTATCTCCCTTGCTTCGCAAATACAATTTCCTGCATAAATCACTCAAATGATCCTTCAGACGGTCAGCTCCAAGAGAGTGTTTTCCTACGCTATCTTCCTCCAACCAGGTTATGCAAATCCCACCACCATTGCGGTATGTGTTCGATATCTGTTGCGATGCTCGAATTGTCTGCATTTAGCCTTAAATCCTTTGCTTGTCCTCATATTATTCTCTTGCCCTTGATAAAAGTGACACCGAGCATGAACCCATCACCAAGTTGGTAATCCATTACAAAAAAAGGGCACGGCAATTTAACTAAGCCAGAAACGGTGACCTCCCTCAACCTTGACCTTGTAAACATTACAATGGGGAGAGGTCAGCGTTTGCGGATTGGAGATCTGCTCGGTGGAGCATTGGGAAGAGCTTATTATGGCCCACTAAGCTAGGCTCAATTCAATCACATTGGAAATAGCCGAATGAAGAAATCCTTAGCGAAGGTCAACTTGGTCCAAGACCCTAGTGCTAAAAGATAGAAGTATGCATTATCATCTAGTCTGCAGTCGAGCTCAGTCGGATAAACATCTGTAATGCATTGGCTCAAATTGGAGCGAGGCTTTGGGTGTCTCCGGCTTGATCCTGGACAGCTGTTTGAAGACCGACAAGGGTCGAACTGCACAGGGGGTCTTGGTGCATGTCTTGAGAATGGACCTCCAAAGGCACAAAAGAACCTGGTGAACAATGTTCTTGCAGATACAATGGTGGAGCACAGGGAGGAAGGGCCAAAGGAGCATTGCCTATTCTAAAGAGCTGAATGACCCGACGCATTCCTCGCCAGTCGCCGAGCAGTAAGCGCGCTGACCAAGAGTGACAAGTCTTTACACCGCTTTGTTGACACGCTTGCGTGCTTGACCAATATATTCCTCACGTTCCCTCCCACTTTCCTCCCCTCTCTCAACTTCCTACTTTACTTCGAATTCACCAATCGCACTTGTATTGATTTATTTTTCTTTCCCGGTGGGTAGCCGGGACTCTGCCGAGGCAGTGTCACTCTGGTTACACATTGCTTATATTCAAACAAAACATGTACTTGCACATAAATACAAGTAGAGGTCAGGTCACAGCAAAGCATTACTCATTGCTCATGTTTGTTCTCCATAGGAGCTACACATCAACCATTTGACAAGTAAAATGGCTGAATATAACATATTGGACAGTATCAGGGGTTCATGTGGGGGACAGCGAGTTGCCTTCTTCCTCTCTCCCTCATTCTCATAGATGGGCATGCAGAGAAGTGGGATCCCCAAATCCCAAAGGCTAACAAACTCATAAAAGACAAGAGAGCAAGTCAGTGATTGCAATCAGTGCTAAGACTATTTTAGAGGCAAACAAGTAAATTAGGAAAAAACACACTCACTTACTTCAAGCAGAAAACTAGTGTTCGATTTACGTACAACGGTGGCTACGTAACCTGAATGCTATAAGTCGTAATGTGCCACAGTCCATCACTCACCTGTGCTAACTTAATGGTAAAGTCAATGGTTAGACAATGAAGTGGAAAAAAAGAAGTACGATGCTAACCAAGCGGCCTTCTTGTACTACGTGACGACATATTCATTGGCTACTGCACAAACCGATTCACCATTAGGTCTGTAATACGTCTGGACTGACCTAAATCATCACAGATGTTTCTGAAAAGTGCACAAAATAAATGAGCAAAGAGGAAAGAAAAAAAGATATATACATTTTTAAATATATACGAATTTGTATACCACAGGGGTGCCCGACTTGGGAGGTTCCGCAACACTGGTTCTGTAAGCGTGGTGGAGAACTGTGCTGCACAGGTGGCACATATGCTAAAGAGCTTGTTGGGCGTGAACATCTGATAGCATTTAATTGGCTTGGTAAGCCTTGTGTTGATCTCCACAGAACTCCAGCATCTGTGTGTGACTGGAGCAAGAATGACGGCACTCATTAAAATGAAAGCTGAAGGAAAATGTTTTGTAGGAATCCTGTTGAATCTTGTGTGCTCATCAAAATGATATGTGGCAAATTTGGTAGGGAGATAAAATTGGGGCTGGGGGAAAAAAGTTGAAAAGTCTTCCTCCTAATAAAATGTTTTCCTTTGTACTCTGTAACAAAACAGTTTCTCCTGTTGCTCTGAGCAACTTTTAGTCAGAAGGCCCTTCACGATTTGACACTTGCTGAAGACCTTCACTTTCTTTTCAAAATCCTTGCCTGTCATTTGCGTTTAAGTAAACAGCATACATTTTTAATGCACCTGTCCCAAAGATAGTTGCTGGAATTCCAGCAGCAAAATCCTGATTACCACCATGAACCAACCACATTCCATTCCACAAGCGATGTTTGACCTTGTAGTTGCGACACTGCAGAAAAATGGGATAGCAGTGAAGTGTGCAAGCAGTGAAAATGAATTCAGTACAGTGTATGAATCTTGGGATGAGAAATGTTCCGGTAAATTATGACACAAAGCATAATTCATGTGATAAAAGGAGGGAAATATTGCATAGATGGAAGAGATTATTGGTCTGGAGGTTCATACCTCCGGGCTATGAATACCTGAACTAGCACGTCCGAGAGATAATAAGCACCATCTTAATGGTTTATGAATCTCATTTGATGTATGGTTATTAACCGTAGTGGGTCCTGCATTGATGGACGGGGGGATTTCAGGATTGTGTGATTGTTATCGGACTAGCTGTCATCTACTCGATTAGATGTTGAACATTCGATTGAACACATTTTTGTTTTTCTTGTTTTCATAATATATTTATTTGGGGATGACACCATTCCTGCTCACCTCTATGAACCCCACCAATTTAAAAAAATTGTAGAGATTGTCAATAGGATTTCAAAGGTGGGGGGGGGGCATAAGATGCAAATATTTCTTTGCTTTTGTCTGTGGCTCAAATGGGACTGATGAGCCCGCAGCTGGAATCTCTGCTTGTCACACAGGTCCTGAGCTCTTGGCTGCATTGATTCCCATCATTTGGGGCGGGAACTTTACAAACCGAGGCTATCACTCTGCCTGGCGGAGCAAGATAAGGAGCCAAATGAACTGACACCGATTTAATTACAAATTAAGCCAGAAAAAAAAAAACGAGACTGGGGATTAAAGAAAATAGAAAATGTAGCTGCCATCTGATAAAAAACACTATGTCCAAATACTGATGTTTTTTTCAAAGCAGAAGAAACATGGTCACAGAGCCAAGCGTAAAAGCAGTGAAGAATTAAGTCAAAGAAATTAAGATGATCACACACAGAGAAATCAGACCAGTCAGTGGTTGTGCTATAATAATTGGTGTCTATTTCATCAAATGATGTATCGAAAATCATTTAAAACCAGGGACCAATGAAACCGTGACGGAGGAGGGGCTTAACACAAACCCAATTACAGTTGATGAGGTGAAGGTGATTTTTAAATCCAGCTAAAATTATTTAACTTGACCAAAAAGGGGTCACCACACAGTTAAAATGTGAGCAAAACGTAAGTATTATACTGCAGAAATAATATTTTTGAAATATTTTACATTACTACATTAAGGGAAAAAATTCATTGTTATTGTAATTGGGTAATTTGGTAACAGTCGTATTTTTCCCAACTGTCAAAGCACAACTTTAGTAGTGGTAGAAGTTTTTTCTATTCCAAAAAAGAAAATCTAAGCTTTTCATCAGAAAACGACTATCTTACTAGGTTAAGATGTTTCCTATTCACATTTGTTTGGGTTACTTTTCAAAAAGTGGGAAGAGGTGTCCCACTGTGACGTTTTCTCTCTGTCTGACATTTCGTCTGATTATGAGTACTTTTGCAATCTGCGACAGCATGATTGATGCTCCACTTTCATGAGGGGAATTTTAACAGCACCTCTTCAGCGCTCAATGCGCACCCAATTATGCGTCTGCGCTGGTAACCTTGAATTTATGTCACCATGGCAACAAAACCCCCGGTCATGCATTATGGATTATCATTGAAATTCTACACCCCTACCTAACATAATGAGAGCCCGGGACTTAATCAAGTCAGCCTATTCTGCGTGTCACAAAGTGAAGAAGGAGATCTCATTGTATTGGGCTTGAGGTTGGGAGAAGGCAGGCAGGCAGTCAGGCAGGCGGCGGGCGGGTGGCAGGCTGGGCTGTGACGGCCCCGGCAGCTGCGGGGCTCGCGGCCTGATAGATGGCTCCCACATACATCAGTGAACATATAGACAGATGGCCCTCAATGGCTGGAATTTCCAACCCAGGAAGCAGCTGTTCTGCCTAACCTCTGCTGTCCGCCTCACCTTGTTGTCATGGAACATTGAGCAGGGAAGGAGAATGTGGACAGTGACATGGTGAGTAGGGTGGATCGTGACACTCGTGACTCAAGGGGGTGGGTTGACCTACCAGATAGCACTGATTCAAATGGTTTTATATTTCATCCAGGAAAGAGTTAATTAGAAAATTAAAAAAGGATGAATAAACTTTGCCCATAAATTATTTTTATATAGCGAACTGTAACGTGACAAAAAAATAAATGGATGGATTAGAGGGAGGCAAAAGTGTACGTATATCAAACTGACCTTGAATTAGATAATCTGGAAAAAAAAAAGATGAATGAATCCAATATGTTTCTCATCTTCTCCCTACCTCCAACTGCCTGAGCCGTTACATAAAATATTGATCACTCTTGTGTATTTTGTCTCATTGTATGTAAGCATTTTTGTTAGCTAACAGGCAAGTGGAGGAAAACATTATTGCCCTACAACTTTTAAGAGCTCAGCAGATTTTGTTTTTGTGTGCTTCTCTTTAATTTCCCAGCATCATCTCAGCAGACTTCTGGGTTGCCCTGAAGAGTTCAGCAAGGGAATACCAGGGATGGGGAACAGGAAATACCAAAATAGGTCCTTCTTAAGAGATGCTGTCTTCCTTTTATGAAAAGTATATTTTTTTCCAGCACACTTAGAACTAAAAATATAATAAAAAAACAAAAAAACAAGTACTGAAGTTATGAATACATTCTAAATATAGCCTACTTGTTGCACTGCAACTCACAACTCAACCACAAAAACTTCCAACACATGAAAATCCAATAACCCATCTGTACGCAAACTGCCTCCATATTCCCAATAAACACAACACAGCATAATAACTGTTATTGTCTCTGTAAGTGAGCGCATCACAAGCGGGGTGTCATCTGAAATGCATTTTTGATGTGCTTGATGAAGCCTGCTCATCCCCCTGTAATGACACCCCATCCTCTCATGTGTTATGCATCACATCTTGTTACCATCTTCCTCCGAGCATGGCTGTCATCGCCAGTCTTCCTCGGCCCCTTTTCCGGAAGCATCAACTAAGGGGGGCTTACGTGGCAAGGGATGTGACGGGGGGGGGGGATATCTAACTCCTCAAACGCACATCTGTGTGAAGCACGTCCCTCCAACCGAAACCAAAGTGCATCATGTGTTGTATTTGTGCTCGTAGTGCTTCTCTGTTGCATTATGCAAATACAGTTCACACAGAGTATGATCGGCGTAACATTAAGAATCAGAGCAGAATATTTGGCCCGATATAACGAGGCACTTTCTCTGAATACATTTTGGCTTTTTAAAAACACACTTGATAGAGCATTTCAATTTCTCCGTGGATTTTTAGTGCACAGCGAGATATTCTTATTTATTTTTTTTTAGATTGAGGCTATTACAGGGATGAAACAGAATATCTTACAAGGAGATATGTCCACTACACCGTAATCACATTCTAATGCAAATCACGTCAACCAATGATGTTCATTCCGCAAAGGAAAATAAATGACCACTTATAAACTGGCCTTCTCATGCGGTGCATGTATAATTGAAAAAAGTGACATTATCATGGTTTGAGGGATAAACTGGGCTCTTCCGTAATGTGGGAATGCGTTTTACGCCACAAATGTGCATAGCGTCTTATCTTTCGTTCCCTATGGGCTCTTTGTAAATCAGTGTGCTGTATTTGGCATGGGAAAGTATACAAAAAGGACATACATCACTGGAAAGTTGGTCAGCTCAACTTGTTCATTTATCATCAGGAAAGGGACTGAATCTATATGGAGGGACTAATATACTAATGACTTTGCCTCCTGTGGTAACCTTCTCCTGACAGCCATACTATCGGGTTACAAGGAGAGTCACACTTGTGCAGTCGGCGTCGCCTCATCTGCATAAAATTAATGGCGCATGCATATGCAAATGAGCGTTTTAAACAATGTTGATTACTGCATATGTATTCAGAGGCCAACAGTCGCACATGTCTGACATGCCACTTCTGCATGTAATTTGCACCACAGTAAAGGGCAACCGGTACAGTCTCTCATGTGCGCCCATCATGGCTGCAGGCAGCGGCGATAACAGACTCACATGGCTCGCCGCTGGTGATTATTTATTGGTCTGAACGTCTGTTCTCAGCTCGGAAATGTGAGACTCCATGATTCACCCAACTTTTGCTTTGTAGGGCAAGTCAAGTTAAAAATATGTTCTCTGAGCTGTAACCTTTCTAAACACTATTTTCTGGTTTACTTATTTTTTTTCTATACAAAGACACCACCACAAATCATTTCTTTCTTCCTATGTAAGCCATCTTTGAATCAATATATTTTTTGTATTTCATTTCACTAGCCTTGTCACAATAGTAATCAATGCTCAAGGGATGTTTGGCCCATTTTGATTTCATACAACTTGGTGTCTGCATTGATTAATGTGTGCCTAACCTATGTTTTCATTATAACAGGAGATGGTTTGTTGAGATGCGTGTGTGTACATGTATAGGGAATGGATGGGTAGTATGATTGAACCCCCACCCCCCTCCCCCACAATACCTATGCCTCCCATGCGGAGGTAATGAACCTGAAGACAAGCAGCGGCTAGCCTGAAAATTTCATGCATTGGGCGAGCGCCTGACCATACATATGACCAGCACGGTCATTTGTTATCGTTAATCTTAACATTTACGGCTGCAAATATATCATTAGGAGGCGTGTCCTGAGTATTTCACTTTGATTGGGAGGTGCACTATGACATATTGATCAGGTGAATTGGGGAATGAGGCCAAAGTGACCGAGACCTTGAATTTGGACTTCTGCAAAGGCACGACCATGGAATGTCTGGTTCATATTGAGAATCCATGGTAATTTCCCTTTGCGTGTGAGGGAGGGGGGAAATCAAGGGCACATCACACGAGCGGGTTGGGTGACAAAGTGACATCATATATGAAAAGCAAGATGGGAGTCCAGCAGCTTCTAGCGAATTACTTTTCAGAAAATCCTATTTATCTTCATTCAAGCATTTCAGTGTTCACTGGCATGTACTGTTTTGTGGGCCACATTCAGATTGTCTTTATATGAATGAGTGTTGCCTCACTTCCATGAAATACCTTTACACAAGCAGCAGAATGGAGGCCTAATAAGCCGACACGATTCTTGTGTTTATCGTCCATGGAAATTTCCATAGGTGAGTCAAAGAGGTCAAAGCTGTTGCATTATGCTGCACACAGCTCACGACGATGACGGCCCAGGTTGCAATCAATTATACAGCAGTCAGAAGCACCACTTGCTATTTTCTAGTTGAAGCAGCTAATCCCATGATAAAACCAATAGTGACCAATCACAGAAAAAAAAAATATGCGACCTGTTTTATTGATGACGCACGTCTGGCAGGGCCTATTTATGCGGTGGCACCGTATGCGCCATATCCGTCTTTGTAAGTCAGAAAGCAAAATGCTATTCGTCATAGAAAGAAAATTTCCAATTCATGAGATGGCTCCCCTATGTATAAACATGCAAAATATACATGGGAGGGCAATGTCGTGGAACTCACTCATCAGTGTCTGATGAAGGAAATATTTCTCTCTGTCAAACAGTGAAACTAATGCGATCCAAAACACCATTCGGCACCCAAAATGACATTTGCAGAGATTTAGCGATTTTGGTGTAAATAGAAAGGTAGGTGAATCAGCTTCATTTTATAAGGTGACCTCATGCCTGTAATCACTAAGCTGCTGGCTGGCTCACATGCAAAATGTGCTTAGCAACTCTGCAAAGATTTGAACCCAAAGTCCTGCCCTGCTTCGTAATGCTGATTCATCACCGGTGACATTTTTAGGCTTGATCCTCGTCTGAGACGGGATTTTCTCTCAATTTTTGAACCTTATCTTATTGCTCACATTCCTCACATTAGTAATGCATTCTTACAAGGGGTTATAGCACATTAAAATGATTTAAAACAGGAATGACAAATAGGATCAAATTATGAACTGCAGCACAGTGACAACAAATTAGGGACAGATGAATTTTAAACCAGGCAGAAATAAATAGTATGTAGTGGGTGCTTGTGTCATGATATTTTAATATGAATATTAAACAAAATTGATTAATGAGTTAATTAATTATTATTTTTAAACGATGTGTGGTTGAATTCTCTAGTTTTCTTTCTATTAATTCACCATTAACCTGATAATGTGTATTCATATCCATAAACAATTTATCACGCTAAAATGTCATCCAAAAACAAAGTGAATTTATAGAAATGGCTGTATTATTCTTTGTAAACCGCTCTCTTGAGTAATGGCTTTTTATGCATGTTCATGGCTGAAAGAATTGGGTACCTCTACAGCGGGGATCAGGTGGAAATGTGCAGGTTATGCATCTGGACTCCCCACGTTCCTCTTTCCTTAGTCCAGTGACCAGCTCCAGGCTGTAAATTAGAAGGACAAGTTGTATGTGACTGCTGCTGTTTATTGCTGTTTAAATTCAGCCTCCATTCATAACGGCATATTACAATGTGGCAGGAAGGGGAGGGGTAGAGAGCGAGCGGGCGAGAGAGAGAGAGAGAGAGCTGGAGACGGCATTTAATATAAATGATCTGGCGTTGATTGTGATGGATATACTATGTAGAGACACCTTGCTTCAAGGGCATCGAGGGATAAGCTATCATTTTCTTCCTAGTACGCATGAAGGGAGGAATGACGGAATGTCCAATGTCATCACAGTGTCTATAATAATGCACCTCGACCCAGACAACAAACATCCTGAAAAAACAAAAATGATATACAAAATCTAAATCAAAAGTACCTTTATTGGCTTCCATTATAATTATACGGACACCAACTATATATGTGACATGAATATACACTGTTGGCTAAAGCACACTTAAAATGAATCATAACAAGACATGGGAGGAAAAAAACACAAATTAAAATAGATGTTAGTGATAACGTCATGTCTAAAAATTATAATAATGACTCCAATTTGTGGGTTATCAAGCAAAATATTTATATACCAACACTCGAGCACTACATACAATTTATAAAGCCAGCCCAACTTTTTCATGTTGCGACCATATATTGATTTATCCCCTATATTGATAGCATACCTCATGCAAACATGGCCACCGCTCTTCATGGAGAGTCCATGACCTTCTATCAAAAGTTTTACTGAAGCTACAGCAAGTTTTCAGTCAATGGTGTGTTTTAGCCCCACTCGCCTTTGCTGATATTTCAATAAAGAACGTCAAAGTGACCCAGGTTTATAAACCCATGCTCAGCATAATAGGCCTATGTTACGATTAATGAGATACCCAGGGCATTATTCATTATCTTATATATCTTATTGATTGTGTTGTCTTTCATCTTTGCAGGCTTTCTCCCTCTGTGTGACCGCCAGCTTTTTTTTTTTTTTTTTACAGACCTGTGGCTGTCTGCATCTTTCTCCCCCTTTGAGCCTGCTTTTCATAGGACTTGGTGACGGTTGAATAGTCAAGGCATGCAAAATGAAAGCTTATATAACTAGGCCTTCATCACCTGCAGCGTCTGTTCACTAATAAGTCAGTTTAACTGAATGCATCAAGCTGTATGCATCAAGCTTCTTCGAGCACTGGCCATGCAAGCTCCTCTTATTTGGAACATTCACTCTAATGTGTCACAATTCAAGATGTCTATAAAGGATAATAGGGAGTTTCACACTATACACATCTAGTCAATTAGGCTTTGATTGACCTCGTCTCGCTTGCGGGATGTCAGAGTGATGCCCGCAGGAAACCAGGCGGCCACATTTGGAGTGTCGACCGCCCGCAAATTCTAAACACGGTGGGAGGAAGGCTAGGACCAGACGATTGGAAGTGACACAGCATAAATAGGAAGCGTCAGACAATTAGTGTGTTTACAGCACAGATGAGCCGCTGATGAATCTGGCTATCGGAAGCCATTTAGCATTTAGTCTGATATGGATGCTTCAGTCCATCTTTTCTCTCTGTGACTCTCACTGATTCAGTGTTTTTGAAAATGTTAGATCTACACCAATGCCATTATAAAAGTATATATCTGGCTATGAATCCATGAGCTCCAAAAGCTAAGCGTGAGACCATCGTAGAAAATCATAACGATCAATTCAGTTCCATCCCCCAAATCCGCTCTGCATAAAATCAAAACAAGGCCAAAAACATGTTATTGTACATATGATGGGAACAACATTTTAAAAAAATGTTCTTATACCAGACTGCCATTAAACATTTAATCTTACATACCCCCTGGAGGGCATTTGCGCAGCCCCAGGGGTGCTCGCCCGACGGTTTTCAGGAATCCCTGCTGGCTTACAGCCACTCCATATGTGTCTAAGCGCTATGGCCAGTCCCATTAAGCTTAACATCATCATTTGGTGGGAAAAAATATGCAATGTTACATGTTATCAAGGAAAAATGAAAAAGGAATGAAAGGACACGGAAAGAAAAACAATTACAATGAAGCTATGAATATTAATGCATGGATTTTTTATTTGGCAAGCGTCTGAGTCATCGCCGTGAGTGTATAATGAATGAGTGCTACTTTTCACTGTGTCGGGGTCTCTTAAGCGACAAATAGCAGACTAACGACATCAGCTAAAACGTGTGCTAACGGTCCTCAAAATACTCGACTTTCAATAATATTGTGGGCTGATAGACGCTGCTGTTAAATTGAATTTAAAAGCCATTATTATACACAACTAAATATTAAAAATAAGAAAAACCATTCAATTTTTTTGCATCAAAAGTAAAAATACATTTTCAAAATGTCCATGCTTTCATTGAACAACAAATAAAAACAAACTAGCATTACTTTCAAAATATGGTCCTGAATTACGCGCCGCCAAATATCTCATGTTGTCCTCTATCATTACATTTTTAATCTTTCTTTTATCTCCTTTAATCATCCCCACACAACCACATGCGTGCAATCTTTGTGGGCAGTGACCAGAATTCTGATTCCTCTCTTAGCTGTGTGTGCATCAAGAGTCGATCTCCTCTCCCTTGTGCTAATCCACCCTGGTCTGTCCCAGCAGTACTGGCCTGTGACAGCCTACCAAGTCTAGTGAGCTCTGCTAATCTCAGAGCTTCTGTAGCCTGGAGGTCAGCGGGGATCTCTCCGGCCTTAAGCGGGGCCACCCTGGGAGGCCAAGGCAAAGGGAGAGCCGGGTCTCGGCCCTCGGTCTCTCGGGCTCTGCCTGTCGGATTAAAGCACCTAAAGGGACATGGTGCTTGTGATGGGCCGCCGGCTCATCGGATCACAGGCTGACAACACACACAAGGCTCGTGCTTGTTCCAGAGAAAAGCTGAAGGTCTGGTTATCACACCCCTTCCTCACAACGCAGCCAGACAGCAAGTTGAAAAGGAGAGAAAATGTTTTGTTTACATATAGAACTTGTACATGTGAATTTAGCTCAAGGCATGATGTAGTGGTGCATGTCAGATAGTTGCATTAATGTACATTAGCAGAGAGAGGCATGTTCCCCGTCAGCAGCCCCTGGAGGAGGCCACAATGTGCTTATATGATAATATGATAATGGAGAACTAATTCAATAATTAATGGTGATAACCATCAGCAGCAGCCCAAATCGATTCTTATCTTTGCCTGTGCAGAGCAATGCTACATTTTTAATGTTCTTGTCATTTTGATTAAGATCATGTCATTGCCTTTGTCCTCACTTATAATGTGAAGCCGAGTGCTCGGAGAAGGCTGACTTTAATTAGGCTTGCCGAGGTTGCATCAAATTTGAAAAACTTAGTTATATTTGTGCCGTTGTAGTATCAAAATGGCCTTTTGCCATTCAATATACAAAATGTAAACAAGTAGAGAGATGAATTGAACTCCTGAATGAGTGAGAAAAATCAACTATCAGTTTTTAAAGCAAAAGTGCAGTTCCGCCATCTACAAAAAACAAAAACAGATTTAAAATCCTTTCTTTTAACAGTGCAAATAAAGAATTATATTGATCAAGAAAAAATATATTTAACTCCCTTAGACAACACCTAATGCAGCAAGATGTTTCCCTGGAAATTTAATTGAGAATGTAGGTTACATGTTCCCGATTATTACAGCCAGAGGACATTTTCAGAATCCAATAAACTACTGTACCCATATGAATTAGCGCGATGCATGATTGTAAAGTCGACAGACCGCAGGAGGTATTAGGTTGCAGGTGGGCACTTTAAAGTATTTAGCCTGCTAATTCCAGTTTTTAATCATTCACTCGCAATCATTTTTTTCCTCCCTTTCTCACATCCACACATTCACACCTGCACCTGAGGAGGCAACATGGCAGCATCTTATCCCGGGGGCACATACACACCGATTGAGTGAAAACCCCGGGGGCTCAGGCAGCCATGATGAGGAAGGATTAGGAGCGGTGGGTTGTCAGCAGGATGCATTTGTGAAAGTGTGAGTGTGTGTGTGTGTGTGTGTGCGTGTCGGTGGGTGTGTAACTGTGTTGGTGAGACGGAAATCTTGCTGTTTTGCTATCACCTGCTTGCTGAATGCGCTGGATGGCGGCTTTTATGGCCTACATTGGCTCATGTGAGTGACAATCCCAAAATCTGCAGCGAAAGTGATAAGGCATTAAAAAAGGGTGATGTAAAGGGACATTACTGCCGGGTATTTCCATTCTCACAATTCGTGTAGAGCTGCTTTTACTTCCATTTGGTCACAGCCAAAGTATTGAAATTGCTCACATTATAATAATATGTGTCTTGATTTAGGACTGTTTCATATTCATACGCTTCGTGGGGCATTTTCACACTTCTCTGTCGTGTCATCATCACAGTCCTACTGTTTGGAGAGGATCCTCATCCAAGTGCTGCTTTAAAGCCTACAATAATTTCAATATTCTGTTTGTAGTGCACTAAAACAATTATATCACCATATTTGTGTGAAAGAATTGGGAAAAATAAATATAAAAATAAAATAAAAATATGTATTAATAAGATTAAAAAATACAAATAATATAGATGAATATATTTTTCATTACTGATCATAATCCATTGAGGTATTCATACATCTTTATTGTTCGTACTACCACATGGGCTTTCTTAATTGTACCCCAGCCTTTTGAATAATGTGATTGCTGTGAAACATGCTCGAAATAAATATACATATTCTCCATTTAGATGGTAAATGCGTCACATATCTAATCACTCTGTCTTAACATTATATCACTTCCTGACAGATGGTAACACACTGCCCACAATTAGGCAGCACATGGCCAAGATCTGTCCATTTCTGGAAAGTGGATCTGACATACTTTCTAGTTATCTGCCAGCGTCTGACATTAATCTGGCAAAAGATAAAAGCACTTGGCCGAATTCCAGTACCCGTAGTTGCGTGCGTTTCCTGCCTGGATCTTGAAATGATATTCCATCTCAGATCCTGTTATAATTATTACTTTTTGCATTGCTCTTATATCGGGCAAGGCACCACATTTAATAATTCAAGCGGGGGGGTTCACAATGCCTGACACTGAAGTGTGATTTCTCCTCACAAACTAGGAAAGAAAAATACTGTTGATGTAGAGAAACCTCCAAACTCAAATCATTTTTAAAAATGGAAAATTATGCCACAGTCAATGAACACCTGCTGTTCAAACTATCTTCTGAGATTCAATTTAGAAATCAGCTTGTGAACGTCACATGACCAAATTCAGAGTACAGATGAGCCGTGATTCGTCCGTAACGGAGCCCTCAGCACGTGATCTTATTTCAGTAGACAGCAAAGGTCTAAATGCATTTCTAAAGAAAAAAAAAATAAAAAAATAATTCAATTAATTAATAATAAGTGCACTATCCATTTAATCCTTCAATCAATGAATAAAACTTTTATGATGGTGTCACTTTGTGTTACTGAGAGAAAAAAATTCAACTGTATGATACAAATTGTGAATATTTACATGAACCAATGAGTAAAAACCTGTTGTCATTTTCTTCACAGATGAGAACCTTGCTCTGTACATCCTGGAGTTTTTGTTTGCATTCATATGCCACATATTGGTATTGTCAATTATCTACATCAAGAATGATATGAGAATTATCTTTCAATTTATCAGCATTACCATTTGTGACATGCTAAATGTGCGCCGATGTTGACGGTGACATTTGAAAAGGTGGGGGGTGGCGTGCACACAGACGTGATCAAGATTGAGTATTGCAATAAGCCAACACTATCGGACGCAGCACCTGCTAACGCTGCAGAGATTGCCCCCCACCACCCTCGCCTCGTATGGAGAATGACGTACGCCCCCTAGTAACACTCATTCAAGTTGCTCGTGACAGACTGCACAATCATCTGACACCGCCACGCATAGGAAAAGGGGGAGTTCCAAGCAACTGCAAGGAGTCTTTTATTTTTAGTTAATGATTGGACAAACAATCCTCGTTCTGGAGCCGTGCCCTCTAGTGGGTGTGACTACCCCTGGGGCCATTCTCTAATAAGCATCCCCCCAACCATCCCTCACAAAAAAAAAAAAGCCTGATATTTGCTCAGCAACTAGAGGAGGAGGCGGAAGAGCCGTTAGGAAGGAACGATATTGGTTGGCTATGACACATGAAGACAGAGCAAGACTTGGAGAAGGGAGGGGAGGTCAGAAGAAGGGGTAGATGGAGGGTTATATGCTGAAGGTGGGGTAGGAAGGGGTTTGGGTGGGGGCGACGTCTTTTCTGCACACATACAGCACGCCCGAGGAACAGATGGGGCCTGATAAATCCTGAAAGGGAGGCATTACCTGCCCAAGTCACCAAGCAGCCACAATTATCACAGGGCTCTGGGTTCATTGTCAATTAGAGTGGCAGTTAAAGCCAGGCAGCAGCTGTGGCAGATGGCCGCCATCCAGAGAAGCCGGGGGAGCCGGGTCTGAGGGTAGCCCCCAGGCTCCCTCCAGTGCTCCTCCCACTTTCCTCAACACCTCATTTTCTCGGCCCAATACAACAAACTACGCTTTAGAGGAAGGTTTACTTCTTATTTAAGAAGAGGTTCGATTAAGACATTGAGAGCGGAAAAAGAGATGATCCATATTTTGTAAATTCAGTTCAGAGTTGGTTGTAGAAATTCACAAGGTTGTAAAATAACAAAATTTCTTTAAGCCAATGTCCAGAACTTCTAATTTGCAAATACTGACAAAGTAAATTAAAAAGAAAGAAAAGATACCTTTGTTTTTTACAACTGCTGATGTTTTTTCCACTAGTAAGTCATTTAAGTAAATTAAAAAAGGGTCTGATTCTTGATCAGGACCAAGGGTCCACTTTTCTAGTAAAAGAACGAAAAAAAAATCTATTAAATCACTGTGCACCAAAGGACTGAGTCTGAATCAATCTGAGGCAAATGAAGAACATATTTTTGGGCACAAGTTTAGACCACTGCCCCTGTTCTCCATCTCTATACTTGTTTGCCAAGAGCAGGCCTGCCTTCTTGGTACCCTTCCACAGTATGCCGACAGGACCGCCGTCTGCCCAGTGTGTCCCCGTGATCTTCCAAACGGTCTCCCTTCCCAGCCTGTGCCAAAGCTCGGCAGCAGGCTTCACTTTCACCAAGTACCTCCATTCATCACCAGGCAGGGGTGCTGCAAGAGGGGAGGGGTACAGCAGGGGGCCGGTAACGGGGTAGTTTGTGCCCCCTTTTCACCCTCCCCTTTTTTTCCCTCTTCTCCACAGGCTGCTGAGAATACAGGCTTCTGCCACAGACAGGAGCCACACTCCTCTCTTACACGCTTTACAATGGCGCTCCAAATGTATTCAGGGGGAGGAGACGCCTGCTCTCTTCTATTGCTCCTTTGCTCCTTCACCCTTGTCTCTTGCCCCCTCCTATTCTGTCGCCCTCACCCCTTCCCACCCTTGCCCCACTCTCCCCCCCTATTCCCTCCCACTGGGGCATCATTTCTCCTACTTTGTTCCGCCAGTCCTGCATCCAGTGTCTGGGCCGTCCTGATAGCAGAGAAGTAGCAGCCTATCCATCTGCCTGCCCGGGGCCCGCCGATGAAGAAAGAGGAGCAGAGGTCCTCATTCATAACAATAGCCATTAACAATGCTAACAGCGCTGCTGCTGCAGGCCCACTAGAGGCTGAGGAGTGGGATCGGGGCGACGGGCTGCGGAGGCTAGAGGGTGCACACGCTCTGTCGCCAGGCAGAGTTGAAAATTGCAGGGATCTGATAGGTTAGACCGTGCTGGAAAAATGCTGTTCGGGCATTAGGCAGGTCCTCTGAGTCCGAGGCCGGTAACAAAATATTGATTTTTATTATTATTTTATTTTTTGGCCCGTAGTCAGGCAGAATGTAGAATCTTGTCCATGTGGAGGTGCTCTCCAATAACACCTCACGGCAAAGTGTGAACCATTTGAAGGAGTCTGGAGTCGAGCACAAAAGTTGCAAATGTTTTTATTCTCTGGATGTCAACAAATGTAAAATAATAGAGCATCCAGTTTAAAATAACTAAAATTTGCTACACAAATCAATTTAAATTAGATACAGTACGTAAATTGATATTTGATGTACTTAAACTATCGATGATCAATTAAATTCTCAAACCTCTGATTAGTATTAACTCTGATTATCTATTATTAGTTTTAATTATTTTAACTGGCATAATAACGCCTCCTGGATGAGTTGTGCCGTGGTGGACCTCTTCACAATGATGACATAATACTTTGTCGTGATCCTCTCATTACTTTTTAAAAGATCAAAATAGTTGAGTGAACTGAATCAACAGCACCTCTGCTGGTTGTTTTCTATTCGTGCAATCTCTCGCTTAAAGACATGACAAAAACATTTACACACAATCAACCAAATATGTTAACATCTGAGAACATTTGAGAACATCTGTGAGGCCCTAAGAAACCTGATATTCCGAAAGTTATGTTTTTCTGTTTCTTTTTTGTGGTGGTTGGGGGCGATGCATCAGAAAAAACAAACCACAAACCAAGCAAACAAGATATAATTCAGCCACCGAGTGGACCAAAAGTGAGTGTACAGACACTCCCACATGCTATAATCATAGCCCAAGTAGGCCACATTTACCGCTGTTACTTCCCCTGGCACCTCTCCTGAGTTTTGACACATTTTCACATTTATCGGGAAAGCATCTCCGTATCCAGGAACAACAAAAAGGCATCCCTCTCAAGCAAAACACGGCATGAAGCCTCCTGTGAAATGCTTACAGTAGCCCCCCCTACCACACCATCCTCCCCTCCGGCCCCCTCCTCTCCTGAGCCTCTCATCTTTCAAATCAAACTGTCGAAAAAGCAGACGTGTCCTCTGTACGGGTTTTAATTAGATTTGGATGGATTTCAAATCTACTCTTGTTTCTTGGAATGACTGTGAATGAAAGAAGAAACACTACAATGAGATTACGTGCTAATATGTCCTCTAGTTACACCTGCAAAATGTGTCTGTGCTGTTTTCCATTCAAACACAGTGTCTCCTTTAGCAACATTGATGTTGTAATTTAATATTAAGATCATCCTGTTATTTTTGTGTCTACTGAAATTTTCCTTCCGCACAATAATACTTATTTTTTTTCTTTTCAGTGGCACTCACACTGAATGATAAAAAATGATCAGACTATGATTTAAAATACATACTTTATATAGTATACACTAGTGTATGGCATACAAAAAAGATTAATAAACGTGCAGTAGTGTTTGGTATGCACTTGATAGTCCCAACATTCCCACATCAATAAAATTGAATTTGTCCACAGGGCAGACAAACCTCATGTATACCATCAATGATTCTGATCAATAAGATACTGTTATGGCAACTTATGTGAGGTGGCGCAATCAATACTGTACACATCATCAAAATCCTTATCTTTCACCATTTTTCGAAGTTCTAAATCTGATATAAAGAACAGCAATGACGTTTCATTACGAATGTTTATTTTACAGCCAAACAATGTGATGGCTAACGGGGAAATTGCCCAAAAAATGTCAGGCTGTTAGTTATGCATAATTTACTGTCAAAATTATCAATGAGTTAATGATCGTAGGGAATTGGCAGGCCATTCTAGCTTTTCAATCCATCCCTTTAAAGCTTTTATTTTTATTGGCAGATTAAACAGGCGGGCCAAAAAAATAGTGTCATTAAAAATATTACGGAATATGCTATTGTCCAAATCAAGTATGACAATATTTACCACACACTTAACTCTCTTTTTCAAGCCTTGCTGAAATTAGCCTATCTCAAGGGTGTGGCCTCCTTCCCTACGCCAATGGCAAGTGCGTCTTTTTTTTTTCTTATTTCCATGGCAACCACAGGCAGAGTTACTTGTTGAAATACCAACATCATCAAAAGAAAACTATACCAAAACATGCACCATTGCATCCGTGAGGTTAAAGTGCCAGTAAATAGATGATATTATCAAGTACATAAGCAATCACAGCCAAGGGCAACTGTGCATCAAATTATTTCATCTCCTCAATTTATGCTTGTTTTGTCCGCAAATCCTTGTAAATTGGCTGTGCAGCGTTTATGAGGTGATCAAACCTGCATGGTTGAACCTTTCGCATGGAACATGAATCCCCAAAGCATGTGCGCCGTCGACATGGTCCAAAAAGGGCACTCGTAGTCTTTACCCGTTTGTCCTTCCGCTCGTTGCCCTCCTAATATGTTAATCTCTTTTGGAATGCATAATGCAATTCACTGTCACTATTTATTCAAATTAAACAGAATAAATTGCGACCCTCATTGCTAAACCCTGATCTTTGTTGTCGCCATTTTGCCACTTGACTCTTATTTTATTGTTTTAAATTTCCACACAACTCAAACTGTGAATTTTTACAAGCTTTGCATTGGATGTTTTGCAGCAGCTCGGCTGCACTAAGCTCTTGATACATGTCATAAAACATGAACTCTGCCTGCTGATAATGAAGCAGGTGACTGCTGTATGGCTTCCCAATAGTCTCCGATGCACACTTTAATGACTCAGTGTGTGCGTGCGCGAGTGTGTATGTGCCATCCTTGTGTGGTTCTTTCACGGGGCTCCTGTCAGGTCCGTAATTGACAGTCTAAGTGGGGCAGCCGAGAGGCCAGGCCCTGTTAATTTATTTTCTCAGACTCCCTATCCATATTTATGAGCCCCTGCTGTTTTGTCTATCAGGGCCGATCAAACTTAGTGTGTAATTGTACTCGCTAAAGCAAGGGAGCCACGTGTGAGCCCTAACTCGGACCACGACAGTCGCATTCGTCTTTATTTTTTTCCCCTTCATTCACAAGGCCAGACCTGGCGGGACGAGGAACAGAGGGGAAAAAAAAGAAAGACTGGGACTAGAATCCGAGAAACGGGTCATTATGCCGACACTCTCTGATCTGTCTCAAAGTAATTGCCGTGGATCCAGTGGGTGTGTGTACCATCTCCGTTTTAGCCCTTAACAGCTAAGCACAGCGTGGCCCAAAACCATTCATCATAAATAATCATTAAGACAGCGGTGCTTTAAATGTAATATACTTAAATATTGAGGAAAGTACAATCCGTACGGTCTCATTTCAACGTAATGCTCGTCCTTCTTTATGTGGCTTTAATGTGACTACGACCAATGAACTGAAGTCTATTTATACCAGCGGAGAATCCGCCGCTACATAGCCCGCAACACATGTGGCTGTTTACCAGGACTGAAGCCCTTTAATGAATTTAATTTGTTTACACGCGAACATCAAGGAAGTATTTGCTGGCGAGACCTTCGTGTTTGTGGTGTTAGATGGGGGCATACCTGCGTCGTCTGGGGTAATCGTATTATTACGTGCTATTTTAGTCCTGCAAACATACATGCATTTCCATTCATTATGACTTATTATGTTTTCATCAAAACAACACTACGGCCTGATGTAGGCATGCATAATGGAGATTACACTAAGTGGTCTGATGTTGGCCATCTCTGGTTCCTCTTAGCTTGTTGAGATGTATATAATGCCGCCTTGTGCTCACTTTAAGTAACGTTTAGGATCTGTGGATTTTGTACAATAGTGATGTATGTTTTCGTTGTTGTTTTGAAATCAGGCTTTTGTGGATCTCTTTAGAACATAGATTTAGAATCACAGCAGACTTCAGACATGTTTCCTAATGTTCTGGTCACAAGTAAAATGTATGTTGTCAATTTGTGTTACGTGAAATCAAATTTAAAATTCAACACAAATAAAACACAAATGCACAAACATACAGAGATCCATCCCCTGTTCTTTCTGAGCTAAGATTAGATGATAAAGATTTTGCTTTAGGTCAGAACCTCAATGCAGGCCTCCTCAGTATCCCCAGAAGAGTTTCAGTCAGTCCAAAGCATCTCTGGTAAAAAAAAGTGATCCATCACTGTCTGAAGTTGTTGCTGAGTGTGAGTTGAGTAACAAGTGCTGCATCAGCTCCAAGCACCATGTCACCAAAGAGGTTTTTGAAAACTTTCACTCTAAGATGATTAAGGCCCCAAAAAGCCTTCCAAGCTGATTTGGCGTGGTACTAGGCTGATGTAGCTCCAAAGGCAAGGGGACAGAGAAGATCTGATGTTTGGCAAAGTAAGATGAGGAACTCTCAGTGGCCACTGTTGAAAATATTTCCCTCACCCATTTGAACTCAGAAGCCTCCATTTGCATGCTGTTTTCACATTTTCATTGTCACATCTTCTTTTCTCCCGATTGACTGTTGTCTCTCCCTAATGGCTGCATTTCAAGTTTTAAAGTACAAATGAATTATCTCCGGTCCAAATGAAACTTTCTCTGATATGGGCTCCCAGCATGCATTGATGATTATAGAAAACCCTCGCCGTGAAATTGTCTTGGTAATTGTTTCACTGCTCTTGCTAAGACAGATACTTCCTTAATAAAGCAAAGTGAGGCGCTATCAAAAGGCAGTTAGATAACCTTACAGAGTCAAATTGCTCCTACAAATGGTTTAGCTTTGCATTTTTTATGGATGGTCCCCTGTTCAATTTGGCTGTTGCATGCCATTGCTGGTATTGTATCCATTTAATTTCCATTTTATTATTCTAATATGTACTACTCAAATGACAAACAACAATGGTAATAAAATAAAGTTGGCTCTAAACAATACCAGAAGTGCTGGATCAACTTGGTGGAAAATCATCTTGTAGAATTTCTATCTATGAGCTTTAACGCTGCAGAAATTTGTACAAAAATAAAAAATAATTGAATAAAAAACAATATAATAAAAAATATTTTAACTTTTGCAAAGACATTGGGGATCCAAAACAACTCTGCCCAATGGACAGTACCAAATCACCTAATTTCAAAGCTTTCCCAAAGATTGAGCTATAGTTGCAATATTTACTTCCATCAAGAAGCAAAAAAAAAGGATTGAAAGAAATTAATTAAAAGAGAGGACACAACTTCAAACAAGCGGGACGTGCCCTGGGTGAAACGATATCATTGAATAGACTTATACGAGAACAGAGATTGAATCTGGATTAATCAATGCTCTGTTGTTTTCTCTCCTACTTGAACCCAGGGCCAAGCTATATTTCACAGGAACAAATTGAGCGGGGGAATGACACAGCTCTGACCATAAAACCAAAGGTAATTAGAAACCAGTAGAAGATGTTCCATAAAAGACGGAGGGGTCAGATGCATTCAATATACCCCATGGATGATACACGCAAGCAAATAGAACACCAAATGGCTTTCTGCAGACTAAGCAGACGCCGACAGAATCTTAAGAGAGACGAGACACAACGGGCCAGATTATGAATTCAGTGTGCAAATGTTGACAAATAACACCTTCAACACCAAGGCGGTAATTTGATTTACGATGAGGTGATCGAAACTAATTGACATGAGGGTTGAGAAAGTAACGCGGCTTTTAAAGATTCCTGACAGTGAAGCTCCAGTGTTGCTTGTAAGATGCTTGTCGGATTTGGTTGAGACCGCCATCCTTTTACCACCATTTTATTTCTTGGAGTGGAACCTCTCACGTCAGATTATTTTTTTTAATTTGATGAAATTTGACAAACATTTGTCTCAGTCGATACAAATGGACAAAGGTATCTTTCTATTAGCATGACATCACTAGTTTGAGCTCTTTTTTCTTAATTTACCAGCGTTGTTGTAACATTTACCAGGGCGCATCTTCTGGCTCTGGGATTTATGTAGCTTGAAAAGCAAATGGTCGGACATTCACTCAGCTGTGCTCTCCTCATTACACTCAGTGAGTGAAAATATTTCTTCATTGGCCCAGATGTACATTTTAATGTTCTTATGCAAAGGAGGAGAAATAACTATAGTTACTATGATGAAAAAAAAAAAGATAACGGACAGTTATTGAATTTATTTCTAGAACTACCCGACATAAAATAATAAATTAGTAGCGATAAAGCGTGTGTGTGTGGGGGGGGGGCATCAACTGTACCTCCATGTACTATTTTAATGGAAGCCCTTTATCATGTAAGGCATTTTAAGGTGGATATATAATATTATTTATTATTATTATTTATTATTATTTTTAATTTATTCATATTATACTTACATGGTTCTTGTAAATGAGCCATTGAGATGTTCGCCTGGGACGGAATTGCAAAAAAAATCATTTAACGAATGAACAATGAATGGTTATGATTTCTTGGACTGTTAAATCTTCAAATATTTATAGACTGTGTGTGGGCATGTATTTGCATATGTGTGTGTGTCATGGCATAACATCACAACTGAAGCTTTTGCAGTTTTGGGACATATTGGAAGTCGGCAGGCTTGGTAGTATGCCAAGTAGTCCATAAAGTGTTGTTTTGAATGACTGAAGGTTCCGTGACTGCATTTTTCATGCTGGCCTCCACAGGGAGTTCCACTTGGGGGCGGCTAATTCGTGCGTAATCCTCCAGAGATGAAGCACACAAATATCGCCCATCAGGGCCAATTTCTTTTTTTTTTCCTCTGTGTAAACTGAGTTGAACCAGAATGTTCCGATTTTGCCAAAGTGACTGTTACATCACCATTTCCAGGACATCATGAGAAGGTACTGTGGCTGTCAAGAAGCACTTCCAGATGGCACCCACAGTGTACGTGGCGTGACCTTCTGCAGTGCGGGCACACGGGGGCACAGTCTTCGTGCAAACAGCAGGCAGGGCCCTCAGATGTGCCCAGAACCCCCCCCACCACCCCTGGGAAACGGCAACGGAATGAGATGCCCATCACTCTGTGGCTCTGCAGATGCTCCTCACAACTGCCAGGCTTTCAGCTTCATTAGGCCTGGATCAGATACATAGAGAGGAGCATCGCCTCAGGCTACAGCCGCCGCACACACATTCGCATGTGCACGTCCGCTGTCACATTTGGATTACTTTCCAAAGAGAGCCAATTTCATCAGTGCAAGGACGTGGCGGCGAGGGATTTCTTTTTCTCAGATCGGTGTCCGGAATATATGCCCACAAAAGGGAAATAAAATCCCACATGCCGCGATTTAATGAACACAGTAAGAAAAATAGATTCAAGATAAGGCAGCGATGTTTATCAAGCTAGCATTGCTAAGATCAGACGTCACAAAAGCGACACCAAAGCTCTTAACTATGAAGATAAAATATACTAGAACATCGAGTCTTTCATTGGGGAATCCAACCCAAAATTACGAAGAAAAATGGCCCTCAAGCATACAAAACTTCAGAAAACAACTATCCTATGAGATGTATTGCGCAAGACTTCAGTTCAGTGAGAATCATAAGATACGACTTGGCAATGATTGGGATCAAGTTGTATCATTCATACATGAATACATTTTGCAACTCCCTAAAACTGCAAGACTTAAATATGAAAACATTCCGGACAATTGGTATCTACTGTGAAATCCACTGCGTCTTTTAAAATGACACCCAAAAATAGTCATTATAAAAGGCTGCCCAAAGACATCCGTTTGTTTTATTTTGTCTTTCCACTCCACACCTTAATAAAGCAAAGCAGTCTAACTTATTACACTCCTTTAATGTAGATGTGCTTATTACAGCAATTTATATGGGCGACCACTGTTTCATTTCCTGTTTTGTCTGCCTTTTTCTCATTAAAAATGCCATCTCTATCCATCAATGGTTTGGAATAACTTATTAGAAAGAGAGACACAAGGGAAGACGGTACAGAAAACGAGAAAGAAGGGCAGCGGGTTTATCTTCAGTCAAACACATGCATGTTTTTTTTCTTGCCAAAAACGCAAACGCTCACCCAGCCCAATTTCCTGGATGTTGTCATGTGTGTCCAATCAAACGCATGTGGCTCAATAATGTGAAATGTGTCCCAAATGACACAAGCAGGTGGTCCACAATTAATTCCTCCCCCCCTAAAGACTTCCGAAGCCAGAAATGTATGGATGTGTGTGTGTCCATTCCAGCATGTCCATCTATCTGCTGCCTTTGAGATTTAATATTTGAATGAAAGAGAAATTACTCCAATAGGTTCCTTTGGTCCAATTTTGAGGAGTGCGGAGGTGTGACAAATGAGATACGAGTTGTGCAACGAGAACAGCATTGTCCAAAATGTGATTAATATGATGGATTTTGTTTGGATAATTATATTTGATCTACCAAAAAGCCACTGACGATTTATCTCGAGCTTGGCTTGTCACTAGAATTCAGCCTGACAGCCATCACTTGAACTTCAAACACTATCATTAACGAATAGGCCTAAAGCTCAAATATTAAATTATATATTTCACATCTGACAGTGTACCAAGATGAAAAAAAGAATCATTATTTTTATAATCCTTCAAAATGACACCAAGATTATCACCACACATTTATACAAAATTGGAAGGCTGAACACATTGTGGGCAGATGGCACAAATGTTTTCCAAGAAAGTTGATTCAAAATATATTACAACTATAAAATATAAGTCAGGGTACAGAAATCAAGCCTTACCTGCAAAACCAACTTGTTGAAGAGACTTGCATTGGCAACTTCCTGCTTGCCTTTCTCTTGATGTATCCATTTTGATTTTTCCAGACTCTTTAAAGGTTGATTTTCTGGCATTGTCACTCACTTGTCATCGTTTGCTTTGCACATCAATCGTTGCAGACCGAAATATTAATCGGCTGGTTTCATTGCTTGCTGGTTAGTCACTTGGCCCAAGCTTTTAATCCAGTGCAGAGTGCAGTCCAACTATGCACAGAGGTGGACTTTTCTATCTTTTGTTAGATGCACAAAGAAAGATGTGCTGTTTGGGAGTGAACAGGCCACAGGTGCTTCTATTCCATCAGAAGCTAAACCACTTCCTGGAGCTCAACCTAGGTAAAGCCAAACTGTGTCAGGGTTTTTACTTCCTGGATCTCAGTGACCTACCTCAGTTCATTTCTTATTGGTTGAAAACATAGGTGTCAAACTCAAAGCCTGGGGGCCAGATACGGCCCCTCACATGATTTTATGTGGCCCGTGAAGACAAATTGAGCATCAGCATCATGTGTTGATATTAAAATTACAAATTGTCTTCACTTTAAAAAAAAATAGAGAAATTTTATTTTATTACCATTCATTTTTTTAAATAGCTGAAGTTTTTACTAGTCTCTGATTTTAAAACTAGTTATTCATCTATTTGTTGTGTAAATATCCACATGCCACTGTCTCATAGTGCAGAAAAGGGGGTGGAAAGGTAGTCATAAATTGCATTTCTAACATTGGCTCAAAAATGCCAAAACCACGGTGTGTGTATTGGCTGTTGGGGGCAACTCAAGAGAGTTAGGTCATCTGTTGCCTGGTAACAAGGACCAGATTGACAAAAGGAAGAGCAATTTAGGACTACTTTCCCCTGGAAATCAATACAACAGGCCTGATGCGATGATGTGAGATTAGCCGAGGGAGAGACGCAACATATTTGGCAAGGCTTATTTCATAAAGCAGACAGGATGGAGGTGTGTGTGTGAGTGGAGAAGATTGCATCTAAAACACTGACTATAAAGCTGAAATCTATGGCTACCTTTTCTCAACACTCTAAAATTAGACTTCTAGTGCTTCTGTCTCCGCCTCAATAATGAGAACTTTAGTAAAGCGAACAAAGATGGGGAAGATGGAATTTGATTTTAGAGTACTAGTATAATATCACCTGTCACACTGTCGCTAATATCGCCCCAAGGCTGAGGAAATATGGCTGAATTGTTCAATATTGGAAAATAGTGGTGTCAGAAGGGACCACAAGTTGAGTAAATCTTTAGGACAGCTGTAGACATTCATACTCTCTTCATGTATAAAACATGATTGCTGCTATGCGGACTCTCACAATTACAGATTTTTCCCTTTTGCAGATATAAAACTGCAGTATGTAAATATAGAAACATATTTTAGTCGGGAGAAGATTACCAGAAACATCTGTTCTGTAGCTGAGGGTGACAAGATATGCTCACAAAATTTTGCTAAACGAATCATGAATCCTTAATTTAGATCTTTTCAGTCACATAATACCTGGAAACTTTGAAAAAAATAATCACTGGTGAGTTCACTGACTTCTCTTACGTTAATTCTGCATACATTTCAATTCTGAACATTTAATTTTCTAATTTGTACAAGAAATATGCTTGGAGTGATTCTCATAAGAGAAAGAACATTTGTTAAATAGCAATGACGCATTACAATGCTACTGTGTGAAAAAGTAAAATAATCCTCAATAACTGCCTCCTCCAATGACATATTAGTACTAATGTGCTGATTACATGATGGTTTTGACAGCGACGCTAATGTAGAGTACCGAGCATAGATAAGAAAGGTGGACCGAAAATAACAAGAGACCCAGTCACTAATCTGGACGACTGAATGATGAGATGCAGGATTTCAAAACATTCCCACAGTTTTTTTTTCCCCCAACTTGAGGTCCAATGTAACCAGACCCCTGTGTGGCTAAACATTGTGAAGCTCTTGATGAGCTGGAATGTGAAAGTAGAGAGTAAAGACATGGCCAGGAATTTGTTGAGTCCTGAGCCAGTGGGAACCAAAAGTCGGGAGAAGGTTGTTACCTGTGTAGATGGTTCTGTCATCACATGCCCTCTGCCCAGAAAGGGACAGGAGATGGTGGAAAGGGGAGAGGAGGGGTGAACACAGAGGAGGGAACAGTGGGGGACTAAAGAAATAACGAGACATTAAGCCAAAGTCTGATTCAGTAGTGCTCGGTATCTTCTCGATCCGGTCCATAATCAACGCATTGATCTTAGCCTGTGAAGAAGGCAGGCAGAAACCCAGGAGAAATGAGCTCTTGAGTATTTCTACTTGTCCTTCCCTGACTATGATGAGGCAATCAACCCTAATAAGCTCTCTTTCTCCCTGTCTGACTTTGTTGCTCTAACCATTGGCCACCATTTACCAGCGTCTGGATCATTAGTCCGCCTGGATCGGCCCTTCTGGACTCATGTCTCCGTGTCAGGACCTGCCGCATTAGAGTGCTGCTCAGGTGCCATAATTCACCCCAGTATGGACGAGGGGTCAATGGAGAGTTGAGGCCCTTTGGCTTATATCTACTCACAAAAAGACAGTGAGTTTGTGTCAGGGTCATTGGGGGTCATCATTGTGGAACGGCAGCCGGAGGAAGTGTTTGTATTAAAATGAAATGAACAACCATGAGGGGATTCATTAGGAGATTTAAATTGGGTTTCTGGAAGGCAGAGATGGTAGGAATCAAATAATTTTAGAGTTTAGAGTTGAGTAAATATCAGTCAATTAAATATAAATACAGTCAATTATCATGATAAGCGATATGAAATGAATGGAAGGGAAATTAAGAAATTATCACGGAGCAATTTTCTCAACATTACACGATACTTTTGCCATTTTTTGAAAGAGGGATTTATTTTCCAATTATGACATTTTTGGATGAGTCGGGGGAGAGGTTGGTCTTCACAACTTTTTGATAGCAAGGGCAAACAAGATCACTGGCCGAGGCCAGGTTTCACTTAGCTTGACTACAGCAAATGGTCATTCATTCGATTCTGACGGGAAATTTAATCAATCTCCACAGGACAGGCATTAAAAAATTGTCCATTGAAGAATGGAGTGATTCAGTCTTGGCAGCGCCAGCGACTCAAATATCTGTTAACAGACTGCTTCCTGGCAGAATTACATCAGCTCTGGCACCAGCCAGGCACACAGAGACATTAGTCAGCACTATCCCTGCTATCAGACTACATTGCCTGACGCTATATCCGGCCAGGGAGGGTCCACGTTGATCAGCTGATATGTCATAGTTAGTGACAGTTATTGTAATCTGGCTCTCTTAAGCGGTCATTATCTATTAGTGTTACAGTTTCATGACCAAGTACGACTGATTTTTAGCTGACATTTTGTAGGGCGAGCCTATTTGGGTTCTTGAAAAAAGTCAAGTACTGAACAAGCAAATGTTATAACCTATACTGAATGCACTCATGGGGACCATATGCGTCATCAACATTTTTTGGGGGCCTTTTATCAAACCAAACCTCTCATATTTTAACAACCTGACAGGCCCTAATAAGTCATCTTCAGAAATTAATTCTTAATTACTAATCTTAATTTGATGGTTGAGTGTTATGCATTGCACCCCCACCCCACCCCCACTACAATTCTCTAATTAACATATTTTCATTATCCTGGTAAATGAATAATTTAGAGGCTCTGTAATAGACATGAATTATTAGACTGTGGTACAGTGATGGATTTAAACAGGCCCTACACTCAATTTGTGCCTCAATCCCTCCCAAGGTGACATGAATAATTAGTAGAAAAGAAGCCCTCCAATTAGTCTTATTTTTTTTTTCAGGTCTATGAAAGTAAATGTTGCAGCGTCAAATGGACAGCATCTTGATAAATGCTTACTACGAAAGTTCAAACTTTATCTGCAGTAGTCTTGAAGACTCGATTCAGCTTTGAGTACTTTAAGGTCGTCAGCGTGTCCAAACAATGATATTTAATTTTTAGAAACTGCTAGGTGAATATTGAGACTGTCAAACTAATCTGATCCCAACTGAGATCTTAAATAGGGAATCCGAATAATGAGTGAGAATCATCACCTGCCTTTGGATTGTCTTCATAATTGAACCTACACTGGCGTTTTCAGTTATTTAGGGTGATTCATTAGTTGTTCTATCTTTGTCCTTGCAGGTGTCACTTCCGAGCTCTCCATCTTGTTTTCCACCTGTCACTTTCACTCTTCAACTTCCACTTTTCTTTGGCGTGCCTCCGCTTCTAAACAGACTCTGTCAGTGTAAAATGAAAATAAAATGATTTATGTTGTACCCCCTCCCCACTTGTTGAAAGTAATGAGATTCCATATTTCAGATCACTTGACAGACGGATTGGAAATTAAGGTTCCTTAGATAAGTAATGCCTTTTTGATGTTGGACTGTGTGAATAACTCATATAGTCTGATTGATTTCAAAACTCTTATGACAGAGCGTGCTCGCCCGTGGAGGGAGGAACAACACGGTCGCACCGCTGTGTGTCGCCGTATTAGTTCATGTGGCGGATCCATCTCACGGAATCCTGTTTTCCAGGAAGCCTCATTCTCATTCATTGCAATTTATTAGAATCGTATTGGGTCGATATGTACAGGAGCAATTGTAGCCAAACGAGGAGGAGACCGATGCATAATGTAGGAGTGGGCGTTTCGTCTAGAAAATTACGATGGTGCAGGATTGGAATTTCAAGTTGGACACTGTGTTGACTCTGCTCAAGCTGTTTGTTTGCTGTGGAATACCTTGTTGACAGGATCTGCCATAATTGAAACCATTTTTTTTCCACATACAGTTGAGCTTTTACGTTTTGGGGTGAAAAATAGTATCTAGAGGTTGTACAGAAATGAAGAGTTGGAATAGCAATCGTGCATGAGCATCTTTTATTGACCAAAAAAATGGCGACACCAATAGAACAGAAAATAAAATACTGCCTCATGCTAAAAGCAGCACTTTTGAATGAAGATGATGAAGAAGAAGTGGATAATAAAGTCTTTATGTGAGGAGACTCTCCTCCCAAACATAAACAATAAACTTCCTCTGCCTGTTTGTCGGTGTTTCATAAGCACAGTTAAAGTTGAGAACATGCCGAGTTGGGTTATATAAGAATTGGTCATCTTATTTTTTTTTTACTGTCCGACAAGGCTTGCACAATTAAAAGTTTTAAAAGTTAATACAGTTTGACCCTCGAACAAATTAATTAATTTTACATGATTTTCTATATAAAAAGAAACTCTTCTATCATCCTGCTTTAAGTAGCTGCTTAAAAGTAGTGATACAAGAATAAATGAAAAAAAAGAACTCTTACATGCATCAGCTGTGCAGGTTATGTAATTTCTGCATGTGACCTTCACACCAGGACAGTTTCTCACACAACCTCTTTCATCGCGTAAGCTTACCCACTTCCCGCCCCCCCTCCTCCTTCAGTCGATTTGTGGGAACAGACAGCTGTCAATTGCTTTAGAGGAGACAGAGTGAAAATATCGAACCGCCGCCTCCCTCGCAGGAGACATCGCCGCCGACATAACAGTGATTCATCAGAAAAAGTGCTTGATGAGCACAGTGTCTGTTCTCCGCTCTCTATTTGTCATCAGGCATAAAAAGTAATAGCCAGTAGTTGTCGTGTGCAGGTGTCGGAATGAGTGCTGTTAATGGTAATCTATTCTGTCACCCTCTGCTAGAAGACAGAATTTTAAAATGAGACTGATTATGCCAGTGTTTTTTTTAGAGGTCATATTGATCAAAAGCTGTCAGGGGTAAACTCTTGTTTTTACCCGCTGCTCTGCTCACATCGTTCGTACATCTCATTTGAAACGTAAATTAATTCAAAATGCGATCAGGATCATGCAGCATTTGACAATTCTGTTGAAAGTAGCTCTGGCCTGACTTGCAGCTAGAGTTGCCGGCCTAGCGTGGAGGTGTTGGTCAAACGTGGTGTGACACTGCTGAGCACAGTCTGTTTACTAAAAGGAGTTCAGAACAGGATCAGCTAAACATATTATGGAAGAAGTGAGTCTTGATATTACCCCTGCTTGCACTACAACTGTAGACACGCACGTTAATAACCATGCAGAGGGGGAACGATCTGGTGTGATCCTGGTTTGAGGCTCAATGGTTCAAGTTAATGGAAAACAGTGAGAAATAAATGTGTATTTGTCTTCTGGCTCTCCGCTCAGCGTCATTATAACCTTAGTCATACTTCATACTTTCTTCCCTTTCAGCTTTGACACACTCCATCTGTGTCTCATCAAGTGAAACCTCAATATAAATATAGAGCAGTGCACAAGGAGCAATGCATTTGAGACGCAGCCCTGGATGTTACTTGCGAGGTGTACTTTCTAATCATACGCAGCTTTAAAAAGGTTTCAAGCGTAAAATACATTTCAAAGAGAGCTGCACAGAAAATCATGGTCCAAATGGAGGAGAAAAGGGAAGTAATACGGAGAGGAGAGCAGAGGCGCAAACAAAATGAAACAGCAGTATATGGGCAAAAATATTGGGACACTATTATTATTATTATGCTGAGCGATGTTCTGCCATTCAACCTACGAGGCGTGTGGGTGGCCAAGTGGGTCTCTAGAAATTAGGTATGTCAGAATCCCATCTTCATCAATCATTCAAACTCCTTTTTGGGGGCATGTCTGCTGATGTGCAGTTCATTTGTTCCAGAGTAATGACAGGGAGGGCACTAGAGGTGCAGTCATATATTTGCCCAAAAATCATCTTATATAGGGTAATTTTTCATAAATTTCAATGATGTAAAATGTTTTTTTTTTTTATTGTCGTCTTGCTATTTTGCATCCTCCTTCCAAACAAATCTCCTTCTTCAGAAGTGGCCCTCTAGGCCCCTGTTAAAGGCTCCCCCCTTTTATTCTCTCCCCTTCCATCTCACAGGCCTCTACTTCACAGCTTCTCTCCAATTCTCACCTGTCTGGAAACTCCATCAACACCTACTCGTCTCCCTCTGTGAAGGGTTCACCGCTTCCGGTCTCCCGTTGTTCGCTCCGAATGAGCTTTAACAGCTGTATAATCTGAAATAACATTGCCATGGCCGATTCCTGCAAAAAGAGAAAAGAAAAAGAGGTGGTGGAGGAGTGGGGGGGACTGAAAAGGGGGGTGGTTGGACAACCGAATATGTTCCCAGCTAATGGATGTTCCCTGGATGTGTAATGTAATAATTTTGGTGAAAAGGAGCAGGAGCCGGAGCAGAAGGGTATAAGGGAGGGGGGGTGAAAAAAGATGAAATGGATGGATGAGTAGGGGAATAGATGAATAGAGGGCAGGGTGAGAGGCGGCCAGTGAGAACGAGGGGGAAAGCAGATGGAGCCAGAAAGAGGTTGGGCTGATTTAATCTATTTGCAGGGCCTGTGGTCGCTCCGCTCAGACCTCTCTGACAGGCAGTCGGGGATTTGGCAGAAAAATTATAATCTCATAC
This sequence comes from Syngnathus floridae, assembly GCF_059516105.1. Taxonomy (NCBI): domain Eukaryota; kingdom Metazoa; phylum Chordata; class Actinopteri; order Syngnathiformes; family Syngnathidae; genus Syngnathus; species Syngnathus floridae. The sequence continues at coordinate 5,743,871 of NC_142428.1, forward strand.
GCCTCTCACACCACACTGGCAGATGGCATGCATATGCTTCTTGCTGCCAATAAAACCATAGACGATGAGATACTAATGATTCTTTTTTGAAGGTGAGCATTCTCCATTTTTTTTTTTTTTTACATAAACAACCCAATTCCTCAATGCTTACACTAAAACTGGGAATACGCTTTTTCTAGGCCGATTCCGAGATGGCTGACACGTTTAAATATTGGCTCGATTCCATTCTCTGCTGCCAGATTGTTAATTCTGAAGTATGGTATGTTTTGTGAAATATTAGCACAAGGAACCAAGGGAATATAAGTTTGTTTTTGCTAGCAAAAATATGTTCTGGACTTTCAATATAAAATTAGAAATGGTTATCACATGGTTACCAAGTGGACAGCACTTCCTAACTCGTATGAATTTCTGACGTGTCAGATTATGTCAGGTGTGAAGTTTGACACTCACACTCACTTCTCCCACCCTGTCGTGTTGAAAGCGGGCATTTTGTGCATCACACAACATACTGGTGCGAATGTCGTCACGCATCTAATTGATGCAATATCTCACATTCATTGAGCTCTAGCAAATGAGCTCATGCAGCTCAAAACGTGTCTCTGGTGTAGCTTTAAGATTTAATATATCTGCACAATATAAGTCGCTGTTTTTTTTTTCTGATTTTATTATTGGCATTCTATGACGCTGCAGGCTCCAGAGCATGACTCACCATGCACTCTCTGCCGCCTCCTCACCATTCTCATCAGGACTAATTCCCACTTCCTCCTTCCTTCGATACCTAGCGCTAAGTATCCTCGGTGTTGGATGTCACTAACAGCACTTACCGGGGCTGCAATATAGCAAAGATGCCTGCAGCTGCCTGGCTGCCGGTCCCCGGTGTGGTCAGAGTAGGAGGCCGATTGTGGCCGAGCCATCGATCGAAGAGGAGTAATGGATCTGGCTTAGGCTGATAATGCATGATGTAATTGTCAGAGGGGTTTAATTATATGCTTATTACATGAGGAACTGAGTATTCACGCTCGCTGCCCATTTACGGCGCACAAGGCCATAAGAAAGAGAATCTTTTTAAGTGCTAGTGTACTATAAGCAATCATAAACTGCTGTAATTAAATTGGTAATCATTTATAAGAGTACAGCTAGTAAAAATAGGAGCAATTTTGTCCCGTTTGTATGTGAAGTTTGATAACATGCTTTTCCATTCCCTGAGCTGACATTGAGCCAAGTGTGAGGGTCTCAGTTAATCTAAATTTCTATCATGGCACACAGCTCCTTCTATCCTTCCTTCCATCCCTTCATCCCTGCAGGCCATGCCGAACCATAATGGTGGCCTCATCGCGTGTCTGAGTGCATACGCTACGCTGAGCAATGCTTTTCAATTACCTGCGCCGGAGCCCCAGACGAAAATACATAGCACACAGAGAAATAAAATATACCTCATGTCATTTAATTTGACAGTTGTCCTTTCCCGGCTATTCGATAGAGGTCGTCACTTGCTCGGCTGGGGAAGCACATCTTGTGTACAGTGAGTGTGCGGCCAATTGGTGTGTTTTTATATTGGATTTAGCTTTGAGGGAAAAAAAAGACTGCGGGGTTCTGGATTCTACTATTGGTCATTTAAATGAGCATAATTCTGTCCAGTTCTGATAAAATTGCTGCTTTGGGAACAGCAAAACCACACCCTAAGGAGAAACCCTTATTTCTTTCAAGAACAGTGACTGATCATTACTCCCCCCCAACCCCCACCCTTTAATTTCATCATCATCCAGTTTCTCATTTAACCCAATCATTAGCAAAAACATTTGACATCCCACTTGGTGCATGCAGTGCAGCTTTCATATTTGAAAATGGATAGTACATTAAGTAAGCAATCACTACAGTGTTAATTTCCACAGTCTGTGAGTAAGTGTGCAACATGTTTGATCAACAGCAACTCCCCGAGGAGATATTTAAAAAAACATTCACATTGGAAAACAGATTACTGCGTCTCAATTGATTAATAATGTTTGGGACTGAAAAGTGTCATCTGTGTACTAGAAGTCATGACCAGGAATACTCAGGCCAATTTTACTTGCTAAATAAATCTCATTAATCATGTTTTCCTTTTGGGGATGGTGTTAAAGGGAGGAAACATTAAGGGTCGGTGGGTGTGGGCGTTGTAGGAAATCTCCTGGTGTCCACCCATGTTGGAAGCTGCATTAATGAGCTTCAAGTCAGAAATGGGAAGCTGAGGCTCCATCTTTAATGGTGTCCTTCTGGAATAGACATTTGTGGATGTGTTGGTAAGAGAGGGTGGGGTAGACAGAATATATGGGTTGTTTTGTCAGAGGTGAAACAGGACACCTCTGATCTCTCATGTACACAACATAGGAAAAAAGATCACTAGCTTCCACTGGCATCGTCGGAGTTGTGTATCTGCTTCCCGCTACAACGTCCTGCTGGGCTGCAATTGCAGTCTATGAAGTTGGCCGGTACCCAGCTTGGAAGCTATGAATTTTTTTTCGGGCTCCTAATTTGGAAATCAGCGGCTGTGCAACCAAAACAAATACGCCTGATTGCACAGAGAAACTTTCTGGGGGCAGATATGACAACATCCAGTTGCTCGGCGAATTCCACTTTAGACCTATTTGTGGTGTTTAGCAATTATGTGCGAAAGCTCGGATCGAATATGGAACAACAAACACGGGCAGTTATCTTCTAATAATCTCATGTATGGAAATGAGTGTTTGATTTTCCCTTCATGCAAATCAGATTTTCAATTATCCCCAAAAAAAAAAAAAAAAGACAGGCTTGGCAGAATGTTCCAAGCTTGTCTATTGTGCCGTCCCCTCACAGAAAATAAATTATGAATACCTAAATAGCATTTCACATTGGAGATAATTATGGCAGGGAGGGGAGGGGGGGGGGGGAGTGAGGAGACTGAGTGGCTTTTAACATGCAAATAAAATGCACCACTTTGTTTTCTCTTGCAGAGATCAATCATAATTGGGCAGGTACACACAAACGTCGGGGTAATTTGGTGACCCGTTTTAGTTTTGGATCATGCACACCTAAAATGAGTGATAGTATGTCCTCTGGAGTCATCCCATCAGGTGAAAAAATACAACAGTGTAATTGTCGAATAGTATCCACACGAGCGGATATATTTATATTTATCTTCACTGGATCACTGTGCTTTGATTTTACTGAATAGACTTGGTTTGATTGAGACAATTATATTTCTTTACACACATTAGGCCCAGTACCAAATATTATAAATACAAACAAAAATAATCACGTTTAATCTGGTATATCTTGCTTCATTGGGATCTGCTTTAAAAAATATATATACGAAAAATAATTGAATCTTCGCACTGTGATATCTTATCATATGCAAATTTTTATCAGAGTGTGGCTGAGTTAAAAAGGATTTACAACAAGATGCGGCGGCTCCTCGCATGCCTCTAATGAGCGATCCAACAGCGCACCGGCAGAGGAGGAAGCCGTCACGTTATTAACAATAAATAGTGTACATGACCACAGGACAAAAGTGTTTGAGCATCACATAAATAGAAAGAGGATGTACTGGTTTACTGTACTGATTACCAAGCCAATTAGGCTGCACAACAGGTTGACATAAACATCGCAAAGCCTCGGTTTTATCCTCCCTTAAGGGCTGGCAGGTTGAACACGTGTCCTGGTCTTGGTTGCCTTTTTCACCCTCCCTGTGGGTTTTGTGAGCATATGTGTCTCTAGTGTAAATCCCCCAAGGACATTCAAAGTCTCCTAGATTTGAAGAACTACCATGATGGAAGGATCTCTTCAAATATAGTGGACATCATCTTTGTAGATGCTTGTTCTTACGCGGCCAAAGCGCTTGAGGGAGTGTTAGAAGGGATTTAAAAGTGTGAAGAGCAAAAGGTGAAAAGATGAAATCCCTCTCATTCTGTCCATTTGCTTGCTCTACCATTTTCATCACCATTTCATCCGAGACTACCTACGTTGTATACACTCCATCCATCCTCCTTCTGTCTGACCTCATCCCTTCGCTAAATCTCTTTCCTGTCAAAGCGTCAGAAACACGGAAGTTGTGAACTTGTGAGGAGCGGGATCAATAAAGCAAGGACACACCATACCAGCAGTGAGGATGGGCACCCGCCGGCCATAAATCGGGCTGGGCAAAGAGGGTCGTCATCACCCTCCTCGACGTGTAAACAATTACGTCAGCCGTCCTATCACTGTCAGCATGGCATATAAATCCATATTAGCAGGATTGAAGATAGAGACGGTGATATATGAGCAGGCTGTGTCATATATGTCACAACATTGCAGCGTCGGTGGTGTTTCATACTCGGGAGGTGCAAGAGTCATAAAAGCTTCTGATTCTAAGTGTGATTGCTGCTATGCACAATGTCCGCGAACTTGATCACCTTTTTGACCTTTGTATGAACCCTCTGTAATTACACGTCAATTTAGATCTACAGGGAGATGGTGCATACTGTTTGTAAATCAAAACCATAATAAACAGACGCACAAGTTCTGCTTAGAAACGACAACCTGGGTAACTTTCCGAGACTATATCTGTGTCATTGGAGTTGGTTTAAATAGCACAAAACATTTTATACATAAATAGTATGCTCCTTGGTCCCGTCCCAGCAGTCTTCATATTTTCTGGTGACATTATCAGCTGTCTCCATCATGTGCACAAGCAGGAAATAAATTGCATTTTTTGCTGGTGGTTCCGTGGCGAGCAGACGGCAGGAGGAGCATTATAATATAAAACATGAATAAACAAAATCACTCATGAGCAAATGTGCAGGAGCATGGGGAGGTAATCTGCTTTAGGCATGGTCCTTGAAATTAACTCAAAGAGTCTGCACATGAAACGTGTTAAGAAGATTAATCAAATATTTCTTCTCCCAAACCAACAACTCGCTGACTCCTTCTTACATTTAAAAAAAATCTATCTCCATCCTCTCTATTTTTATTTTTAATCCAAACATTATGTTAATGGATTATTATAATGTTTGCTTTAGTTAGATTGCTTGGCCAACAGGTGTATCAGACTGAGGAGAAGGATAACGCCATAGCATTTATTTTCTAATAGTCTGGGCGTGATTTTGCCAAATGTGCGTAGCAAAAGAGATGCGGTGTATCTCGTGCGCTGGGCCAATGGAGCAAGTGAATTTGACAGATAATACTTTGAAAAGTCTAATTGGAAAACTTAAGAGAAGCTTGGAGAATGTTGGCCCTCTTTTCATGACGTATTCCGTTTTGTATTCCTTGGTTCAAGATGACGCTACTCCATTCCGTTGACAAAAGTAGGTACCACGAGGTACCATTTACGATTAAGTTCCAAGCATCATGGGCCGATATGATAGTCGGGTTTCGCCAGCAAGGCCTTCTCTGTCGACCTAAACGTTATCAGAAGCAGTGACCTACATATATAGGCGATATTCTTAGATGGAATTGCATTAATTAATTCCCAACAGTCTATTCTCTTCATTTTGTAATATTCCTCTTGGCCGCACAGCTTTCAGTCCATTTGTGTGTCCAATTAAATTTCAGCCTTTTTATTCTGCCATGTCAATCGAATCTGCCAAGGCCTTCAGAATCAGGAGTGCTGGCCTATGTAACTTAAACAAACAATGGGACTGTTCAACTAATTATGTTTCAAATTTGTACTTATAGGGCGAGACTACGAGCGAGCCCCCGGTGAGCTTAGGTCAGCTGGAATGGAGCCGATTCTATTATTGTATTGGGCAAAAGGCAGATTATATTCTGGACGGGTCACAAATTGTTCTTTAAACCTGAAAAAATGAAAAATAGGGGCAAACACTAACAGTGGTTCCACAGCAAGTACAGGGGAGCCACGTTGACGGGGAACACGGGATCACGTCGCCACCTCATGCATCTTTCATGTCAAATGGCTGTCACGCCCAAGCGCAGGTAAATCACTCATCTGTCCACGTAATCATGCAAATTTGCATTATCCCTCATGTCGCACACGCCTCTTGGCACTCATTTATGCGTTTCTGTCTTTTTGGCCGCATTGCTCACATCATGTTGGACAAATGCTGGGGGAAACCTACCAGCCAAGTGCTTGTAAAATTATGCTCTAAAAGGAAAATGGAATGTCGATATTTAAGATAGCAGGAACCTGCTTTGCAGAACTTTCAGTCCTGGCCCAGGAAATAGACACCTTCATAACAAGAACCAGCTGAATTATATATCAACTATGTTGGAGCATAAAAAATAAAACTATCAAAATAATATGATGTATACGGTATATAAACAAACATACACAATTCAATTACTGTGACATTAGTGGTTGTTCTATTATTTTTCTTTACAAATGACCATTTATACACCGTATTTCCCAGACTATATGTCGGTACTTTTTGCAAAAGCTTTGAACCCTGCGGCTTATAGTCCAGTGGGGCTTATATATGAACAAAACAGTATTTCCACCTAATTTTAGCTGGTGCGTCTTATTTTTGGCTGTGGCTTATGGTACAGAAATTACGGTACCTGTCTGCCCATTTAGTTATCTACACATAGGGCTGCAACTAACGAGGAGAATCGCTAAATCTGTTTTTTTTTTACATTACCATTTGCTGGGTACCCCAGCTACAAGGGGCAGTTTGGAGAGGAGCAGCAGGTGTGGTGATAGTCGAAGAATTTTTATACATAACTTTTATTATGAGACATATTGTAAAGTAAATCCAACTACAACCCCCCCCACCCCACCAGCATACTCAGTAACAAGGGCTTAGCTATTTGACAAACACTGAAGTATGCTGCTACCTTTAAACATCACAGCCATAAATAAAAAGTATGAAAATCCATCTTGAGCAGGCAGCCAATGTGACAAAACACGCTAGTGTGGCCTTCACTTTAATACACAATCTGGAAAGAGTGACAGAATTTTGAAAGGCAAAGTCACAGTCAGACCTTGGAATACGTATATTGGTGTGGACAGAGAACGAGGGGGGGCTTGGCCCTCCGTTTGCGAACGTCCCCGGTGGCCCGAGAGTGTGCATGCCTGATCAGTCGGCGGCCCGATGTGCTCGGCGATGACTGATGAGTTGGCAGTGGACCTTGGAGGTTTGGGTGATAGCCTTTCAGTGTGTGATTCACGGGGTGCGCCCTGTGCGCTGACACCCCCGAGTGCCGTGATTGAGTTCGCAATCCTGCACCATTCCTCCCAAGTATATATGGCGCCCCAAATAAATGAATGGCAGAATCATGGGCCTTGTGCAATACAGTAGCCCTGACAGGCTGGACTGGATGAGATCATCTTTAATCTTGTTTTTTAATCCCAAGTATGTTTTGTGTTGTGAACAACATCTGCACACTGTGTGCAAACAAACAACAATATGGAAGTACGAGAGGTTATTTTGTGCTTCTCAGATTCTTACTGTTTGGATTGAGATAATGTAAGTTGAAAGAAATGCAAGAAATCCGATATCTTCAGATCCAAATCAGATCTGCGGCGTAAATCCTCCTTAAATGATGCCGAGCTTTAATCTGTCTTTTGTTTTCCTTCTGATTTTCCTGACTGCTGACCAAAGTACAGTTGTATGATGTCAGCATCTTCATAATCAATCACGCTCTGACTCCTACTCTAAAGTTGAGTTCCTGCAAAGTCCCCCGAATCATTGTTCTTTGACTGTCTCCTCCGAGTCTCATCCACAGACCTCTGGCGGAGCATTTGCTGTCATGTAAAAAGAGGATTTGCACAAATAAGTCTGTAATCTCTACGAGCCAGTCACAGGGGTGACGTAATTGTTGCTGGGAGTGAATAAGCAAGCAATATGGAGGTGAGTCATTTCTCAGTGAGAATGGGGTCTAAGCCAAAGACTTTAAGCAGATAAGCTTGTTTGGACTAATGAAAGGACAGATTCAAAGATGTCATCCGAGATTTATAACAGGACTCGGAAAGGAAGGGCAAATACTTGCATAAAACCATTAGAGTCAATAAAGAAATGAGAGAATTGACATCATTCATGTTCGGGTAAATCAAATTAAGGTGTTCCGGAAACTTTGTAATATACAAAGGCGTATTGGGGACACAATAAATTATGACGAGTAATGTCAGGATTTACTAAAAAAAAAAATGTTTCAAAATGATTAAATGCAAATATCTGTGTCGGAGAACTACATAGGCTCATTACTAAATACAAAAATAACAGCAGTTATCATATTTTATTCCTTTACATAAAGTCACAAATAGCTGATTTTCCTTTTTCTGTGTAGCCTTGGTACTTCTAAAGTCCACAATAATAAACTACCACAATCAACACGAACATGAAAACAATCCAAGCTGGAGACACTGAACGTCCTGCTTACCTGACACCGTAGCTGCCATGTTAGCATCAAGGCAATATTATCAGTTCAGTTTTATTTGTTTTCCACCATTGCACCCTTACTGAGGGTGAAATTAGCTGCGCTCGTGTTTGGGACAGAGATGCAAATTAAAAAAAAAATAGAGTGGGACGTGCTGTCTGTCCACACCTCTGATGTTCAATGTGAGAGCTATTGGTCTTATCAGTCACCCCCGAAATGGCCCTCTAATTGGTGACATGTTTGGATAAAATGTGTAGAAATTGCTGGTAATTGCTTTTGTATGCACGGAAAGGCTAATTTTCCTCTATAATGGCTATCAAGAGAAACACATAAACAAGTTAAGCCGGTTCCTCTATCATGGGTGAGATAACGATAAATAAATCCGAGCCCTGTACGCGAACCTAATGTAAAGCAAATGCAAATTTGAAATAGAACAAGGAGTAACTCTTTTGTAATTACGGACGAAAAACCGGCGGCCTACCCTGACCATTTTTTTTTCTCCTCAGAGAATTGAACTCAGACATGAAACGTGGCATCACAAGCGCTTTTCTGAGGCAATGCACACACTTGAGATGCTGACTGCTTGTGATAACTCCTGGGTTCAGCATCCCATAGGCAGAGCTTTGGAATAATCCATTCTCCATACAGATTTTGCACACGGAAGCCGCTTTATCCCATTATCGCAGGCGTTATACAAATGTATACCGCTGTAATCCAAACACTTAGAGCGTGTTGCTTTTGGAGAGAGGCGCCTTGTTTCCGACAAACAGCTTGTGATCTGCCGCAGCCCCGCGACAAGTCAATACAAACTCACAGTAGGTAGGCCGCGTTCGTAGGAAACTTTGTTCGGGGGCGTGCGTGTGTACAAATGAGTGCTCCCGATGAACTATTTTCAGAGGGAGTCGTGTGTAAGGAACTGGGGGTGTCAGTATGGGGGTGTTTAACATATCCAAGGTCTCCAGCAGAGGCACACAGAGGCAAACGCAGGTCACGAGGGATGCTGATAGCTCTGTGAACTCAGCAGGTGGTCGAGCACAAGATGTGATAACAAGATGTTCTCAAGACAACAGTAGAGAAGCCGCTCTGTAGCGAATAACACATCCGAGGAAGAAATCCCTCCCCTTGACTGTAGACATGCTGAGGTCATGTGACCTGGATTATCTAGCATCCAGATAATGCAGAAGATAACAGTGTTGCTTTAATTGCTGCATACTAGAAATGATGGGAAAGATTGAGCTTGCCAACTAATGGTTGCTATTTATGCTTCGGTGGAGATATCACACCGGCAGATGTGCGCGCTCCGCCAACGCTTTAATTGACATCTGCATGGAAGGGAATGGCGGCGGCACCAGACGTAGGCTATGTTTTCTGGGAAATAAGGCAGAACACCTCCTGTGAGGGCGCATTGGCATTAATGGGACATATTAGACGACTAATTGTGGAATCATGTATCGTAGCAGCTGTCGATCTAATTTCGATGTGATGTGACTCTCCTGAAAATAGCAAATTTTAGTTTGTGTGGGAATTCTGCTGTCCAGCCATATGACAAAATATATATCGTTTAAAAAATATTCCATTAATTTTCTCATTGCAATACTCACTTGGAAGCTGAAGTTCAAAACATTTTGAGATTATGCTAAATTGTTAATACTGTGCTTTTATAATTCAAGCTTTAAAATGGATTAGTTCTATTTCAAATATTTCTAATGAGAACAATTCAGACAGCCACCTTCTTTCCCAAAGATTCTTTACACAATGAAAACATCATAGTCGTGATGTAATCTGCAAAACCTTCTGAACAAGACACATGATTCCGGTGAGCAAATCCATAAGTATCCTCTTAAGATTCTAAATTTAAGGAATCAGTGCTTCCCTTACAATTGTTCGAGATTTAAGGCTTAACTGTAACATAACAAAGACGTCACATGTGATTTATGATTGTTTTGTTGCTGCCATTGGTGCCAGTATGAACACAGTCAAGAAGAACTTTTTTTTTTTTTTTTTTTAAATCAACTATTGTATATTTTGCATGTATTTATTACTGCACAGCTGGCTACTAAATTTATAAACATAAACCTTAGAAGGCGTTTTTAAAAATATATACCAAGTCGCTGCAGAAAAACCTCATCATAGAATTTCTCATAGAATATATATTTTAAAAGCTGTTGAAGAAAACAACGCAGTAAATTACTTGGCATACAGTGGACTGAATTAACTTCTACCTTCAACTTAGATTAAGTACAGCCACCGTAACTAATCAGATTTCCACGACGGGGAGGATTCATCGAGATTTACTGTGGGCTCCTCTCTATTTGAGGTTAATGAGTGTCTTCCGTAGCTCCCTCACAGCTATTTCATACCTCGGGGATTTGAATAATTCCCATTGATGGTTTTGAAATTTCAAATGAGACGGGATTAATAAAAAAAAAAAAAAAAAAAAAAGCAGAGAAAGCAAGGCTTGATGAGGATGAAGCCGAGGTTGGGGATGTCCCAAGTCATGAAAAGGGTGAATGATTTCAGAATGCAAGTCGGATCATGTTGATAGCTGGCGACGAACCGCATTCTAATGACATTCAAACTTCAAAGTATGTCACCTTTTTTTCCAGCAAAGATCGTTTTGACAAATAGCCATCATTCATTAAAACACGACGACAGCAGAAGATATCAACCCTTTTTTTTTTCCCCTTCTGATAGTTTACTGCAGTTCACAAAAGGCTCATTACTTTTCCCGAGAAGTTTTTCCCTAAAACAGCTGAAGCAAATAAAAGTCCACACAACCCGATATTAAACTTCAAATAAGTTGTGCTTGGACGCATTCCTTTTAGTTCTTGACAAGGTTCAGCGTATTCAGACACAAGTGATGTCCTTCTACCCACATCCATTCATTCATCACGAACGCGTCAATTTCATTACACACAACAGGGGTGCTGAAAAGTGTGAAAGTGGAGTGTGCTAGCACTACGCCATGTGGGCATTGGTATTTAAGTTCCCTGGGATAAATCATTCCCGTCAATTCAGTTACTGATGAGGCATGAATACATATAGCGAATTCTGTTCAGACATGATTTATTTTAATTGTCACACAGGGACTTGCTATTACGCCACTGTAGAACGGGTCAGTGCATTAGAAAATTAAAGCACAGGCTCTAATTTGAAATCTATTTGTACATTCAAGCCTGTGGGATAAAGATGTGCTGAGCGCGTAAGAAAAAAGATATCTAAGTCACCTGGCTGCCACCGCACTTTGTCTATGGAAAGTGGAATGTTGGCATGTCCCGCAGGAATGAACATAGGTGGTGAGGTCAGTGAGTGTGTGGCAAGATGGAGGATACTTATATTCTGGTTTTCACGGCTACTATTTCCTTCAATCATTTAATACAGGGGTGTCAAACTCATTTTTTTCGCAGGCTGCAATGTAGTCATAGCTTCTTTCGGAGGGCCATTATGACTGTCAACCCAAATAAATATATGAGCACCTCATATCATATACAGTAAAAGCAACAAAAACTGACAAATAACTCATTTTCAAATCAGATGAGTAAAAACTGGTCAAATATTTTAAAAAAAGATATTAAAAGTGAAGACAATTTGCAATTGTAGTAATGACACACGAATTTGATGCACAATTTATCTCCGCGGGCCACATAAAATGATGAGGTTGGCCGTATCTGGCCCCCGGGCCTTGAGTTTGACACCTGTGATTTAATATGTTCCCTTATCAGCTTTTTGGGAAATGATTCTTGGGTTGAAAGGTTGCATGTATAAATGTCAGACAGGGCATAATAAAGATTAAAAAAATGTTTGCTCTTGATACCCAAATATTTCGGTCAGAATATTTAGCAGCAGGTTCAGAAAAAATGGAGGACCTTAATGATCAGGGTAGATCGAGCCTCATTTTAGCTACCACGACCTTATACTCCATCATTTGCAACAATATAACGCTTGCTTCCATTTAGGTAAATAATTTATTTATCCCAAAGGAATTTATAGCAATTACCATAGCCTCACAAGCTATAGTTGGAGCCTCCATTTTAGCTCGCAAAAACAATTATACTTGCCTTCATGTTAGCGAAAAATAATCCAAGCTTCCATTTAGTTGGATAATTTATTGATCCCTGAGGATATACTAACAATTATCAGAGTCTCCATCTTATAGCAATTACTCTACCTTCAAAATTAGCTAACCAATGCTGTATTCTCACATCAGCCTCCATTCAATTCGCAGTAAAAACAGAAAAAAGTTGCTTTACCGAAAACTGATACTTTGCAAGTCTTAGCTGACAGGTTGTCACGGTGGAATAATATGTTGTGTGTGACAAGCCCAAAAGGCAGCATCTCTGGTGGCTTGTCACATCCACTGGAAGACAGGCCAAGACCTCTAAAACTCAGTGGCAGGTTAGAGAGCACAGACATAGTTCAGGCCTTTCCTTGTCATTTGCGCCTTCCCCTTGCATTGATGTCTCACACCGTGTGGGACCCCAGAGTTCCACAACTGAAGACACGCTTACTTTAAGTGGGGAAACCGGGGTCATGGTTCTTTGCAGGCTGTCTGGAAAATATGACCTTTGTCCTTTATACCCAACAGTGGCTGCATTGTTTTCCCCGGCAGGGTCGCTGAGGCAAAACGAGCATATTCTAAAAGTGATCCAAGATAAACATGTTATTCTGAAGGGGTGTGGGCTTTTTAGGGTCACTAGGGGACATTAGACATTTGAGTGGTCCATCTCAAGCTCCTGGATCATAATTTGTCTAATTCCTAGTTAACTTATAGCAAACGATGCAGTTCAAGCAGGAAATGTCCAACAGGATCTTTATTGAAGCATAGTTCAAAGAGCCTAGATCAATCTGTGTGATGGTTCAGTTCAATACAGTTCAAGTCATATGCTGGATAAATCATTCAGTACTCACGGTATGGGGTCGCAGCATATGAATGCGATCACATGGAGGTCTTGCCTTGAACTGTCAAGAATTCACAACTACTTCCTTTTTGCTTTCTTGGTAGTACTTTAGTATTTGTAAGCTTCTCTAAAGTTTCTGCAAGTGAAAATACGCACAAATACACATTTATGAAGCGCAAATCTGGCGAAAGCCTCAGGCGACTGGAATATATCTCACCGGGTCAGTGTTGAGCTTTCAACAGTCAATCAAAAGTGCCCTTGCACTTTCACACTGCAGCCAATTCTGTAAGTTTGGAATTAATTTGTTTTCCCTTTCTCACTCACATCTTGGGATTTGTTTCTTATCCACCATCATGCGGACTCCATACATATTTCTAGGTCATGGATTCTCCAATATGTTGTCTGCATGATAATCAGTAATATTTTTTTTTTGTTCCGGCTCTGGTCCAGCCACTGACCCCTGCTGACCTCCTTCAAATTGATTTTGCGCTTGAACCCTAAAGCCAAATCATGGAAAAGTATGACAGATGGGAAAGAGAGGACAAAAACCGGAGAACAGAGAAGCATTCTGAGAGGACAGACACAAAGTGTTCAGCCATAGGGTGAAGATAGAGGGGAGCATCTGTATAAGAATAGTGAGACTAAATGATGAAAGCTGGAAGTTAACAGCCTAATTTCCTGCTCGGTCTACTGAAATATCTCTATGACTCTGACAGCTGATAAAAACGCACTGATTTCCTCCAAAGTGAAGATCAGATCATTTAAAGAATTCCGGCAGGCTCCTTTCACGTGTGTGCGCATGTGTGTGTGTTTGTCAGGAATTCAAGCCATCACCTCTGGGCTAATGACAAATTCTGTGATGATTGCCAAGTTTTAATTGATGTTTCCACATCACTGACTCAAACTACTGTTGGATTTCTCTGGCGAAAAAAAATGCAGGTGATTTTTATCACTGCATGGGCCCCCAGATCCCTAGACCATAAGAACCCAATAAGGTGATGTCAATCTTAACGCTGCCTCCTAGGACAAGAGTACTGGTGAATGGCCATGAGGTGGCGCTATGCAGAGAGCTTATGTATTTAAAAGGATGATGCAAAACAAATTAGCCAAATGAAGGATGACAGAAGAAATAATGATGATGAATGTTTAAATCTTAATATAGCTATGTATTTAGAAATTTTCCAAAACCAAACATTTCAAATACCAGCCTTCCAAAATTAACTTTTTCATAGACGTCGCACTATGCTATAATCCCACTTAATACATAACAGAATATCATTGCAATCCTCTCAATTAACATGCAAATATGACCTCTAGGGGTTATGTGTATTAGAGAGATGATGTCGGAGCAATCCGATTGGACGAGAGGCTTTAGGAATAGAGATCCAGTACAGAGCTGTATGAAAAACACACTTCAATTGCCTTTGTAAAGACTGTGGTGTGTGTATGTATGGAGATTAGTTGTCACTGGATGCATTTAGATTTACCTCATGAAAGTGTCAGAGAATGGCCCAATTATTCAATAGTTCACTTCCAGACGCACAGTGTGTCGGCTCAGCAACAAAGTCTCTATTTATGTAAATCAGATCAATAGGACAGCAATACAAACGGCCCGCAGCTGTGCACGGCCATCAAGCGCCTCACCTAATGTAATAAGGAACATCAATAGTTGATTTTCAAAGCTAGTGGGGCAGAGACGCCATAAACGACGGCGACGAGATTGCCGCAGCTTGGCTCCAGTGCTCCATTTTATAAACAGTCACAATTAACACGGGGGTGTCATTACGGAGCGAGGGGAGTCGCGAGATGAGTCGCTGAGAGGAGATTAATAACTGCGAGGGAGTCAAACTGCTGCGGCGCTCATTCCGGTTGATCAGAGTTGACGCTGACATTTGGAAATCGGGATATGATCATTAATCATGCCGAGTTGTTACACACGCGTGCCTCCATAGACGTGAGGGGGCCTTTCTGTTTTACGTTGTACCTCACTCAGGTTCCTGGAATTTGATACCGGACGGTATCAAAAGCCATCTCTCCATCAATGTAGATTATAGCCATCTGTTCATCCAATGAGACTGTGTTTAGTTACCGTTATTTCTGCACTATAAGGAGCACCTAAAAACCTCCAATTTTCTCAAAAGCCAACAGTGTGCCTTATAATCAGGTGCGCCTTATATATGGACCAATATTGAGCCACTACAGCGGACGTGTCCAAAGTCCGGCCCCCCTATATATGGAGAAGTTTTAAAATGGGCCATTCATTGAAGGTGCGCCTTTTAATCTGGTGCACCTTATATATGGACAAAGTTTTAAAATGGGCCATTCATTGAAGGTGCACCTTATAATCCGGTGTGCCTTATAGTGCGGAAAATACGGTAATTGTATTTATATCGCAGCAAATGGCAACAGAGGTTATCTTAAGGTTATGCATCACATTAAGCAAGTCAAGCACCACAAACCTCATACATTAAATATTATATATATATGTGTACGCACATGAGCAAGCACTTGTCAAAGGAGACAAGAAAAAAAAAACTCCCTCGAAGGAAGAAACCTGTGGGGGAGACCGTTTGTTTTGCTGGAGAATTTTCTAAGGCCTTTATTAGAGTGGAGCATTCTATAAATTTTTATCCCTTTGCCAATTTTGGGTGAATCTATTGTTTGAGTGAACAACAAACACAGTGTTTAATGGAGCGTCACAACAGAAGGCACTATTTGAGGAAACACATTTCGGCATCAGTAGTTTAATTGATTTCATTTATGGGAGATTTTGTTTTTCTTAAATGAGTTCTATGCTCTTTAATATTCTTTAGGCAAAATTGCACAAAGGATAAAGAATTACAGCATGCATTGTCACACACTGGTTTAAATCATTTGGTTTATGGTGTATGATGCACGTTACCATGACGACCGTGGCCAAAGCGAAGGCAATACAATGAAGCAAGTGGCTACTTTTCCCCAAACTTCCCAATTTTTTCAAGTTATGTCCTTGTAAATTTTTGAAACAGAATTCATGAATCTGTTTTATAAAAATGTCTGTGACTTGCTTTTTCCATATTCCTTTAATAAGTATAATTTATGTGGATTTAATACTTCACCCTCATCCTAACAATCTGACAAAATAGAAGTCATGACACTCCTCTCCTGCAACCAGACACTGTGTTACGAGTGTTTTACAAGAGAAGGTTATCTGGAGGAGATGAAGCTCTCATTCCTGGTTGCATTGGATTAGTTAGTCTGGGGTGAATCAGCCGTTTGTCACTGACAGCCTTCCAGTGGCTTTTACAGGCACCAGGTAAAGCAATAAAAGGAAAGCTTCCCTATCCTCAGGCTAATAGAAGGGCAATTCATCTACGAACATGAAGTACAAGATGGGAGGAAAAGTAGTGCAAAACATCCAGCGAGTCAGATGTTTCAAGGTTTGTGACATCATTGCAAACGGAAGCAAATGATTTCCTAGCAGTGGAATTAAGTACAACTTCTGGGAAAATGATTGCCTTGTAAAAAGCTGTTATTATTTTTTATTTGTGCACCACAGAAAGCAGCATGACATAATATATTTTACTGGATAGATTTTAAATTAAATAATTTCCTGGAAATTGTGTAGTTCAGTCAATTATCGTGGTTAATCGTTTACAATCTCACATGTTACTGCAATCATCAGAATTATTTGAGTTAGTTTCTCATGTATAACGACGACAATTTTATCATCACATTATTGTGTTCACTACATACTCAACAAATCCCGGAGAATAAGTATGAATGACAAACAACAAGCCTGCAACAAATGTCAAAACACAACATATCACTAGAGGAAAGTACTCATTTGCATTGCAATTATACATTTTTTTTTCTCAGAGGAAAATGAACTTATTTGGTATTGCGACCGAGCAAAACAGCAGTTCAACGGAATAACAATGTTTTAAGTATGTGTATGCAACGTTGTGAGTTTGCGAATGGCCTTGCAGGTTACAAGAGCATTGTACGCTCTCATTGTGTTTTGGTAATGTGTTTTCAAAGCACTGTTATTGCTATTCATGAAATTCAAGCAGGAGCAAATAGCTCTTGCCGCTCACGGGCTCGTCACCGAACAGCCGGAGGAGCTTTTACTACTGTGTGGAAATAAAAACAGGGCTTTATTTGTGTATTTCTTGGTAAAACAGCCAAGGCAATCAGGATATAAGCAAGAGAATGTAACTGGAAAGGGTTCAGCTGTGGTTTTCTAAATTATAATTTAGCCTTCATGGTTGCTGAGCTACTCCAACTCGATGGTAGATCTGACTATTGTCGTATTGTGGTTATTTTCGTAAACCTCAAGTGAGAGCGATTATCACAATCATGGAGCTCATGGGGTTAAACAAAACAAAAAAAATGATTTTATTAAGAATTTTACTAAGAACAAGATAATCACTAAAGCAAAGACAATTTTTAAGTAAATTACTTCCCAATCTAACCCAAACGTTTCCGTTCAAATTAGATCCTGCTGAGTCAGACGGTGGTCACCAATGGCTTTTCTGTCTATAGTTGGGAGATCATCAAGTGTCCCTGGTTAATGATTCATCAACAGTTGCCAAATCAATGGTTTGAACAATGCTGGAGGTGAGTCATTTATCACAAATCCACCTTTGGTTGTTGTTATCTTCACCAAACATAGAGTGAGAGTTATTGATTTTTTTTTTGTGTGTGTGTGTTAGTAACTAACTTCAGCAACTTTAAAGATACTTTGAGTGAAGGTTGTACACATGCATAGTCTTACTTCTTTGGTTGGGATGGATTGATTATATTTCCATTGATTTCAGTGGCCAAAGCTACCTTGGTTTTTGACCGTTACAAATAGGCTCATAGAACCAATTAATTCAGTGATCCGAGGTTTTGCATCTTGTGATCGAATCAGTGATATGTTTTTTTCTTGATGATCAGCCGCCAAAATCCTGATCATGTGAATCCTAATTATTTCATAATCCCCTTTGAGACTTGTCACCAAATCATCCTTCTTAATGAATGCACATTCACTTTTCACTACGTGACTGAAAATATTTATCCTTTGCCAGAATTATTTGTGTTGGTATGCAGACCATACTCATTTCAGCATGGCAGCCTATATGAAAAATGTTCCGGTTTCTTTTAAGGCTTTCTGATGTGGTGAGGCTGCCATTCTAATCGCTGGCCAGTAGGTGTTGAGTGTCCTTCGTCACAATAAATTATGCATCAAAAAAAGGAGACTTTTTCCACCTCAATAGATGTGTCCCTTAATCCCTGGATCCAAACCCCTGTTTAATCTCAACTAAGTCATTAAAACAGTAAAGGGATATCACAAAGGACTTTCAAGCCAATTGGCTTAACGCTAACATGATTAGATCATTGATCTCTCAGCAAAAAAAAAAAAAAAAAGCTTTGGGCTTCCAAGTGCGAAATGACTCTTTAATGAAATCAGAGAAATCTCGTTACTTGAAAATGACTGATCAAAGTTAAGGCCAGGTGACTGCGGTGGCATTGCTCACAATATA
Organism: Syngnathus floridae; assembly: GCF_059516105.1. Taxonomy (NCBI): domain Eukaryota; kingdom Metazoa; phylum Chordata; class Actinopteri; order Syngnathiformes; family Syngnathidae; genus Syngnathus; species Syngnathus floridae. The sequence goes on from NC_142428.1 coordinate 5,762,601, forward strand.
TCCATGCTAAAGGTATTTATTCTCCACATCCCCTCTTGACATTTCCAAGAATGTTTGGAGGTGGAATGAGAAATCATGTCCTTAATCCCTTATCAGGCACTATCCATACCGCCATTGCATCTTTAACACGGATTCCTGCTTTAAGCTTTGATCGCAATCACCATGGAACAACCTTTTTATTTCCCAGATGCATAGAAAGGAAATGGCCTAATGTTATTATAGCCTGATTAATGCAAGCAGCATCTTTTGGATCCCTTTCTATTGTGTCTTGGAGCCAACATCTTGAGGATCATGCTTATCGGTCACGTTAGCCCAAAAAAAAAAAAACACCTCTCGCATCAGTAAGCGCTTTAAAGCTCGGGAATGTCAATTTGCACATGTATGGCGCCTACCGAAATAACTCAACACCTGAAGTGGAAAGTTACCGGATATCACCAACGGGGATTACGACAGCCTCAGTCGTAAGGGAAAGCAATAATGATACGACACAAGGCTTCATTTGTAATTAATAAGAAGCGATGAAATATCACTTCATTTCAGATTTAATCAAGAGCCATCATATTTCCTTCATCGGATCGCCCGCTGATGCTGTGCACTTTGCTGTGGCTGATGGTTGCACTGCGCATTAACAACATTTACAGCTCCCCGGACCGTTTGTGGAATTTCCCGTGATGAAAACATTCTGGAGAAGGAAAACGCACACGGTGGCGACTAACAGCAGATAGTAAGGTTAATAAACAGTGGTAATGAAAATTAATGATACAAATCACACATAGGCCTCGACACACTTTTACTTGTTTTAATTGCGTCGTTGAGACTCACTCATTTTAATTAGCTGGACTGCAGCAGTGATGTCCTTCGATGTCAAGATCCAAACTTGTCTACTAGCGATGAAGCCATTATCATAACTACCACAAAGGTATTGACTTCTACCCTCACAAGAGTTTTGCTTATGCAATAAGAACCGCCATTAATTGAGGTAATGAGGCTTGCCTACTGACTTTCACCGCTGCCTTTGCTCTCAATCATGTAGTGATGATTTAGCATAAAGGAGACTCGGAGCTGAGGTCATCTGGAATCTTTGATTGTCATTTTGCTACTCCCTCAATGAACCTTATAACTCTTAAGGTTGTTTTTAATGTGTTTTGCCTGAGTAGATCTACAAAGACAATTGTGAAACCTGCTTTTAGTTGCAGTATAAATTATTTTATGTTATGTTATATTATTTTTTTAAAGAAAATACCAAAAAAATGATGGAATGTCAGAAATTAGATCATTCACCTATAAAAATGCTTGACAGAATAGAATTAATTGTCATGTACATCTTATTCAGCAAGGTTACGGGATGTCATTCAGCGATCAATAGAAGTCCTCTAAAAATGAATTAGCATCTACGTGCAAGGAAGTGGAAATTTCACAAAAGGCTGAAACTCAATTGTTTATCAATGACAATCATTGGTTGTCCCATGGGGAAGTTAATACGCAAAAATGATGTTTAAATAAAAAAATGCTGATTTGGCACAATGTTGCGAAGTCAAAAAGTAATAAACAGGACCCCCGCTGCTAGCTACAGACTGATGATGGATTAGAACAAAATTCAAATTTGATACATTGTCCAACATGCTGCACTTGTTTAATTAATGATAATTAATCTCACAGAAGTTTTCAAAGGTGGAGTGGGTGATAATGTTGTCTGTTTGATGTATAGCCCGTGCGAAGCCCAGCATGCTCCTCAGTGGGTAGGCTTGTTAAGCGTTTGCTTTGTGGGTTCCTCATCATTCGACTTGCCATACCGATGGGATTTCACTTAATTGACAGCTACTTAGATTCATTCGTCAACATGACAGGCATAGCAAGGTTCACCACATGCAGTATGTACTTGGCAAGGTGTAGTGTTTTGTGTTTTTGTCCCACTTTTGGGGTTTTCATATCTGGGTCAATCTCAACATCAAGCTGCAGCATTTTGCGGCGCACCGGCGGCCTGTGCATTGATCTCCTGGCTTTCCTGTGAAGCGTGGCCTTTGTGCGCCAGGTCTGCCTTTCTTTCCGCTGTCATTTCATGACACGCGGCTCTGACACATCCTGAGTGTCGTAGCAGTGAGAAAATATCACATATCGCTGACCTCTTCAACTCCTTCTTCTCTACAAGCCCTGAAGAAAGAATGATTCAGCTGCCCACGTCTCTTTAAATGTCCACCAAGGGACATGGCTATTGAGGGTGTAGGGGGTGGGGGGGTCATTTCAGAATAGGTATAGATCCTCAGCTGGTGTCAGGTAGAGATATCGAGCAAACCAGCCAAGGATTTATAGCATGCACAATTCATATATTGTGCATGGACTGTAGAAAGGCCACTATTACACAGTCTTGTCAGCATTTCTTTGTCTGTGTAAGCTAAGGTACATTCAATTAGAGACAGTAAGCAGAAAGCTACAGTTAGACCGGACTGTACTAAATGTGCCTTCTAAAAAGACGACAATACATATATATCGTATTTTCCGCACTATAAGGCGCACCGGATTATAAGGCGCACCTTCAAAGAATGGCCCATTTTAAAACTTTGTCCATTTATACAGCGCACCGGATTATAAGGCACACCTTCAATGAATGGCCCATTTTAAAACTTTGTCCATATATAAGATATATACATTTGGCCCACGGGCTGGACTTTGGACACGCCTGCTGTAGTGGCTCAATATTGGTCCATATATAAGGCGCACTTGATTATAAGGCGCACTGTCAGCTTTTGAAACAATTGGAGGTTTTTAGGTGCGCCTTATAGTGCGGAAAATACGGTATATGATTTTATTACTACTTGTATTTGTTTTTGACACGATTTCCACATTATTTACTGTCCATGTAATACACACAATATTCACAGTGTCCTGACTGCTTCCACCTCTCCACTGCCTTGTTTGTGTTCACACATTTGGCGATGAAAAGGTTATTCTGCAATGTTTTGTTAACATCTCTGTTAGATGATGTGCTGCCACATGTCACATCCCGACCTCATCATTCCGCTCACACTGTGAGCCATAAATAGCCATAAACACAGCCATTGAAAATGTGAGGTGTGTTGTTGGTGCGATGGGTGGGTTGGGGGGGGTAGTCACATAATGTTGTCTTTGGATCGACCCGAGGAAGCGATGTCACCGATCATTCATGACGCCGCTGGCATATAGTGAAGGTGGGAGGGGAGAGGATTGGTGGAGGTCTCTCCACAGCAACAGAGGACAGCCTATGGAAAATGGTCCATGCAGCTACCTCTCCAAAGATGGTGATGTCATCAGAGGGGAACATGCATTTCCACACAGCTGTCTGTTGTGTTGCATGTGTGTGACACACATGTAGGCTCCTCCTACGTGCTGCATCACCTTCAGGTTGTCCTCAGTTATACCGCAGGGAGCCACTTCTCTCATGTATATTGAATGACGCGAACAACTAGCTCATGTTCACGGCTGATTTATCTTGCGCAGGTGCGATCGTGTCAATATATTGATCAATCAAGCGATGATAGAGGACCATATGCTTGGCTGGTGATTAACATTGATAACCCAGTGCACCCCTCGCACTTGGCAATACACACACACACATCTGTGTCACAACCACCAAGGGTGTGTGTGCTGACAGGGGGTTGTTAGTTGCATCTCAGCATGCAGCCTCTTGAAGGAATTAAAACATCTTGCTCGATATTCCATCTTCCCATGTGCTGTATCACTAATCCTGTTCAGAGACATTGCCAATCTCAGGTCAAGGTTTTTTCCTCTTTAAAATGTGACCCACATGTGAAAAAGACCATCAAATAATATCAAGCAAACAGGAAGCCATTGAAGTTTTTTGGATGGCCTTCATTTAGACATGTTGCTAGGCTTCAAAGGAAATAAGGAATTCGAGGATAAAATATTTTGCAATTTTGCTCATCTCCATTTAGGGAGGCAAAATAAAGCTGGTTATAGAAGAAGAAACATTAGACAGGTCAACAGTTCGGTTTTACAATTAAGATTATGTCTGAATACCACATTGAGAGTAGCAAATTAAGATATCATAATTCGCACATTTTTTTTTTTTTTTAGCTGTGGAGCAATAACCAGAATTTGTTCCATTTATTTTTAGATGGCTCTGTTGGTTTAATAATGTGGTTTAAGAAATAAAGTTCTTGCAGCTCAAAGATGAACACAGAGTGCCATTTAAAGCAGTCAAAAATTACAACCGTTTCATAAAGCAAATTTGAAGCTTCATTTTCCCATCACTCCTAAACACTGTGATGTTTGCTAATTATTTCTTTTCTATTATTTTTGTGGATTTGTGGAATAGTCTGAAAATAGTAGAAACGTTGGCTGGGAACAACTAAGTGTAACCATAGTATAGCAGCTCAGACAATATGCACAGGAGAAATTCAATGGCTCTGTGTATGTGTGTGTTTGTGTGTTATTGAGCACAGTGTATGCAAGTCTGATTGCATGATGTCATCCTCTCCCCAGCTCCCTTTGCACATAACAGAAATTTGCTCAAGTTGTACCCATTAGAGTGCTGGTGACACTCTAATCGGGTTAGCATTTGATTGACGCGTCTCCAAGGTTTGTGCTTAATAAAACATCAGGGCTGATGCATGTACCGAAAAGTCACACAAAGCCAATGTAAAGCTAATTAGGCTCCTCTCAATTGGCAAACGCACTAATTCAACAGAGTCAAAGCGCAGCATGTGGTAGAACATGAATAAGTGCATGCTGTAGGAGGAAGGCGTCTCAGAGCTATTTGTCAAATGTAGACTTTAAAGCCAATGTGTTTTCCCAACTCTAAACAAGTGTTTTGGTTCTTTAAGTGAACCAAATTGACATGTCAGACATTATTTTTCAACTGGGGATTTGGTTTGTACGAGTTGTGTCGGGCAAATGACTTTAAAAGAACCTCTAGGAGAAAGTTGTCCAAAATACAAAACTACATTAAGTGCTGCCTAGTGCTTGTATACAAGGACGAAGAATCTGACTCTGTGCCGTGAATGTATCTGACTTGACCTTCCGTTTAAATTACTTGAATTGAAACAGGGTGTTGTTTTGACACAACACACTTAATGTAATGGAAAGTTCAGCCGTATGGCAAAAAGTCTGTAACTTGCTCAACATTTGGTACGCTTGTACAATATAATGTTCAGTACAATAGTTGTTCCTTTTCAAATTAAGTTATTCGGAGTTTTAATTTTATTATTGTGGTTGTTTAGAACTGTATCTGGAGCACTGCAATGCATCATACTGAGAGACATTTTTTAACACTGGGAAAAGAGGAAAACTATTAAAGACATGATATGTTTACTTCCATTAATAAATATTCTGATGTATTTTTGTAGACTACTCATAACTAATTTTCATTTTCTGTTCTGTCGGGACCTGGACCACGGACAAAGCTAGACGGGCTTCGCTGATTTGTTGCACGGTATTACACTGACGGATGGACTGACAAACACTTCAATTCAGCGGTGACGCCATAGCGGTCATCTCCACTCCTCCATCTGACTGTTTGCTGTTGTGCGTTGATTTGCTGGAGCTCTCCTCCCTGACAGGCCTCGCTTCATCCCTCACTTTCATTGGGCCATAAAAGGCTCCTCTGTGGCGCTGAATGCTGCTGTTTACCGGTTAGTCTTTGTCATCATTATGGTGTCAAAGACACGATAAGCTGGATTGGAGGTGGAGGGGAGTGGGTGGGATTTGTGGAGGACAGTCAGAGGGTAGAGTGTGTGACTGCAGCCAGTCCAGAAACCACATGACAACAATGACATCATGACAACTGAACATGTGTCCGATGGATGGATGGATGGATGGATGGATGGATGGATGGATGGATGGATGGATGGATGGATGGATGGATGGATGGATGGATGGATGGATGGATGGATGGATGGATGGATGGATGGATGGATGGATGGATGGATGGATGGATGGATGGATGGATGGATGGATGGATGGATGGATGGATGGATGGATGGATGGATGGATGGATGGATGGATGGACTATAATTTGACCCTGGAAGAAATTATTCCTACACTCCACTCTGCAGCAATTAGTTAACCAGTTTGTTTGATCCGAGTATGGATTACATTAGCGCCATACAAATGCAGCCTCCTTTGTACTTGGAGGTAAATATTAGTGCACCGGGGAGTGTTCGTTGTTCTGTGATTACGACTTCGGGGCACATTGAAGATTTGTACTACTCAAATTTCAATGTTAGCATCCATCAGAATGCTGCATGCCTATTGAGCCATTGAAAGGGAAACATATAGTTAGACTTTGTACTAAGGTTGAGTCATTGAAAAAGCAAAGAAGGGGAAAACATTTTTTTTTTCATCCAAAAAAGATTTGTATGCTCTTTGATCATTCTGTAAACACCACCGAAGTGTTGTAACTTATCGGTTTGCATGTGTGTACATGGTGGTATGTTAAAAATTTTCTTCCTGTTACACCTGAAATGGAGAGGCTTCACCCATGGATGAACCCGAGCAGAAGAGTATTTTATAAGAGACAAACAGCATCTCCCTAACTGTCAAGAAAGGATCTTTTCGGTCCTGCGGCTGTGTACTGCGCTGCTGGGATGACACGAGTGGTGGGTGTGTGTGGCTGCGGGGTTGGAAGGAAGGGAATGAGATGGTGATGGAGCCGCTGCTGTGATCTCATCACAGCACGGCGCTCTTTGCCGGGAAGGAAAGGGATGATGTAATGCCGACTTATCAGATGTGCTCGCAAGAGAGAAAATCTGCAGGAAACCATCAAATAATAAAATGCAGACTGTGATTTTACGTGGCGTCATCATCTTTTTATAAACACATTACTGTTAAAGTCATCCTACCTGCATCTCAGGTTTTGATTTTTATGTTGCCGTCTTTCACTTCCATTTTGGAAGCTTCTATTATGTGCTTGACAGATTACGTTTCCATATGGCAAAAATTGATTCAGCCTCGACTAAAATATAGTAGGAATTGCAAAATTAATTTTACAGAGACAAAAACGAGCCCATCCATTTACATTGCCGTCATATTTCCTCTTGTCTTGCGTAAGACAGTCACTGCAATGCAATCATATGATGTGCATTATATGGTGGATTTTTATGCAAGGTAATTAAAGACATCATTGCTTTACGTCCAAGGAAGCCATGGACCTTCACTGAGTCACAGCCCCCTCACACTAAAAGTGTAATAGCCTTATCCCTATTCTTGACTATTCAACTTTAATTGCTTATTTCTTCTCCAACTACCTACTTACTCTTGTTTTACATAAAACAGCTATTGATGCACTGAAGCAAAGCATCACCCGTCAGAGCAGGATGATTAGCGCGATTTAATTCTTTTTTTTTTTTCTTTTCTATTTTCACTGTCCTAGGTGGTGAGCCGTGTGTCGTAGGAGGATGAGTCAGATGAGCCGTAACCTGGTGATGTCATCTCCGGCGAGCATGACTGCATCGGACTCTGTTGGGGGCGCTGAGGCACACAGCGTAGCACCTGTCCGACGGCATCTTAGCTCACAACACTGCGATGCTGATGAGGCTCGCTCTACACTCAGCTATTATCATAAATCTCCTGTGATGAATCTCTCACATGGAAAAAAATGTTTCTTATCATAGATATCTTAATAATCAAAGCAACAAAATGCAGTAAATTGCCTTTGCATTATTAATCATTAACATTTATTTAATTTGATAACATTACGTACATTGGCACACGGTATATAAAAATATTTGACTCTTTGTTGACTTTAAATATGCCTAATTTTTGCTTTTGCTGTGATAGTAGATATGAGGATAAAAAAAAATCAATAAAAACAAATCGATAAAGCAAATGACTGTTTAATTGATTTTATCATAGCTGGATCTCTGGAGGAACTGCCCACCCATCAAATTGAAATAAATCAAGCAAGTAAATCATTTAGCTGCCTATTCTTGAAAACGTGCATGTAAAAGATAAGCAGTTTAGATAGTTATGATTTTCAAAAACATTTTACACAAATTAGCATTAACTATAAGTGTATATAAAACACACTATTCATTGATTAAAGTTTAAGTGCCTTACAGCCTCTTAAAAATGCCACAATGATTTACATTTGTGATGTCATCACTCATGACACATCCACTGCATGCAAGCACGTCGTCATGCAGCGTGACATCCTCCACATATGGTTGACCTCTTGAAAACACCATGACACATTCCCATTGAAAAGTCATGCACAAGTATTCCATCATAAAACTACATAATGTGCAAAAAAATATATATACTCAAAATGATTTAACAATTTAAGCATTGATTTAACACACTGGTATTTAAATGTCAGCACAATCCACTGCAAAAGAGCTTTCACTCCTAGTAAACCAAGATATGTTTCCACATACAGTGTAATAGCCATGGCAGTAGAATAACTCTGATTTAATCTTGCTAGCAATCAATATTTTTGACAGAAATGATTGATGAGTATTAAGTAGGACTATTAACTGGGAGGGAGGACTGGGGGGGGGAGAACAAAAGTCTGAATTCAACTGGCTGCTGCTCAATCAAAGCACTAATGTGAAAAGGCATAATTTGTCAGCTCATTCAAAACCGGTACGGAAGTGCGGACATATTTTCTTAATGAATATGTGAATTAGTCGTGCATTGATTCCTATTGTGTGGGAAATGTATAAAAAAGTGTCTGCAGATTCACTTCATTGACGTTTCGCTTGAGAGGGGGAGAATGAGTGCATATGCTGAAAGCAGCAGAATGTGTATTTAAAGCCTCTGGTGGATCAAGGGCACGGCGCTGACCCTTTTAGAAGTAGCTTGTCATACATTTAGCGGAGCAGGGGATCATTTCAAACTATACCCCATCACATTACGACAAATCTTAATCGACTGCCCCGATACAGCTTTGCTGACTGGACGGGAAAAAAAAAAAAATCGGATTTTAATCTCATCACCGTAATACATCGCCATGGAAAATTCTGGCCTATTAAAATATTTGCATTGTAGTCATGATTCAGAAAGCTCTTGGGGTAGTAGTGATGAGCTCCTCTTTCACTATCCCCACAAAGTGTCAGAAATTAGTATGCTAATAAAATAACCTCTGCTTCTAAAAAAAGGGTGCGCCAGTATATTACTCGACAACAAGGCGTGCCAGTTTGAGTGTTTCATCGCTTGACAACTCGAACTGGGGATGTGCAACATGTATTATCAGTGAGAAAAGATTGATTACTGGGGTATTGGACCCCCTGGTAGGAAATAAAGACTGTGCGGGAAATGACAGTGGTGGAACTATTGGGTTTTTCAGCAAGTAAGTGAGCACCAGAAAAGGCAGTCGCTGTAGATAATGCAGGGTTCACAATACTACAAAAAAAGTCATAGTAAGAGAATGTGAGACCCCGCTAAAAAAGGTCTTGAGTTTATAAGAATGAATATGTCAAGATAATCCTGACAACATCACAATGTTGCCGAGAAAAACACGACCTGTTTTTCAGTGGCAATTATTCCTTTTGTTTTCTTGCAAATCCTCTGTGTCTTAGTTAGCTCCTAACACTTTGAAGTATTGTTCATGTGATGCCTCCTCTCCTGGAAAGCCATTCGTCATCTGCTCTATAACGCAACCATTTGTGGAATTGAAGACAAGTTTGAAAGTTTAAAGCGTTGAACTTTGGTTGCCCTCTCGCTGTGCTTCCTTTTCATAGTCCCTATACACTGTGCCTCTTTTTTTTGGGGGGGGGGGGGGCTTTCTCTCCACACAGACACAATTCTCCGTCAGCCAGTCTTGCCAGGTTTATCAGTGAACCACATCATTAAGAAGCGCCCTGTGGATCCCTGTCTAAACTGAACGCCGACTCGCTGCCGCCGGCTCCCCGGATTAAAACAAAAAAAAAACTCAAGGCTGTGCAGGCTGACATTCCCGCTGCACAAAGGTAAATGATGGCAAGGAGGATGGTGGTCCAGAGTTCCTCTCAGTGGTGTTGAGGGGAGAAGACAGGGAAGGAGAATGATGATGGATTGCTCAAAGGAGCGGGCCAAAGCGAATGTGCCCGAAGAGCACCATCTGCTGTCAGTTCAGGCGACTTATGGCACTTCAAGTGAACACAACCATCAGGCACTGATGGACATGTAAAAATGGTCTCCCTTTCATTATTTCTTCAAATGTTAATTAACTCAGTGAGAAGTTTCCTGTGCAGAAAAGAGCACGTGTCAAGGAAAGGCAAATGACACTGTTAAGAGCGGGCTAGCAACATTTATTCCCACAATGAGATTTCAGTCAGAGCTCTTAACATTTCCCCTAGTGGCAAAGGAGGCTTTGCACACATCCCTCACTAGCAATGTGTACTCGCCTTATAATGGCAATATTTCATCCGCACAGCTCCCACGTGTGCCGCCAGAGTCAAATAACAGGATAGCTTAGGGGCGAGGAGGCAGTCGAGTGCCAGTATCAAATGACCGTGGCTGGCCCCTCTTAAAACAATGAGCAGTTTATGGATGATTTTAAGCATCTTAAGCATCACTTCTGAGCCAATGTGAACCCAAACGGCTTAGGATAGTAGAGAAACGTCATTACGGGTTTCAAAGATAGAAAAGTAGCCGGAAGAGGGGCTGCAGGGTAGTACCCCCTGAAATATGCTTAGACTTTCCCCAGGTGTCAGGTAAAATAATTGACTGTTGGGTATTTTCGATTTTTTCTGAGAATGTTTCTCCACATTTCCACCTATCTACCATAGAGAACGTATTTTAACCATATCTATCAGCGTTGTCTGAAATCTTTTGGGGGGTTGGTAGTTTTTTCTTTTGAGATATCCTTGCCCAAACCCATAACCCCTCCAAGGAGAAAAAAAAAAAAAACACGATCTCCATCAGTGGGTATTGTACTCTAATGTACTACATAACTACAATGTATAATCATGATGAACAGAAAACTTTTTTGGGGCAATAATATTAGCATTGATGGTGAATTCATTTAACCTATTGATTTTCTTAAATAGTTTGTATTAAAACATGCACTCCTGTTTTATTTGAATTACAAAAGCATAGTGGATGTCTTCATAGATTAGGATTGAAGTCCTTCAGACCACCTCTGTTGGTTTCAACCAGTTGTGAATTCCATTTCTCTCATTTGTCTCAAGACAAGAGTCTAATCCACACAATCAATGGGATTCTTGCTCAAATAAGTTATCATTTTGCCCATTTCTAGTCTGTCTGACCACATTCGCCTACTTGCTTTTATTCATTTTCCTCCATAAAAATAGATCTCATGCCATATAGTATAGCTCAGTCTTCGTGTAGCACTGACCTTCCCATTTGGCGTAGCCCGCCGCTGAAAGTCTTTCTGATTTCCAAATGGGAAAAAAATGAATTCCCCTCCGAGGGGCCATGCAGTTACATATTTCAGGGATGAGGTTTAGGGTCAGGATTAAAGTGGGGTCTAGTCATCTAAGATGTCATTTCAGGGGGTCCACGGGAGCACGATTGTCAATAAGAGGCTGCGGTATGGACACCTGTGACACCACTGCGGCTCTGCCCGGGACTCGCTGCCTCCATCGTCAGCCCACTTGAGAGCGACACGGGCATGCTTGGTGATCAGGCCATGCCGATATCAAAAAGGTTGCAATTTATGAAAGGGCGTGACATGAAAGCGTGGATCAATGGCTTCCACGGGGACCTCAAAGGCAGCAGTGAAATTGATTGTATAGGTGATATTGTTACTGGCGATCTGCAGGCAGTGTCAAGAGGGGATGCATGCTCAAGTTGAAAACGAGCCATTCTATAGGATTTGCGTCAGTCACACGGCAGACTTGGACAGTGATGGGAGACCTCTGCTGACCCCCCTACAGAATGATACGCGCTTGTCAGTGGGAGACAGGTGCATACTAGAGGGAGAATATTGTATTACGGTGAATAGGCCGCATGCTGGCCAGCAGCAATCTAAAGAAGCATCGCTTGGCTAAAAGTGTTTCATAACAGGCGACGCACCATTGGACGGTGAGATGGATGTATGGGATTGTGATGAGATGATCCAGACAGATCCACCCAAGGGGAGGTGGAGTACATTAGTGTGCATCAATGCCAAAGTAAGAAGCGAAGACACACACACATTGTGTTGTGCATAAAGTAGCAACGCTCCCCGGAGCTCAGCTGCGACTTAAGCGTTGAATTACTTCCAGCGACGTAGAGAAGCATCATATTAATAATATATCAAGAATCAAGATGCTATCAAAAAATAAGGAGCTGTTTGTCTTTTGAATAATGAACATTTGGGGGCTTGATTTTGTTATATGATTTTTTTAACTAAATGGTTGTTCTACACAGTTTGACTGTGAAATGCAAGTGATGGAAATAATTAACAAGACTTGAATCGCTCTGACCAGTTGAGATCAGACCTCCAGGAAGAATTATGTAGAGCGACACCAATAAAATATTGGACACCTCCTGCATATGCTTGAATGTAATCATTATGATACATGCATAACTCAACAAAACAATAGTGTTGGGAATTGTCAGGCCAGTGGAAAAATGGCATATTCAAGAAAAGTAATAAAATGGGATTTAATGAAATATTGTATAAAAAAAAAAGCAGAAAAAGAAGATGCAAAGGGACAGTATTTATTGTTTCTCTATACCAAAACTGCAACACCATGCAACACAATAAACATAAAAAAATATTTTTAAAAAAGATTTTCTACTCTCTGTGATGTGACTATGTCGTCTAACTGGTGTCAATATATTCCTCTAACATGATAAAAGAGTGAAACAGACCCACTACCCTGATGTCTGAATGGACAGGAAGACTCCAGGGCACCATGAATAAATAATGCTGCTCCAAAAGCAAGATTCCCTTTGTACTCTGTTGTATTTGTCAATGATGTGTGAGTGCAGGGCATGCTCCCTTACAAGCAAATAAATAAGGCACATATTCAAATGCCTTTTAAAAATCAGTGCGACAAACAAAACGACGTACATTACATACACGGGTAAATTCGACTTCGTCAATCGCCGATTCGTGTTATAGTTAAAAACACAAACAACACATTTGATTACCTCGAGACGCCATGCTCACACCCATCACCAAGAAGGAAAATCTTTCATTTTTGATGAATTACAGCAGGCTTATAAATAAATAAACAAGACTGATGATGCGGAATAAATCCAATTCACCATGCAGAGGATAATCAATACATTAACCCGGAATCCGGCGCTCAAGCACCTTTAGCCGACAGTACAGTATGTGCTTGTTGACTTTAATTGCAAGTGCAGGGATGGTGAAGCTGAGGGGCCGACAATTGATAGTAGCCATTAGCGAATGATTAGGCGGACAGAGATGAACTCGCTCGCATCGATTCAGGCCCAGCTTACATTTCCGACTTTTGCGGGAGAATAAATAAATTCACCTGCGAATCTATAATGCATGACTTTACATTCATAATGGCCACCAGCGAGGATCCTTAGTGTTCTCATTTCCATGCTTTGCATACAGCAGGCTGGCTTGTTGAAGTTGCGTGTCTACCGTGTCTGCGTTGCGCCAAATCATAACTGTTTATTCAGCCAAAAGCCACATTATAAATCGTTGTGAAGATTTATAATGAGAGCAGGATGAGGTAGGAAAACCACAAGTTTCCCTTCATTGCGCCGCTTGAAAGCCACATATCAAACATTCATTTCATCGTTTCCAATTACAAGAAATCCTGTCATTTGAGCGTTCTAAAGCCTAATTTGTTTGGAATGGCATTCCTGGCTTTCTCTGAATAACTCCTCCATAAAATTCCAACAGTGGCAAACTGCTTAACTTGTCAGCAATCATTTTAAATGTTTTTAAACCGCGTGACCCAAACACGTCTCGTGTTACTATGGAGAGCAGAAGACAGAAGTCGTTAAGTTTTGGCACTGGAAATAATTGGAGAAGAAGCGTGTTCCAAAAAATAATTTTGTGGTCTTACGCATGAAAAAAATAAAACTCAAATTGGAACAAGATGTGTGAAAACTAAGACTGCTTTCCTAATTTTTTCAAGGCGAAGGATGACTCGCAATAAAAAGGCATTTTGTGGGTTAGCATATTATGAAACACAGTAATGGTTGTGCATTTAAAAAAAATTCTATTAAAAAACAAACTGAAAAGAAGATTTAGCACCCTGACCGTGCTGTTAAAATATGTAGCTATTATTTGAAAATGATAATTAATTCCATTAAAATTGATTTGGACAATGATTGAGAGAATGCGTATGCCTCATTTAATTTTGCAAAAACTGTGTTTTACCACCTGTGCCACAAGTTAGACCTGCTTTTAGGCGGTCAAAACTCTAGTCTACAGTTAGCCACAAAAATGCCAGATTCAATAGAATATGTTGGAACGCTAATCTAATCCAAGGCAATATTTCTTCACATCGCTGTACACTTTGTCAGGGAATTGGGAGTATCTAGTTGGAAATCAATTGAATTAGCACTTGCATGTATGTGACAGGATGATGCAGAGCATTGCCACTTCAGTGTCAACTTTCTTGCCCGACAGCCAAAAGTGTTCACCAGCCGGAGTCCCACTGCGACATAGTGTCAAATGCATATAGCACTGCACTCTTTCACACAAAGTGACTCAACTCCTCTCAAATCTCTCAACTCGTCAGCCAGCCATCTTGGACAGCTAGCTGGTAATCAAATGTGGGTGGCGTCTTCAAACCTAATTTGGCTGTTGGCTCTGCTGACCTCCTGACTTTTGACATTCCAACCCGCTCGGCAAAGGTACGGCGTGATTTATTTACTTTGTCAAGACATAAGCCAGACGAGACTCATGGCAAGAATGTTTGGAACTCAAAACACAAATAAAAGCCAAATTAAACTGGAACCAGCCGAGGCCACCCAATACACGACGGGGCAATAACGGTGTCGCCCTGTTGGCTATTGATTCATATTGATTCTCTCGAAACATTCTCACCTTTTAAACTACTCTTTGAGTTCATTTTCACTGACCGCGATCAATACGATCAATTATCGAGACAATAAGCGGCGGTGACAGTGAATGCACGTCAATACGAATGCACCAAACTGCAGCCATTGGAGTGTATTATGCATATCAATACAGGAACCATTACCGTTGCATGTTCACAAAGAATCTTTTGTGGCCAACAAATGGAAGGAATCAAAGATCATTCAAAGGTGAAAGGTGGTGCAGAAAAAACAGAATGTGAGAAAGCACTTACTCCAGACCACCCAAAAAAATATTCACCCTCCCATATCTCCCCCCCTTCCTGTCTCCCTTTATAGCTGGTTTGCTTTTGCTTGACCAAGGGTTTGCTTACACCTGCCAGGATAAGAACAAGCAGGCATTTGGGCACAGAAAGCCAGTACAGAATTATTTATGGTATTATTCTCAGGCCAAATAAATCTCCGCCTGGGGGGGGTTCATACTCAAAAACTTTTCATTTCAGTCCTGGGCCTGAGAAATTAGCTCTGTAATGCCACCCGGAATTTTTAGAAAATTCAGATAATTTCTTTTGCATTGCCATGAAATGTGTGAATTTATCTCTGGATTGTTTTTACTATTATGGCCGGAACATCTTCAATTAGGAATCAAAATAGCCTGGGTAATATTTACCCACATAAAACTAATTGGCCAAAACTTGCTGATTCAGAATTATGATTTGATTTATTTATTTTTGGTACCAATTGAATTATATGTAGAGTATGGGTCAACAATAAATACACAGTTTAGAGTAATTAGTGTGAAGAAGGACAAATACGGAAATACAGGGAGTGGAAAGACTGAGACTGATTCGAAAATGTTTGCAATTTGACCATGCCAGATAATGTCAGCCTACATTCCTTCTGAGTTAAATTCATTTGTGATTTACTCAGTCATGCTGTTATGATGTCACACTATTTACATAGCTGACACAGCCACCACTATCCCGCCTACACACCATATGGTGGAAACACAAGACTACTTCGAACCAAACCGAGCCGCATCTCCTGGTGGAAATAGAAGCTTTAAATACAAAGCAGAAAATCGTTGTATGCCCAAGAGACGTTGATGTGCTGGGTTTTTGGCATTTGGTAACCAAAAACTAAAAAAACTGCTGATTAAATTAAAGAGGTTGTTAGATTTTGTGCAGAAAAGGAGATCCAATGATTTCTACCAGTGTCTCCAGAGAGTTATGCAACGGTGGCTTGCCGCATTGCTTTTTTCCCTACAGTCATACAAAAACAAAAAGGCAAGCCCAACATTAAAGTTTTTAAGTAGACAGCGCCTCAGTGCGAGTAATCTCTCTGCAGACTTCTGCTGAGTTTTCTTCAGGAGTCAGCCACATGCAATGTTCCACTCCTGCACAGCTGGCCTCCTCTTCCCCTCCTCTCCAAAAATAGGCCCGTGGCTGAGCCTTGGAACATTTGGCCGTTTCCTTCCTCCCATCTTGTCCACGCCTGTTAGACAGTTCAAACTGCTCTCAAGCTGACCACAATTTCCATTGCTCATCAGTGTTTAACTCCCGGACTCCTTCTGGAGTTCATTACAGAGACTAGCTTCCCCCAGATTTATCACAGCTATGACCTGCAGCAGCCCAAACAGCTGTGTGAACCCGCTCACTGCTGATTCTGGATTATCATGGAAAGTGCAGGCCTGCAAATATATACGATGTCTCTGTTTATTCAAGATACATTGTGTGCGCAATGTTTGCGTTTCACGCAAATTTGAAGAGATGCTGCAACCCTCTGCTTTTATTTGATCTAATAAATGAAATCACTGTAAACCTTTTTCGATTAATGTGAACCATAAGTTTCAGCTGCATGTTTACAGACCTATAAACTTATGGAGCGTTTTAGGAAGAACCATGGATACCAATAAAAGGACGCCATCGTTAAAATTTTGTAGAAAACATACACGGACTTTTACATGTTCACCACTTACATGCTGTTCCAATATTTTTCGAATAGGTAGCGGGACAAATGGAGTGGAAACAGGAACATGCTGTAAGCCATAAAATACATTGTGATAAAAACAATTTAGCAATCACGATAGCAATCATGTTATCATGATACTAAAAATTGTATTGTTATTCGTGGTTCCATAATGGCGACAATTCAACACGACCAGATTATTTCTATTTCGATACACTCTTTTGGGGGAAATAATGACACGGATTTATTCCTAATAGCGTTTTGTAAGCTGTGGTTTGGCTTGGGACTGCCATTAATGTTTGCTACAAAGAAATCTAGAGGGACTTTCACTTAAAGAGAGAACAGGTAGAATGGGCACCTATAGGATTCTAAATTCACATCAATCTCTCTTCTGCAAGTGCTTGGAATTTTAACCATATTGCCCTAATGCGAAAAGGCTCATAAGCACTTTGATTCCCTTTGCGTTGTTTTGATTGTTAGTATTCACTGCACTGAAACAAATCTATCCTTTTATAAGTAATGCATACCAAATGAGCTGCTGTTGACAGTCAATAGATTTGCCATCCCAAAGCGTGCAAGCGGGCTTTGGTTTGTATCCATTGCAAAGTGATTCTTATCATGCATAATGCATTTAAAAAAAAGGTCATTAATTAATCCAAAAAAAAAAGTGAACGGAGGTGAGAAGGGTAAAAGGTGTGCATATGTGAGCCACAAATCTTAAATTGTCCATTAAAAATAATTTCCTCCATATGATTGGGTAATTTTTTTATTCCTCTTCTATAGATTTTTTTGATATAGCATTTGTTCACTTAATATATAAATAATAATAATAATGTAATAATAATATAATATATATATATATTATATAATTATTGTTATACTATACTAAAATATTTTCCTCCATTTTGTTATTCCTCTTCTATAGATTTATTTTTTTAGTTAGCATTTGTTTACTTACTCTGATGTTTGTTTGTCTGTATGTTGAACATATTCACTTGAACACTTGCTTTATTATATAGTAAAAAGCTAGCTGTGTGCAATGAAGTAATTACACTGTAATTGATGAGCTAATAGACGTGTAAATTATGCAGAAGCCGGTAGCTCGGTAAAAAGAGCGGTTGTGTTGCATAATTACAAATTCCAGCTGCCACGCTCCTGTACAAGAGTCATGAATTAAGCACACAAAATTTGAATAGCTGCATCTTTTCTCATTTTGCTTCACCATTGTTTTTACACAACCAAATGATTACAAGACAGAAACATGAGGTTGTATTTAGTGTGAGATTCACACACAAAAAAATGGTGTCCTCCTGCTCTTCGGGATCAATTCCCAATGGAACCACAAAAATGCAACCTCATGCAGTTAGTACCCTCGGGTAAAGCCATGTGCAAACGTGTAAGCCTATTTTACTGCTTAAACTATGCACAAGGAGGGTCTTCAATCTCCTTTTCAACTCTTTCTGATGCCTTTACCTGATCTATACTATGCTGGGAACTGCTTTACTTTAAAACATAACAGCACTCGGTTCAGGTCAAACATGGTTTGTTATGATGAGGCAAACATATGCAAAAGTGTTCCCCTTCCTGTGAGTGGGATTCTTGAGTTTCAGTACGCACGGATTGCTGATTTTCGCCACGTTATTTCCGACGATCACATACGGCTGACATCAGCGCGAAGCAGATGTCTTATGTCGTCATACGCTTTTGGAACAGTGTGTCCACAAGGCACCAAGAATTCTGGATCTTGATCAATCAAAGCAATGCGAGTTGATGAAAGCTTTTAAATCTTAAACAAGAGAGTTTTGTAAAAGAGTTTTGGTCAGATGATGACATGAGAGGAGGCAGAGAAAGAAAATATGTATTCATCCCATCCATTGATTATATTGAAAATATAAAAATCCAGGATTGAATCCAAGATTATTTTTGTGATCAGGTCTGTCTGCCGAACTGCATTGTCTTCATTCAAAGATTCTTTTACCCAAATTTTTGAGTACTTTCTCGAAGACTTAGGTGAGAAACATTGAACATTTTATTCCTTGTTAAAAGATGTTCTCCTGGTGTCTCTATTTATTGCTGTTGGCTCAGATAAGGCCTATGCTAGGAATAAATGTAGCCCGACAGCCAGAAGAGTTCATCTGCTGTTCATTCTAACCTGCATTGCCCGCGTGCTTCAATAGGTGTTCCATTCCAATTCCCTCTTGTTTCCTTCTCTTCTGTTATTGTCTTTCTCTTGCCCATGTGGACTTTGGGTGAAGCTTCTTCCTCAGCAATTCTTCCCTGGTGAAGTCGCTGGGGCAGTCCAATCAGAGTTGCCATTGTTTATTGTGATAAGTTGGGATAATGAACAAATGAGCTGCCACCTGGAGCACTTAGAGCCGGGTGTTAAACTTGGGTTATAAAAACCTCTCCCAGCTCTATTGATTTACTGGCAACATTTGATTGTACCCATAGGGCAGGGGAAGGGGGTGGCGGGGCTGCAAGGCTGCACAGAGCTCTTACTGTTTTACAGTCCTTATTACAGCAAACAAATAAATCTCCTGACCGTTCATTCACTGCATGTGTCTGTACCCGGCTGCTCCCAAGTGATATATATATATATATATATATATATTTAGAGAGAGAGAGAGAGAGAGAGAGAGAGAGAGAGAGAGAGAGAGAGAGAGAGAGAGAGAGAGAGAGAGAGAGAGAGATATTAAAAGGAAAATAATATATATGTATTCATTCTTGCGTGGCAACCAATCAAACTCTGTGATTTGTGCAGCTGTACAAGTGTATTTTCCTGGAACTGAATTATATAACCAATTCTCTCACCCCACAACGCAGTCCTTCCACATACGTATACCATCATACCCATAAAACGTCCACCGAGTGATGACTAAATCACCGGAAATACTAAAATCTAAAACATTCCCTCATTTTCCCAACATATTTACCATCATCTGAATCACCAGCATACCCTCTGATTGTCGATTTATGTAATGACCTTTCAAATCCACTTTCCATCCTACCAACTACTTTCCTTCTACAAAGCTATGTGTAATTATGAACATTTGTGTAACATGTACTCATCCTGCGGTTACACACACATGCAGGATGCGCACTCATCCTTTGCGTGACGTCGCCTCCAAATGAAAGATGAATAGCTGACGTGCAAACCTCAGGAGACTTTGTCTCTGATTAAAAAGCTTGCTGAGCATATGCACGTACAGAACATACAGCATATATATTTATATAAACATGCAATGCGTGCATTTATAGTACTTACAATATGCATATGCAACTTCCATGGTCCTCCGAAGTCCTCTCGTCTCTTATTCCCTTGTGGCCAAACATGGCTTGTAAAAATTAGTACACCACTCAAGTCTTCTTCGAAATGCAGACTCCATTCAGGAGACCAGACTCTGGATAAAAAAAAGAGAAAAGCATCAGTCAATCAAGCACCTAATCCATAGAATATTTTGCTAATCCGACAGGCCGATTGAATAAAATATATGTTCATTCGGGCTATCACAGAGGGAGGCATCTCAAAGAACCCAGTAGCTCTTTAGCCCATGTAGAAACCAGAGCAACAAATGTTTATTATCAGTCAGATGTCTAATGAGATCATTGACAATTGAGAGCACACTCTAAGGGCCCTGTGCGTGTAATTATAACAAAGGTAAAATGTTTTTAATCAGGATTATACCGTAGCAAAACAACCAGCAATCTGCATTGAAGCTATGTCGGTGCCATTGATGTGCCTCATGTAATCAACAATGTCAACAATCGGAGCCGTGAATGATACATGGCTGCACACATGCTGCCATGACAAAGGACCTTGTCTTGTCACTTGCTACATCACAAAATGACTTCTCCCACCCTAGTGATATATCAACTCTTCTCGGGACGGTTATTTAAATGAAGTACGCCTGCACAATATTATTGATTATGGTGGATATCAGATGCATTTTGACATATCAAAGAAGAGCAATGTCTTCTCATGAGAGTTGTAGCAAATACAAGATGTTTGTTTTTACAATAATAATAATTATTATTATTATAAATAAATGTCCCCCCTCCAGCCTTTCCCTTGAGAGAGGCAAGACTTTAACTTTCACCTCCGACATTGCTTGAACACACATACAAACTACATTTTTGTGAGGATGGTGCAAGAAGCATGTGACATCTGTTCTCTCTCCGGTGGGCTCATGTCCTCGACCTCATCCATATTCTCCGTGAGCACCTGGAGAAAGGGCCGATGTATGACAAGGGGACGCATATAGAATGGGGGGGGGGCTTAATTGTCTGCACGAGTGAGACTTTGTTAGCAGGGCGGTAGGTGGTGTTGTAGACAGAATGAGTCATCTACCACAACAAGGTGGCCACCATAAGCACCAGTAACTTTTCCCACCGTGACCTTGACCTAAGTGTGGTGCTTTTTTTTGACAGCGTAGGTCTTTGTCGACACCAGCTGTGTGAGCCAGATGCGCAACAAACACGCGAGGCTGGCCTGACATGAAGTTTTATAGTGCTGAAACATATGCTGAGGCATCGCGCTGCAGTTCAGCGACCTCTTGAGATTGTAAAAGAAATTGTCGTTATCATACTCAATTCACCCTTTTATGCAACCACTAACACGATGCAATCATATAAACCATCAATGCCGTTCCATAACAATCAGATTTTCTCTTTGAGAATATCCTTTATATCTACTTCATATTTGCTCCATGAGAGAAGTGTAAGCCTCTAAAAACAGAACCTGAGTCTGTTTAGCACATTGACTCAGTGAATGAGTGAGGAGGGGTCACGGGTTTGTTGGCTGCGGTTTGATATCCCAACAGTCTTTTCAAATCATTAAGTGATGATATGAGACCAATTCAAAATAGAAATACATTGACAAGCCAGCAGTCTTTCATCTTTCAAAAGCATAAATGTCATTGGAGGCAATAGGCCAACATCTGCTATTCTAACTCCATCATATGCAAGCTGTGCACCATAATATACAATATACAAGGCAGTTATGTTCACTTATTTTCATTCTCTTAATTGATTATTGCACAATCGACAAGACCTGGTTAACGGAGGACTGTGGCGTAGAGATGGATTGGCAAGGAAATGCTTCATCGGCTATGACCACTTCGGTGTGCACAAAAAGAAGACTTCAGCACAAGATAGGTGGGACGCAGACTATTTAAAACATAAGGTAATTGAGAACAGGTGACCACAATAAGGGCGGAGCTAGCAGACGCATGAGGAAAGGCAAGTGAACTGGAATGAGGGGAATCGGGATTTCAAAATAAAACACCAATTAGTCAAAGTGTGCACGGACCCACAAATATACCACACTATAAAATTCCACAATTCAAATTTCCCGATGCTGGCTGATCATGTGGAGTGCAGACAACGTTGACCTTGGCATACATACCATCCATCCATCTTCCCTCTCTTGCGCTTTCTCTCTATCTACCCAGAGTGGCCCCTGGCCTGGAGCTTACTGGGGGGCCTGCAACCAGCCTCCCATCTCAGACAGGCCATAATCTGGGAGGCAAATGATAAGGTTGAGGTTTACAGTAGGGGCTTTGCACGCTCACCCAAATTTGCATTTAAAGGCCCTCAAGTAATCTGAGGCTTATTTAAATCTCAGCAAGACACTAGCATGGGAGGAAGGGGTGGGGGGGGCGTGTGCACATCCACCTCCAATGTTTCCTTCCCATGGCAGGCCAAATCCCCGCCATAAAGCAGCAGGCATCACACAGCCATTCTCTGCATTATCAACAGTGTCTAATTGACTGAGAATTATTTTTGCCTTCCACAACAAACCCCCACCACATGAGACTGGCGCTTCAACCATTGCTACAAATCATTTTCCATTCTTTTTTTTTTTTCTATCAGCGTTGCTTGCTTCCTCCCAAACAAAGTAAACAGACTTGATAGAAGTCACTTTGGAACGGCTTGTAATCTGTTGAACAAATTTCAACAAATAGTTTCAAATAAATCTGTGACTTATGTTCTGCACATAAAAATCTGTGCCAAACTCCCTGGCGGAATACACCAAAGTGTAGCTGGAACATTGTTCAGATAGATTCTGCTCTAGTTTTTGTTGTATGTGTGTATAGTAAATATTTAGAAGCTGCCATAAAAGGCGGTGTCTTGCTGTCAGCATGTGTGTCTACGTTCACAGAATCCCATCATGCAGTATGTACAGTGTGCTATACATAACAGCACAATGCTTCTGCTCAGCCAATTCGTGTCAGCGTCAGGGGAGTTATTTCCAGCTCGGGACCTTATGTGGGGGGGCCATCCTACACATCCAGAAGGGATTTGAAAGATTAATCCTCACCTTTCCAACTGAATGTATGTAATTTGGTTTGACAAACACCAGTCCTACAGGGACGCTTTCTTCATTAATACTTGACAATGTGCCTTACGTCTCGAGCTTGAGGAGATGTAGCGCATTGACGGACGAGAATGCATTCAAGTGACCCAGATTCAATCTTTCTTCTTCTTTTACTAGCGAGGGCTTTTAACTCCGAGCACCTGTGATACACAATTCAGTCGACAAAGCAAACAAAGCATTATAAGTGGACGCAGTGCTGGGAAACAATCTGATCATGCTGTCAGGATGTTATACATATTGAAAAGACACAATGAGGGTGCAAAGCACTTTGTGAATGGTGGAGAATTTATTGATTTGTTGGTTATTTAAGAATTAGGATGAGTCAGCATTCCTGGATGGAGATGAAGATGGAGAAATTGCAAACAGTTAGATTACTTAAAAGTATCAGGGCCCTATTTTTGTGTCCATATGCAGGAAGACTTAAACACAGTCCAATTTTATTTATTTATTTTTCTTAATTTTGGTATTTTCCTACACTTGCATAGATGGAAGAGTGCATTTATGCCCTTGTAGGATGGAACACGTCCTTCCCCCCGGCTAATCGAAACAAAGTGTGCACATTCGGTTAAATTGTTGTTTTAATGACAAACCATTTATTTGTATTTGACACACAAAAAAATGCACTATCAATAAGACTCAATTAAAAATGGAAGACCTGTCCCTAGATTAATATTTGTTTTTCTTTTTCATTTTGCATAACCCTCTTCACAGCCTGAAGACAGGTCAACTGGAACTCATGAATACAAAAGCTGGTGCCCTGGGCTAAGATTTAACTTGCCGAGATGAGTCTCCAGGCTCAATACACTGAGGGGGGAAAAAAAACACCCTTGCTGCAATTCTAGCTGTGAGAAATATGATGAAACTCCCCCCAAACCCCCACCACCCCTCACTCACTCCCACACACACACACAACCGTCCTCCAATCTCCAAAACTACCCGTTAGCTCGATTCCTCAGTCACACTACGTAGAGCCTCTGCTCACTCTTCCGTGCCGTAGCCACTTCCTGCGAGCTCCAAACAATGCAGACTCCATTTGGGTTCCTGTAATGGCTGACTGCTTGACATAACCCTTGTCAGTGAGAGCCCGGATAGGCGACACTTGACAGACGTGTAATTGCCCAAAGAGCTTCACTGACAGCAGGATGGGCTTTAAAGACAGACACCTGATATGCTTCTCAGACTGTTGACACCTTTGAAACAGTCACTTCGAGTCAGCGTAATGTACCTGACTTCAAGAGGAAAGGATTTTATTCACATACATTCTCAGTAGTATAGATTTGATGTAGCTTTTGGGGTTACATTTCCATCTCAGGTTGGACCAGAAACCGGCGATAACGCTTCACCCCTATAAGAGCTAGGAAGCAAGATAACCATTTGCTTCTTGATTAGGTGCTGAGGGGTGGGTGGTCCACCTTGAACTGCAGTCACACGAGTGAAACAGTAAGATGTGTTTGGGGAGAGTCTGAGCATCTGTATGCGTGTGTGGGTGTGTGTGACTGGAATGTAAATCAGTGATCTTCAGAAAAGCACAATGCCTGCACACCTGTCCATCATTCACCATCGGTTGTTTTACCTCCAGTGCTTTAGCTCACTGTGGTAGGGTTTGAAATTGAGCTTCAAGACTCATGTATGGAGTCTTTTCATACAATATCATAAAAATCATAAAAAATCCATAGATAAGCTCCACTGGACTATAAGTCGCAGGGTTCAAAGCTTGTGCAAAAGGTAGCGGCTTATAGTCCGGAAAACACGGTACATGTTTGAGGTGCAAAAATATAAACTATCATCTTAAAGGCTTTGTTTGTTGGAAGATCTCATTGAGTTAAGTGAACTACAATTCTTCTGTTCAACTTTTAAGACATTTTATGAAAATGTTGGCAGAATTTCACAAGCTTTAGGCTGTTCAACCTTGGAGGCACTACTCAATGTTTTATAGTATGGCAGATAGCCGTGCATATACAGTACATACTGTATATGGGCTGACGGAGGCTGAATGCACCCCAGAAGCATCACTCGGTTCATCGGGGGTGTTTTCACTTATAATTGGGGTAAGCTTTCATCCTGTCTGCCAAAAGGCAAAGCAGCGAAGAAGAAGGAGAGCACCGAGAGGGAGCTATCACGTCCCCTATTTCCTGGCCCCAGACAAAGGCATCCAAGCAGCCGGCGTGCTGAGGATGATGTCTCTTCTGATCAAAGAGCCTGAAGTTGTCAGCAGCCTCGACGAGAGCTTGGCAACCTGATTGCTCCTGGATAGATTTGTCCCTTTGATCAGAGCAGACGCCGACTGCGGGCGCTGTTAATGCAAAGAGAAGATGGCAGCGCCGAATCTAGCCGCTCCTGTGTGTGGAAACACGTTATCAGGCCTTCGCTTCTGGGTACGGCGTGTAGGCTCACACACGTGTACGGGATGATATCTGTTATAAGTAGCGCTAATGAGATAACGTTGCAAAAGCCCCTTGTTCAGACTTGTTGTTGTAGCGCTTATCCACTGACTGCAAAAAAATAAATAAAAAAAACTGCTCACGCTAAGCTGCTAAAGCGATGTGTCTAATTATAACCACTTACAATAGATGAGTAAACATAATGTACTTGAGCAATGAGTACAAAGTGATCACTTAGCAACGCTGAGCAAATGTCATAGACTAATGCTAGAAGAAAAAAAAGTTTTTTTTAATTAGATTGAATAAGTATTTATATACATTAATGGGAAGTTCAGCATTGTTTTTCGTAGAAACTGATACTTTGGGGTTCATTAACAGATGAAAACTCACATTATTTTGTCTTAATTCTAAGCCCAAATAAAAAAGGACAAGAAAAAGCAAAATCACAGCGCACCAAAAGGTTTTACAGCAATCAATCGAAATGAATGAGTCATTCCTCAAGTAACGAATCATGACCATGGTGAGATACATTCAACAACACCGAACCATAAACCATCTCTGGTGGCCACATTTCATCCTTGATGGAGACAATAGCTTCTCTGACACGTGGATGTGTTAAACTTCACACACCTGTTCCCGGCATTAAAAACACATCCTAACACATTGGCCTGACCTTCTTGATTATGGCTCCTATTCTATCTCCGAAGGTGGAAAATTGCTAGTCGGAAAGTGTCACAGAACACGGAAAAAGGCGAACAAATTACTTCTTTCATGGGCAGTGTAAGAGCTGATCAGTGCTTCAGTGGAACATTACAAGACTGCAATGATTCCTAAAACAGGAATCCAGTTTGTCACATAGTGACTTATTTTTCTGGCAAAGAATCCTATTAAACTCTCATGAGATCATTTTGTCACAACACTACTATTCCATGACTGGAACTCCAGGGTAAGTAATATTTATTCAAGCACATCGTCAGATTGTATTTACAAATCCCAAAGTGACCTGAGCCATGCTTGCATCTGAAGCAAAGACGCTTCAGTATAAGAACTACACGAGTTCAAACACCAAAATGTCAAACATACTTGTCTTTAAAACACGCTGGGAAGGTTAAAGTGGGTTGTGGAGGCTTTTAGTCAACCACCAACAGTCTGAAGCTAAAAGGGGTCTTCTTGCTATTCGATTGGAATGTTAAATGTTTCTAATCCTACTACTTTTCATTTTGTTGGTAGCTCAAGTATGGTTCTTCCATTTTGTTGTGTAGAATAACTTGTTGATTAGCAACATTCCAATCATCTTGTCTTCTCTTCTGGTCTTCAGGGACACAAGTCATGTATAACATTCAATAAGTTTGGTATATCTTCTGACAGGTGCAAGGTGGCAAGCTCGGAGGCCCACAAAGTTGATGGAGGGAGCGGGTTAAGTGGTTACGTAAACTGTGATTAACATATCTGACGGCTGCATTTGGGTCAAACAGTGATGGGTAATTCAGGTCATTTGTGACAGCTGATGAAAACAGAAATCATCATGGCGGGCGGGTGGGCGGCGGGCGTAATTATGTATTTATGAGTAGAAGAGGACCTTGGGGGTAGCGAGCAGAAGCGCCGAACACGTGGCGAGAGGAGCCTCGCCGTTGTGATGACAGCTCGTTTCCCCGGCGTGCTTGTTTTTCTCAGCTCGGCGCCAAGCTTTTGTTGGTCCCAAATGCTTACTGTACCTGCCAGCCAAAGCCTTTTATGGGCAATAGAGGAGAAGGGAGGGGGCGCTAAGTGATGCATTATTAAGGGATAAATGCTCTGCTGAGACTAAGGCCAAAGGAAAGGCAAAGCATGTACAGTAGGTCTTACCTACCCGAGTGACCTCCGTGGCAGCTTGTTTGTGCTGTAAGAAACACTGCTGGGAAAATGCAGATTTAAAAAAAAAAAGAAAAGCATTTGATGGAAAAATGATTCTACATCGAAATACAGTCTTGTACTGATTTGATGCTGCAGCATCTTTATCCAGCCATATTGATTTGCATGCTATAATCCACAATAAATTAGGTCTATTTTTTTAACATGATTTTTATTTACCCTTCAACTCAATTCCATTAACTGGGCTCAATAGATGATAGAGGTGAGAGGCAAGGAAGGATAAAACCAAATGTGAATACGGCTGCAGTTAAATCAAAGCCATCTTCAAATCAACGCTTGCCTTTCTCTGTCAGTCCACAGTGACATCTGTGATGCGGGAGCCACTTTCAATCCGCCGCTGCCTCCTCCATTGGCCGTGTAAAGTTTAATGAGCACCTTTTGTGGAGTGATATGAATAATGTATACATTACGGCGCTTTAAAGCGCCTATGGCACATCTGTCTGTGCGATGGACGGAAGCCACAGGACCGGTGGAAATTAAAAGGCCTGAGGGGAAAGAAGTAGAAAGCAAAAAAAAAAAAAAAGTTGAAGGCAGTCATATTCATTCAAATGCGTACGTGTGCCACTTTTACTTTGGCATAAAAGTCATAATCACGAACGGTCGATTCCCCCAACACACACATGCACATGAGCTTGTCTGTGTCAAGCTGCTCCTCACATCAGGGTACGGAACATGCAGTACATGCACAGAGGACAAGGTGAATGTCTCCTTGAAAACTTTGTGGTGAGCTGGAAATTGTTGGAAGCAAACACAACTCACTAGAAAGTAGACAAACGTTGAATTTGAACAATTACAGATGATTTTTGAAGATACTTTCAGTCTTGCATGGAAGTCACCTTATGTATTAGAAACAATGGCTATGATATTAAAATTAAATATCAGGTTAATTGACTGAACTTATTCCATCCTCGACACATCCAGACTTATCTTCTTGGATGAGAGCTTGACTCCAAAAAAGAAAATTAGAAACCTTCACCAGGTCAGCCAGTCATAAGATAGGCAGACCTCTATCTTCTTGAACATCTCCCCCTGTTGAATAGGCAATGGAGTTTTTCCTTTTCACTTGTCCACGCCAGGCTGGCCCGAATGACCCCAGCCTCCGCTCTCGTCCGTTCTTCCATTTCCTCAGATTGACATCCCCATCCCCCTTCGCCTTCATCTCACCCACCTTCTCCTCTTCCTCCTCCTCCTCCTCCTCCTCCCGCAGCCTCAGCCAACAGGGTCTATACGACCACACAAAAGAAGGCTCCGGCTTAGTGGCCTTGTGATGGATGCATTTTCATAGGCCAATCTCCGTTATCTTGGAGAAACAGGTCTCAGTCCTGATTCTCCCAGGGCTTTACAATTTTTATCCCTCTTTATTTCCACCTCCTCCCTTCATCTCCACGTCCTCTTGTAGCATTTCACGAAGGTCACTCATTAATGCCGCTGAGCACTGACACTGACCCCATGAACCCAAGCTCTTGCCCTATATACTCTCACCCAGGACCTAGTTTGGAAGCTTAGAACCCCCCTTTTCCAAGGTCAAGGACTGGCCCACAAAACAAAAGGAGGCCCTTTTCGTCAACGCATCCCCACGGACACCCCCTGGCTTGTGCCCCCTGGGCCGCTTTGGATTGATTTACCATTCAGCAATATCACCAATGTAAATCAATTCAATTCATTGCATGCTATTGTGGCAAGCTAATGGAAAATATTCAGAAATCTACTAATTTAATACCTTTAATAAATGCGTATGTGCACGTGTAAATAAATAAATGAATAAATAAAATAATCAAATAAATAAATGAATATTTCATCATAGTTATACTACTGAGAGAAATGTAAACAAAATGAAGATGTAAACACAGAGACACATTGAAAATATTGTGGAAATCTAGTTTTGTATACAAGGTGTACAATCAGCATGTTTTAATTTATTGTAGGTAAATCAAAAAAAAAGTTTCATTTGATTCCCAATGTCAAAATTACTCTTTTGTTGTTAGAAAAAATACATTCAATATAATAGCATTTAATTTAATTCAATTTAATTGCCTTAATTTTGACAACTTCTAGTAACTGCTTTAAAATATTTAAATTGTTTTGTCAAATTAATTCAGCATGATCTTTTTCATACTCCACGAACACGTTATCTTTACTTGGGCGCTTCAGCAAACTGGCAAATGAATTTGCCTCATTATCTGGCTGAGTTTGTAAATGAGCGTAAACAAGGTGCAAACAGCGTGCAGACAACCGCACGTTCATTTCAGATGTCGGCAGGATCGAAAACACTGCACACCGCCTGTGGTGTGTAGAGGAGCCACATAAGTTGGAAATTGTTTCGGTGACATTGATTCAATGTAAAAGGGGGGGGAAAAAAAAAAAGAGTCACAACAATAAGCTCATTCATTTTGTGCTCAGTCTGCACTTTGCTGCGTCCTCATTTCCCAGTCGAGGAGTTTCACTAGGCCTTGATGTATCATATATCTCTGTGTTTTTCCTGCGTGGCTCTTTTCGGGCCCGGGGTCAAGGGGTGAAATAAAGCAGACCCCATTTTGAAGCTGACAGGGTCTCCAAAGCCTCAACCTGAGGGCAACGCTCTCCCCCAATCCCCCGCAACCCCCCCGGCCCCGACCTGACAGAGGCTGCATCCGACAAAGGTGCAGTTTGTTACAAGCTGGAAAGGGAAGGGGGAGCAAAGCAACACAACGGGGAGGCTTATTTGGTGTTCCTTTGACCCTTTAAGCCCTCAGAGATGAAAAGGCTTTCAATTTTTACCAGACGAGGACGACCACTCCGGCACGTAACATCGGTACAGCCTTCAAAGCTCAGCACAAATTTTAATCAGTGACAAATTACTGTATATTGCAGAGTGTGCTTTGAGGCGCTGCCACTGAATGAAGGTCCAAAAGGTGCACACAACAGCATCTCACTGACAACAAATAAGTGTTATTGCTGGCACAGCCTTCATGCTTTTGCCAAAAATGCTCAAAAATCCATTGAGAAGCATTTATTAGGGTTGGTGCAAAATCAAATTCACTTTGGTTATTTGATGTCAAAGAATGTACTACCCATCGATGGTGCATATCTGCAAATTAATAAAAACAAATACCAACGTTACCCACAAGACTGATTTGACTGTTGATTATCTTCCGATATCAAAGTATCATTATACCAATGGGAAAAAAATTACAATTATATTTTATTGCATGTTTCTAACCATTTTCCCGCCTCTCGAAAGCAATGGAAGGAGATGATATGTCTTATCTGCCAAGTTAAAACCAAACAAGCTAAAAGCTAATATCAAGGTCAACCACAAATACTGTTTAAAACAGCATTCTGGGTAATAAAAACACATCTATCGTTTACAACGTGGGGCTAAGAGAAGAGAATCCTGAGTGCACTATGTCTTGTGCCATTTACTAAACATTTTATCAAATTTTACAAAGCCTGCTTAATATTTAAAGCCTCGGTCATGCAGCCTAATGGTCTAGGGCAAGAATAAGCCATTCAGGGGTCAATTGTTTTATTAAGATTAATGAGGGGGATCAAGAGGGGACGTCATATTTGCACTGTTTCCCATTTTCCTCAGAGCACAAGTGAGGCATAATAAAAGGAGTGAGTGAGGTTTGCCAGTTAGCTTATCTACCTAAGTGGCTTATGGATGTATTTGTTCTGAATATGCTTTCATTTCTGTTTCATTTTTTTTCCCCTTCCTCAATTCATTTTTCATCAACTGTTAAACTTTCTTATTCCCCTGAATATATCAAAAATGCGATGACTATCAGGTAGCTTATTTTGTTATTTTTTTATGTATTTTATTTATGTATTTATTATTTAATTTACAACACACATTAGTGAACATGAGCACAAAATGTAAATATGATGGATTATATTTTAAAGCCAAATCTTACATCCATAGTCATCAGGCAGGCCATATTATAAGAAAGAAAATATAACATACTACATATAAAAACATAAAAAAGAAGATACAACTTGCAATATGAGTAACAATTAGATTACAATAATATTTTATGAAATAAGATTTTTTTTTAATTAGAATATCAGCTTTAGTAATATTTTATTTTTTTGTTTTGAAGTTTGACCTATAAAAACGTATGCAATATGGATTTTACCATGCATTGTAATTCATAGCTATGATGGTCCTAAAAAAAATCCACTTGTTGCTGAACAAAATGCCTATTTTGGCTGAGGCCATACCGTATCACAAAAGCTATGATTGCATCAGACACAATTTAATGCAAGCATCAATTTATCTACATCATCAGATAAGAGCAGACTGTTAGCGCCTTCCGAATATAATCGCTACACCACAAATGAGGCTTGCCGATGACCAACGGCCATCTTTAATCTTTTCCAGCTTCCATCTCAAACTGCCGTGACTTTTATGGACTGATGCATCTTTTGTAGTAAAAAGAGTCTAATCTGAAGCATTAGCGAGAGGGGAACAGATGGAGCTGGGAATTGGGCGGTGACAAGTGTTAGGCAGGAGGCGCTCATCTCTGCAGACATTAACACAGCATCAGCCATAACCCCCCACCAACCACCCTGGTGTCATTGTTGTAATTGCTTTGACACTTGGAAGCTGCTCCTAATCCTGTTTGGACAGTAGCCTCAACTGAATAGAAAGAGGCCATGCATTGATGTCCACCACTACATCTGTCCCAAGTGGTCACACACATCAGTGTGTGCTTTGCTATGAGTCGAAACTGACTTTTATAGAAAGAGCTTAAACCCATAAAGGCGTGGCATAATATTATGTAAGGATGAAAATGGTTTGATTTATGCAGAATTCATCTGAGAGCTGTAGTCGCCAGAATGAGTCTGAATAGAGACAAAACTCATTGAGCTCCTCAGAAGCTAAAGAATTCTGTATTTAAAATATGCACACCTCCACAGACTGAACGATATTTCTATATCTTGTCATTGAGATAGTGATAGGAAAATGAAGGCTCGAGATGATTCATGAACCAGTTCTTATGTTTATGAGACCACTTTCTGTTCACCATAGGGCTAAAAGTATACTGACTTTCTTAAACGCCTCTCAAAACCAACAGTGCTGGTTCACGAAGCAAATTTGAAGCATCATTTTTGCATCACTCCATAATAATGAAAGAATAATCGAGTCAGAAATTGTCCTTATGTCCTTCTTAGCATAAAATAAATCAAATTTAAAATTTTAAAATGTTATTTTCTTTATCTTGTTATTTTGAGCCCAAAATCATTTTAGAATTTCATACGTATGTAGTATATATATATTTTTTTAGACAGCCACCATTTGTTGATTAAAAAGTTCTGATTTAATCTGAACTAGGCTGGTAAAAGTCAAAATACTGCAAATAATAAAGATAACCAAATACTATTACAAACTCGAAACCATGCAAAAGATAAAGCAGGAATCAAATAAACCTTTGCATGCTTCATATGAATTAATCTGCAAGTTAAAGCAATAATCAAAATATTGATTTATTATTTTCCTGTTGACAGGAGCTATAGTGGTAGGCATGCAGGTATAGTAAACAAAGATGTCACATGACAGCAGGTCCAGAGGGGTCATCTTGTTTCCACTGGACTGCTCTTTGTCTCAAGGCAAAGCATAATGTGGACCATGTATTAGCCGACCATCTTCGACCACCATCTTCAAGACATGCAAGCTTTTTTACGTGTCTCCCGCCTCGCATCAAGCTTCCCATCTTTCCCCCGCACGGCTGCGTGCACCTTGACACACTGACAAGCAGTGAGTGAGTCAGTGTTGTGGTTGACCCGGGGGCTACTGGGACACAGAGGCTTGGTCCACAACACTTTGAAAGGTGGCTGAGATGTATGGACAGCAAAGTGCAGTGAACTAAATGCCCCCAAGACGACCTCCAGTCCTAGTAAACATCTGCAAAGCATTGACAGAAGCGGTGAGTAGATGTGACGACTCAACCTCGGGGTGACAGAGACCATAAAAGTCTCTATACTTTGCGTCAAACTATAATCTTGTTAGAGATTATTCGGAAAATAATCGAATACTGTAACAAATTGCATAAATTGTCACGCACACGAGTATAAGTACATTTTTGTTCTCAATGCAGTGCCGCTAAAGTTCAGACTATTTGCCACAGATGTTGGCGAGTAAAAACAATCAAGTCGACTTTGTGACAATGTGCAAATGATCAATACTTTTAATTGCAAAGAGAAATGATTGCTATGATTACCACTATAATGGGTCCACCTGTAAACGTTTATGAGATTCTAAAAAGGAAGGTCAGCTGCAACAAAAAAAAATATCTTCCAGCAAAAGCCTGAACACCAATCGAGCCAAACAGCAGTTTACCCAAAAAAAAGAAATTGCTTCGAATTTTTTTGTAAACAAATCTCAAATCTCACAAGGCTTTATTGAAGTTCAAGCCAGACCAGAAACACTCAAAGAAAAGAAAAATACATTTATTAGATGTGCATGGAAGAGAGCAGGGAATAAAAAAAATGGTGAAGACTGATATTGAGTTTTTGGAGCAGCAGTTCCAGGAAAACAAAATGTACTGTATTATACATCTACTGTAACCCCACGGCTCACTTCAAAGGCTTGTCCTGAAATTCAAGAGGGCAGTTATTGATCCAACCCCCTCAATGATTCGGGAATTGATAACCGGAGACTTCAAAATGCACTTTTATGTCTCTTCACTTTGAAGCGGCCCGCTCTTCTCTTTCCAGTTTGTTTTTTATGTTTCACAGACGCCTCTTTAAAAACCAACTGTCGTCCTTGGTTTCACCAGCACACTTGGAAGGTTTGTCTTCATCCAATTTCGAAAGGAATGAGTGGGATCTTTCTTCCAAATGGAAGCTCCAAGCGGGAGGAGCTTTGACAAGGCCAGACATATCTTAATATGAATCAGGACCAAATTGTGTATTGCGTAACTCTGCTGAAAACCACATTGGAGGAGGTGATAAATATTAAGTGATATAAAGGGCACCTTTTTTTTTTTTTTTTTTTTTTTATGAAAGATCAGGTCAGGTGTTTGGAAGCTGCAACACGGGCTTCCTCCATCCACATCTGTCCCACTTTACTCTCTCCCGCTCTCTGATGGGGCCAGCTTATATGACAACCAAACAAACTGCTTCCAGACATCTCCCGAAGCCGTCATCTGTAATCTTGTGCATTTACTCCTTCCTTATTTGTCTGCATTATAGCCCAGCTGTGTTTGTATGATCTTTGCGTGCAAAGACACACATGATGGAATCAAAACGGAAAATGTTGTTTAGAAGTGAGGGGCTTGAAATGCATCTAATTACAAAAAAACTATTTCAGCTCTGGATAATTGTGACTTCCTGAAGTAGGGATGTTTTTTTGTTGATGGCCGCAAAAATAAAAGTTACTTCAAAACAGTCTGTTGATGATATAAATGGAAACACTCCCAAAAGTAGATTCAACACAATTGTGCCACGTTGGACATCATAAAGGCGGATGCGTCAAAAACAGGATGCCATATATTTTGTGAAGGATGTTTGGGGCTGCCAGAACATCGTAATTGCATGTCAGCTTTCCCTTTGGGAGGAAAATGCCTTTCTCCATATGTGGCAGTGATAAAATACTTTCTCCCGTCGACAGAGAACGGTATAGATGCCCTCTAACTAGACAAGGGGGAGCAATGGAAAGACACACAGAGAGAAGATAAAGGCCACGGGAAAAAGAGAGGAAAGTTGGCTTGTTCTTTGAGGTACAGAATGAAAAGCAGCTTTGCCTTGTCAGTTTTCTGACTAGCGTTGTGAACCGGGAGATGCCCACGGTTGCTCGCTCTACCTCAGCACAGCTTCACACCTGACAATAGCCCAAAAAAAAAAAAAACACACACGCATAATCAGCCAGGTCCCCCTGGTGTGTTTGTGTGCATTTGTTCCAAATCAGGCAGCTTCAGGCATCTTTTGGGAAAGCAGGCATCAGTGGCGATGAGGCCCCGGGATTGTCATACGTCTGGATGCAGACCAGTGGCTATCGTGGAAAGAAGAGACTCTCATAGTTCAGTAAGCGTCCCCGATGCATCGTGTTTCACCACAACGACGCAGACACACAACCTAATCAAATATTCCAGTAAGCTTTTTTTTTTTTTCAGTGGCAATCAGAATCTTAAAATTGAGCCTTTCTGCAACAGTCCATAGAAAATGTGTAATCAAAGTCATTACAGCAAAACACAGGTGTTCAATGCTGCACTCCACCGAACACACGCACGTTCGCTGACAGCTGATGGAGTAAACATCAGTGTAGAATGAAAAGAAGGAGAAAAAAAAGAAGGGAATTTAAAATAACAGCCATTATGGGGACTTTATTGACAGACAGTGAGTGAATAAACAAAAAAGATTTTTTTTTGTGGCGCTTAACAACAGGCGCTTGATGAGCAGTCCTTTTGTTGCTTCTCTAGCCATTATTATTATCTTTATCGACAGACTAACGGTCCAGATAGACACACAATTTACAGACAAACATGAAAAATACACAATGATTGAAATACATGCAGGCACTGAGTCGCTATCAAAAGATGATATCAGATACTATATTCAGAGAGATATTTTCATATCGCTTAAAATGATCAAAACCAATATACTACATTAAGCACAAATTTGGTCAAGTACCTAGTTTAAAATAAATCATCAGAAATATATTATATTATATATTAGATTTGGTACATCTTAAAAAGGTTTTTTTTTAATGGGAAAATAGTTTTAAAATATCAATGTGACATTTATTTATTCATGCATTTGTGTTTATTTATTTATTTGTATTTATTTTATGTATTTGTTTAATTCATTGTCAAAACCACACATAGCCTAAATCAGCCAAAACCTCGTTCAATGCATCCTTCAAAATCGAAAATCTAATCTTAGTGAGAGAGACAGAAAGAGAAAGTGCAATTTACCAAGAGCGTATACTGAGAGATCAAGTTCACTTCAAAGAGGGGTCCCAAGCTTCACACACAGCCCCGAGTAGCAGCCTTGTGAGGGTACGAAAACATGAGCACATCACAACGCTGTTAATAGCAGCCACATCTGAAGAGGTCCCCACCTTGTGCCTCCCTGCCTGCCTCTTAGATTCTCTGACAAGCTCTTGCCTGGAAGGAACACACTTGGTGTGTGTGTGATTGCAGGACTCCATGCTGGAACCTTTTAAACGTTCACAAGAAAGAAAACCAACAGCTGCTACACAAACCCCTGAAACATATGTGTGTGTTCCTCGTTATTTTATTGTATTCATTCTTTGCATTTATATAACCGTTGCTAATCTATGATTGGCAACTCAGTGCCGTGGCTGTGCACCCGTGAGAGGTTGAGGGGTGTCAAGTTCTTGCTCAAGGGCATCTGGGTAGTTTGGCTTGCAAGAGCAGCCACTAACATATTTCACTGCACTGTTCTTTTTGTTGATGAACCAAATATCATTTGGAACTATGGCCAAGATGTTGAACATTCCTAATTCGCAGCAAAAAAAATATTTAGGTCTCTATTTCAGAAGATTTGAATTTTGTAGTCCATATTCATAGGAATTGGGTTTTAAACCATAGTCCTTCGAGAATGAACATGCTGATCTAGAATAACCACTATTGCCAGGAATTATCTTGTTCGAGTCAGCAGCCAGCTCCAAGATTTTCATGCATGCATTTTTTTTTTTTGGACAAGGGAGGGGAAAAACAAAATCGCATCTTAGCTCACAGTACCAATGCAATGCAATGCCTTGTGTAAGTAAAGCGCATTTGGACAGTAATCTTTCATCACTGGATAAATATGATAAGGATAGCAGCTATTCCCCAGGAGTTATCCTCATCCTGCCACATAAACAGGATTAAACTGGCTGGGTTATGCATCCCAACGAGTAAGCGGCAATCATTTCAAAGCACTGACATGTTACTTCCTATATTGGTTTGCATGTGGGAGAGAAAGGTGGAATAAATTATGCGGAAGTTATTTCCGATCACGTGGTCAGAGTTCAAGACTGAGAGCAGGATACAAGGCTTCCTAGGCACTGTGGGTGGGTGTGTGCGGGGAAGTACATGCTGTCTGACCCTGTTGTCAGGTCTCCCTCGTGGGACATGGCATAAAGAGACTTTTCCTTGAAGAATCAATTGAAAATCTGATTAACATAGGTGATGCATATCAAACTAATATCAAGCGCACAACGTGTGCATGGCTAATTCTAACCTTTTTATATACGGAGATGCTTACAAGATGTTTGGGTCAAATTTGATCTGTTTTTACACCACAAAATATATTAGATGATTTTAAAGTTGAAAAATTCACATTACATTATCCCAGGAAAATGAATAAAACTCATAATTTGGTAGAGAATTATTATGAGGATATTTTTGGCATTATTTTTGTGTATAAAGATAATTGGTTTTAAAGCACTAAGAGCGCTTCTGTTTTGTTTTTTACTAAGGGATTTGAATCCACTGAAAAGGCTGACATCTGTTGGCTGTGACCTGAAACTGCAAGTGAAATGATTTCGCTCACCCCCTCTACGACCCCCCCACCCCCGCAGCAGGGAGACAAGACATGGTGTTATTGCACTGAGGTTTGCAACAGTTCAGAGCTGCTGTGCCTGCGAAGAAAACACTTAAAGAGACACGAGGGGGCAAAACTGCGGAGTCGTGAACCGAGATGAAAAGATGCCTTCAGGCGAGGCTTTCAGCCCAAGCGGAATCACCCCGAGTGCTTTTAGTGCACCTTCCTTTCCGATGTCGTTTGTAACGAGAGCAAAAGCTTCCGTGTCTGTGTGAAACTTAATTCCCTGCTATGTCCTTGGCTGTAAACTCTCACCCCGCTCCGAGGCATCCGAGTGACCCTTCACTTCACAACACACAAACTCTCTTATATTGACAGATGTTCTTAATTTCTAGCATTTTGTGAAATGAGAGTTAAAAATAATCATTTCAAGTAGAAAATGTACTTTCGTATGTACTTCACCAGATGCCTTTGACCAAAACAGAGTCCAAAAACTGCCCAAAAAATAAATTGCACTTTTATGTGACCATTGCAAATGTTTACAAAAGCAATGTGGAGCCAAAATGGTGCCGTTTGTATCTATATATAGTTCAAAACTGTAATTTGGTCATTGTTTTTAGAGAGCAGGAGTTGTTTTTTTCTTCACACACTTACAACCCTGAGGCCCTGACCCGCAGGAATGTGTTCTCTCTGTGGAGGACGATTAGCTGGCCAGCCCTTTAGCTCCTCCAACACAGAAAGCTCATTGTGATAAAGCCCAGTCAATGTTTGCTGACACACGTTATCTGCGCTCCCGGGGCCTCCGGTCGGATTGGAGCCGCCAGCGCCGCCGAGGCTCCTTTTTACAACAATTTAGGGAACCATTTGTTTTCCAAGGAATTGTTTACTCAAAGGCCACCAAGCGCATGGCAGGCAGAGGGCAAGGGACAAGCGAGGGAGCTGTCTGAATTGTATTAACTGTGTTGACTCCGTGACAAAGCGGCCTTTTTTTTGTGCCTGCAACTTCCTGGTCTTTGTTGCTTTTCTTTTTGCATTCTTTATCATGGTTGAGAGCGATAAGAAGAAACAAGATGCAGTTGAGTCGATGCTTGCCTATGTGTGCGACTGTGAGAAAGAAGAGCAACACTTATCTTGCATGCAGAAGAGGGGTGTGTGCTGATAAAAGAGAATATTGCTCAAGGAGGATCAATAGTTGTTATTCAGACCTGCACAGGTCCCCGTATGGGCATCACTGACACTGTCCAAAGAGTCTGCCGGCATTATTGATTTTAATTTATTTTTAACTTAGTGATGGATATGGGACGTGTCGTGAGAGTGAGAGGCATTGGTCAAATAATTACCAACATCTATTCATTAATTGGAAGGCAGAAAGAGATAGAACACTCAATATTCATTAAAGCCTGCAAAGACTTTGCAAAAGTGCCTTGTGACAGGGTGATGTCTGAGGAATATGTCGATCACCTAATCACACCATGCAAATGTGTCCCCATGATCCTCAAAGTAGACAGAGCATATATATATAGATATAGATATAGATATATAGATTTTTTTTGGGATTGGATGTAAATATTTTATTTTGTTGTATTGCATCATCTGCAGCTGGGAAAAAAAAATGTGCTGAAGTCTTGTCCTACATATGCCAGCATAAATTTATGATCAAATGGCCTGCAACCTGCTCCTATAATGTGCTTGATTGAGTGCGCATTTCTTTGGTGTGCATCAAGCCAAACTGACCAAAGTGGCCTGTGGCTTCTCTCAAACAGGGGGCCCCTGCGGTGATCCTGTATCACAACACTAATTATCCAGCGGCACGCGAGCTACTGCAAGGCTCTGCCCTTTGAGAGAAGCAATCAAACAAGATCACGGTAGGCTGAATAATCATACCGCTTCGTGTGTGCTGGGGCAAAACATGTGTGAGCATTACACTTTTACAGTTGGAAATTACTGTGGAACAATTGGCAGAAAATACGAACGGATGAACATTTATCCCATATTGCAGTATGATGTCATTTTAATACCTGAGGTGCTGTATTTTCTAGTGATGGGAAAATAAAGCTATAAATTTGCTTCATGAACCAGTTGTTTTTTGAGTCCTCTAGATGACATTGATGGTTTAAAGAAAGGGGGTTAAAAAATGAGAAGTCAGTGTATGTTCAGTCCTAAGGTGAACAGAGTGCTCGGTAAACATGACAACTGGTTCATGAATCATTTTGAAGCTTCGTTTTCTAATGATTTTTCTAAACCTCAAAACCTTTTCTACAAAATTCTCCCATAAACTAGTGCTAAGCGTTAACTGTTGACTGATCATACAGAGCAGCTAAATGCTCATTTCAAGGACCCATTCAGAAGAGAATGAAAAATATAAACGTTTGATTAAATCACAAGTGACGTCAAACTTCAGTGAAAAACCTAAAGTGAGGCCAAGGACTCTAATAAGTTACGATGAAGTGATGATGCACTCAGCGAAGATGCGGACTAAAAGAGGTCTCTGTTGAACCGTAAACCTGTCTAATAGATCAAAGCGTTCTCTGTGGTGTGCGAGCTCGATCCCAACGAAAAAAAAAAATGAATAAATAAGACTCTCACGTCTTTCTTCCATTCTGCTCTCTAAGCATTCACTACTTCCAAAACCTGACGGCGGTGGGGATTGCATTAAAACGAATGTGTTGCAGAGAAGGAAAAACGACATTGATTTCAGAGTCCCCTGGTTCCGCTACAGTGCCATGCACGGTAATGATCAATTATTTGGCCTGCTTCTGGCACACTAAGCAGCGGCCATACAAAAAAAAAGTCTCAGCGCGACACAAACTCAGCAGACAATCTATTGATTTAATGCTCGGCTGCTAAACCCCATCTCCTTTTTATCTGTGTTTTGAGTGTAAGAAATTTTGGGCAAAATAAAACTAATGATGAATAGTTTTTGAATAGTTAGGCAAACAGGGAGTGTTGTTTCCTGAAAAAAAAAATTCCACCGTTACTAAGGCGCTAAATTGAGTAGGGGTCGGCTTCTTTTGAAGGAATACTCCGGTTTTCACCGCTATTACAGAATTGTCAGTGGTAAAAGGTATTTTCTATAACTTCCAACCATAACTCACTGCAAACGTAGGCTTCAGTGGCACCTGCCGTGGTTTCATTTCAAGGTGGTTAAGATACATATCAGATTTACTTTGCTGTAAAAACATCAGCAAGCTGAATATGATTTTTTTTTTCCACTCCAAGACAAATCCCTACAGAGACCAAATTTGAACACTCAGTTTGAAAGGCCCATTTGAAGATGACTGTAAATCACCAGACACCACAGGGGCAATTGGGGAAAAAAAACAGCATATTGGTCCAATTTTTTTAAACCCAGGCGACAACTTTACCCCCTTTCACACTTGAATCCACTTGTCCAATGGGAGTGAGGCAGCCTAAATGCCCCATCAGCTTTGAGGTTTGGCTGCTACAAGGGTATTAAGTTCCAAATTCTGTCCAGCTGGAGTGAAGAGAAGCTCGCATGGCTCTTTTCAGCCAAAATGACAAAAAATCCCTTTCCTTTTAACGCTGTGCACCCAACCTGATCTCGCCTTCGTCAAGTCTGCCTCAATTCACTGTTTAAACAATCAAGTGACTGAAAAGTGGCGTCGAAAATTTGGGGGCTGGAGTAATGGAAAGGAAAGAGAGAGGAGGAAAAAGGAGTGGAGGGGTTGGTGAGAGGGTGAGGAAAAACGGAGAGCTGCTGGGGCAGGTGCAAGCCGTCCGCATACAAGGTGGCGATTAGGAGGGGGGGGGAAGTGGCCTTGTGTGAGGCAAGAGGAACATCTGTGCCTATTACTGAGAGCACACAAAAGACAAGAAGCGAGGGGTGGTGGTGGAGGTGTCGGGAGGGTGAACGCCGCCATCTCCAACATGAGCTAGGCCTCACCAAACCACAGACTGAATTGCATGGCCCAATTTAAGGCTTTCAGCGCAGCTCATCATTAGCATTTGAAGAAAAAAAAAAAGGGGAGTCGGGTGTGTGAATATATCAGGAGAGTGACTTAAGAGCTCGGAGGGTGGAAGAAGCCCCTTGAGTCTGTAGGGTAGCGTTTGAGCATTTTTACTATTGCTAATCATCAACAAAAAATCAATGAGAAGTTCAATAAAATGAGACTAAAGTTGTTGTCAACATTCAAATAAATGTTAAAAATAATTTTCCTTAATATCACATACAACCTCAAAACTTAATTTAGTGAAGACTTAATCAGCAAGAACAAGAAAAAAAAAGCAAGATTGTAAATTCAAATTATAAAATTGTCACTTAATTGTGTTTGAACCTTGTTTTGAACTATCCAGTAAGAGTAAAAGTTCAGCTATGATAAAAAAAACAACTTGTCAAGCATATTTGAGAGTTCATCGAGGCTTTTCCACAGAACACGACTATACTTTCCCAGAATCTTGTCAGAGGTGCATGCGTACATCCCGCAGAAAGGAAAGTCCATCCGCATGGTTGCATAAAGAATTGGAGGCATGCCAAATGAAATGTTCAGTTTGACTACATTTGGAATAGCCGTATTTCAAAGTGTGTCAACGTGACTCAAAACATAGCTAATGGATGGTTAAAGCATGAAAAATAAAACACTCATTCTGGTGAGCGGCGCATCAAACTTGTATACCGGGTTTGCTCGCCCCCCCCCCCCCCCCCCCCCTCCCAGAATTGAGAACACTTGGGAGGCAGATGTATTACTTATTTAAATGCCACGAGGCATATATATGTTTGCTTAAATATTCCAATTTATTCCAAGACAGTAAGTGCCTTGCTGGAGTGAATTATGGATGGTAAATGAAGATGCTGACTTATTAGTTATGACACCATCAGGTTCCAACAGTCAATATTTCTCCCTTGGAGACGTTTTTTTATTTAAATGAACGGCGAGAGATTGGTAACAGTAACATGATGAACAATCCATCCGTGTTGTTACAAGTTGAACAAAGTTTACCCAGTAGATTTGTTGCTGTTGAATTTACTGAACCGATGAATCTCACACCGAAGCAAGCAATATGTAGCAGAGAATTTACATTGGGAATAGATACATGCTAGTATACGATTTTCTATTTTAAAAATTAGTTGAGGGCATTTTAGGAATGTTATTAATACAGTTTGTTTGATTGACTCGATCCCGTATGAGACTGATAACCAACACAATTGAATAAAAGAAAAATCCTTAAAAAGCTAAATGAATAAAA
Source organism: Syngnathus floridae (assembly GCF_059516105.1). Classification (NCBI taxonomy): domain Eukaryota; kingdom Metazoa; phylum Chordata; class Actinopteri; order Syngnathiformes; family Syngnathidae; genus Syngnathus; species Syngnathus floridae. The sequence goes on from NC_142428.1 coordinate 5,805,804, forward strand.
TAAATAAAGATGAAGTTCTCCCGCACATGTACGAAACAGCTACTTGGATATCTCCAAGTTATGATTAACTACAGGAGATATGTTGCTGTCCTCCCACAAAGAAAAATAATTTTCCAAGCGAACGTCAATCCATTCAGTCATCAAGTAGGTGCCTGTTTTATTCCTAAACTGTAAAGAGATCATCTTAAAAATTTTAGAGGTCGCCCTCAAATGTCACATTAAAACTGCTTAAATGTCAAGGTTTCAAATAATAAAGTGTCCACAGTCACTGGTAAAACATCTTTGACATAAATTTGGGGATCTTTCAGCGAGATGCATAAAGACAGTAAAAATACATTATGCATGCTAGGAAAGTAATTTAGTCCGAGCTGATGAAATCCTGCATTGGAGGACTTTTAAAAAGCAGGCCTTTGTATAATTACAACCATCGATGCTGAAATAAAAAGACAACCGGAGGCTTCGATTCATTAGACCGTCGGCGTTGTTAGGTCACGAAGGCAATATTGGCTTTTGAATTGATTAAACACACTGTTCATTTTGTCACTTGCGCAAGTGCGATCAGAATTTCCGTGCATATAAATATTTAATATGCTGGTGAAATCATGCATGGAGGTTCTATTTTGTTGAAGGATGCTTTCTGAAGGTCATTAGAGCTTACAGTCATTTCACAGAACTCCAAGTCGCTTTTAATCTTCTTAACCTTCTTCTAACATTTGCGAAACGCGAGTTTAGATCTTCAAAAGTAGTGATCAGTGAGATGGAGCCACCCATAAGTACTCCTCCCTTTCCCTAGCACATGCTGTAAATGTTGTGTGGCGGACACTTAATATGATCTCATTGTGTTATCGACACCCAGGGATGGAGCGGCGTCCACGGCTGATTTGTTTAATATCTAGTTGAGGGAACACTATTGACTTTCGTCTTTTCCCTCATCTGCTCCCGAGATGAAAACATATCTTCCTATCGAGAAGCTTTGACCTAATACTCCTTTCTAATGTTTTTCAGAAGGACGAACCGTATTGTGTGCGAGTGTGTATACAAAGTACGTTTAGGTCCATTCAGGACTCGTATCGATACGAGGCAAGCTTAATCCTTTCACTCTGATGGCTTCAATGACAGCCGCACAGCATCAGATAAGAGGTCATTGAACTGCAGCAGCCACCTCTTCATTCAGAATAAATGGGGTGCACCAAGAGTGCACCTAGCAATGTGCCTGCCACATTGCTCTGGTCATAATGAAAATGTAATGCATTTTGGCTAGCAGCTGTTGTCACGTCTGTGCTAAACAGGACTGATACTGTTGATATTACTTGTACAACTTGTTCGGAGCAGTGATGCGCATACCAAACAAGGTAGATCTTCCATATATTTGTTTGTATATTTGTACGCTAGTTTCTGGAATAAAGGGAAAAAAAATATTTTATAAAAAAAATCCTGAATATCAAACACCCTAAAATAATTATTTTGCCATCTGCAAATTACTGTCAAATAAATAAACACATTTTCAGGGAAAATATTTCGCAACGAATGAAGTCAAGGTTTTTCTCTTCCTACGCATTCTAAAAACATATTTTAATTCACTCTCAAGTGTGAATGAAAGTGTGAATGTTTTTTTTTGACGTGTGCCCTGGCATCTAATCGAAGTCGCATCTTATCTAAATTTATCCAGGGTAGGCTTTAACTCTGCCACATTATTTAGGGTGACAACAGATGGGTGGATTTTTAAATAATCAGAATGGAATTTTATTAAAATAATACTCGTGAAGCTTTTCTGTATTAATTAAAAAATCTGAAATGTTGGTCAATTTTATTTTGCTTAAACTAAAAATATACCTCAAAATAAAAATGTTCCAATAGAATAATAGAATCCATAGCTCAGCAGCCAGCTGCTTATTTGGGACCTCTGCCTCCAAAATATTCCAATATGTCCATCAACCTTGAAAGCATTACGCATCAGGCAGTCAGCCAGTTGGTCAGCCGCATAGCCAAATGTAAGTGTAGATGATTCCCTTTGCTTGGCTTAGCAGTCGGTTGAAAGCAGCCACTAGTGCATGGAGACAATTGGCTCTAAAACCATTTCACATCTCTCTGGCTGTAGCTTTATGCTCTGCCTGCCTGCAAACCCCCATAAGAGACTACAGATTGAAGCACGGCTGAAAAATGCTAATTCCCCCTGATTTTGTTTTCAGTCGGAATGCTCCCCGGCTGTGGCATATCATTTGATATTTGCATGATTGAATCGTTCCGTGTGAACTGTCACAACATGTGTTGCTGTCTACTGACGCCTCAACGGGCAACTCTTTTTGAGCAATCATCTAGGGATGACCCTGACTAGATGTTTGTTTTGGATATCTCATCATACATTTGCAACTTGGATTACTAGGTCAAAATTACAGAACAGAATCATAAATACAGTATTTAAATTGATAAGCAATAATCATGCTGAGTGAAGTCTGTTCATTTATTTTATTATTACTGCTATCATTTCATTTATACTGTGTCACCTTGGTTTTACGAAGTCTAAGTCATGTGACTTCAATCAAAAGAGGGTTGCAGAATGTTATAGGAACAAAACCATCATAAATCAAGAAGCCCCTGCTCTAAATAATATTTATTTTGATCTAATATCACCTTCTTCATTCCAGTCATGGCAGTTTTAGGACAAAAACCATCACCATAACGACAGTGTCAATGCAGTAACCAAGGAACACTTTTCATTTAGCCTTTTCTTCATTTCAATTCAATTATCAACTTGAACAGTTCAACAGCAAGGGAATAAAAATAATGAGGGGTACGCTCAGGATGAAGGTGTGCAATGGCCGTGCAGTGACATCTTTTGTTCTGCTGGCGGATCGGCAAGATAATGGCGAGAGCAGCAAGGGGTGGTGGTGCAGGCGGTGCCGGCGGGCGGGCGGGCGGGCGGGCAGGGGGGAGCGCACCACACAGGTTATCTTTCTTGCCGTACGGGATAATCACGGAGTGCTGAAAGCTGGGGGGAGCGGAGCAAACGTATCTGCTCGGAGATCAAGGTCAAAACAACTCAAAAGGAAGGTGGAAATGCAGCTGGGAAAGAAAAGAAAAAACAACACTCGCAGTTGCCTGAAACATATTGATCTAGCACCTCTTCTGCCTGCCTTCAAAGTCTCTGATAGACTCTGTAAGAAATATATTATTTTCTTGTCATAGGCACCACAATGGATGACTGTTAAGAATACAGGGAGGAGAAGGAAACGTGGAGAGCGTCTCACACTGTATTAGAAATAACAATTTAGAGTGACCTCTGCTTCCCATCAATGCTGCAACACTTCCCCATTAGAGTTGGCCATCAATCACGAATGTGAGAGTAGCAATTAAGAGATACAAAACATTTCAAAACACCAATAAGAAAGTCAAGCATTTTTTCCCCCGATTGCGGAATTGCTATAATTAGGTTTACGCGGATAGATAAATGCTACATGTCCAGTCTGGACTCGGGCTAGCCGTTAAAAATGCATTGCCGCTTCATCCGTGGAATCACTCAGCAGAAACTTTCCACAGACAGATCAATAGCAACGCCGCACGCCGACTCCTCGGAGGCATCGCAGTGAGCTCAATCTCAACCAAATGGCCTTTGCAACAAAGGAATAACTCCCTTCTCATCCCTTTGATTCATACCGTTGGAACCCGGCGTATATTCCCACGAAAGAAAGTCAAACTATCCAATTGAAGCACTTGATGTTAAGTAAAATTGTTCATCCTAATTTGCTAAGAGTCCACGATCAAAGTAAATGAGGCAAAGCTTTAGCGTTTAGCTTTCTTTGGAATCCTCTGTCCTCTGCGATAGACGGTGACCATGTTTACAAGATGGCTCGGCGAGAATTTCGCAATTGCTTTTTCTCCACCAAGCAGCCTTATATTTTTCCCAAGTGTCTTTTTAGTTGTGTCGGACCGACTTGATACTAGTTGTTGTTCACACGTTGTCACTCCAAAGTGCTCCACCTCTCCTTCTTTGTTCTCTGCAGAAATCCTCCTTTTATCACCGAGGCGGCAGCCGGAAGGTCCCGACCCCACTTCCCTACTGCGTTTTTTTTTTTTATTCCATGTGTGATACACCCACATCACCTCTGGATTATTGTAATACTCCATGCACTTGCTTTGATGTAATAACTATGTGGATCTTGTCACTGGTGTAGAATTCGGTAGAGCACTGACCCTGATGTCAACTGGATCTCCATCTTCGGGTCTGCCAATTTATTTTATTCTTTGTCAATTTACCTCTACAGCAGCATCTCTCGTAAATTTAAAAGGGAAGAGAAATTTCTAATTATTCACTGTCATCCTTCATGTATTGCAACATAAATTCAGCTGAGCATCAATCAATTACAAAGCACTGGGATTTTAATGACCTTGAGTATATTGAGGGAGAAACAACTAACAAATGAACAAACCAAATCAGTGTTTATAGCATTTCCCATCAATCTGTCAAAGTCAAATGCAGGAGTATAGGAAGTGGCACCGTACAGGACTTCTTATTATCTTCTGCCAGGTAATTTATCGACGGAGGTCTTAATTGATTTACTGACACTACCCTCAAAGTCACCTCGCTTGAAATGTTACAGTGGATCAGAGAAGCTGCCCCGGATGAGCATCGCTTCTCATTAGCAACAGTAAGATGATCAGAAAAGCAAAACAGAGTGTTGAATTATTCCGTGTTACTCCAGACATTTTTTCCAGACCTTCTCAGCCGTTATCAATACCGCAGCAACAAGTCCAAATTACTCAAGGCAGACTTCAAACGGGTCAGCTGACGACAGCGTCAATAAATGGGTCACGTCAGGCAACACGGTGAGCAGACATTCCGAAATCCGGACGTCTAAGTGAACCCGCAAGTCCTTCTCGGGTGACTGAGTTCATGCTGATGAAAGTCACCTGTGCTGGCATCTGTCAAGCCACTTCCATCGAGATTTAGATGCATCAATCACTAAGCCGCAAGAATGTGACTTTGTTGGTTTAAGGAGCTGACTGAAACACAAGCAGGCTGACTTTGAGCATTTATTACATGAAAGGCAGTCTTGTTTTTTTGGCCTTGTGTCTCCACCCGTCAATATCGTTGATTTTCGGATCAGTGTCCAGGATGAACCTTTTCCAAAACTCAATGTAGACTTGTTGTAATTGTGGCAATATTTTCTTTTGTATGAAACTTGAACTACCATTAGAATAACCTCAGCAGATTCAAAAGATGTTTTGAGTTTCATTTGAAAGATTTGTGCGGGTATTGCGATTGGAGTGCTTCTTCCTGCCTACATCCATTTGTAGTTTTCTTTGGTGGAGTAATTGCTTGCCACCACTGGCTGTCACGTCATGTCAGTGTCTCATTAGCACCGCCATTGGTTTCACCGTCACCAATGGGAAAGGTCACGTTTCGCTCAAACGAGATGGACTCAATAGGTGCTATCTGACCCAATACGACAAACCCGAATACTGGAGCCTCTGATTCTTTTTTATTTTACAAAGGAGACGAGAAAGAAATATATCTGATTGTAGTGAAATTTAACTTTTAGAATCTCATAATACGTGTCTGTAACTTCCCAAATGGATGGATTCGTGAAACTTAACCATCTGGCAAGTCAGGTCATATCCATACGAGAAACAAGCTGTTTGTTCATTTACTCTGTTCAAATGAGAAGTGGTTGGAACCTGGCAGTGAAGGGTCACCTCGAAAAACACCTCGCTAACCCGATGTCTGTGATACATGTCCAAACCGTAATGGAAAAGAGACTAAAAAAAAATAAGATGGACCAAATCTGTTTCACTCTGCTGCTCACCTTTCATTTTTTTCACACAACACCAAGGTGCTTATCAACTAACTATTAGCTGCATCAAATCAATGTGTTCATTGCACTCTTTCCTCCAATGCACTCTTCCTTTTTCTCTTCCTTTCTGCCAGACAGGTCCCGATATTAGAAACCGGTATTATCAGTTCTTCCCAGGATGCTGGTGGAAAAGTTGATTTGCAACGCCCGATTGAATCTACTTATCCTTCATGGCGGCCAGCTGCCCCGGCAGACAGGAACCCAATGGCCTATCTATACAGGGGTGCCAAGGAATAAAAATATCTACAGAAGGAGGAGCGGGGGGGTGGCAAGAGTGGGGGTCATGATGGGGCAGAGTGTCGGCCCACATGTCACTGCATTGGACAGCAAAGAGAGCGAGAGAGAAAGAGGTGGGGGTCATAAATGGACTCCTTCCTATCCCGACGCCTGCTTCATTCCCTTTATCTACTCGCACTATGCAGCCATTTATCTGTCAACACACAAAACACATCACCCCCCCTCTCCTCGATCCCACCACTCACATATGCACAAGCAGTCGAATTAGTTGTAGGATGGAGCAGAGACGAGCGAAGCAAAAGGTGATGGGGGACATTCATTAGAATAACGGTAACTAGTTCCCGATAAAGGAAAATAATTGTTTATCTGCCGGCCCGGCCGCCGTCACAGAGGTTGAGTGGCTGTCGGTAGCACAAAAAGACCCATTATTGCTTTATCTTTGTAAATAGAGGAGGGCAAAACCTGCGAAGGGAAGGAATGAAGGGATGATAGTGGAGGAAGTGACTGATGAGACGAGCATGGAGCTGTGGCTGCTGCGAGGGGAAAAAGGAGGAAGAATACATGCAGTGGTAACAGTGGGGGGAAATGGCACTAGATTGCTACCTCCATCAGGGGGTAGCGGCACAGTATGTGATGCGTGTGCGTGTGTGACAATTTGTGAATGCAATTACTGCAGACCTCCTCTAAGACCCATGACTGAATTGAATCAACACTATGGTAGCGACTCAATAGGCTAAATTCGCCCCTATTCGAAGGACAAAATGGGCAATTAGAATAATGATAATGGCAGGTGTTCTTGCATAAAATGTCTGGGTAAAGTGCTTCGAATACAGTAGAACTTCTGAGAGTGAACACAAACCCATTCAAGATGCAAGGTAGAGTTGTGGATAATGAATCGTTTTCTTTTTTTATCCCATATAGGAAATAACCAATATAACCAATCAATCTGTCACGATAACAACTTTTACTAACAGTACTGTAATATTCTTTACTGTCATATAAGTTCAAAAATAAGCTCAATGATTACATTGAAAACCAACTTTTTCATATGACAACAGGGAGAATGTAATTTACAATTTCTGATAATGATTGCGTCATCGTTCCTGTTCCAACAGCTTAGCTTTGGGAATTGTTTTGGCAGACTTGCGTGTGAACCCTTTAAAAAACATACAGTATAATTTAACTTAAGTGTTCCTGTGAGTGTATTTTTCGTGTAGAAAAAAAAAAAGATGGAGTGGTCTAGTGAGTAATGTTGAAATAGTTTTTTACCCACTGTGTTACTCTCAAGTGACACCCCCAAAGATGGAGTAGATGTCGACATAAGACGTCACATGACCAGAATTGGGTAGTTGCTACAGGCCTCAATGACTAATCTCACACACCGGTTCCCCCATGGGGAAAAAAAAACAACAACATCAAACCGGTTGACTTATTGACTTGGGCACACCTACAATTAAAGTCCAAATTCGTATTTTTTTCCTTCTGCTTCAAATATCCAACCAAAATGACGTTTGACTTTTGGGCCTGGGAAACTTTTAATGGAGTTCGGGCTGCAATCAACGTGACGCGCGTGAGCCGCCTGAACTCTGACGTATTGATCGGTAGCAGTGTGTTTGCTTGCCGAGGTCACCGGAATCCCTTCGACAGGCCTGTAACGGGGTCAATAATGTCAATACAGTAAATGAGGTAATTCTGCTGTAAAACATCTCAGGATAGTCAATTTCTATTTTAGTAAACTTTATATGCGTGACACATAATTACGCCCACACGTCAAACTGTCACTCTGAGATGCTGAGATGGATCTAGCCCGTGGAGGCTCTTTTGAAACACAATGAGTAAACAATTTATCTTTTTGTCCATGCAATGATAAATTGCTCTTCTGTAATGGATTGGGGGATTTGTGGCAGTTAACCCTTTACTAACTGGAGAAGATAAGGTGCTGGTATAGGATTTTGGTAAAATGAAGTTTATCTTTAAAATTGATGTCATAATTATTTTTTTAATTGGTTATTAATTAGTTTAGCACATTATAAAGGCCCAATCAACAGATATCAGCAATTAAATGAATGACCAAAATTCGTTGTCGGGAATGGTAAAAAGTTATGACTAACAGTTCAACATAATTTGAAGTATGCTGTTTTTTTGGGTCTTCACATATTTTTAAAGAAATTTTTTTTTTTTTTTAATCAAGAAGTTGTCTTTTTTGGGGGGGTGAATGATTCACGGTAGCAAATTAAATTTCCGTAAAAATGAGAAGACAGAGAAGACTCATCTTCCCATATTTTTAAAGAAACCCCTTTTTTTTTTAATCACAAAGTCGTCTTTTTTTTTTTGTTGAATGATTCATGGCAGCAAATTAAATCTCCCTAAAAATACAGAGAAGACTCGTCTTCACATATTTTTAAAGAAAAAACTTTTTTTCTTTTTAAATCAGGAAGTCATCTTTTTTTGGGTGAATGATTCATGGTATCCCACCTTGTGACAGGAAGAGCAAATGGATGCCTATTACACGTGCGCCATTTTGCTCTCTGCAAGACAGCTCTACAATTCAGGACGGTGCAGAGGAGGAAAAGGCAGCGCAATCTTGTGAAAAACGCTGCCTGTTTAGTCGTGTTCAGGGTGGACACAAAAGGTAGTGGCAGCAGTGAATATTGGAAAAGCTAATAGTAGGGCTGGTATAATGATTGGAATGGTCGGGGTGGGGGTGCAGACAGAAGCATCAAGCTCTTGTAAAGTACTGAAGACAGACACACATCACAGCAGGCTTCGGAGATGGAAGTCCTGGGAAAGGGGCTATTGCTTGATACCACAGGGGAAATAAACGGCCTAAAATAGGCACAGGGGCAGGAAATGGATTTTATTGGAGAACTAATCAAGAGGCCGTTTTAGTAGGGCACAATTTAGATTTTGATTAGATTCCTAGTGACATCGGGCTTATCAATGCGGCTCATACTGGGAGGTGTAATTTGATCTTTGGTGTCCACATTGTTGTTTTGATGTATGTCTTGCTGCATGCAAAACGACTCTTGTTGTGGGTGTGGTAGATAATGCGTGCTTGATTTTGGCGTGATTGCATTTTGATTAAATGCCATCATTTGGCTGGAGTTTCTTTTTTCATTCATTTTTATTTTGCAGCATCCTTTTGAGATGTTGTGGTTTAATACTGCTTGCGTTTATGAGGAGGTGAGCAGTAGCACTTGCTATGTACATGGATAGCGAGGCAGTTGTGTGGGTTTTTATTTCCTGTAATTAAAGTATACAAAGTTGTTTTGGCTGCATCAGCGATGTGCTGTTCACATGGATCAATATTAAAGCTAGAGACCAGCCCAGCTTGGCAGTTACAGGACAATAATTAAGAACAGAATTATAATAAATTGGCCGTTAGCAGAGAATGTAAACGCACATCTGCGGACAGCTGAAGTGAATTTACTTTCATTTAAATATTGGCTCCATACCCCTCACTAGTCTGTTCTGTCCAATCCATTAGGCGTCATGAAATGTGTGTTTATTGAAGTCGACATCTGGTGAGCTGACTGCTAATAACTGATCCTAATTTAGCTTCTGGCAAGCGCAAACTGTTCTGTCCAAAGACTGGACCGTGACTGGTCTTGTTTGCATAAGCAGCACTTTACTATATAGACCAGTACTTCTAAGTAGCGATAAAAACTTATGAGGGTCTCTGACACCACCCACAAAAAAAAAAAAAAAAAAATTGACTTTGATGACATCCCAAGTCCTTAGGGAGGCACCAAAACCTTCAACAAGTAAATCCTGGACACCATTTAGTTCCATATATCCACAACATGCATAATTGTTGCATTCCATTTTAATGATTTTGGAGCATTCCCAAATACATCAATCCAGCTATTTGATGTCTATAGAGTGGCATATAAGTCTCAATATCCCATTAGTAGTCTGCTAACTTTTCAGTTATCATGCTATGCAGAGATGAAGAGCGCAGCCCTTTTCTAAGATGCAACACTCTAATCCCGCTTAAACCGAAGCCAACACAGAGCAGTGCCAAGACTTCATCAAAACCAGGTGGCTTTGATGCCCGCTCCAAGACTTTAGAGAAGGCGGAATGTGGCACCGTGAGGGGCAGCCAGGTGGGTGCCGCCGCATAATTAGGCCTGAAACAAATTAGGAACCGTAAGGAATATGAATATTGCTTATTAGCATCATATCTTATGTGCATGGGATGTTTAGGGTCACGGGGAGGATCCACGGTTGCTACGGGAATGACTTAAAACAGTACAAATGGGACAACCAACTGTGTATTAATTAAACATTTGAGGCATGAATTCTATCAAATCTGCATTTTAAGCACCGGCATGGAGAAAATAAACATCTTTGTTGAAGTAAGCATCGTCTTTAGTAGTCATTACAGATGGTAATGCAAGGTTTTATGTTTTTTAACTATTGTTAGGCAATCACAAATTTGGATCTGCAATTGAGTCTCACCATATGTCACACCAGTGACTTTATTTACATGTTTTGCTTGAAGAAAATGTCTACCAAACTCTGGAGTGACCAGGTTTAGGTTTGAAACTACTGCATGAGAATTGAAAAGGGGAAAGAAGCAGACCTCCAGTGTCCAAAGAGAGCAATCAAGATGCTTTTTGTGGCTTGAAAGCTTGCTTGAAAGCTTCACAACACACCATGTAATGTTTGCATGTGAATGGATCCATACAAACTGTGTCATCACTTATCTTTTGCATATATGTATATATATTTATATATATATAAATAAGAAAAACACTGGTGCCCCTCTTGACAGGTGCAAAAAAAAAACCTCTTTGTGTCCCGCTGATAAAAGACAATCCAACAAAGTATATAATTGTGAAGTCAAGCAATAATTGCCTGTATAACTATCGCCTAATGCTGAAATAATTAAGAATGTCTCTTACTGGGGACTGAAATGCAATTATCACCTTGATGACAGTGCCATACAAAAGCATTTGGAGTGGGGGTGTGCACAAAACGAGAACGCGGCAAGTAACTAAAATGACGGCGATAATATAATTAGAAGAGGGCTGATGTGGAAGGAAACAAAGGGGAGACAGCCTCGGGCCTTTTTTTCTAACAGGGTTGCCATGTCTACACACTTCATTTGCATCCTTATAATGTCACACAATTAAACTGCATAAGCATTTGAAGCCTTGCAGGGAGCTCATGTAGCCACTTACGTAACTAAGTTCAACATCTTTGTTTCTTTAACTTTTAATATTAGGGTTCTCTATTGGAGGAGGCAATAGATTTTTGCTCTACTTGTAGAAAAAAGCTGCTTCTCTACTGCCAACAAGCTTTCTTACTTTCCAGCTCATTTAAAAGTTAAATCCAATAATTACCCAGATGGAGCAGATGTCAAGCAATGCTTCACTCTCGACATTTACTTAAACCATCATTCCTATCGACTCCATTTCAGCCTGACAGCCAATGCGCCCAAAGCAGTCAGTGTGATATCCGCTACTGAACGTGTCATTTTCACGATAGCTTTATTACAGATAGCTTAACTTGCAAGGCAGCGTATGATGTACGTACTACGCAAAAATGGACAAAGTCGTTGTATATAGGCAAAGTGGGGGAACGTACAATCTCTCATTGTGCATTATTAAAGGTGGAGATCAAATGAAATATTCAGCAGATGATATGCTGCTTTAATATTCATAGAAATGAACTTTATATTAGAGAACACATTTTTATGTGGAGTGGACTGGAGGCTACTGATTAAATTTCATTGTTTGATCACTATGCAGAGACATTCTGAGGCATGATGGGAGCTGGCCAGTCGTTCCCTCCTTTTAGCAAACATTTAAGGAGCGGTCACAGAGGCCACACTTTTTGACAAAGTTTAAAGTTTTATACAGTGAAACTACCAAAGTGGAGGCGGCACGAGCTGGTTGGCTTCTAAGTTGTTCTAATTAAAAAAATATATTATTTCCGACAGGCAATCATCTAAAGTGAATACATTTGTTCCATGATCAGCCGGTGGCCATAATAAAAGCTTTACTGTATATTAAAACTAATATAGAGTAAAACTACTTATCCTTTTGAAGATGCCCAACTGACGTAGAGTGGTAATCCGCTCAAGGTGTTTTTTGCATATTAATCATTTTTATTCAAATGAGGCGTGGAAGTGTTGTGTAGTGTATGTAATCCAATATCTACTTTGCCCCAAAAAAAATAATGTCTGTAATTGAAAATGAATCACTTGTTCGTGGTGTACTGCACAACAACGAGCTCCATTTCTTCTGGCAGCATCACAAAGAAAAAAAAAGTAAGATAAAGTTTTGTTTTACATTCACAGAATATTGTTCAACAAAATATTGGGTTAGTTCCAAATTGCAGCACTTTCACAGCAATAGACGTTGAAGGGTCAACAGTATCCGAGTGCACTATTGATATATGTTCTTGACATACACAATAAAAACACGAGTTGAGTGGTAAGCACAGCCATCACGATATGCGCAAAAAAATAAATTAAATAAGCAAGCAGTGATTCATATTAATGCGTTCACTGGCAAAGACATCACCTAAGGCATGGAGGACTTTGTAAATATGAATAAATCACTTGGAATCCCCGTAGTGCTTTCATTTGCTGGAGTAGAGTTCATGTGTTGTTGTTGTTGTTGTTTTGTTGTGCTCCCACATTTTGTTGTGTTTACATAGGCGCATTAAGGAGTTAATTAAGTTTAAACTGAAAAACAAACACAAGCTTAATTATGCAAGTATCCACAGAGACATTGGTGGAGATGTGAATGAGATGAAGAAGAGGACCTCTGATTTTACTGTGTCTGCATTAAAATGACACACTCACACACATTCCTTTCTGGACAGACGGACCTGCTGTGACTCCTAACAAGACGGCATTCACTGAGGTCAAAGGTGGTGTCTACTTTTAAAGGGATGTGAAACTCAACTCAGGGCTTTCGAACAGTTATCTAATTGGATTAGTGCCCCCCTTCTTTTTCATCCCCCTTCATGGCCGGCTTTTGTCCATTCACCGCTGAGCTCAAAGGTCTGCAGACACAGAGGAAGAGGATTAGGTGGAGGTATTCTGACCAATTAAGACGAGGCCAGGTGTCGTGCTGATTGCAGGAAAACGCAGACCTTTGCCGACGTGTCTAATTCTCCGTTACCATTCATTTGCGCGTCCATCTCTCGTTTCCGCTTTCCTCGTCGAGGAGACGGCCTTTCCTTGACCCTGGCTGTCCACAGAGGCCTAATCAAACCCACCCGGAGCTGCCCCGAGCTATGATAGGCGCTACTTAAGTGAGTATCTGACGAGAGGAACCCTCAGGCTAGCACTGCAGGTTTAGCACCCATCACGCATAATCAGACAGAAATGTCAAAGAGCACTTGCATATTTGCTCCGTCAGTGCAACGTCAAGCAATGAATGTCGATGAACCGTAGAAGGATCGTCCCTTAAAAGGATCTGAAAAAAAGTGTTTGTTTTTTTTCTACTTCCTTTCACCAATCTCAGGCGGCACACAAGTGCAGCGATTAGCGAGCAAACGGAATTTAAGTAGATAAAAAGCCCAACAGGGAAACAATAAAAGGCTTTAAAAAGCAATTAATGGATTTACATTAGTCAGCTTGTCAAAAGACAACACAGATGTACCTCAAAATTCAAACTAGCAATTTTGGTCAAACATTCACCCCAAAGTTCAAACAACTTTAGGAGTTGAAATACTGATTCCTATTTTTCTCCCATTATTGAGCAAGTTTCTGTGAACAAATTGCTTTTATAAATATAAATAAAAAGAATTAATCTTTAAGGTGGATGTTCACATATTTTGTATATTAAAGCTCCTCATGCACTCTGACACTAACAAACACCATAGCAATTTACCAGCATAATGCGGCTATAAATAAATCACAAAATGGCAGATTTATAAGTCATACAGTTTTCCAAGTTTTGTTACCATGGGATATTACAATCAAACAAATGTCACATACAAACAGCCTCATATTACTTACTACACGAAACTATAATTCCCTCGACTATTAATCATCCAAAAAGCAATAATAACACCTTTTTCATATTATTTGGAGCATTAAATTATTCTAATATAGCCGAGGGCCAACTGAAATGGAAACAGGAGCATGCAGATTCAGTCCATTATGCATTGTTAAACGTTGATCTATGGTTTAATATTTGCTTGCCAACAGCGCTGACAATGTGTTATTACCTTGACAGGCGGCTATAATGTTCCTTGACATGCCGGTGATTATTTAAATAAGCTGCAACAATAAATACGACGCCACATGATATGCAATATGAGCTTCATGGAATAATAAAAAATAAAATACGTGGACAGGGGAGAGTAACAAATGGGATTGAAAGTGAGGTTAGTGGAGGTTTGGAGTGAAGAATGTCAATGAGATTTATCAGGAAAGCGGCTCATTGTTATTTGGAGATTAGGCTCAGGAACAAAGCTGAAGTCGCATATCACGGAAATGAAATGTTAGAGTGTTAAAGCAGGAAAATTCTTGATTACTACCGTTGTCAACATGGAAATGACTAGGCCTATATGCCCAAGGCCTTGACGGAACCAACCAAATCCTCACAGCTGTGCTGTAGTGCCATCATTTCATTCTCTATGCACACTAAGTTTCTTGTAAATAGTTACAGAAAACACAAAATCAACACCTGATTATTGCCCAAAGTTTCCAAAGCGGCTCTCTGTCTCTCAGAGCAGTTGGAATCAACAGATAAAGATGCAAAATTGCTCCTCTGACAAAGACTAAATAAGCAGCAAACATCAGCTAAAACAAACATAAAAGCCTCTTTGCAAACACCAACTGTCATGAAAGGCAGCAGATAGCGAGCATACTGCTAGCCGCGGTAATTAAGGGAGAAGGGTTAGCGGGGGACTCTGCCGGGCGCAGACTTGAACGCCGGCCGCTCCGACACCTGTTCATACGTCTGGCCCGAACCTGAAAGAGAGAGCGAGAAAGAGAGACGACTTTGTAGCCGTGCCATCTTCGCGCATCATCGTCTAATGAGATTAGATGCTGCACTAATGAGCTCGACAGTGAGGGGAGTCAACTGCCATGCGAAGGTCAAATATATTCTGGACTTGAATGTGTTGCATTTCAAATGTCATTCACTAATAAGTTGTTTATAGAAACAATTGTGGTGCATGAGCTTGTAAAAAGAAATGAGCTTGGACTAGTTGTGGAAATAGTACAATGTGACACAGTAGACTTTAAATTCAGCAGAAAGTAGACAATCATAGGGTGGGAGGAACTGATCTGCTTCAGGTACCACGTTATTTGTAGTGATGAGCAAATGAAGCTTCGAGATGATTCATGAACCAGTCGTTGCATTTATTGATTCCTCTAGATGGCACTCTGTTCACCATTGGACTGAAAGTACGGTACTGTACACTGACTTGCCATTTCTTAAACACTTATTTTAATATGTGCTGACATGTTACGGGAAGTTTACAATCATCCCCTATTCTGGCTTTTAGTTAAGCGATTAATCATTTTTGTTTGCAGATATTTCTATTGAAACAATTTGACCTCCCTGCAAGTAAAATAAATTTTCAGCGTGATTTATTGTAATCGTGGCAGACAAAAGCTGCACGGCAAGTGAGATTTACTCATTTATCAGCATTTTATTGGCAAACAGCTAAATGTTTACTTTTTCCATCCCATTACATGAAATGCCCTGTTAACCAATGATAAGATGAATTTCATTTTAGCAATATTAGAAAGATTTAATCAGCCGCAATTTGCTTAAGTGCATAAAACCATAATTTTTGTGAACGCTGCATATTTGCAAAGGAAAGATTGCGTGGCGAGGTGTATTAACACACGGAGAGTGCCATGCATCTTCCTATCAAACCTGCGAGATCCTTGTCAATGCTATCCCCTGTAATCTGTTTAATAATGTTTATGTCGGGGAAATTGAACATGTGGTATGGAATGACTAATGTCACGCTCATAATTTAGTCATAAGACTCTGCTGGGGCCATTTATGGAGGCTGCATCCATGAGGACGCCGTATGAATAGTCATCCATCCACTCTTCACCTTTATAAGCCCCGACGGCAAACACCAATCACGGGCAAGTCGGTATCGTCTGACCTCGGACCTGGAACACTGAATTGGAATTTCACTTGAAGTTCTTTTTGAATGTCTGCACAACATCATAGGAATTAGAATGCTGCAATATACTTGAGGCCATTGCAGTCTTTATTACCCTTATAGTGGTGCATCTATGAGATTTTGGTGGTTAGCACCCATCAGCCTCACCAAAACGATAATGAGCATCCATGTCGACATTGTATACTTGTATAATACAATATACTTTTGAATTTTATCTGAAACGTATGTAACTTCTATTACTGCTATTATTGGAGTTTTAGTTGGGGACCTTCTCTGCCTCTTCTTAACTTATCTATGCAGCATTTTTTCTGGTAGCGGCACGTCATGGTACTACACTGAAGCAGCCAAAACTCTAAATTTAGACTTGCTACTGTAAGAGCAATAAACATACTGTATGCTGTAAAAACAGTTGAATTTAAACAATATATCATGGTTATACGTCAATACAGTAAGGCAATATTGTATTGTTGTCATATATTATGAGCATTTGGGGGTTAAAGGTTTTAAGCTTTTTATATCGGTTTAAACTGGGGGGTTGTTTTTACAATTTATAGTGGGTCAGATCAAATGCTCTTGCAGGCCACATATGGCTTATGGGCCTTGGGTTTGCTGGCTTGTGCTTCAGATGAAACAATAAAAGATAGGATGTGGACATTTATATGTGTATGTGTGTGTGAAATCGTCCTCCTTAGGATGAGCTCACTGACCCACGAGCGATCAGGGTGATGACTTGGCCACTCACTTAGGGAACTTTGACTTATGAGGTGTGCTGCATTTAGCCAAGCTAATGCAAGTGAGGACCGTGCCATTAACCTCAGGAAGAGGAGCCTCGGCAGTATGATGCATTCCGATTGGCAGAGGACAATATTTCATCATGACAGGCATTACCAATGAATAATTAAGTGTTTAATATAATGATCTGGAGAAGAGAGAGAACAGGAAGAAAGAGACAGAGACAGAGAGGGCAGAAAATGGTAATTCCACAATTCATTGCCCTTAAAACCTATCTAGCATTATTACCCGTTGTATAGAAGAAGGGAGAAGGCTTTTGTTGAAACAAATAGGTTTTTGATGGCTCGCCGAGAGTCGAAACGGTTATTAGGTTTGAGAACTCCTTCATGATGGAAGTGGTATCATGCCGAGCGGGAGATCATGAAATTTTAAGTGGGGAATTTACAGCAGAGAGGCCGCGGGACAGCGAGGCCGTCTAGGCAAAAGCCCGAGGACACATGCGTTTGGGAGAGACATAATGCTGGGCTAATGTCACCGCAAATGAATAGTTAACAAGCTGAGGATGGTTGTTCTTGTTAGAGTGGTAGCCAAGTAAAATAGACACTGTTTTGGGGATGGATTTTGTTTTGGGAAACGTGAAGGCATGGTTTAACTGGAACTGTGTTTCAGAGCTCTGCAATACATAAATTTTTAAAATCACATATTGGTAGCGGGGCAAAGCTAACTATATTTTTATGTCTACAATGTACCATTATATTTATTCGTAAACTGCGTGCATTTTTTATTTGAATGAGTATTTTTTTTAAATAAAAGGGATTTTTTAATACAGTCTATATTTCACCCTGTAAGCATTATGAAATGATGTCATTGGTATTCTGCCAACTCAAACTAAAAAAAAAAATACTTTAGACGACTAGACAGAACTTCTCAATCAATAGCGTCCTCCAAAGTAAGCCAAGGACTACTTTCACGCATTAGCATAATTCACAGTCCACCCACGCCCTCCAAACACTTATTCAGTGTCTCAAAATGCCCGACGAAGAGCTAATTTTCACGCCTCACTCTGGTGACCTTTGGCATCACATATACTGTATGTGCAGTGCCTGTTGCCTGTCTGACAGCTTCTTATGCATATTCATATCTATACATGGCCCACCACACACAAAGCCCCTCTCCTTGTGGAGAAAACACAAGGCCGCTCATTACGGACGCTCATCACCAGGTCCGGTCGAGGAATGGTGCTGTTTTATTTAGAGGATGTGTTTTCTTGGGGGTTGCAATTGAAAGTGAAATAGTTTTTAAATACACGGGAGGGGGGGGCGTGTTT
The DNA here is from genome assembly GCF_059516105.1 of Syngnathus floridae. NCBI lineage: Eukaryota > Metazoa > Chordata > Actinopteri > Syngnathiformes > Syngnathidae > Syngnathus > Syngnathus floridae. The sequence goes on from NC_142428.1 coordinate 5,824,071, forward strand.
GTTTGTGAGTGTGTGATGATGAGACGTCGGGAGTGGGAAGTGCGCAACTTGTGGGGGTGGTGCGTTTGTGCAAGTAGTTGCCGTCTTTTGAGCAGCGAGTGGGAGTGTGTGTGTGTGTGCGTGCACGGTGGCATGCGCTCACAGCCTCTGCTTGTTTGTGAGGTGAGAAGAGAGAAAAAGTAGAGTCCCTCAGCATGCCTCCACCTCCTCTTGTTCCATCTGCCCATTTCGCTCCATTCTCCATAAATTAAAAACGCCCTACATCTGCTTTGGGGTGCATTGTTAGTTGTGTGCATTCTGTGGTTCCTTTGCTTATGAAAAATTAAATACTTTCCTGCATTGGATTAGTCCCCAATTCCCGAAAGCCCCTACTGCAGCAAACACGACGGGGGGGATGCCTCACCCCGACATCGACAGGAGAGGGGAACATCTCATGTGAAGTTGGGGGGAGTAAAGGAAATAATTAACATCTGTTTAGTATAATAGTGAGCACGTGTGAAGTCTGGAATCATTTCTCAACACTCTCATAAAGTCCAGCTTCTCACAGCAGTTACTCACCACAAGAGAAATACACCCACGGCCACAACATAGGTATACAATATCCACTAAAGTGGCACCTCTAATAACGCTGGTTAATTTCCATTTTGGAGTTTCATAACCATCTTTCCCATTGGAAATAATGTAATGTGAAACCTGACAGACCGAACAAAACAGTCCCCCAGTTCTCAACTGCCTTACAAGTGTACAGAGAAATTGCATACTAAAGTTCCATACAATTAGAATTAAAAAATGTAATATTTCAGTTCTTAACTGTCATGAGCATTTAGTGAATCGTGAAATTAAATAAATTAAACTAAGTAAAATTTCCCCATTCTTTGATATTTATTCACTTACTTACTTACTTACTTTATTTATTGACTGACTCTAAGCCGCACCTGAATATAAAACGCACCGGATTATAAATCGCAGGGTTCAAAGCTTGTGCAAAATGTAGCGGCTTATAGTCAGGAAATTACGTTCCATATGATTTCTGACGTACGAGGATTCTGCCTACACCAGAGAGTATATTTATGTGCGTGTTGTGTGTATGCCGGGTTGGTGTGGGGTGAATACAGTGTGGCCTGAAAATTGCATAACTTTGACCATTATTACACTCGAGTTGTTTCGCATGACTCCTTAATTATACGAGTCCCATGCGCCAGGCTCCCAAATGTGCACTTGCTCCCTTGCCCAAATGGATTTCCTGACAAGAGGACTGGCCTAATGAAAGATGCTCTCCAGTGAGTCGGGGCATCTGTATGCAAAGGGTGTATGGCAGCAGATGAATGGACATTTTATGGGCCACTGTAGATAATTGGAACAAAAGGGACTGCAAGATGCCCCTTAGAATAGCCTGGCTTGAGTGGAATAATGAGTGTAATCAGAGGTTGTGGTCGCAGTGTTGCCCTATACACAGCACCCAGGACACTGGGGAGGACCCGTGTTTGTCTTTGACATTAACATGCGGGGGCCTTAAGGGCAGCCATATTTGGCCACGGTTTGGTAAGTGGGAGCCCTCGCAGGAAGAACAGGTGTTGCGGCCCGACGAAGCCATCAATCTTTCACTGGCCCGTCTCTGTTGGATTCAGGGTTAATTATCATCAAATAAGCCATTAAGGAGAAGGATGGAAGCGTAGAGGATGAGGGGATACTAACCTTGGCAAGAGAGGTAAGTGGAGGGGGGATGACAGCTGGGTGCGATTATATCGGCTTTGGTTGTTGCTAAGTTACACATTGTGATTTGAAAAAATGTCTGTGTACAAACTATAGTAAGGGGGAAAATGCTATCTTGGTGATAGAAAAATAAATCACTCCTTTATGTTTTTCTTCCCCAAAAGAGCGGATCTAACAAAGAATGCCCCAAAAATGGTTAACGAGTTTTCTGGAAAATAAAATCCTTGAAAAGCAAAATTGAGTTCAAACCATCACTGTGCGTGATCAATTTTGCCAAAGGAACTCCACAAGTGTGTTTTTCTTAGCCGTCATGTTAATCAAGGTCAAAGTAAACAAATAAATAAATCCAGAGATACACAACCCTCCAATTAGGTTAGATTTCACCTGAGTGATTAATTTTACACACCACCAAACACACTATTTACCGTATATTCAACCGTTTGGCTCAAAATGTGAATAACTTGGAAGTCAAGCAGAATCAACATTGGAAGTATTGTAAAAGAAATGGTTACTTCCACAGGTAAAAAGTAATGAATGAAAGCATCAAAGGTGAGATTGAATGTTAGAATTACATAGAGTCATACCTTTATAAAAGACCCCACATAAAGTGCTCCTTTTATTGCCGTGCACCTTTCGTCTTAATGGTATCCATCTCATTCTAGATTAGTCCATGATGTATAAATGGAAAATGCCATTCGGCTTTCTTTCCGTGCTCTTAACATATTAATTGGCATTACAGTAAATGTCGCCGCGTACAGTAAATTGTATCCGGGGAAGTCAGTGACACTTGCCCTATTGAAAATTTTACAGTGTGCTTATACCTTCATTTATCCACTCACCGTGCCCATGAATATTTAAGGCCCGACAATTAAACCCCGACTGACCTGGAAAAATATGGAGCTGGACCAACGTTGTGAAAATGATGCTGTTTAAATAAATACAACCATGCTCATCAAAAGACAGAAGATGCATCACAACAATCGCCCCACACTCCCCCGACGTGCGGCTACAAAATTGCTTACACGACACAATACAAGTGTTGTCGCGATGACACACTGTCACTATGACAATGTGTCATGTTTTTGTATGTGAATCTGGAGGGGGGTTGTTAGTATAAGTTGACGTACCCAAGTAGCTCACCTTACCTTGATGCAAATATAATTGCCTAACGTGGAGTGATCACCTTCGCCAAGCAATAAAATGGACGGTCAATGGTCAGTCTCTGGTACGACCGATTGTTTCTGTATGAAAACCTTCATGGAGCTTTTCAGAATGAGCAGATTTTATACAACAGCTTAATGTAAAATTTAAAAGGTAGAGGTGGAACTTGGAACATTACAAACAGCTGTAAACAACATTTTATAGGACTACAATCCCATAATGGCTAAATGGGACCGTCGGTATGACAAAGCGGCATATAGCCATCACCTGACTTTGTGGTTCCCTTTAGTGCAGTGGACCATCAAAGTGTCTTTTTAATAGTTGTTTTGGTTTCCTTCTACTGCCCTCGGTGGTGTCGTATTATTCGTTGGCTTTTGTTTTTGTGCGTGGAAAAAAAACAAAAGCAAGTCTGAAATGTCACTACCTTGCTTGAATGAGGGATACTTTTTGGGAGATTATAAAACTGGGAATAAACAAAGTCAGAATCATGGGATTTAACTTCATCCACATTCTCTTGCATGTACTGCTAAGAATGTGGAGCTAAACAATAAATAAAACAAACAAACAAATAAACAAATAAATAAATAAATAAATAAATAAATAAATAAATAAATAAATAAATAAATAAATAAATAAATAAATAAATAAATGTTTCTAAACTGTAACAGGTTCATCATTGGCCCACCACAACTGTCCATCAAATCTTTTACAGTAATTTCAATTTAAGACCACATTCACTGACGGAAAACCATCGACTCGACCTAATTGCAATAGCCATCACAATATGCTAGAATAACCAGCCAGGTTGAAGATGGCTCTGAAGAGAGCGAGAGATGGAGTCCATGCTGTCACCTTATTTTCATCTCCAAGCTGGGATTAATGCACGTGTCTCCTGAATGAGTTCCGTCGTGGTTTTTAATAACGTAAATAATGCAGTGCTGCCATTGAAATTAAGCAGTCTTCAACAGATGTAGTCTCCTTTACTTTCCCATCAAGAGTGAGCCATAGCGTCTATAGGTCAGATTACTTTTTCATATGTCATAAAATATAAATGAATCAAGCTTCTCCCCCCTCCCACAGCTCTTCTAATCACTTTCCTATATTTTTATCACAGTGGCCATGAGGATAGGTGGAATGACTTCCCATGCTAATCATACCCCGAGGTAGGCGATCCCATTTTGCACACCAGAGAAAAAAAAAGCTTTGAAAGACAGATTTTATACATCGGAACATACAGTCCAGTGCCTCAAAGCATGGCCAATTTGGAGTTGGACCAAAATTGGAAGAGTAATCTATGCTGTACAAATCGTATCAAGCACTTTCTCATTCAAGCCAACTCTGATTTACTGTGACACTATTTTCCACTATGAAAAAGTAAAATAAAAGCTAGACAAAATGTATTTAAGCCAACCAACAGGAATCATTCCCAACTTTCATTGATTCCACCCAAGATGAACTCTATTTCTGCAAAAGTATACACAGCATGATAATTTTCTCCCCCCAAAAAAACATTCCCTCCAAATTGCCTGACATCATATGAGCCCATTCTTGATTCTTGTCAAAGCTCTGAAGTTTCCATTTATGAAAAATGTCTGGTTAGGAGTCTATCATTATAGCAATCGTACACTCGCTGCTGTATCATCTCCCCTCCAGCACACATCATATTTGAAGGCCTGCAAAAATGGTCCCAGTTTGGGTCAGCGCCTCCATACACACACTACCATTTTGCACCAACAATGATCTCCACGGGCAATCTGCATCTAGCTGTGGCACACGTTTGCCATGGGAATAAGAATCAGACACCTGTCTGCGGTGGGAGCCGTTATTTATTTTTATCCCCCCCCACCTCATCCCCAAACTTCAACAGCTACTGAGCAGCCAAGCGTTTCAAAGCAGTGAAGTGAAAATGTCTCCTTGAGGAGTAAGAGAAAGGTACTTCAGGTTGTAAAATAAGAGCAGGATGGTTATTGGGGACTAATGGCACTATTTCCAAAAATGTAAATCAAACACGGGAAATTCAGAAGTGATGACAGGCGCAACCAATTTAAAATGGGACGCTGTAATGGGCAATTTATGTCTATGAAAGTTGTTGAATCGTCGAGTAATTCATTTCAGGACCCAAATGTGTTTTGTTTTTATTTAAAAAAATAATGATAACCATAGTTCTGTACCACTTGGGCCGTTGTATGAAATGGTCCCAGGAGGATGACATCAGATGGTAAGTCCTGGGGGAAATAACAGCACTGGTGAATGCCATATTGACAGCGTTGTTTGCTTCGGTGTTCTCACTATCAGATCAAGGGCCATGGTGAAAAGGGAAAAAAAAATAGATTGTCATTGGGTCACAAAGCAGAATATCCAACTGAAAACACCAATCATAAGAGGTGTTTTGAAGCCAGCTTTAAACAGAGGAAATAATTCAAAGCTTTATAGTCAAACTGAGGAGGATTTCGACAAAGAAAGAGAAATAAATGTCCTTGAAACTTTATAAACTGGTACGAACATTCTTAAAATGTGCATCGGATAAAGAAGTTATTTTCCTTACATTTGACTCACTGCATGAGTATAGCAATATGTCAAATTGAGTGATGACGAATCAAGTATTAAAGCAATCAATTGCGCAACTTGGCTCCAACCCACAGTAGCGCTTTTGATTTAGTGTAAGCTCGCGTAATCTCTCTCCAGATCAACATGACGTCAGACAAGCTACATCCACACACACACACGTGTGTGTGTATATATAGTATATATATACATATATATACAGTTTATGTTTCTGTGGTGCTTATAAAAAGTAATTTAAAATGAATTTAAATGACAATTTATTCTTCTATAGATAAAAGGTAACCTTGGGGAAAAACAACCCAACTAATCCTTAACACGATTTTAAACTACCTGTATTCCATACATAATGCCATTAATTCTTTGCAATTGCCTTATGCAAATCCAAACCCTTCTTATCACCAAGACTTCATTAAACTGCAGTTCCATTTATTCTGGCCTACCTCTTGATCAGTCTGTACTCTTCATTAACTATACCTGATGTTTTTTTTTTTTTTTTCCTGGGATGTTCAATCTTATGCCAGTTGGGTCAAGCAGCACCACGCATCCGGAGATTAATCATCTGGAGGAGGACAACATACTGTACGGCCATACTTGTTTAATTGGCTCATATGGTCATGAGCAGGTGCTGATATTTATTTTTTAATTTTTTTTTCATGAGTGCATGGCCCTCCATGCAACCAAGAGGGCACATAAATGGACGGTCTGCTTGAGAGATCCTTTGAGTAATTTCACCCTGCATGTTTGATGCTTTTTAGGGGTTTCAATTGGACCCCCCCACCACCACCACCACCACCTCACTATATAAAAAGCATTATTAATATTCACCACAAGTTGCCAAGAAGAGCAATAGAGGGTCGCTACATCCAGATGGATGCCCCTTAAATCTATCTTCAATTAGTCTCCTCAAACTTACATCTTCCAGTTGAATTCTGATTAGCTGATCTGGCAATTTACTGAGCCAACGTGGAGAGCACTCAGTTCCCCCTCGAGTGCAACCTTGCTGCTTTTGAGTATTGAGAACCTTTGATCATCTCACTCTTATTACCTATAAAACCCAATACTATTACATTTCCCCTCTTCCTTGTCCATAGTGCTTTCTATCCCCTCATTTATATCAAAGAAAGACAAGATTATTATAGCTTTTAGTTAATATATACCTTACAGCTTTCCAGCACTGGAATAAACCTGTTGTGGCCTGCCCTCTGTGGTCTCCTCAGCTTGCTACTCCCCTCTTGTGGCCAACTAGCACACACAGATGAGTTCCACATGCTCACTCCACGGCCCTGTCTATGCAATTAGGAATGGATAACACGAAAACACCGCACTGATATTCCGGGCATCAGCAGGGGAGCTAAAGCATGCCTATTAACATATAGAGACTTTATTTCAATCCCAATCACTTTTCGATCCATTTCAAAGTCAGTAGATTGCCGTAGTAGTGCCTGCTGAAACTGAGCTTCAAATTTACCCCTTTTTATCTGATTGCACGAGTAAACAGCACTGTGATGGATAAGATCTCATTACAAGAGGAAAGTGAGAGTTTAATTTCCTGTACATGTTCCGTCTTTATTAATGTCAGAGGCAGCAGGTCATAAATTGCATTACAGGTCTCGCTGCTCCTGCTTGACACAAATGAGGCCACGGAGCCATCTTACATGGGATTACAGCGGGCACAATTCTCTAGCCAATTTCAATTTGGCCTTGGAGCTTTATATAAAGCATCCCAAAGAGTAAAATACACCTAGGGTGTGATAAAAAGCTAAAATATAAGCGTTTCAGTTTTAATCCTCATCACGGAACGAGCTTCCTTTCAATGGTCATCGGGGTGGCAAAACATCAGCTGGTTGAAGAAACAGTCTTGTGTTTTTGACTGTCAAGATGCCAGCCAAAAAGGAAGACGATGACAGTTGCAGCCCAATGTTACCCGTCCAGCACAAACAAAATGTCCGTAATAAAACTGTCAACACTCAAATGTGAATACCCAAGAGTCTCAACTGTCCTCCCTTGGCAATACGCATCAACGTGGACTCTCCTGAGGGACAGCATCTCATCCATCAGTCAGTCAGAACAATTCACCCTACACATGCCAACATTTCCATTTGTTTCGAAAATATCTCAGCTACTGGAGGAAGGAACTGATGACATCAAGTCAGGGTTGCTGTGACAATCAAATCCAATCACATTTTAACACGTTTGTCTCCTGGCCGTATGTAATCCTCATTGATCAAGAAGAGCACCTTCGTGTGTCTCCAAGAGCGGGAAAAATAAATGCGAGGCACCAGGGACCCCCGCATCCCCTGCACCTGATCATTGGCATGTTAAATTTGTATCGACTGATGGAGCTTAAAAGCTAAACGGGAGCTATTCCCCTGGTAGACCTCCGTGTAGGATCTGTGGTGGTAGGCTCTTGGTAATCCAGAGTAACCACAACATGGACTGTGTTTGGCCATAGATAAGGGGTCTTGTATTAAATAGTCAATGTCAACCTCACCACAGCTTCGGGATTCACTGATGACCACAAACCTGACTGGAAAATAGTGTGGTCAAGAAATTGCCAAACTTTTCTTGCCATTGCATGACGGGATATAAGTGTCTCCATCACCCCCATGCAAATATGTACTTGCCCTTGACATTATCATCAGCAGATTTACGCAAGGGGAGCCGGAGGTTAGGTTGAAATGCTGCTGATGCTTCTGAGAAAGCGGCCAGCTTTAGAGACAGTGTCCGAGGGCTAAATAGCCACCGAGAGACGGAGAAGAAGAAGAAGGTAAAGAGCTCAGTAACTGAAGCTCACAGAGCAGGCCTCAGGGGACAGCAGTAATTAAACAGTGATTAAATTAAGGGGCAATACGGGCAAAGCGCTTGCTGATTGACACTTTGCTGCCCCCCCCTCCTTTTTTTCACTGCCTCGGTTGTGGAGCATTACTTCCTATTGACCTCCAATTACTCAGCCAATCTGAATTCTTTAAAGTCTAATTTTCAAAAACTGTTTTCTTAGCCACGTTCCGAGCATGGATCGCCGTGCAGTCGTTTCTAGAAGGAAAAAAAAAAAAAACACAACAGGCTTTGTGCTTCCAATATTATCAATGTTTACTTCAGATTAAGTCAAAACTACAAATCACTCCACTGTTGCACAGGGAGTACTATCAGTCTTTTCTGGCAGATATGACTCCCAATCACAAGACGTGATTTAGAAACGATACGCAGGCAGAATCGTAACAAGCCTGCAGCCTGGCAGACTCACAAGTGCTTTATCAAATACTTTTCCGAGGAGGAGGGAGAAGCTATAAATTATCTACGGTGACTCCTTAAAGCCAAAGCAAATGCATATCTAGACAGATGGATAGGTGCTGGACAACAGCAATAAAAAAAAAAGCTTTAGCAAATAATAAGGCAAGACACTGAAATTGCCTTTTTCAGAGGTCTCAAATTCTCCACACACTTCGGGCTTACCCTCCCGTGCCACCGTGCATTGCCCGCAGGCGCACGTATGGATTTTCATAACGCAGGTCTTGTGTAAATAAAAAAACATCGAGAGCCCTTAAACAATCTGTTAAGTCTTCTGGTAGTGAAGAAGGCCCTTTAGTGCGTAATGAAAATTCAAACAGCAGCATGGAGATGGATCACGAACGGACAAATAACCGGAGCCCACTTTAGCGGATGAGCTGGAGATGACAGCTATTGATTAAGTGCTCAAAGAGCGCGGCAATGAAAGGCCAGCAGATGCCATGACGGCTCATGAAAGAATCATACGGCTCGTAGTTGTGGTACTCAACGAGCGGTGTCCAACTGCAAGCCAAATAGCTGACAAGATGACTTGTTTTCGGTGGTTAGACAAATAATAAACATTTTGTAGTGCCAACTTGATATGAGCCAGTCAACATTTTTTCCTGCCAGAATCCTTTAGTGCGTTGTTGGAAGGGATGTTCTCAGTAGCAACATATAATTCCTAAAAGGAGTTGGAGCACCAAGCCAACTGACCCGAGCATGGATTGCGTAATCGTTATCAGTTTCTCACAAGTCGCAAAATAACTTTAAATTGCATTCTTGACATCTATCAGCGAGTTTCATTCTAAAAATAACACTAATTTGTATCCAAGTACCGTATTTTCCGGACTATAAGACGCACCGGAGTATAAGGCGCACCTTCAATGAATGGCCCTTTTTAAAACTTTGTCCTTATATAAGGCGCACTGGACTATAAGGCGCATCATTCACGCATCAGTCAGATTTTTAATCCAAATCAAATCATTCTCCATTTTATCTTTTTTAGTTCAACTTCAGACGCAACAAATTATAATCACAAAATAATGATCGTTGTGTTTTTGATTCATGATTCATCGTCTTCAACAGGCCACTTATGATTGATTTCATGACACAATGCTTCGGGCCAGTTTAAATTTAGGAATTTGGTCCATATATAAGGCGCACTGGACTATAAGGCGCACTGTCGGCTTATGAGAACACTTTAGGTTTTTAGGTGCGCCTTATAGTCCGGAAAATACGGTAGCCAACTAAGCACAGAAGCAGACCTTTACTGTTTCAGCTCACCCGCTACTTCTCCCTTCGCCTGAGAAAGTGACCAGCCGAGTGCATTGTGGTTTTTCGAATGACAATTCTTCTTTGGAATGGATCCCGAGAGTGCACTGCCAAAGGTCTCTCCAGCCCATGTTCTGATGGAAACCAGGCAATAAATGCTTGTTAAAGCCATCATGAATATTCAGTTTACGACTCGGAGCTGCTGGTTCAAGCTCATTATCCTTGGACTGTGTACCGGCAGGTTTGCATGCCAAGTTACAACCAGGATCACTTATGAAAAACTCTAAAGGTTGCACTCAGTGGAAATGTTGGCTGTCTTTCAGAATCCGAAAGCAAGGTTCATCAAGAAGATGCAGCTGGATTTTTACTTGACTAGTGAAGATTGGTTAAATCGTCCATCGCACGCCAACAACCCGTAATTGTTCAATGAGCAATGAAACTTTTGGAGTGGAAACACAAACATTAAGAATGTATGCTTTCTTGCCTTTTCACTCTCCATTATGGATGTCAGTATATGTGGTTTAAAAAAAATAGCTCATATGAATAAATCAAACATAATGGAAGCATCTCGAGTGAAATGACGTATATCGAGGAATGAGCATTTCACGGAGCCATCACCCAAATATTTTCGGTATGCCATTTGTGATGCATGGAAGATCCATTTGACTTGATTACCTCTTGGCATTTTCTTTCTCCGAGAGTGAAGGCAGATGTTGATAAGGCAATCATGGCTCTGACATAGTGTAAATATATGAATATGCTCATTCATCCTGCTTGCAGATAAACACATAAGGGCGCATAAATGGACTTCTCATACCTGCCTCCCAGGCCGCCTCCCTGGCCGCCTGCCTGTCCATGGCGGCTTGACAGTACAGCGGCATGCCCTTCATTATCACCGGGTAATGCTCATCACAATGTCTTTTCTCCATGCCCCCCTCCCCAATCTCAACTCTCACAATGAGAAATGGGAGGGGGGGGGGGGGGGGGGGGGGGGGTTGAGATAAGGTGTGGGAGACCATTTCTCTTGACATTCATGATGGCAAACTCATCAGTCATGCTGTCAAAGGCGCTGGTATTGGCTAGTTTGGGGATTTATGAGGAATAATGATGGGTCAAAAAAAAAAAACAGTTAAGGGTTGTGATTTTGCTTTGGTAGTGTTGTGTACCGGAGGCACACTCTGCATAAAACCCAATTTCATTCGTCAGTGACCCCTTTGCTCTGCTTTCGCATTCAATCTCAGCACGTTTGAGAAGGCCTGTTTGAGCTGGCCCTGGCATTTCCGCTTCACACGATGAAGGACAACAGAGGAGATAGCTTTATTTAAGAGAGAGTGACGCATGGTTTTATATCGTATTCAATGTAAAGATTTATATTGAGGAAAAAAACATTACAGCTGTAACCTGATGGTCGAGCACAATCCATTCTGTGATGGCCCTCAACATGCAACATGAAATCAATTGTATTTTTTATCTCCTGTATGGACTCCAGAAAGTCTGTTTATGCTTCTGTTCTTGTCCTGTGTTGATTTTAAAGAGAATAAGAGGAGCCGCTTTCATTGGCCAGGAAGCAGTTCGACTGTGTTCACTCCCATAACGGCGCACACTCCCACTTCTACCTGTATGCAACTATGAAAATAATAAAAGAAATTAAAATGCCTCCATGCATAGTTAGATCGTGCTTTGAAGAATTTTGCTGGGTCCATAAATAGGCCCAATATTTTTGGACCTGATTGTATGTTTTCTTGAAAATGTCCATCATTCATTCAGAGCACCTGTACTATGTATTCGGCTATTTCCTCATAGCCTGTATTAAATTACTCAACAGGAGAATTTGGGGCAATTTTGATTCAAGTATGCATTTGAGACCTCTTGAAGGTAGAGGGTGCTTGGGGGTGTTTGGAAATTAAGCTATGAGATTGTAGCCGGAGGAATGGGGGGGATTGACAGTGACATTAGCCCCTCGGCACCTCGGTTGCATCACATGATGGCGCCTTGAAAAGCGATAGACACGGATGGCAAATTAACTCCTCTTAATAGTAGCAAGGGATTTACATTGGGGTTGGTTTGAACTGTTGGACCGCACGAGAGCGAGAAATGAAGTGTCGTGTTTTTAGCGGAATGGCATCAAGAGGCTGTGAAGTGTTTTGGCTAATTGGCGTACAGCAGCCAACTTCATACACACATAGACATGCATGCACGCACACACATTTATATTAATTTGAAAGCAACTCAACCGGAAGGCTCATCAAACTATATACTTCAAACTAGGTCAAAAGGTCATAGCCAATTCGTTTTGATATTTGTTGGCTTCATTACAAACAGAATGAGACGAAGGTTGTATTTATCATACATGGTTTACAATTCAGATTTATTTTCCCTCAGGTGGCCTAGTTCAGCATCTCGGGAGTGTTAGCAATTTAAAAATAATAGCCTCAAATCCAGAGTCAAATCATGATCATGTGAACTGATTTAAAATAAAAATAATAATTTTGTTAAGGAAGCAGTTAATTGTAATTGAAGCTAAGGCAGAATCCTCTTTGTTATGATAAATGAAAAAATATGTTTACACATTTTTGACATGAAGGACAAGCACTTATTTTTGCATTCATATCCACGACCTGCAAATTACAACACTTTCCATCATTTCTGCAGCTGACACATTTCCAGCTCCGTTGTTGTTTTTACACAATCCCTTTCTGCTATTTCCACATGCAGCGACACAACTATATTTTAACCGCAAAAGGCTAAGCACAACGTAGACAAAGCCAAGTCTGCAAATCTATGAATGCATGTGCACACTTAACAGTATAGGAGCTCCTCAAGAGAAGGAGCAAGGTGTTTTTCAATGCATTTAGATGAGACCTTTAACAAAAGGTCCCTAATGCAGATATCAATGAAGCAGGGGAGCGGGCTATCACAGCGAAATAGGCTGACGGAGGGATGTCACCCCATGTGCATGAAAAATGATGGATCCCATTTGTAAACTTCTCCTTTATCACGCCGCCCGCCGCGCTCAGCCTCACGGACACATGCGCATGCCCCCCCACACACTCGCCCCTTTCCCACCTCCCGCCGCTGGCTATTAAACAAGGAAGAAAACCTATGACTTTCCCTGCAAATAGCAAGTGGTCTGGTAAAATTGGCACTTCAGCGGCCATTCCGAGTGACTGGCAGGGAAAGCTAAAAGGAATATTTTAAACATGACAAGATAGATTAGCATTGGGGCCATTGTTTTTTTCATCATTCTTTCATTTTCCACACTATTCTCAGAGGACATCAATAAAATGAAAAGTGATTTTTTTTTTATATACATTAAATTTTAAGGATCAGATTGCTGAAGCTCTACTTTCTGAAATGTGATTCAAGAACCAATAGCAACTCCTTGATCTGTCAAATGAACTGAAGATGAGCTCACTGCTGCAAAACTAACAGCTTTTTCTACTACAAAATAGATTTGATTTATATCTCATTTCACGACAAGAGGTTGCAGGCTCGGTTCATGGACAAACGTGCTATGCTTTGATGGGTAGGTTGAGTGGTAGCGGAGACAATATTAAAAAAATAATAAATAAATAACATGCGGTATTGTGCAATAAACTAATCGATAAACTGGACCACCGTACTTAAAAATAGCAATGGCATGAAGAAAAAAATAATCATTAGAAAACAATCCTGTACTGTCTTGCTGTTAAATTTGTTAAAAAAAAAAAAAAAAAAACTTCCCCAGCAAAATGTGAAGGACAGCCTTAGCGCTGACATTGCTCTTTGGCTGATGGAGTGACTTTGAGATTTTTATTTTTTTTGCGGGCCACCGCTGTGTGAGACTCACGCCTGAGGGGTGAGAGGTAAATTTGCCAAGTTAATCACATAATGAGGCCAATTAAACATCGGTGGAAGCCGAGCAAAATGGGGAGCTGCCGCTGAGACTTCAACAAATGAGGCTGGGCTGATTCCCTCTGGACACGAGCTGGACAGCAACCCAATGGTCCTCTTATGTGCCTTCTCGCTTGTATTTATCGGATGTAGTACATTTGCATGTACATGTACACTATTGTCCTCCAGAGGAGTTAAAGTCAAGCAAAATTGTAGCATTGCTTCAGCAGTCCCTCAGCTGAGGACAACAGCAACATTCATTAGGAGAACGGCAGCACCATCATGAGGGTGATAAAATGTTATGGTCATGCACATGTAAAGTCAGAGTAATGGCAACAGATTTTATGAGAATTATACTAACCTCTAAGCCTATAAAGTTGAGACTGTATTGCATTTCATAAAAGTGGTGAACACACATGTCGTCAACTGACGCACGTTGGAGCCCCCAAGCCCTCCTCGGCCCTTCTGATCAAAGTTAGCAAAGGTTTTAATTTTTCCACTCAGTTTTTGGATAGCACATTCAAAGATGTGATCGCTTGTAGAGTAATGGTTGATATGTAAAAATAATTATGTATTTTTTAATTTTCTCTGCATTTATTTGCATATAGTGTCACCCACATAAAATAAAATGAAAATAATAAAATAAAATAGATAAAAATAAATAAAAATAAAAAAAATAGTAAAAATAAATTTATTACAGTTAGCTGATGTTACGCCTCTTCAGCACCAACAAGAATTTGCTCTGCCCATGATCCCCTTGATGGCTTGTTGACAATGTGAGTGCCACTGGAGTGTCTGGGAGAGGATAAATCTTTCCAGCTGCAATTAGACTTTCCCCCGAGTGCCTCTACCATACATGTAAACACGGACTTGGCAAGCACACTTGAGGGGTTAAAGTTCACAAAAGTCACATCTGAACAAGATGGATGGCAGCCAAAGAGTATATTCCTGGTTTGTACGTATTCAAGGGTTGTAAATGTCGTTTCTTTACTATGTAGAAAACTATCTGAGCAAGTTAAAGTGACATAAACATTCAGGTTTAGTCATAAAAACGAAAAAAAAAAAAATTGGCCCCATAGCAGCGCACTAATGAGGATGTTGAGGATTTGTCCTGAGTAGGACGGACAAGGGAAATGAAGGCAGGCCCATTTTATCGCATCATACGTTGATGATTTGTTAATAAAATGCAAAGCGACTGGAGCACGCCTACGATTTCAACTTAATCCGTCATTATCCCGCCTTTGAAGTGACCTCGCGCGTCATGTTCAGACGACGACCTCAAAGCTCACTCGCAGCTTCTTCATTAGCCACCATGAAATGGAGCTGCAGAAGCAACTTTGATGTCCTGCCATCATACACACACACGTGCAAAAACACACGCACCACATATCCTTAGGTGTGACTAGACTGAGGCATGCAGAAACAGTACGGTTTTTAATCAATTACGGCTCTCACCTTTGGGGCCATACATTCATTACATTTGATGGGAGCAGCTAAGGGACAATATTTGAAATGCACAAAATGTGATTTTTCTTGCTGAGATTCAAATGGAATAAATTGGATGGTTGGAGGCGAGACACAGGCAGACACTTTTGCAAAACACATCGTCAATGAGTGAATTCGCATACTCGAGCTGAATACGGTAAATTAAAAAATAGTCATTTATCAAATAAGGCCAACTTTCATTTTGTACTTCATATAGGGGGCTGTATGAAAAGTGAGTAAACTGCCGATTTATGGCTTTTTATACTCAAGCGATCACATTTGAACGTCACACCGAAAATAAGGGAATGATGTCATAAAAAAATACATCTAGCTGTGTATTTGACCAAAAAAAGTGTCTGAGGTTTGCCCGCACTGTGCACAAATTATTTCCCCCCAGGCAGCGCTTCGTCACAGCCAACAAGCACGCCCGGTTGTAAAGTGCAGGACGGGTACACTGAGGAACAGCAGGGCCATCTGCCCTGGGAATGCAAACATCCGTCTTACTGAGGACAGCAAGTCCGGGAATAGATAAGGAACACAAGTGGGACGGGAGAAAGAGCAGCATCGGAGCAAATAGGTGAGGACAAGGTGAAATGCAGTCAGGGAGGTGGCGCTAATGTCCCAGTCATGTTTTTCTTCTTATTTATATTTATACTTCTCAAATTCCACCCATTCCATTTTCAATACTGCTTATCTTAATTGTGCCATGTATCATTGCATCACCAAAATATATGTATTCCATTAATATTGTAGTATATTTTGATGTGGACAGGACAGCCAGGAAGGTCAATTGAAATAGTCAAATAGTAAATAAATAGCAAATAGTGCAGTCAGCAAATCCGGTGGCGATACAATCAAGCATTCTCCATTTATTTTTATTTTTAGACCGTTTCCTCATCACTGTATGATGAGTATAGATGGTCCCACTGACACAGCACTCCATATTATCTTATCACACTGAAAGCTTTTAGCTGTGCATTCAGCCATTAGCTTGAGACGGCGGGCAGCGAGCGAGCAGAGAGAGAAAAGTGGCCACCCGGTGCTTTTGGATGATGTCATTGACGAGAAGGTCTTTCTATAACAAAGGCTGTCTATCCAAGTGTCCCAAAGCAGATATCAAGACTTACTGGACCTTTCTGGAAAATCACCTTTGGTATTTTAGCATTATGTTTTTTTAACCATTCAAAGACACTTTGTCCAGTAACACTTCCACTATATCCACATGGTGCCCTTGAGCAAGACACTCTAGCAAAAATTGATCACCTGCGAAACAACGCACCATAATGGCTCATAACACAGGATTTTGATGCCAGGCCATTTTTTCCAGATGTGTGTTGTGATTTAATTTAGAGTGCCCATATGCTCAATAAGCTTACAAAGGCATCTGTTATTGGTTTGCACAATACACAATAATTTATCATTTAAAGTTTGGACGTTTAGGAATCAATGTATGTATTTTGTACCACAGGAAGCGATGATATATTATAGTATTACCGTATTTTCCGCACTATAAGGCGCACCTGATTATAAGCTGTACTGTCGACTTTTGAGAAAATTGGAGGTTTTTAGGTGCGCCTTATAGTGCGGAAAATACGGTACATTATTTTTTCTCCCACCCTTTATCAAGACAAGGCACATATGCTCTCAAAAAATTAACCACATGCTATGGCTGGAAATGGATGGATGACAGACGGATGGGCAGAGGAACGAATGGAACCGAATGTGGAATTTTGGCCCAAACTAACATGCAAATCAAGCAATATACTGCCCCCTACTGCCTTGGAGTGTGTCGTAAATAGTAAATAAACAAAGTGTCTACGAATGGCACCTTAAAAACAACTACGTTAGGGTGTAAAAGAGAATGACTCCATTACTTTGATGACCTCTCCTGAAAGAATAATGCAGCACTTCAAGATCTGTTCTCCAGTCAGCACACAGGACCTGATTTAACATCTCGCACAGAACAATTGTTCAGCTGTTCACCGGAGCGTTTCGGGTGGTCCGAGAAGAGTGCGGTGACCGGTGCATTATTGACAGATGGTCGGGCCCCTTTGGCTTCCCCACGGCAGACGTCTAAAGCAAACAACTGGATACACTTGAGGTGATCCTCACATCAATAGCGATCAATTATTTACAGATTTGCACGGGCTTGCGAAAAGCAACTCGCCGAGTGCGAGACTAGCATGCATTTTGTAGGAGCAAGTCCTGCACCCACTGTTGTGGTGCAATGACTTTCAGCCTGTCACACTTTGACAGAGCTGCGATTAAGTGGGTCAATGATTCTCATTGTCTGCATTATGGCTATTAGCTTTTATGGAGGAATACATAATGCAAGATAGCTCGGGGTTTTCAAGTACATCATGGGGAGAAGATTGTTTTATTCCACATAGAGCTTCAACTTTGAACTGTGCACACTCGAGGGAAGAATATTTTGGTCTTAAGATCATTAAGCTCCAAAGTATGATGGGCCGCATGTTGCTTTTCAAAAGTCTGGATTTGCTATTTCTCACACAGATTCAGCTGAATATGCTCTACATATTTATTGATGTCCAAGACTGTCCTCCAAAAGAACTTGAGCCCAACCTATTGGCAGAATCATAAATACCAAAAACTGCAAGGGAGCAAGGTTTTTTTTTTAAAGAACCTCACAGACAAGATTTTTTATCCACTTCAGTATTATTAAGCTAATAGTTAAATTAATTGTATTTAATCAGAATTTAATTCCTTTCAGTGAGAAGATGAGTCTTTCTCAAGAGCTGATACGGTGTCCATGAGGTCTGTTGATTAAACATAAGCCTAAAAAATAATCCATTCCATAAAAATAAAAAAATAAAAACACCACAAATCATATATCGGAACTCCTCACAAAAAAACTCTGCTTGGGACCATCACCTTAATAATTAAAGTCCACAATTAGGCATCTTAGAATGGGCTCAGTGTGGGGCTCCATGTAATATTTATAACCAGGCGTAATTATTCAATATATTCACTGAAATAAGAAGCCATATATCCACAGCAGGCCTGTCAGGAGCCAAGACATTTTTATTTGCTTTGTAACACTGTTTCATCTTATACATGAGCAGCTGGCTTGTGGAGACAGTAGCGAACGAGGACGTCTGGCCCTTGGCACTGTGGTACTGGCTCATCGAGGGAAGAAAAAAGGTAGCGGGGAGATCAGCACTGAGTGGTGATGCTTGTGCAATAGAACCTCGCTAATAATAAAGCCTATTTGCCGGACAACAAAGACTGGACTGCAGACAGCATAGTAAAAGATGAAGAAAGAAGAGTCGAGGCACTGTATGAAACCAGAGTCACTCTCCTGGGATAAATTGTATGATAAATTATACATAATGCCGTAGTAAAGAAAAAAAAAAAAAAGCATTGTATGGTGGAGTAAAAAAGCCCTTGATGGCGCCTGAAGCAAATAAGCAACAGCAGTGGTCTACAGTGGACACACTGTGGACAAGGTTGGCTTTCATCTTGAGATGCTCTTCAAAGCGCCCGACGAGGCGCTCGACAAACCGCCAATCAAAGCCCCGGCGGTAACCGGGCAGCGTTGCACTTCACAAGGCTCGTCGTCTAGGCCGTGGCACGGATCACACACTGAGGCGTCGCTCACATCACAATGATGATTTTTCACGTCTTATCATTTCGCACCATGTGAGATCACGGTTAGCGGGAGCTGCCATATTTTACAATGCGATGAATGAGAAGCAGGTGTTTTTATTCAATTTGACTTCTTCCATGATTCTGTGCTCAAGGATGATTCTTTTTGTGCTACTGAATGAATGCTTGAATGACTTATAGGCGGGGACTAAAAACTGTACATTTTGCCCGGAACATCCAAGGAACAACTTTCAAAAGGCAATTATGCTAATTTTGAGCAGTAGCCTCTTTTCCATTCAGATCCAGCAAACGTAATTGGTCAAACGTTTTGTACATATCTAGGATTTTTCAAATTACTTTTAACGAGTAAAATTGAACACTATTTTCTATTTTCATCACCACAATAAAATCTTTGCGGAGTTGAGTTAGACTTCAAATTGGTAATTCATGAATTTAAATCATAAGGTCAATAATATTTTTTTGCATACCTGAGTAATATCCTGTTCTTTTCAATCATTCTATTTACCATAAGTCAAAGCGTCATCCTTTGACGTGTCCTTCATGACAATCAACAGAACCTTTAGTCACCGTGTGCTATACTGCCAAAAACTGACCTTTGTGAATATGGCACCAATTTACTGTCAGTCTTATACAGATGTGATTAACACAAATAAGAGTCGAAGTCAAACAGGCATAAAGGTCATCACTCAGGAATAGTTCGGAGTCCGCAAAGTGATTTACAACAACTTAATTTGACTGTGTGGAGTCATTTATCTACCACGGAGGGAGCCATGCAAGTCTCGACGGGTGGGACAATATGCCGTCACTGCACACATCTCGCATCCGACCAATCCTTCAACATGCTTTACACCTTCTGTCAGAGACCCTAACAGCTCTCATAAATTACAAGGCCATTGTGCGTGCTGCCAATAACTTTTGAAGGAGAATCCCGACCAAATGCAGTATACTGTCGTTGCATCTATCAGTTTTTATACAACATAGTCAATATGGTGTTTTCTGAGTATGATTTAGACATAGTAAATAATTATAAAAAAATGATTTATTTAAATATATTTATGTTGGCAGAGTAGCCATACTGCAGCAGGTACTTAAATTAAATTAAATAAATGAACAAAAGAAAGCTGTAGAGCAGCGGTCCCAACCTTTCTTGCACCACGGACCAGTTATGTGTCAGAAATATTTTCACGGATCAGCCTTGAAATACGATGACATAAAATGGCATAAAAACAAATATGAACCACATAAAATTAAAACTCACCATTACGTTGAATTAGTGGGAGCTCTGAGCTTGTTTCTCAGAAACGAGCCTGTCCCATCTAGGCGTAATCGGAGACAATGACACCCGAAGTGTCGCTACATTTACTTATATATTTTTTCTGTGGGGCCCGCAACCAAATGACCGGTACTGGCCCACGGCCCGGTGGTTGGGGACCTCTGACGTAGAGGACAATCAGCTCTGTTGACACACCACTCACTGCAACTACTACTGGTGCAGCGCCCAGGAAGGCTCTCTATTTAACACGCCCATTTGATTAACACAGGTGTCTTCACTTTACACAGGGGTGTCAAACCCAAGACCCCGCGGCCAGATCCGGCCTGCTATGTCATTCCATATGGCCCGCAAAGACAAATTGACTTTGTGTTAATACTAAAAATACAAATTGTCTTCACTGATAAAAATAAATGGAGATGTTTCTGGTAATTTTGATTACCATTCATCTTTTTACAAATTTGAACAGTTCCTACTAGTGTCTGGTTTCAAAACTAGTTATTCATCAATTTGTTGTGTAGCTGTATAATATGAGATGTTCATATATTTATTTGGTTTGACAGTCATAATGGCCCTCCAAAGGAAACTATGACCACAATGCAGACTGCAACAAAACCGAGTTTGACACCGCTGACTTAGACAATCAATCAAAATTGTCTGTCATACCAAGAAATAATAAATACAATTAATCAAAACATAGAAACAATATATAATTGAGAACAATTTATTTCACACAAGCTCTATCATGCTTTGAAACACACGTCCAGTATTCCAACTGAAGGTTTGACAAATGCTTTTCATTAATGTCATCTGCACATACGCGGGCTGTAAGGCACGAATGATGCGGAATCATTTATAAACAGAGACAACAAAGTGATAGGGACAGAGAAATGAATAGAAAGCAGTAAGATGCTGTGATTCATTTCAAATGCACCCCCATTGGGAGACTATTGATATTCTGGAGCAGAATACTGACTATAACTGCAGTGTATCAGATATCTGCTGCCATCAATATGGGAATAATATACAGAGAATGCGGGGAAATCACGTCAGTTAAATGTTCGACAGTTGTACATATTCATGGAAGAGCACGTTTGTTGGAATGATAACACTTTAGGCTTGGAGCCTGTTGTGATGGTAAAAGATGCAGCAATTTTTATTCATTTTGCAATGACAGCGCTTGCCACCGAATGAAGGACAGACATTGATGACCACCCAGAGACCACCCAAATCTCATCCCTACAGCTCCCTTCAGAAAGTGAAAATGGTGGGGGACCACTGAATTGGTTTCATAACCCATGTTTTGCAGCCAGTTAGGAAAAAAAATTGAAGGGGCGAAAACCATGTTTGTACACAACAAAGGACCTTATCACATGTATGTCAGTCCTCTTTAGATGGTAACATTTGAATTAATAAATAGCACTGAGGCCATAAAGTATTGAATAATTTGCCGAATGAGAACTCATAAACACCCATAATAAATTAATTCCAGCCTCTAAATGGTCCATATCTGTAAATATAAGTGTGAATGGATATTATATACCAAAAAAAAAGTGCTAATTGTTACGCTAACATACAGCAGGATGAGAACCTGAATAGAGAAGACTAAGGCAGGAACTATTTATGATAAGAACTGATAAAACATGCAAACCATTTTAGTATGCTAACTCAAAGAAAGACTTCAGGCTGACAAGGATTTTTACTTATGGTAGATGAGTTGAAAATTCTTGCTATAGGCTCCACTGTCAACCTTGTGAGAACAGATGGGAAAGACGATGAATGAAAATTTAAATTAATTTGATCATAAGACAATACAATAAACCATACATTTAAAAAATCAAAATATAGATTTATATTAAAAAAAAAACATTGCTACTAAAGGAACCATGGTGTTCCCTCGTAGTCACAACACATATGCTGCATATAGGCTATTAAAATTCCAAGATGCATTAGAAATATAAAGAGTGGCACACCTTGACACACAGGTGCCTTTAACACTAAAGTAAGTCATCTTAGATTAAGCGGAAAATCCCTTTCAAGCAGATGGTGTCCATAAAGCACAGGTGCTAAAACTCTCCCAGATGTTGGAAGCTGCTTGCAGTTGTGGTGACATGCAATGCGAGGGAGGACCTGCTAATGCAGGGCCGTGTATTAGCAGCCTCTTTATGGGCAGGGGGGGACGCGTGGGTCGCCACTGGTGAGCTACAGCCTGGCTTTACGCTTTGATGCACCTACCCTTGAAAAAGGCCTCCATGAGAAGACACTTCGCGCTCTACAGCTTCCTGGGAAGCTATAAATCAATTTTTCCATATTATCATCTCGTCATATCCAATGCATATGCAGTCTTAATCAGTAAATCTGTCATCCTGCTCTTCTTTTAGTGATATATCAGACTCGTAATACTCTTGCACATATGCAGTAAATCTCAGATAAAGCCCACTTTTTTTTTTTTTTTTTAGTTCTTAAGATGCGGAGAAGTTGAAAACAGTGAAGCTCGTCGCGGGAGGTCGGAATGAATTTCCTCATTCCCCACTGAGGATCTGCAGAAGATCTCGGCCTGATTAATGGCTGTACATTGTCTAATGAGCAGTAATTGAATGGTATAATGCAGTTGGCCCTTGAAACCCAGAGGAGCTGTCTTGTGCTGTCTGTGGAAATGCAAGTGACATTGTCTCCACTTGATTATAGTTGACCTTGCATGCTGAGACGACGGCCTCTACGACGGCCAACGTGATCTTTGGGGAATAGGAGCACAGAAAAGAGCTGAGAGACAAATGATTCGCTTTGGAGAGAGAACAGAAGCCGATCAATGGTGTGGTCAATAGCGGTTTGATTTTTTATCACCAAATTCTTAAGGAAAGGAAGACGATTGATCAAGGCGTCCCCGGTGGAATTGGCATTTCTAACAATATTAATTAAGAAAAAATGCTTAGCTGACTGCTTGATAAATCAGCCAATATGGTTAAATCAAAACAAATGATCAAGTCTGCCCCGATATATTTTCTCAAAGGGTGTGATGTGGAGCAAAACACACCTACACAAGCAACACAGCAGACATCAAATCATTCAGCACAACACAAAAAAGACGGCAAAAAAGTCACACAAAAGGCAGTCGAGTGATTAAAACTTTGAGAAATTTGTCCACGTTTTCTCCCATTGGACATCACCACTTGGCAGCGAGGCCCGAATGCTGAATTGCATTATTTGTTATTTGGCCACAAACATACGGGTCAATATCACCCTCCCCACACACACACACACAGAGTGAAAAGTTGTTCTGAATTAAATACGATAAATCATTTAAAGCTTCAGCAGAAAATATAATCACGTAATTGGATGTGATCATCAATATCTGGTCCAATTTCACAAGTAGGAGGGAATGCGGTTTCAATCTCAAGTCAACGAGTCATAGCGGCACAGTTATCCCTCATTAATATTCACAGCGCTCTTTTCATGATGAGATCGCCGACCAACAGACGGCCTCTCTATGTTTTGCCTCAAAGGGTAAAGAAAGAGAATCAATTTCATTTTATCATGCTTTTGAATTCTCTGAACCGCCATACAAATGTAAAAATAAATTAGCCGCTGTACTTTAATTGAACATGAAAATTGTCTACTCACCCTTTTGATGATGGATGGCTCAAGCGGGTCCACTACACATATGACACTTTTACAATCCGAACGGTCATACAAGTATAAAAAAAAGTCTTGTGGCGTGTCAGGAAGCGAGTTTGATATAGTATATTATTCCATAGCCAATCTGAATCAGCAACATTCATGTAGGACTTAAAGCAATAAGTAATGAACGGAGATATTGATGAGGTCCTTAGCCGGGGTCATAACGGCCCCCCAGAAGTCAATAATTATCCCGATAAGAATATCTTTATTACAAAAGTGCATACAGCAGCAAAATCTTCGCCACACCAAAACATTCCCCCGCGGTGTAATTGCCACCGCTTGGAATTATAGTTTTCATTAAAATGGAATGTTCAAGGTTATTGATTGCTTAAATAAGACTCAATATCTTCTCATTTCAAAGGCGAATGAAATTGCCGGGAATGGTAATATCAGCCAACTGTTGTGTGCATTCATTTCCACGTTAGGCTGCCGCATATTGCCGTCCCTCGAGGATTATCAGAGAGAAATAAGTGTATTTAAATGAGCGTAATTTCAGCCAGGCACAGTCATGCCAAGGCGTCTGGTCGGGTTGAAAGCTCGGTTGTACTTTATCACTGCAAATGTATAAAAAATAATAATAATAATAAAGCACACACTTCAATTACAGGCTCCACACAGAGAGAACAGCCTTCTATGATCATAAACACACATAACACAAGTGTTTTTAAAGCTTGACGCAAAAGTCTCACAGGAAAAGAGTTGAGCAACATTGTGTTTATTACATGATGCTGTCTTTAACGACTTTTTGAGGACCAAAGAAAGAATTCAAAACAAAGCACAGTTTACATTAAGTGTGTTATGTGCACGCAAAAAGATTATAATATGGGATTTGTGTTGACTATAAATGCAAATTGGGCTGTTTTCCTGTCACAGATGCTTAGAAAAAATATATAAACAAGGACAAGAGGGAACTTAGAAGAAACCAAAGTTTCTAACTTGATGAATACAATTGATTGTCATATTTCTGAAACAAAATCCATTTTCATATCTCTGATTGTCAAAGGTTTTAAAAAGATTTATCTGAACAATGGGCAGGTGCACTTTTAACTGCAACACCAGCACTCTTTGCGTCTTTTTCCTTTTGTTCGACATGCTACCCTCTGAGAAAAGTGATTAATCACAATTACCTCATCGGCTGGCAGCCTCCGCCTCTTTCTTCAGAAAGCGTGCATGCTCGCTCCCCTTCAATCTCTCACTGGCTTTCTTGTCTTCTCTCTTTCCATTTCCCCGTTCAACTTCAACAGAGATCAATACCGCTGTTCGGCCATTTTATTTATTTAGACTGGTCCCGAGGACGAAAAAAGGGGATCTCGAACTGGCCCGGCCAGCGTGACCTTTCACTTTGAGGTTGGCTTGTGACAGTGACAGGTCGCTCTCGAGGCAAGTGCTTGTAGAGATACGTCAAACTGCTTTTCTGGTAAACAAACTCCTCGTTGTCTGCGCTTGATTAATAGAAAACACTATTGGACATGAATCTACTTCAGTGGCCTCGAGTCATTTCATTTCAATGGCTTGAGTCCGCAGCTGTCGGATTGAAGCCAGAAGTGATTCATATTTATTTTTATATTGCGGGTAGCAGACTGATCAAATGAAAAGTTGAGACTCTAAAATTGAACAGTCTGTTCTGACAGTTGAATAGAAATTGTCCGTTCCAGGGTCAAACTATTTCCATCGTAAAAATATTTTTGACTATTCATCATTGATTTTGTATTCTTACATTTTCTATGCTGAACTGGACATATTCAACCATAAAATGTAAAAACCTAGAATGACTTGACTTGACCAGAAGACATAACATTTAATTCAAAATACTCACCAAATAGAAAAATTCTTATAATAGATTAACCAATTAAAATATTTGAGTGACTACGAAAACATCTGTACGTAATGTGTGTTATTTGTGGTCGTATGCTTCATTGTGCACAGATGGCGGGAAGAAAAATAAAATACCCATAAACCAACAGCCTCGTATTAGCAGAATCAGGCAAATAAATACACCAATACAGACTATTAGTAATTGGTCTATGTATGTTAAATTAGAAAATTGCAAGTGATCAGCCTCATGAATGCCTTGTGTTATGATGTTTTTATGACCCTTTGTCAGTATGATTCAAAACAGATTACCATTTTCATTCCCGGCATGCGAGGAAAATGAGTGTTTTGTTTTTCCCTTTCACGCAAGTCAGTTAACAAGCCTTTCTGGATAAATATTCAACAAAATGGCCTGATTGACTTCATTTATGATTTAAGTCTGCTCAGCAGTGTTTGAAGTCTTGTTCTGGTTATTAATATTCACCCAAACCTTGTTCTCATTTCAAACAGCAGGGGAGCCATTTCCTATTTGGACTTTAAAGTGTATTGTTGTGATTGAGAAAAATGAAAAAAGACATTTGACTCATGCGGAAGATATAATAATGCAAATAATGACATTTACTGCACATTGACTAGATTAAATAATCCTTACGACTGAATATGTACCCATGTAATGTAATGGGCCATATCTTCAATACCCAAACTAATTGGTCTATTGAGTCTTTTTATTTTCCCCATCTAAAGTTCCCATTAAGTGTGCACCAAATCAACATGGCGATCGAATAAATTTAAAAAGAGATGAGAAAGCTTGAGTGACATTGTAGTCTGCTTTCCTCCTGCTGAGGCATGACCTGAGTGCTGACAGCAAAAGTTGTTTACTTCTCTCCATCATTTATTCTCAACAGTATTTTTCTTACCAGGCCTCTGGCTGTGTTGTCAAGGTCCTCATCTAAAACCAAACAAATTTCAGACAAAAACAGACTAGGACATGCAGTATGTCCTTCCATTTCTCTATGATTCATTATTGATATGTTGCTGGTAATAAAAAAAAAAAGACAAAACACAAGTTGTTCCAACACTCTTTTTAACATTCTCCACTGACCTCCATTTTTCATGCGCTTTGTGGTTCCCCTGTGACTCCTGCACTATCGAATTCATCTGCTTCCAATACATCCTATGTGCAGAACCTATCAATCACCGGGGAGTGTGGCAAACTAATCATTTATTGATGAAACGGGGGTGGAGAGGGGTGGGGGGGTGGCATCTATGAATTCCTAACTGCATTTGTCTTATTTTCCAAGGCAGATCAAACAATGAAAATCCAAACAAGCTTTAAGGAAGCAGACGGTGGTGTGTGTGTGTGTGTTGTGTGTTTTCTGACTGATGTTCAGACAGCAGGGCACACATCTGAATTAAAGCTTCCCTGAAAAGGCAATTTTCTCCTCATCCTCTTTCTTGTAGGTAGAAAGGTGAGCTGCCTTGCAGAGAATAAGAAGCACACACGGACTTAATGTCTTTGCAGCCGCATCGCTCTTTACTGTCGTCCCTGAGCGGACTCGGGGGGGGAGGGGGGGTGGGCATGGTGGGCTTGTGTGGTGTAGTGATCTCAAGCTTCCACCACACTGCACTTGTGGCAGTGAGTGTTTGCAAACTCACTAACACAGTCTTGGGGGGGGGCAGCATTGTCACTACTCACTTGTTTGCTCTCTTTAATGTACAACGCTGTTGATATTCTTTTGAATTCCACGCAGCCGCTGGTGGGCCGAGGAGCAGCAGGGGGGGGGTGAAAACAAGGGAGTGAAGTTTGCTTGGCACGTTGACGAAAAGGATGGGTTGAAATAGAGTTCACGCTTGTATGCTCGGCTGTGTCCATAAGCAGGCGAGATGAAAGACGAGAAGAGTAAGTGGCACTGTCACAGCGGTACAAAGTGATAATTCAATTTCATAACCTCAATTCATGAGTGGAATCAAAATCTGCCTTCACAAGCAGCAAAAAAAAAAAAACGTTCTCCATGTTTACATTTTGCTTTGGGTCTGTTGCAACAACTACTTATGAAACTTATCTAGAACAACTACTGCTAGGTCTTCTCTTCATGGGACAGGATGAGATTACATTCCAAACGGCATCCATCAGGATGGAAACAGCAGCAACGGAGAAGTTGAGGTCATCCACATCTACTGTATGATATCCCGTGGGAGCATTGTGCATCAAGAGGCCCCAAGCATTAGGGAGAAAGTGCAACACTGGAGATACTGGAGGGGTGGACTGAGTAGCAAGTAATCGCTCGTCCTTTCTAGCGTCACAGGAGAGGAGTCAACGAGCGGACACTGTGATATGATAGCCTAGAGGCCTGGAGCTGGTGTGTGTGTGGGTTGTCCAGACCGAGTGGGCCCAGCAGCCTCCAGCTAGCTTGCAAGCTGCGGTATCAGCACGAGCCACTCCTTGGCCCGGTGCTCCTTGGGGAGCAAATGCAATGGCAGCAGTGGGAGATGAAGTTTTCCGCAGGGCACTACTAGTACTAGCATTGTTAAGTTAATGCTTTACCAGCTGTTGTTATATATATTTAGAAACGATTATTTTTATACATCTCATAAGATTGTCCAACTGAATCCGATTCAATCACTCGATCATGTTTTTGATTTGCAGAATTCTAATATGCTCATATGTTGCATTCACTTGCTGTACGGCAATACTAAATAAAACATGTTGCCCGATTATGAAGAAATATTTGGCAAGCCACTCTTAATTCTTACAAATTATGATGCCCAATCATTCAACTTCCGCAGTAACTCGTTTTAATCAGCAAAGAGTCGCCGTTTCGCTAATGCCGCTCAGCACTTATCGCTGTTTATCAGAACCACATCATGAACTTCGCTCCTATTTCTAATTAACCTTAATGCTCAGTGACTGAATGGCAGGCCAATTCTCTACCAGACTGAAAGATGAGACTCATTTTTAACTTAAAACACACAGTGAAGTTTTTCCAGTGAGTTATGCATCTGCATTGTACGGCAATCCGTTAGATTAAGGATAAGAACTGAAGCCAAAGAGCTTTATCAAAAGATATACTTAATTTGTGCATTACAGGAAAGAACTAAGTCAGCATTGTACACTCAGCGGGAACATTGTGTGCTGGATGATGTCATCATTGCACCGAGCAGTCCCGTAACGGCTCTGCTGCAGATGTCCAATTGAGCAGCTCACATGCAGTTCCCCCCCACACGCTGCAGGCAAGGTTAAATTTTACACATCCTATGTGGGTACATTTTAAAGCATCTTTTTATAGGCATTTCCAAGCAGACTGCTTTTGCTTTGCGAGGTCAAACTGAAATTAATGATGGAGATGACCCCGTTAACGGACGATATAACAGGTGACAGATCGAAATGAGGAGGGCCGTGATCTTTTTTAGCCACCTCTGAGGGTCTTGTTAAGTGGTCACATCATGTTTACAGATATTCATAAGGGATCATTGAGGGGATTCACATGTGGCACCATCAGGTCTGCTGGATGAGTTATGCTCAGGGTCGGTCGGGTTGGTGGCGGCTAACCGCAGCTATATCGTTGTCTTTGTCTTCACCTAGTGGTATTACAAGAAAGAGCAAGACTTTCATTTCTATTTGCACAAAACTATGTAACCCTCTTTGAAATACTGTACTTAATTGCAGAATATTTTATGATATATAATATTGAGTGGTGAGCTAGGCCCTCAATTATATATTGTTTCTATTTTATGTTTTGATTAATTGTATTTATTATTTCTCGGTACGCCAGAAAATGTTGATTGATCTAAGTCAGGGGAGTCAAACTGATTTTTATCACAGTGATACCAAATAAAATCGTCTTATATTAATGCATATACACAACAAATAGATGGATTACTAGTTTTGAAATCAGAGCTAAGATTTTCTTCAATTATTGTTCAAATTATTCTAAAAAAGGTAAAAGCAATCTTTCAAAATCTCAACATTATTTATTGCACAGGCAAATAAAAAATGATGGTACTGATTTTAGCAAGAATCATGGGAGTTGACATGATTTGATCTCGCGGGCCATATAGAATGATATGGCGGGCTGGATCTGGCCCCCAGGCCTTGGGTTTGACACCTATGGTCCGAGTGAAGACACCTGTGTTAAGTGAAGACACCTATGTTAATTAAGTGGGCGTGTTTAATAAACAGCCCTCCTGCACGCAGTTGTAGTAGTTGCAGTGAATGGTGAGTTAACAGAGCTGATTTCTTTCTTTCATTTATTTTATTTTATTTTATTTTCCTGCTGGCTACTCTGCCAACAGTAGTTGTATATTTCTGTGTATTGGCTTGATAAAGGCATGTTTGTTTGGGTTTAACCAAAATAATGAGCTCAAGCAAAGCAGCCAAAATATTTTCATAATATGCATGAACTGTATTGCAAATCTATGTGATTATAAAAAGGTGTCAATTGATGCATGCCTCAATTTTCTCTGTGTGAGAAATTGGCATGTACCTCAGCATGGTCATCTTTCACGGTTACAAGTTAGAACCATCACACGTCAAGCGACACCCAGATCTGCTGAGTGTGCATGTTCTCGTCACCATACAAACCTCATATGGATTCCAAGTTGTCCACTGTGTACTTAATCATAATATGAATGCAATATTTTGTTTTTCACACTGAGGAGTTGTGCTTTGGGTGAAATTGATCCGTGCACGAGTCCCGCCGCATTTGATCAAGTGGGCCAACGTGACTCTCGTGGGATTACCCATCAAAGTGGAACCTAACAGTAACTCAGTGCCTCCCACAGACAGTGATGGATTGCAATTGCACTCGTCCACATGTACCACATGTGGGGAAATGTTAATCGAAATACTGGGTAGACACACTAGAAACGCTTGTCACGTATCACACAAGCAAAAAAGTCACGTCATGAGAAGCCAAATTATGCTCAAGTCGAGTTTGACACCCAATTCTCATGTGATAACTTTCCCAACAACAACAAATATAACAAAATTGTCTGTTATGTCTTCTTCTTGGCATTTTTATTGTGGCAAATGATTTGGAATGTAAATCAAAACACAACTTTTTGCTCTTCTTGTCCAGAAACAACGTGAACTTTAAAAGTAGTCATTGCTACTTTACCTTACGATCATGGCTTTTTTTTTTTTTGTCACAATTTATACGTTTTTAAACAGTACATATACTTATTATAAAGGTAACAGGAGATTGTACAAACGATGGCTTTTAATTAGTTTGTGTCAAACAGTTCTTGGTCAATTAAATGCATAATTCATCTTAGCATTAATTATTCATTTCTTAAGGGAGTGAAGCTGTGCTTTATTAGGACTGCATCATGCATATTCAAATTCATTTTTTTCTTAGAGGGGTCAGTAGGATACCTCAGCAGGGACATCCACGCTAAAAAAAACAGCAGCAGCGGAGATGCAAAGTATTATGAATTATTATTAATGAGACAACTAAACAAAATATCCTTTAAAACAGGAAATCCCACACACACCAAAGCGTGTGACCTCTTGTTTTTGTCACTCTTCAATTAATACACGGTCAAATTGTTAGTATATTTTTATTCTTCATATTATTATTATTATTTAAAAACAAAAAGAATCAGAAAAATAAATACTTTCTAAGTTTGAAAAGATAATTGATATTTAGAAAACATGGTACAATATTTTTCAATCCAGTAACTTGAGCATTGTCATTTCCATATCGACTTTAATCATCACTGAGTGAATATATATTTTAAAAGGAACCAGCAGTCTCATTTTAGGTTTCAATATTAACAGCTACTCTTTTATGATTGTTTGTCACAACATTTTGCCTTTAAATAAGAAGCAGATAATTTATTTTTACACTTGTATGAGCATGCATTTTCTGTACAGTATACTGTACAGCAAGTTTTTATTATGGGGCAATTATTTCCTATGGGTGAAGAAGTATTATTAACAATGTCCTTGTGTTAACAAAATGGTTTGACATTAGAATGGGTTATTTCTATTTCCTTAATTTTCTATGGGAAAAACTATCAACCATGTGTAAACCAACTACTAAATAATGAATTTATAATACCGTTCAAAAGTTTATCCGTATTATAAAGTGGTACTAAATTTTTTTGCCTAATTTTAACAATGCAAGTCTTATCATCCATTTTTTCTAATGGCAACTCAGATAACATCCTTGTTAAATTCACAAATAAAAAACATCGTCGGGTGGCATGCAACATCCGTCCACTCTCCAGAAGCCACCATCTCAACGCAATCCTCATCGTCATAAGCATTATTGGGTTCACCTTTTCTCCATTTACTGAAGGTGGACATGGGAGAGCGTTCCACGTAGGTGAACACTCCTTCCACGTCCAGGTCGTGAACGCCAATGTAGACTCTGCTTAGACCCTCTTCAGTGATGTAGCCCGCCAAGGCCGTGTTGGCGTTCTCATCCTTGGGCATGGCTAGATGCCCTCCCCTCATCTGGCAATAGCGTTCGGCATCCGAGTAACGTTTCTCCTCCTTCACCAGCAGATACACCTTACTGTCTGTCTCTTTTATGCCAGCGACAGCTGCGGGGGAGGGCAGTGCTGAAAAATGAGCACTTGTATTTCTATAAATTTCACATTTGACATGGCCTACATTTGTTGACGAGTGAAGTAATAAAGAAACCTTTTAGGATCAACGGTAAATACGGTGCACATACACAAAAGCACGTATACACACAAAAGTCAAGGTCAGGAAAACACAAAATCTTACCATTTTTGATGAACTTCAAGTCTGAAGATAGCTGAGCCACAACGATGTCCATTTCGCCAATCATCTTTCTTATTGGTGAGCATTCACATGGGATGCCTAATGAGCCCAATTATCGTATATTATCAACATTTGGTTTTAAAAACTCAACCCTGTGGCAATTACTATTTGATACCTGGCTCTCCATCTGGGCCTTTCGGTCCTGGATCCCCCATGTCCCCCTTTATGCCTGTAAATATATGTCAACATTATTAATTGTCCAAAGCAGTCCTTCTAAAATAATGGTGCAGGCATGGTACAATGCCAAGTACATGTGACCCCAGGGAATATTTTTTTATGGAGGCCGTACAAGAATAAAGTGCAATTCCACATCCGCTACAGTAGCTGACAGTGGTGCTGTCATTGTCAAAGTACACACAGTGGGCTCAAGTAGAAATAAACTTTGTGAAGTATGAATCACTGACCTTTTACTCCACTAGGTCCCACTTTTCCGTGATGTCCCATAATACCTTTCTGTCCTTTAAGCCCAGGTTGACCTGAAATTGAGGGGTCATAGAAAAAAGTATTAGTTCATGACAAACATTTGCCCGATACACACTTCTATAGAACTAACTCATTCAGATCCCGAGTGGGCTCAAGCCTATCTCAGTACTCGGAGAAAACCTACACAGGCAAGACGTCCTAACCACTACAATATATCACATCTCATTTTTTTTCAGCTCTCATTCACCCCCAATGTCGATTCCTACCTGGAATGGAAGCAAACAAATTTTGTACGTCTGTAATGAGCTTGAGCATGGTCCACTTCTCATTAAAGCCTTCAGTAAACATGTCTACTGCTTTGGATTGTGTGGGTCATTTCTCATCCAAATGTAAACACTTGACCAGCTCTGATTAGCTTGACACACAACACATCAACAACCCGAGCAATGTGATCTTTAGCCCATTTTTGTGTGTTTGCACAAAATAACTAAGTATATATTTCCGAGAATGGCAAAATTATACCAATTTGTCCCGGTGGGCCCACTCTTCCTGGTCTCCCAGGGGCTCCCTTTGGTCCTTTCTCTCCCGGTTCTCCTGTTGAGACAATCAAAATAATAAGAAGCAAACTAAAATGTGTCGAGGCTTTTACATTTTACCTTTGAGGCCAGGGACGAGGATCTGAATAGTGCACGTCTCCTCTGGTAGCTGTTGTCCTTCTGATGTTTGTAACGTCAATAAAGTCACTATATACATGGCAAGGAATAATTGTACGTGCTTCTGTCCTTTCATTATTGTACATGGACGATGTAGTAGGCTGTTAAGGTGGGAAGTATTAATTATTCAAACAGAAATTATTACATTTTTAATAGACGGAAAATAAGCTATAATGATGCACTTTAAGTCATAGAGATTGTGTACCATAAAATCTGTCTTCAAAAAAATACATTATAATAATACAATGGAACACAACTATATGGATACCAGATTGCGCTAGTGTAGCTATTTTTGTGACCAGTGAACCCCAAATGTAGTTCTCATCATTTTAAACTATTTAAAAAATATGCTAGAATATATCAAATATTAAAATTCCCGCTACTACCATATACTATAATTGTTGAGAATTATAAAATGGCTCACCTCTAGATATATTTTTTTCCAGTCCAATGTAGAGCGTACAAGCAGCTTGGCAGCGTATTGGTCAGCTTAAAAAGATGTGAAGAAGTTCCTAACACTAGCGTAAAGGAATGTTGGGGTTTGGACATTCATAAACACAGATAACGTTGGGCTCCGCAGATAATTGGCTGGGAAAGTTGCCGAGTGATTGACAAGAAGAGTGTTGGGTGGGAGGTGACTAAATGGTCACTGAACCTCAAAACTTAGTCGGGCCTAAAAAGTGTATTTTTCTGAATATCAAGGATTCAATAGTACTTTTAGCTATGTAACTCCCTCAGGGTCATGAGCCTGTCCACCTGATGGAGGTATTGTCCAAGTAAACATAAATGGGTCCTGAAAAATTAAATATTGTCTTGAATTTTTCACATTATATGCATTTTAAGTAACAGTCATGTAAATTCTAATATTGCAATTTATGATTGTTTGACTTGATAAAAACATATATATCAAATATAACAAAATACCAATGTAGGAAAAATATATTTGAATGTGTTTGAATATTAATACTGCATTTGGAAATGCTGTTACAATACTTTTGTTCTTAAAATGTTTTACAACATTCAAAGTGGAATTTAAAATTGAAAATGGTCAAGCTAGTGCCTCCATGCTGTTGTCCAGTCACAGTAATGAGATACGGGCCAAACCTGACGTATCACGTATCCGAATTAGATCCACAAACCCAGCGGTGGCTTTCAAAAGGTGGATTGAGTGTCTCCTTCAAAAATCCTCCTAAAGGTTTTAGGTGACATACTGTTAAAGTATTCATGACTCTCAAGGCAACATTTGCCGTCTTTTCATTGCAATTGGGCTTCAATTTTGCTCCCATTTAGTCTTTTATAGAAGAGATTATAAATTTGAAGTGTATAGTTACATGAGGTGAGTTGGATAGTCAAGATAGTTCTATAAGAAAATGGTTAAACCTTGGAATGAAAAAAAAATCAGATATTTAGACTAATAAAAACAACAAGGAAAATCTTATTGGTATGTACACCCCTCAGTTAATATTTGAACCTCAGATAGTGAAAGCAACAACAACAAAAATCATCACACCCCCAAATGTGAGTATGAACCAGTGGCCAACAGTGAGTTTGACTTACTCAGTGAAGTTAATCAACCTCTTAATAGCAATCATATCATGTTGCAAAAGAACAAATATAAATCGTATATGTGCCATTAAATAAGAAAGAGGCATTTCACATATTTGAAGATGAAACCATATTACCATACTAATATATATTGTTTTCAT
This sequence comes from Syngnathus floridae, assembly GCF_059516105.1. Lineage (NCBI taxonomy): Eukaryota > Metazoa > Chordata > Actinopteri > Syngnathiformes > Syngnathidae > Syngnathus > Syngnathus floridae. The sequence continues at coordinate 5,859,429 of NC_142428.1, forward strand.
GTTCCTTGCACCAAGAAAAAAAATCTCTTTGAATCTAGAAAATAATTAAATTATGATCATTTTAAAGATAACAGATGTGGCAACAACAATAAGGTTGCTATCTATGTCTCGGCGGAATATTTTAATTGGAGCAAAATAAAAAAACACATACATGCTCCATACAACCCGATTGAGAATATTCCGAGCTGCACTTAAACGCACCGCTATCTCTCCTCCTCTCTGCTCCACTGTCTGTTTGACATCCTTTGAGTCTTCAGGCCGGACTTGGCCAGTCCTGGGGGACCCGGCGAAAAACTCTTTTGCAGGTGAATGAATGCATGCAACTTGCAGTCATCAGCGCCCTGCAAACGTAATTTCCACTATTTATTGGATCCACATCGCACATTGACTCTTTGGAGCATAGTGACAGCAACAGGTAGGCTGCAGTTCTTCTAAACTCAGTTACTTTACAAATTTTCTTTATTGAAACTACCCGGATTGCATGCGTAAAAAACTAATTACCTCAATTAATTAATCTATGTTCTTAGTCTGGGATTTGACGCAAACTACTACTTTTGAACTAGGATGACGTCAGAACGACGCAGGGGTGCAGCTAAAGATTTGAGGGACTTATAAGGGGTGCCCTTAAATCTGTCACATTAAAAACAATGTTTTGAAACCCACAGATGTGCTCTAAAAGTGCCATACAATTATTTATAAAAAATATATATATATATTCAACAATAACTTTTTCTTTTTTTCTTTTTTTTAATATTCTGTCTTGCATGGACTCTTCTCTACTTTAAAAATGTGCACCTCACAAAAGTGCACGTCTCTTCATTCTGATTCATTTTCCATGTGTCCATGCCCAGCAAGGAACAGGAAGCTGGAGGCAGGAAACAAGAGTGTGTCTTCCTGTCATACACTATATCCAATCCCATATTTCCCACTCTTCATCACAGCACCAGACACCAATTTGCATTTACTCAAATAATCATTGGACATTTTATTTGTGAGGTTTAAAGCACCCCCTATCTCGCCTCCATTGTCTGGATTAGGGTCAGATACTAAGAGGATTTAAGGCGTGTGCGGAGTTCCGACGCATTTGGTTCAAGATGCCACTTTTAGGGATAAGGCCTTCCTTAAAGTCATAGCACATTGTTTGACGGCTTCCTTTTAATATAGCATGTTACTATGCTTCCTTTTTTCTACTTAAGAAAACCAAGTGGTGCCACTTGGTCGTTGCTAGTTACACCCACATTTCACCCAAGTAATTGAGTTCAATTGCCGATGGTCACTCGACTTTATTTGCATGTTTCTTAGCATGAGCACTGCATTATTGATTGCAACCAAGAAAAAAAATAAGTCACTATTAGAAACTAATATGTGGTGTTATTTAAGTTAAGTTATTTGCACATTCCACTCCTATTTTAACATAGAAGTAACACAGCAGCATGTATTGTATAAATGAAGACAAAGGAACGACCTGCGCCAAATAAACATTTTACTTTCTAATTGACTTTTGCATTTAAAGTAGAGAACTGTGGAAAATCTGAAAGACCAGCCTTGATCAAACTTGGGTTGAAAATAACATACTGGAGGAAAAAAAACTGTTATCTTGTTCTGGTACATTGTTTTGTTTATGCCCTTGCTCATACTGCATTACTTTGCAGATAATGGTGTTCTGATAACACAAAGGTCATATTTATGATAAATTCCCTTCATCTAATTGTAATCTCTGTTCCAGAGGAAATTTTGGAAGGGTCACTGAACTTCACTGTTGTTCTATTGATTCTGCTGGCATGTCACTTCTTAAGACAAATGTGAAGATCATCGAAATAATAATAATATGCATTCGGTTCGTATTACATCGTGTTATTTTCTCAATTTAAGTATTTCCATTCAACCTTTACTTTCTATCTGAATCTGCAGAAATCAGGTCTGACTTGCAGCTACATTTTTATAAAACAAAGTTAAGCAATTAAAAATCAGTTCTGCATTTAAATGAGTTCAACTTGCAAAATATTCCCCTATTGGGCATCTGATTGTTAATATAAGTTAAACAGACATAAAACTTATTGAGACAGAACCAGAAACAACTCTGGGGTGTGTAGTCCATTTGTCCAGAACCAAAACCCCACAAAGGCAATCATTTTGTTTTACTGGAGAGAAGACTATTAATGGCTATAGGCAAAATGTCCAACAGAAAGGGCAAAATAAATGTGGATCGACTATAAATCAGATTGCAGTAGGTCTCCAAGAAGGAACAAAATGTTTAGGGGACATAGACTACTGCTGAATGTGCTGAGTAAGTTAAGCGACTCAATTAATTTCTGTTTGAAGGCTTTGTCAGCACTTTCTAACAGCGATCGCCTTTGACATTTGACCACAATCTCACACCTAATTGGATACTCCAGTATGTCAGGTCTAAGTACTGGTGATGTAGTTGCTTTAGGATTAACACTCGAGAGCTGTTAATGAAGTTGAAGTAAAGCTTTCACACTAGCTGTACGGACGGTGAGACTTTCGACGCGTATTACCCAATTGTAGGGTCATGTGGTGTATTATTGAAATGTATTGATTGGAATACTTTGTGTCTTTGCCCTCAGTGACAAGGCCGTGCTGACTGCAGCGAAGCCATGGAGGATGGGAAGCCAGTGTGGGCCCCTCACCCCACAGACGGGTTCCAGCTGGGCACCATCGTCGACATCGGAGCCGATACGCTCACTATAGAACCGTTGAGCCAGAAGGGCAAGGTGGGTCATCGCACACACATAAAAAAAAAATAGGAATAAATGTGATGCCATTGCAAATCAACCCATTCAGCATTGAATAATCCTAATCAAATTGTGTATATTAATTATATAAAGTCATACGGTGGCAACAAAACCATGTTAATAAATGAAACACGAGCGAGAGCAAATTTTCACCGACATGAATAAGTAAAGGCGGAGGCAGCAGGTGTGTGATAGTGTTGCTTATAAAGCGAGCCGCTCATTAGACAAGAGGCCAACCTGTTACACCTGAGCCCTCACGTGTCTTGCGTGTTTACAACATTTAAAAAAATAGGACATCTCAATCGCAGACCAAAAAAGAAAAAACTTACATAATCTTAAAGCATGAATGGCTCGACTGAAATTAGAAGTTTCTTTAATGAGCTGAAATGCATTGAATTAAGTAAGCCATGAATGATCATCATCAGTTTATGCTTTGGTGCAAAAGTGTCAACTTTGTTCCATTCAGTTGGGGAATAAAAGGCCCATTGAGTATTTTTCTCCCCCACACTTTTTCTTTATTACAGTGCTGAGCTCATTAGTGGCTGAGCTGAGCTTGAATGCCGCTTCTTTGTCAATTTTATTGCGTAGACATCTGTCATGTGGTTTTTATTGTGGTTGATTGGAGACGATTTATAGTTCTGTGTATTCTTCCAATCTGTTATGTGATAATAAATTGTGCATCGGTGGACATTGTGTAAAAAGCGACGTGGAGTAACTTTCGTTTGTTGTTACTCTGCAATCTCGTTGCCTTCAAGGTCCAACACGACGTTCAAAACAACCTTTCCCATTGAGATCAATACGATTAGGATTAATCTGTTCCGGTGACTACACTATCAGTCATTAAATGTATAAGGTACAATTTTACGACATATAAGACAGAATGCTACTAAAACTGCATAATTGTTTGGATTCCATTTTATCTTAATAATGCATCAATTTTATTGGTTCCCACTGCGTAATTGTTTGGATTCCATCTTATCTTAATAATTCATCGGTTTTGTTGGTTCCCACTGAATTAGCAAAGAATGTAGTCATCATTTGCTCACTCAGTCAGTCAGTCAGGTGTTCGGATCTTGTTGCACTTTGCACCAAATTATTTATGGTGGTGCCATGTCTGCCCTTGTTCCTCTCACAGCTGGCTTCTTCTATTGAGGTTGTTTTCATTAACGCTTCACAATAGAGTGAGAATATCACATGCCCGTTAACGTATTCCTCCAGATGATATTATCGTGATATTAAAGCACGATGAATGATTCATGAGTATGCATACCGGTCGTAGATTTTGACGATATTTAATGCTGATACATTTTCCAGAACTCATGAATGTTTGTCGTTAGCGACTCTAAGAACGGATGTGCAATTTTTCTTATTTATAAACCAAACAAGACAAGACGTTATAAAAATGTAAACTCCCCGTGTTTCAGACTAGAGATGGATTTATTCAACCAGAAATCCCTGGATTTATTTCGGGAAATTTTTCATCGTCAATTACGGTGGAACCTCCAAAGTTGAATACAAGTCTGACACAATTTTCTAATTACCAAACTTTTTTTTTTGCTCCTGTAAAACACAAAAGGAATGTCCAAAGGTGGGCAGGGAGGGACAATTGTACACAGACATAACATCATATAAATAAATAAATATCGATGGAATTCTTAACGATGAATTGATCAATTCTGATACCCGTCTCATTACAGACGTTCCTTGCGCCGATGAGCCAAGTGTTTCCAGCAGAAGACGACGTCAACAAACATGTTGAGGACAACTGTAAGATAAACTCAATATCCATTGCTCGACCTGATTTCATACAAATAGAAATAATCGTTTTTTTCAGGCTCCCTCATGTATTTGAATGAAGCCACTCTACTCAACAACGTCAAAGTGCGATACACTAAGGAACATATCTATGTACGTATTCCTTCCGCTTTTACACTTTCTAACATTACCGTCATTGGTATGTCACTTTAGCTTTTGCATTACAAGAGCACATTGCCGGTTCGAAGGAAGAGCGAGGAAAACGGTTCCTATCGTTGACTAAGGGGAAAAAAAACGTCCAGAGGGGAAAGGCCGGTTAGTAACTGTCAAACTGTCAAGAGTAACTGTCAAAGTGAGTACCGATAAAAGTCACTCACTTAGCACTGAGGGTCAGCTCGTAAATGGGAAAGGAAAGGAAAGGCAAGAAAACAAGTAAAAGTGGCTTCTCTAACAGCGTTGTCTCTCAAAGATTCTATCAAAGATTCTAATCTGCTTTTTTGTTGTTTTGTTGACATTACAGACTTATGTGGCCAATATATTGATAGCTGTCAATCCTTACTATGACATCCCGAAACTGTACTGCCCTGAAGCTATCAAGTCATACAAGGGGAAATCTTTGGGGACGCAGCCACCCCATGTTTATGCAATTGGTGAGCGCTCACACCTAAAAAAAATTATATATTTGTGTATTTGTGTAAGACTAACTTACCTTACTTATGTGTTTTTCTCACTTGCTTTAGCTGACAAAGCCTACCGAGACATGAAGGTTCTGAAAATGAGTCAGTCCATTATCGTTTCTGGTGAATCAGGGGCTGGCAAAACTGAAAACACCAAGTTTGTTCTCAGGTATGATTTTTAAGGAGGAGACACCGTTACCGTTCCTGCCGTGTTTTGATTTTCGTCATCTTAACTGTATCTCCATCCTGTAGATATTTGACCACAACTTATGGAAGTGGTCAAGATATTGATGAGAGAATTGTTGAAGGTAAAAAAAAAAAAGTTAAAGAACTCAATGTACTGCAGAACCTCATTGTGATCAAAACGGTATTTTCTTCACCCTTTAGCAAATCCCCTTCTCGAGGCATTCGGAAACGCCAAGACAGTCCGTAATAATAACAGCAGTCGCTTTGGAAAGTTTGTTGAAATCCATTTCAATGAGAAGGTGATGAGATCTTACTCTTACTGCGTGTAGCCCGAAAATAAAATCTGCATTATTTTCCTCTCTCGTTGCCAGAATGCAGTTGTGGGTGGATTTGTGTCCCATTATTTGCTGGAGAAATCGAGGATTTGCATGCAAAGTAACGATGAGAGGAACTACCACATTTTCTACAGGCTTTGTGCCGGAGCATCCGAGGACATTAAGAAGAAACTGCATCTCGACTCACCAGACAGCTTCAGAGTTAGTATATTCCCTTGTGTCACTTTATACTTCATGCCAGGTTTGGGCAGTTCTGGTCCTGGAGGGCAGCACACCTGATTTAAATGATCAGGACCATGCCCTCCAGGACTGTAATAAATATAAAATATTTTAAAGTGATGAGCATGTATAGTTTGGATTTAATTCTGAAACCTTTTTTCCATTTTGTGGCCCTAATACTATTTATTAATGTACTTGCTGTTATTTAGCAATGGACGGTTTGCAGGGGGGTGGCTGTCAATTCTGTAAAAACCCACTAGATGGCAGAATGGTACATATTGTGATATGAATTGAATTGCATTATTACAGACAGAGAGATACAAAATTTAATCCAAGTCTTTCCAATTTGGATCAAAATATGATTTGTAAATTAAACATGTTCATCCCTGCTGCAACATGTTCTTCTGAATGCAAAAATAACAAGAGCAACAGCAGCAAGTAGCTAATTCTCTTAGTTGAGATATTTGTCATTAAATGGAGTCCCAAGGTGGCACAAACATCAACGGAGGCAATTACTTCACACTATCGCCCTCCAGTCAACTGTGAGAGGCAATATTAACAGACGCTAAGGAAAATCTTTCACATGGTGACAATCAATAGGAATATCTCCCTCAGGTTCTCCCACAAGGGTGAAATGCGCTCAAGCTAAGTTGAGATTTAATTAAGCACAGATAATTGTGTTAGAATGTTTGCAATTATTTTCTTTCTACGTTGCAGTATTTGAACCGAGGCTGCACCAGATACTTTGCCAGCCCAAACTCCGATAAGCAAATCATGCAGAACCGCAAGAGTCCCGAGGTAAAGTCGATTTCACTGCTTGGGTTTATTTACTTTTTTTTTTCCAATGTCCACTTTCCTTTGAAAAATGTTTAACCAACAACTGTGAAAATGCTCTGAATGCTGAGAGCAAAATATCAACAGGGAAAATGTTTGCTCAGTATATATTTGATAAATGACGTACAACACAGACAGGAACACTTTTGTTAACTTAAAAGCCTGCAAGAAATGAATTTCTTGAAACAATTGAAAATGTGACACACGATATAATGCTCCCAGTTAGAAAATCCAGACGGGGCATTTTATTTCATGATACAGAGAGTTACATTATAATGGTGAGCCAAGAAATATTCCATTCCTGTCTAGTGATGAAATGTGAAATGATTCAAAACCTCATCTGCATTTTTAAAAATGGGATCAAATCCATTGCTTATAAAGTTGGCTAATTTTTATTTCTTCATGCCGCATCATGTTTGTGACATAAAGGACAATAAGGTGACGTCTGTTTTTTGGATTATTATTTCGTTATTGTTGTTTTTGTCAAAGTTGGATAAGCGTTTGTGTTATTTTCGTGAGACATGAAGAATTGCATGCCGGGTGGTGCTTATTCAGCTTTTTCTGGTTTTATTAATATTTACATCATCAATTCAGGAACATGCACCTTTTGTTCCTTACGGTCACTTAACTCCAAAGAGCAGAGCTTGTTAATTGTAATTATGTGATTAAGCCTTCACATTTCACACTGCATGCTTCTTTTATTATTCTTACGTGAACTTTAAGCTCAGAGCAGTATGTCCATTTAGACGGAGTGTGTTTGCTGTGCTAATTAGCTTTTGGATGCTGAAGAAAGCATTGAAATATAATAAGACCACGTTTTTAATCAGTTTCTCCTCCACTTCTGTCCGCAGCATGTGAAAGTGGGCGCGCTGAAGGACCCTCTTCTCGACGACCAAGGCGACTTTAATAGGATGTGCGTGGCCATGAAGAAGATTGGCTTGGATGACGTGGAGAAGCTGGACTTGTTCAGGGTGGTTGCTGGGGTTCTGCACCTCGGCAACATTGACTTTGAGGAAACGGGAAGTAGCTCAGGTTAGACCGATTGAGTTCTTTTTCCATTAAATGGGTCCATATATAAATATTTTTGATTAAATTATGAATTAATTAGATGATAACCGGTGTATTTGTCCATATTATATAGGGGGCTGTGTTCTGAAGAATCAATCCAGACAGACTCTGGAGTATTGTGCTGATCTGCTGGGTCTGGACCAGGATGATTTGAAGGTCAGCCTCACAACAAGGGTCATGCTTACGACAGCAGGGGGCGCTAAAGGAACAGTTATCAAGTAAGAATTGACGCAATGTGCTTGATATATGGATTTGGCAGTCAGTCCATTATAGAGCCAATAAAAGTTAGAAAGAATTGTAAATTCATGAATGAAGTCAAGGAATTTGTATTTCTTTTCTTAAATGCTTTTAAGTACTGTCAAAAAGATTGAATCTGTTCGATAAGTAGTACTATTTGTGACATATATATGCGCACGAGTACTCGTAAAATATTGCACACTGCTGTAGATGTTTTGCTTGTATTTTATCCATGTATCACTTATTCAGTGCGGAATACGTTACAGGCCATACTGGCATTGCTCCCCATGTATATGCAGTGGAAATGTGGTGTTTGAGTGATCGAACCGGGCTTGGTCGATTAATATTTGAAGAGGGCCAGATGCTGGCCTGGCCTGGAAGTGTTTCCCCCATATGAATTATGCAGCAGGTATCTGAGGAGGAAGGCAAGTGTGGCTTCAACGCCATAAAAAAAAAAAAAAGGCCCCCACTGTCTGGACAGTGAAGGCGGGGCCTGCCTTTGTCATAAAGGCCCCGACTGATTCACGCTGCCTTGGGGACTTTGACTGCAGTATAAAGCTGTGGATGCTGTTATTGTATCACTCATGGCTGAGTCTCTTTCCAGAGGGGATGTGAAACATTGCCATGGATAAAAACGCTTGTCAGATCTCTCTAACATCGGATGTGTTTTATAGGACCTGCAGCATTTATACTAAAATGGAGAAAGTGAGCAATTGGCAGGGTGCCTATTTATTTTCTTTTTTACCGTGGACTGAATATTTAGAATTTTTAAAAAGTGGGAAAATGTATAAACATCCATGATTGCTAAAAGGCACATATATTAATATTAAATCCACCCCAGTTCTCCCAACTGGAATATCCAAGTTGAACTCGAGGTCACTGTGGGCATGCACTTTGTCCTCCTAGTCAACCCTGATAAATAATGAATTTTTAAAAATGTGTTAAAATGCCATTAAAAAGTCAAGAGAAGGTCAAGGTTCACACTGCAGTTTCTATTCATCTTTGGCTAAGAAATTTCTCTGTCACACGTGCTCCTCTAGGGTGCCTCTGAAGGTGGAACAAGCTAACAACGCCCGCGATGCCCTCGCCAAGGCCGTGTACAGCCGCCTCTTCGATCATGTGGTCAAACGAGTCAACCAATGTTTTCCTTTTAAGTCCTCCTCGAGCTTCATCGGGGTGCTGGACATCGCTGGCTTTGGTGAGTCAAAAAGAGTGAATATTTCTACCAATTTTTTACTTCAATGGAACCTCCAAATTTAAACACAGTCTGTTCCGTGACACATGGTTGACTTCATAGAGTTTTTAATTTCAAGACAAATTTCCCACAGGAAGCATTGGTAATGTAAAGGGAATAAAAGTGTCACCTTCAGAAACTCTTCATTAACTCTCCAGGAACACTTTCAAATTCCTAACTGGTGTGAAAGCAGACAAAATGTTTCATTTCTGTATAATATCAACTAAAATAATTCTCATCAGGGTGCCATATTTGATATTTAATTCATTAAAATGTCTATATAATCCCGCAAATGCAATAAATTGTGACATGGGCGTCCACTGGAAGTTTATTTGTCCTGTGGCATTTCTTGTTTTCAGAATACTTTGAACACAACAGCTTTGAGCAGTTCTGCATCAATTACTGCAATGAGAAATTACAGCAGTTCTTCAATGAGCGCATCCTGAAAGAGGTAAATAAGCAGCCTGTATTAAGTCATCCTCAGAAAAACTTCCTCTGTCATGTTACAAAGTAGCAACTTATTTGCGGCAGGACACTGCTGATGACATCGTTCCTGTTCTGTAGTTGTCTACTTGTGTTCCCGATGAAATTAGAATGCTAATTTCCCAAGGGATGTGATGAGACTTGTTTCTCTCTTGTGATCTCTTAATGTTATTTTCTTCTAAGGGCTCCAATTAAAGAAGTACAGTGTTTTTGAAGTTACTTCAGGCACTTTCAACATTTTCTAATCTACATTTCAGATTATTTTCTAACTTTTTGTGCAGGAACAAGAACTCTATCAAAAGGAAGGCTTGGGAGTGAATGAAGTGCATTATGTTGACAACCAGGACTGCATTGGTAGGTTCACTTTGGGTACAAGGGAGACAAATCCAATAAAGGATCTATCTTTAAATAATCGATGCTAATAATGATCACTGTAGTTATGTGACAGGAAGTTGATAGGATTTGATTTTGAAGATTACATTTTCATATATGAACTAGTCAGAATTCATAAAATTTTTAATTATGTTGCAAAACTAAAATTCTGTACAATGAATATAGTATAAATATAGTAATTTAAAGTTCACTTCTAGTCCAGAGCAGTGCTGTTTTTTTTTTTTTTTACGCCATAAATCACAGTCATGCTTACAGGATTAAGTACATGACACGAACCTTTAGTAGTCTTCTGACATTAAAATAAGCCACTCGGGCAACATTCGAGGACGCCATTAAGATGAAGGTATGCTTATGAGGCCTAAGATATGCAAAGTGTCACGCACAGACAGAAAGAATGTCTGGAGAGGAACTCCACACGCCGCAGATACTTAAATTATGTCATCATTTCGCCCAGGCGTGGCTCTTCCTGCTCAGGTGTTTGTCCGAGTGGCAAAAGTGTGCCTGTCTCTGGTGCAAAATCAGATTTTCTCATTATCTGACAAGCGTGTGTCTGAATGGCGGCCATATAATGAATCTTTGTGGCTTTTGTAGATTCTTCAGTGACACATGAAAGCGGGAAGAAATGATACCCACTCGGGTTCTTGTTGTCCCATATGTCAAATAAATCCTCGATATATTAGGATAAAAGTAGTCATTGTACCAAGGTGAAGCATTTTGATTTGTATTTCAAAGGCTGTGATTATTCCGCTGCGAGGTTAACTGACAGCCATGAATAACATTTATGACTTGCAAATGACCATTTGGACTACGCATTAATTCACTCATCAGTCTTCAGGATTCATGCTCAGGTGCTTGTTCATGCAAATATTTCCGGGAGGTCCTTGGCTATTAGATTATATTCCAAACAGAGTATGCCATATGAATAATTCAGCCATGGTATTGAATAAGCATCGTGATGAACACGTTTTGTGCTTTGAATATTCATAATAGAGTGGACATTTCGAAGAATGGATTCATCGGATTATACCACGTTTGTGATGTCTTGATTCATTTGCAGACCTGGTTGAAGCAAAACTGGTGGGCGTGCTGGATATTCTGGACGAAGAGAATCGTCTACCTCAGCCCAGCGATCAACACTTTGCCCTGGCTGTTCATAGCAAGCATAAAGACCATTTCAGACTTACGGTTTGACATCTTAACTACTTGCACACACACACCGTCTTCCACCATCATTCTCTGCCTTTGTGTGAGCAAGCAGATCGACTCGCCATTAGTTTAATCTGTGCTACAACCGTTAGGTGACTGACGCATACGCTTTATCCCTCTGCCTTTGTTACTCTCGTTTGCCTCAGCCATCACCTTGCAAACATGACTTTGACGTGGTATCCTTGACAACTTTTACAATCAATTTAATGAAATACTCACTTAAAAAAAGGTACCAATATTCGTGGACGGAGAATCAAAACACTATTGTACCAGATACATAAAAAGCCTCTCAAAGGAATTGAAAAGTCGCACCGGGTGCCATTCAGGTCTTTTAAATGACGCTATTATGGTTGGTGGAAAGTGATATCCTTTCAGTTATTTTTATGGTCATAAAGATGACTCATCATTTTAAATAAAGGCCTTACCCTCAATAGAGACTTGGTCCTTTCCTGCAATAAATAAGCATCCCTTCACTATAAGGCAAGATATTTCCTTCACTGCTATGATATATCATTAAAACATTTTATTTAAAATTTTTCATTATGAATTAGCTGGGCGAAATCATGCATTTCTCTACCGCATAGTTAGTCTTTAAGAGTTGATTTTTAAGACCCACTTAAGTTACCAAATATGGTTCATCGCCTCGGAAATGGGCTTCACTTTTCTACTGCTTTTCTGCCTTCAAGGTACTTGAAGCACTTTTAATGTCACCTCGTTCACCCACTGAATAATGATGGTGGCATATGTTGCCATGGAGGGAACGTCTTGGGGCTCGATATCTTTTCTCGGGATTTAAAGCAACAACCTGTGGTTTGAAAGTCAGCCACAGCTAGCTGAGTCAAATGTATTCCATTTTTATAAGTACTAATTATGTATGTTCGCTTATAGATGGATAATTATATACATGAATAATGCATTTCAAGTGTACCTTGTAATGCATGTGTATGATTCATGTGAGCTGCCAAGCAATCAAATGAATGCTAATTAGCCTTTTTTTTAATAATATGCTATGCAATGCACAATTAAAAGCATTTTTGTCTGATTTCAGTCCCATTGAGCCAAACAAGACTTTCACAATCAATACTGTGGAAGCATAAGGATGATTTAAAATGTTCTTCTGTGTCGACAGGAATGGATAATTCAAATCATTACATTTGTGGTTCGACAATTTTAATCCACAAAATTTGATGTCTCTCTCTCGCTGTGCCTCTCAGGTTCCTAGGAAATCCAAGTTGACGGTTCATCGGAATCTCCGGGATGATGAAGGATTTATCATCAGGCACTTTGCCGGAGCTGTTTGTTATGAAACGGTAATTTGTTCGCAGTCTGTAATATATGGAGCAGTGATGTCGTCGTAAATATGCAAGGTCTGTGTTAACCAATGATGACGGTGTCAGTGAAAACTACAATGGGAAATTAACAGTGAGCGACGCAGCTCGGCGTTTTTGATGAAGTATTACAGCAGGTGCTAAATGGGTGTCAAATTGGCATCTTCTCATTTTAGCCTCGACTTTAAAAAAAATCATCTGTCATCATGGCATAAATGGCTATTGTAAAAAAAAATAAAAAAGCATGTGTTTATTTATGGGCAGCACTAAATGAAAAAAGAAAGTCAAATACCAATTGTATGTTTGTGCCAACAGACTCGATTTGTGGAGAAGAACAACGATGCTCTTCATATGTCCTTGGAGAGCTTAGTGTGCGAATCTAAGGACAACTTTGTTCGTGAGCTGTTTGAGACCTCCGCGACTAACAAGGACTCTAAACACAAGGCGGGAAAACTCAGCTTCATCAGCGTTGGAAATAAATTCAAGGTCAGAGATGAATCAGAGTTTGCCATACAATGTTGACAAGTGTTATGTAATTAATTATATCAAAAGATTACACGTTTGCAATTTCTGCGGCATGTGAATGCTGAAATGCTGAATGGAAAAAATGCTTTTGAAAAAATATTGATTCACAATAATTGCACTCGACATTTTTTGGCCATCACAATCGCACAAAATAACAATCCTGCACCATTGTGGGTCTCTTTAGACCATGAAATAAAATACTTTAATTTAACAGCCAATAGGCTTTACTGGATGACCCCGCCCCCCATCCAATAGTCCCTTATGTAATTAGAAAAATAAAAATCATTGTCATAGAAAAAATTATATTTGACTTTTGCAGTTCCACCTTTGTATTCCAGTCCTAGATACTTTTTTCTCATCTTCAGACAAATGTAATTTTTTACATCTCAGACTCTTTTGTTTGGAAGAGAATAAAGATGAGTGAAGTCAGCTTCAATTATTAAAGAGCAGTGCTGGCAAAAACTGAAAAGACGGCTGCAAACAAACACCTGAAATGAGACACTCACAAAAGAGTGTTTATTGAACCACAAACCCAAAGCGTTCATGTCTTCTGTTTGTTTCAAGAAGAGGAAGCCCCCCCCACCCCTGTCAGGTACGCGCTGTGTTTTTCAACAGACTTTATCACTGCTGAGACTGCTGCAGGGCTTTCATCACTAATGCACCAGACACGGACTCTCGCACAAAGATAATGCCGTTCAATAAGGTGCTGGTGGCCAGAGAGAGTTGGGTGTGTGTGTGTGTGAGAGGCTGGGGAGGTGGGGGGTGCCCACAGCTCATGTTGCCATCTCACTTCATCTCACCCTCCTCAAACAAAAAACTCTTGTCCGCTTCTGTTCACAGACGCAGCTCAACTTACTGCTGGAAAAACTTCGCAGCACTGTGAGTTCTAATCACCATGGCATAGTAGACTCAAATCGAAATTTCTACTGGCAGATACGTTTTTTTTTTAATGGTCATCATTGTGTGCAGGGCTCCAGTTTTATCCGTTGTGTCAAACCCAACCTGAAAATGGTCAGCCACCAATTTGAAGGCGCTCTGATTCTCTCACAGCTGCAGTGCTCGGGTAACATGTTTTCAAGTCTATCTGCCGACTGCTGTGTTGAAACATAATCAGCCAGACTTAAACAAACAGCCAAAATTGATTGATTCTATGAGTCATTTAATAGCCAATATGGTGCAAACAAATTGACTCGTTGGAATAAAAGACAGCAAAAATAGCAACGCTTATCAGACTTGAGGAAAGCGTAAAAACAGCGGGAGCAATCGACAAAAATTGAACCAGCCAAATTTAACCCAAAAAAATAAATTTGAGTGGAAAAATTATTGTTGCAGTTAATACTCAGACTCAAGTATGTAGTATACCTGAGATGTGATGATGCACAGAATGATTTATGCATTTTCAAATATTTAACAGTGATCATAAAATACTACAGAATTTTGTCGTTCAAGATATTTTTTCTTGTTGTTTTTTAAATTAAGGAATGGTGTCCGTGCTGGACCTGATGCAGGGCGGCTTCCCCTCCAGAGCCCCTTTCCATGAGCTTTACAACATGTATAAACAGTACATGCCTGATAAGCTAACCCGACTGAATCCGAGACTATTCTGCAAGGTGCAATGCATTTTTTCTCCCTCACTGCTGTGCTGCCCACTTATTGACCATGAATTTGATGTTAATTCTTTTCCACATTTTATTCCGTAGGCTTTGTTCAAAGCGCTGGGACTGAATGACAATGACTTTAAATTCGGGTTAACCAGAGTATTCTTCCGACCTGGAAAGGTATCCGAAAAATCCGATGCAAAACACAACTATGCCCTAAAATAGTCCTTTTAAAAATAACTCAATTGTCTGTCAGTTTGCTGAGTTTGACCAGATCATGAAGTCAGATCCTGACCACCTGGCAGAGCTGTTGAAGAAAGTCAACAAGTGGCTGTTGTGCAGCCATTGGAAGAAGGTCCAGTGGTGTAGCCTGTCTGTGATCAAACGTGGGTCCAGTCGACCATGCACAACAATTATATATTCACCCCCTCCCCTCAGTAAATTATTCTGCCCCTGATGGCGTTACTAAAGTCATACTTCACACTCTTGGATTTATTCGTAATATGGAAAGCAGCTTGAAGCAATTTGAAAACTGTAGCCTACTCTCATTTAGCACCACAACACTTGACGCTGTGCTCGCTTGTGGAGTCTTAACATTTAACAGCATGCATTCTACTCTTTGTTTTGAAAGCATTCAATTAAATTATGGAAGAAAATTGCCTGCTTGATGAGGCTCTTCCTGCATAACAGACCATACAAGGACTGTATTGTATTTCAGTCTGCATTCATTCTAGGGTTTTCTTTTTGTATATGTAAGAAAAACAGGATTTCCCACAGGGTTAAGATTTGCTTTTAGAAGCCATCTGCTGAATCCCATTACATCATGTTTGATGGTATCACATTTCTACGTGATAGAACATCACATTTACTTAGGTTACACATTTATTCAAAGTGTTTCTCTTTTTCTACTGTCACCAGTCAGGAACAAGATGAGCTACAGGGCTTTGGCCTGCATTAAGATTCAGAAGACGGTGCGCATGTGGTTATGTAAGCGGAAGCACAAACCGCGGTGAGTCTCCTGCTCTGGATGTTACAATCACCTTAGTTATTCGGGATACACAATGTTTATTGCTACACGATGAGCAGAAACAACACGGTTACACAGAACAGGGACATTTTTACTTGGCCAATTCCATTCAGACTATATTTATATAAGGCAAGGCAAGGCAGATTTATTTACATATATAGCGCATTTCACACTCAAGGCAACTCAATGTGCTTTACATAAAAAGGATTAAAAAACAAAGAACATAGAGCACAAAAAAGGGAAAAAATACAGAATATAATGCATACAAAATCAAGAATGAAAAATTTGAGAGGATTTAACTTACGAATAGGCTATGAAAATAAATAAAGGAAAGGGAGTATACTGGAATAATATACTGTGGCGCCACTGAGGTCCACAAAACATTCTCGTTCTTTCTGAAGAAAACAAAATCATATAATTTGTGTTCAATTATAAAAAGCTAGCCATTTTAAAGGCAGCCACTCAAAAAATGTTTTATATCATTTCAGCATCGATGGTATGGTGAAGGTGAAAAACCTGAAGAAGCACATGGAACGTTTCAACGAGGTGGTCAACGGGCTGAAGGAGGGCAAACAGGAGATGGCCAAGCTGGTTCAGGAGCTGGCAATGTGTATCGATTCTCTAGCAGTCAAGATAAAGGTGAGCATCACAAACACTCTCACGCTATCCAAGGATTATTGTCCAGTTTTAAAGACTGACCTCGTTAAAGCTGCTTAAGGCTGCTGATTGAGATTGCTTCAGGTATACTCTAAGTGTTGAAATTTATGGACTCTATTTTGGTGTCCAGGGCAAGTCTGGCACAAGGTACGATTTAAATCTTGTGCAGGCTAGAAGAAGGTTTGGTGTTTACGCCAACCTGTATACACTTATGCATACAAAAGTCTTTGCGAAGTTCCCAATCCTTGTGTTTTCTCTCACAATCGATATTTCTAATCACCTCATATGGATGTAATGCTCTCTTCAATAATGTCCTTTGCCTTGGCTTTTCCTTAAATGATCAAATTTGATTTGCAGAATCCCAGTCCGCCCCCGTGCAATAAACACATTTTTGTAGGCCAGTAAATCACCAGCCAATCTACATCCAGTGCCCACAAGTGTTTTCTTTTCTACAAACTGTTGCTCCTCATGCACCATTAGCAGCCACTATAAATGAGAGGTGATGATGCCTGAGGCATCCTGGCTGACAGTGACGCAGCGGTGATTTCCGTCCTATCCCCCGCTTCATCTCGGTCAGCCTCTCAACCCCCTTTTTCTTTTTGTTAGCCTATTAGCAGCCCTATGACAACACTCACAAGGCTCTGAGCACCGATTGAATAATTCATGGGATGCCAATGCCTGTCATTCAGGCAACAAGACCTTGTCACCTTCCGTCTTTGTGTTCCTGTTAGTAACTCACTCTAATGAATCTTACTGACCTCTACTCTACTCATTAATAGTCTGACAAATTCAGCAGCCAGTCAGTAAATGTCTTTTTTTTTTCATCCTTTTTATTGCTGCATAACAAAATGATGGCGACAAACAAAAGGTCATACCGTCGTTTCGTTATTCAAAGTTGGAGCAAACCTTTATGTTAAATAAGAAAATTAAAATTATTATTCTGATTTTATTACCACTGAAAAGGTCATGTTTTGATGGTTGTTTTTTTTTTTTTTTTCCCTGTGCAATTTTTTGTTTCCATTGATCATTCTGCACATTTGCCACCTACACTGGTACACTGGCCAGATTTAAAAAAAAAAAAAAAAAATCCCAATAGGAAATTATTGAGTACAATTGGCTGACGACCAGTTCAGGGTGACCGATTTCCTTCCGCCAAGGTAGATGTGCTGGCTCAGCAGTAGGAGTGTTGCTGGAGATGAGCCTGGCGGAGTGACAATTTACTGGCAGAAATTCGATGGAATCTTAATCTAATGTGATTCTGGTGAATTTGATAAGATCATGATAGACATACTATACAGCTCATATACGGATAGCGGGCTCTGCAGATATGTGGGATGAGCGTCAGAGATATTTCATTCATAAATATGTGAACCCGGCTCCTGTGCAGAAAAATGGAACCCATTGTGTGCACCACAGTTCAAGTAATAAAGTTCATTTGACCAAATGAACTGAACAAGCTGAGCAACCAGATTAGAATTAATTGTAATTGAGCTAAACTGAATACAGCCATATATTTCATCTTGCTCATCAATCTTGTGACCTCATGTCCAACAGAGTTCCCTAATGACCCGGAAGGAGATTGACACCGAGTACCAGGTGTTGGTGAAACGTTCAGAGCAGCTGCTCTCCTCCATGCAGAAGAAGAAACAGCAAGAGGAGGAATCTGAGAGGCTGAAGCGCATTGAGGAGGAGATGGAGAAAGAGAAGAAGCGGCGGGAGATGGAAGAACAACGACGCGAGCAAGAGGAAGAGGAACGAAGACTGTATGTGAAAAATCTTTCCTGATTATCTTTAGGGTTTGGTCTGAATCTGGATTAACTTTCTAGGAAATCAGAGATGGAGCTGAAGCGGAAGCAGGAAGAGGAGGATAGAAAAAAGAGAGAGCAAGAGGAGAAGGTCCTGCAGGTCTGGAAGCGCTCATACGTTATTTATGTTTTTTCAGATTGGTATTCAACATATTTATTGGCAACTGCACGTCCGAAAAAAAGCCCACAAAACTGTTTTTGAGTCAAAAAAGTTCATCTGGACTGCACTCGTCTCTTTGGAAGACCACTATCATCATTCCCTTCAAAAAACAAAATATTTTTTGTGCTTAATAGCCACTGTAGTCGTTAGCGACTGCATCTGGATTTGAGGTTGTCGAGATTTTAGGGGAAGATATCCCCAAAACTCATCTCATGCAAAGGCTAGCCAACTCATTTGCTATCTCTCCATTTGATTTGCAACTAAAATAAAGTTGCTAATTGAATGTCCCCTTTGAGGGATCCTGCGTATATAATCGTTTAAAATGACATTACATTAAAAGTATACCAGGGAATTCTGTCTGGCTTGAAACCAGTGCAACAAATGAACTATATTTGGTTCACTCGCATTGCTCTCATAGCTTTTTATTTGGACATCGGTACTTGCTGAAGTTTACCCAGCGGACATAAACCAACTGTGCAGTACAGTAAAGATAAACACTTTGGGGGGAAAAAAATCAATTTGAACACTGTATACGGAAAAGGATTACATCTTATAGTCACATTAGAAGGCTAATAAAAATGTTTTAGCTTTTGTTCGTCAGCACAAGTTTGCTACTTCCATCCAAGAATGCAGTCCAAGTCTTCTATTTTAAATTGGTCTTCAATAGCAAGTATAATTAGTTGAGAATGAAATAATGTAACGATGTCACGCTGGAGTTTTGTTTGGTTGTATCTTCCCAAATCACCTCTGAGTCACCACACAACCGTTCATAAACTCTTCAACCTCTCCCGACTCTCGATTTATAAATAATCTAAATAATCTGCCAATTATTTGTGTTGTTTAGGTATATGATGCTGAGCAGTGAGGATAAGCCCCGATGGTGGACATTTTTGTTTTTGACAGTTTGAGCAGAAATATGCAAGAGTGGCTTGTTAGAGGTCGATTTGTAGGGCTCTTGAACTTTTTCTCTGACGAAGGTACTGGAGCAAGAAGCGGATAGTTGCGTGTGCTGCTGGGTTAATTTTCCCCCTTGAGAGCTCTCGACCTCTCTTGATGTTTTGACCTGTTTGCTTTGGTTTCCTCCGAGCTGTTGATAGTGTGTTAGGAGTCATAATCATTTCATATTGGCTCCAAAAACCACCCCGTGCAAAATCATTCTTTTAAAAAATTTGGGACATCCCACCTATTGTCCGTATCATTTTCACAAGATAAAATGGATTCCAAAAAAAGTTGCTTCCCGACAGTTTGATATCCCGTCATTGGAAGATTGTGTCTCTTCGATTTATGAGTTCCTAACCATGTAACATTTCCCAGCATGACCACTTGATCTGCCCTGGTCCTAACCTTGGACCAATTCCCAGAAGGCTTCCTATGTAGTCTTGATTGATGATCCAGTTCCCTGACTAGTTTAGCCCTATTGTGTTCTCTCATTTATGTTATCTGCTCTCCTTTTGTGTGGTTTTTGTTAAACCCATTCATTTTGTCTGTTCTAGCTCACGCAAGTCTTTGTCCTATTTGTTTGTCCAACTTTTTCACCAAACTCTGCAAAGTTTCCAAGCGAAAACTTACTTCCCTCAGATATATTTTCTGCTGCATCAAGGACTCGTCATGATTTCTTGGCCCCTACAGTACTTAAATTTTTGTTTTGTTGTGTCATCAGGGAAGGACCGCAAGAGAGGCTTTGTGATTTAACTTCGCTTTAGGATCACAAAACCTGTGGAATAGCTCTTCCGAGGGCCACGCTCGGCTTTGTTGGGAACCATAAAAACATTTCTTGTGACTGTAGAGCAGCTCAATCCTCAGATCGCCCCATGTTTCACTCTGGTTGTGTCATTGCTACTGATCTGACCATCCGCCAGCATGAATAATACATCGCTAGCTGGGAGGTTATTCCAATTTAAAGCTCTTAAAAAGAAATGACCCTACGAGGACTTCATCAATGACTGTAGAAATGACAGAAATATTTCACAGTTCAAAATATATTTCATCCCAAACCTTTGGGTGATTTTAGACCTGTGGGCCATTTTTGGCTGCACAAACCAGCAGTATATCGCTGAATAAAGATTGGAGGCAGGACATGATTGTCAAAACTCTTGATGGCAATTGGTGTCAGAGCAACTAGTCAGTCATTGAGGCTGATGATGAGGATCTATTTGGGCAGTGGGATGACTGTGGCTTACTTCAGGCATGGTGGGATGATTGATGTTATTGAAGACCCAAGGTACACACTCCTTGAGGAACCTCCCAGTGAACTCGTCTAGACTAGCGAAAACTCCAACTGCATTGCTGTGATTGTCTAGACACATGACCAATAAATCTTTCTTAATAGTGGATTATTAGCCTTAATCAGGCTCGAGCAGACACCAGAATTGTTGCATAGATTCCAGCAAAGAGGAACCCATCCGTGTTAAGCCAATATGCGCTTTGTGTGTGTGTGATTTAACAGGCGGAGTTTGAAATCCAGTTTGCTCTGGAGCGTGAGGAACAGGTCCAGCGCACTGCCATGCTGGAGCAGGAGAGACGTGACAGGGAGCTAGCCATGAGGATTGCTCAGAGTGAAGCCGAGCTGATCACCGAAGATGGTCAGCTGGACCCCAGTCTACGCAGGTATTAGACGTGAAAAAAAAAATAGAGAGAAAAAAGCACATGGTTGCATTATTTTCACAAAGAAGCAAATGGGCACTAGCGTGTAATCTTCTGTCTGGCTGTTTTGTATGCAAGTAATGCTCTTCTTCTATTACTCTGTCCTGTCATAGTGATGAGGCTTTTGCGGATCTTCCTATCTCTGCATCCTCAGCCAGAGCCATGTAAGAACTCAGCCCAATTATAGAGTAGCATAAAAATCATCCATCATTTGCCCTCACACTTTAGTACCATAACCCCCATTGTAGTTCCATCCATCTCTGAACTGCTTTGAGTAGATCAGCAAAGCAACGTTTCATTCCATCAAACCCACAATCACGTATTGAATGCAACAATAGAGGTTTTGATTCGACACAATCACTGGATGTTCCGTGTCGAGGATATTTGTGTTTGATCAAAGGCGCACAGCAAGCTATTTGCTCTCTGTGTTTGCTCAGTTTGCCGTTTTGCACACACATTGATGTTTAGGCGTCCTCTGAAGATGGATTGGAGCTACTCAATATACAAGCCAGTTTCATTTTTTATAACAATTGATTTGCATCATAATTTCGCATGAATCTGCGTTGATTGCATTCAAAAAGGACATGCTGTTCTTTTTGGATATTGCGACACAGCATCAGGACAGCTTTTCCACAGCAAACCGACTCCCTATTGAGGTTTTTCGATTGGCAAACTTTTTACAAGGCATCATTGCCATTACTGGAGATGTTCACGTGGGGGACAGACGGTAAACTATTACCGCTGTCGGGCAAAGCTGCAATCGCTTTGTCGTAACGTTTGATTTACAGACATGCCATGACGCTGGTGTGTAGGTAGTCGCTTAAAACCTATAAAAAAAATACCCACTCTGATAAATAATGGTTTTTTTTTTTTTTTTTTCATCCTCCTCATATATCAACCTTCCTCTGTATCATTTTGAGAAAGTTACCACCCTGTTTTGTCCTGGATTAACCCCACAAGGAGCCTCCCCTTGTCTAAATCCGACTTGAATCATCCATCATGCTGCTTTTCGCTGTCAAGCTGGCCGCTCATCAGCTGGTGGCCAAAAGCAAGCTATACCTCTGCTAACATGGCACTAATACGAAAATATAAGATTCCAGGCCTCCTTTGAAACCAGAGTACAACCCATGCAGGCACGGGGGGATTATGCAAACTCCACACACGAACCGGAATCGAATCCTGCACCTCTGAACTGTGAGGCAACGTGATAACCAACTTCCCACTGTGCCGCCCTTCAATCTTTTAGTCAGCATCAATTCTCAAATGTAATCTGCATGATTAGATCAACCATCATCCTCTCTTAGACATTAGCAGCTGTAAATAGAGGAGTTAATTCCTCAGTATTATTGAATTACCTGCCGCGACTCTGCAGGAAGGCTCGAGCAGACCTGCTGTTAATAGTCTGAAGGTCTGCTCCGCCCGTTAAAATTCCTCAATTAATCTAGGGAGCTAAATGCCTGCAGATGTATGTTGTCGTCAAGCTGGTTGTAAACACACTGAAACAGTCGGCAACGAAGGTAGGGGGCAAAGTGCTGCTGACGTGCTTGTAATGTGGAGTGAAGCCAGGGAGAAGCCTCTCTCTCTCTTTTTTTTTTTTTTTTTTAATGGGACCCATTATGAGGATTCTGTTGTTGGAGCAAACATTAAGCTTGGGTAAAATGTGCCTGTTAGGTAACACATGAGACATTAGCTCACACTTTACGGGAAGTCTATGTTTTCATTGACTGTAGTCACAGGGAGGCTGGTGTCCTGCAGAATTCTGGAAAGTGGCCAATGAGGAAAAAACTGTCAGTGACTAGAAAAGGACACTTTGTATCTTTTTTTTAAAACTGCGAACAGATAAAACATCACGGTTTAATTAAAACCCAAATAATAAAAGCTTTAAAAATGGAGAAAACATAAACACAATTGCTTCCTATTGGCATAAGTGTTTTGTCACAATTGTTTTATAATGATATTACTTTCCCTCTTTCCAGTGTTCTTTTGTCTAAAAATGGTACTGCCGCTTAATGGCTGAATGAATCCTTAATTATACTCCTAAGTGCTTCTGCTAAAATCATTGAGGCAATGGCGGATGTGATGTTCGTTAAGAATGGAAGGTGAAATATGATCTATGGAATCGTCTCAGCATTGGTGGACTGTGAACCTTTTGTGCAATGTCATTGTCTTCCTCTGTATGCGTCACACGCACGGCCATTATTACTTGCTCTTCACCCACAGGGGCCCTCAGGTGCAGGCAACCAAAGCCGCCGCTGGCGTTAAAAAGTATGACCTCAGCAAGTGGAAGTATGCTGAACTGCGAGATGTTATCAACACCTCCTGTGGTGAGGAAACCCAGCTCGCTTGTTTGTGTGTATCAATTACACTTTGGTGGATTTATCTCGGCCATTTCCAGAAGAAAAAAAGCTGAGTTTGCACGTGATCTCATGCCCATCAAATGAAAAGACGGATCAGCTCCCACAGCTGCTGACTTTTTAAGTGGCACAGAAAGGAAGTTATCACCATTATGTTAGATGATGGACCTCTGCCTTCCATCTCATTCTGTGCCAACTTCTCCTCAGATCAGATGATTTTCCACTAACTGCCTGGCTTATGTCCTTATGGCGAACAGTGTTAACTCAAGCATCTCAGATACTTCCTACGGGATCCCAAGGACATCTGGATAATCTGTGAAAGCCGTTTCATGTAACGTTGCTGCTTACATGAATCTGTTTTTGAAGGCCAATTTATGTTTTCTCATCCAACTTTTCAAGAGTTGAATAAAGTTAGTTTTCATTGGACTAATCCATTCAACAACTTTTATGGTACATAATAGAGTACTGTGCAAAAGTCTATTAGATGAGATGCTCCATTACATTTGCTGCTTTAGCAATTCTTTAATGACCACATCGACTTCAAATGTCACTCAGTGGACTGCAGACCCATTCACTGTTAACAAATGTCATGTTTATGTTAATTGGTCCATCTGTTTGTTAGTTGGCAGGCTCTTTTATTCTGCTAGCAAACCGCCATCTTTTTATTTGTTGTTTAACTACTTCAAAGTGACTGTTGCGTAACAGGGTCATCAAAACAACAAAACTAGAGGCGGGCCAAAAAATTTGCACAGTAAACAATTAAGCTCCTCGTACCATAATGATTACATCACTGTTGATAATTATCGTGACAGCATTAACATGATCAGTGTCTCTGCATAGATGAATATTCTAATTCTTGTTATTAGTATCTCGTTCACTGCCGGTTAAAATGGATATTTGACGTCTGTATCTGTCAATGGCAGTGAATAAGTTAAGGAATCTCAGCTAATTTTTTTATTTATTTTGTACAATATAACGCCATGTTCTGCTTGGACAGACATCGACCTGTTGGCGGCCTGCAGAGAAGAGTTCCACCGGCGCCTCAAGGTCTATCATGCGTGGAAGTCCAAGAATAGAAAACGCAATGACGACGGAAGCGATCAGAGGGCTCCCAAATCCATCACTGACTACGGTGAGTTAGGGAAATGTTTTTCGACGTCCTCATTCCAATGCATTTGCATACTTTGTGGGCATGGTTTTGTTTTATTTCCTCTGCCTCTCTCCCGTCCCTCACATTCATTGGCAGGGATTAATGACCTGCCTGTAAATAAGCTGCCTGTGCTTGACAAAATTCAATTAGGCGACAAAATGTAGAGGCCTGAAATTTCAGCCGCCTCCTATGTGCTGAAAAATATTTATTCTAATTAACAAGTAAATGCCGGTCATGCTTTGTCAAATTCAGCAGACGCTAATGTGACAGCTCACTGCTTTGCTTTGTGCCACAAACACACACACACACATTGATTAGATGCATGAAAGCACACTGTGATGACCTGCGTCTCGCATTTTACACACAAAAAATGGATTGTGGAAGTTGATAACTAATGGAGGGGAGATGTTTGATCCTTTGGTGGTTGTTGCCTATTAAAAAGACACTGATGCCAAACATGGTCTAACCAGTGATTACCTCAAACTATCATGAAACGTTTACTAAAGCTGGACAAAAATATTAAATTTTCTTGGAAATTGGGCCTTGTGTTCCTTTGACAGCACAACAGAACCCTACCCCCACCATGATGGCCCAACACCAGGAAGTGGCTATGAACCGGCAGCAGCGCTACTTCCGCATCCCTTTCATTCGGCCCGCCGACCAATATAAGGATCCGCAAAACAAGAAGAAGGGCTGGTGGTACGCCCACTTTGATGGGCCCTGGATTGCCCGACAGATGGAGCTGCACCCGGACAAACGGCCCATTGTGTTGGTGGCAGGTGAGTCCAAATACTCTTTCATAGCATGGCTCCACCTTGAAGGTGGTGGGTCCAATCCTCGAACCTCGTGGTCATGTTATTTTCATCATATGCTGTGTCCAGCACCACTGTCCTCAATTCCTTTCTTTTGTTCACATTCCTCCATCTTCCATTTTCACGCTTAGCTTATTGAAGGAATGGCAATTTTCTCCATGTGGAATTGTCTCCCGCCTCAGGGAAAGATGATATGGAGATGTGTGAGCTAAGTCTAGAAGAGACCGGTCTGACCAGGAAGAGGGGTGCTGAGATCCTGCCCAGGCAGTTCGAGGAAATCTGGGAGCGCTGCGACGGGATCCATTACCTGAAGAAAGCCATCGAGAACAAGCAGGCTCGGCCCACGTACGCCACCGCCATGCTGCAGAATCTCCTCAAGTGAACTTGTGTAAGTCAACATTTGTCAGAAGGTGAGCGGGATGAGATAGATGATGCAGTCTTTCCAGTCTTCTTTAATGCTGTGTTTGTAGAAGTTGTTTTCAGAGGCCTTAAATTTGCACCTCACCAAAAAGTCCAACCTGAGACCTTAATGAGCGGTGCATTAATTATTGTTTTAATCATGCGTGTAAGCGTTGGTTCTTCGATCATCGTTTCATCTCAATCTTTCATCTTTTTTTGTATTGATGCTCATGTGATATGCAGGAGGACCTTTTTCCTTGTCACGTTTGCTGTGTTTGTTTGCTTCTTCGAAACGCTCACACATCGTCTTTCATCTTTGCGTTCTGTTTGTATTTGCCCTTCAACACTTTAGAGAATAAAATATATTATCCCTATATTTTTGATCGTACGTTTTATTCTTCGTCCTGTAGCGCCCGCGCTCATCAAGGTCAAAGAATCGTGAGTCGCGCAGCAGTTACGCACGGCTAAATCTTAACTGGACTTGACGTCCTAATGAGCATTGCGGCAAACGAGATTAACGTACAGATAATTTTAAACGGAGGGAAATGTGTGGCCCATGTTCATCCGAGGCTCGCACGCTCACAAGGTGATCAGTTAGAGCAGATTAAAGGTTCACCGAAGGAATTGGTTCCTCAGCTTGCACGTTTTAGCGTGCTCGGACAAGATAAACACGGTAAATTATCTCATCAAAACAGTCATTTGTCTCAATTAACGAATTGCCAAATGTGTGCCGTCTGGTTATTTATCAAAGGGGAATTGTTATTTTCCTGCAGTTATATGAAGAAAGGCAGCTAAAATTGGGGGAATCAAATCCTGATGTCTTCTTTAAAAAATTTTTATGCGTTTGTTTCAGTGGATGACAATTATTAAAGGCATGGCTGTGGTTACAGAAATATTTTTTGTCCTGAAATGTAAAAAGAAGACAATTATATGAGTATAAATATTTACCTATTTGAGGATACCCAACGATAATTTGCGGTATGACATTTTTGAGTGGATATTTTTTCCTCATTGGGAGAAAAAAAAAGGAGACATCTACATGGTGTTTTTTTATTATTTGAGGCAAGGCATCTCTCAGCACATCCCCTCATAGGAAAAAAAAAAGTTTTATTTGAGTTGAAGCATTTATTTTTGTGGACAACACACCCGGAAATTTATGTATGGCCTCGATTAACAGAAAGGATTCTTCCGATAAGAAAAAAAAACTTAATGGGGAAAAATTTTAGCTGCCACAAAAAAAAACTCTTATTAAACAAAAAACATTTTATTGGTTATTTATTTTAATAGTAAAATGTGTACAAAAAAAAGATGATCAGACAGAGAGGTGTTGAGGAACTTGTAAAACACCTAAACCTTTTTTTTTAAGATTTCATTTTCTCAAATTTTGGAATCGCAACAATTGCGCATAAAAAGAACGTCTAAAGTAAAATACCACCAAGTGTGTCACTATAAATAATAAATACCTCATTGTGAGGGAAGAATAGCCATACAGGCAATTTTCCTACCATTCATTTTATGTAATAAATATTCGATTCCACGTGAAAACAACGGCAATCCGCACACATTGGAATATCCATAGCGCTTTGTCTAACAAGACACATTCATCACTATGAACAATTCATGACCTAATACTTTACGGGGACTTTGGGGAGATCCTTTGCTCGCTATGTTGCCGTAGCAACGGTGACCCAGGGACGCGCCATCACACCATGGTGGCCTCACCGCCTTCGCCGTCTGATGTCCACAGAAGAAAACACGCTCTGTATTCATTTGGCAGCCTCCACGTCTGAGAGATGTAAGAGGAGATACAATAGATACAAAAAAAAAAGTCCACTCACTCTTGAAATGTCATCATTTTAAAAGTGTTTTCACGTTTTATGTAACTGTGCACGATGCATACCCTCTGATTAACCCGAGACAAAGTTCCGCTGTTGTCGTGGGATTTTCCTGACATTTTCATTTCCAAAAGCCATCGGGTCCACGGAGAGTTTCCAAAGCATCAGAGAGATTGTATTTTTAAAAAGATATGAATCAGCAGAAAGGTACCAAGGAATTTCTAAGGTATTAGATATACCATGGAACACTGTGGCGGCTTTACTAAGAACTTGACTTTTCCACAGAATTGATTAAATGGGGTGAAAAAAACTCAACGGGGAGGCTTCGAGGAGGCTGAGAGCTGAAGGAGCAGCGAGAATTTCTGGGAGGTATTACCTGTCTTCTACTAACAGAATCAGAAGAATCCTTTTTGATCATTTTTATGGCTTTTTGCAGAACTCTGATAAAACTTATCTGCTGAAACCATAATTTGTATCTTTATCTGCAACACTTGACTGTTTTTATTCATGATTGAAGGGTAAAGTTGAACCTTGGTTTGCCAATAAGATTTTCAGCCAATTTTGTTTTGGTTTACGAAGTGTCGTTCCATTTTCTTTCTGGTCCATCTTTTTTAGACATAATATTCTAATTGTGGATTATAGAAACCTGGTTAAAAAGCCTACAAAAAATTCAACAGTATTATAAAGCAGGAATTTCTGTCAAGTACTGGCTGAGTCCCATACATGACAACAATCGCCTATATTTTTATAAGTCCGGTTCATGGGGTGGAATGATATCCAAGTCAGACTAAAATTGCTCAAAACATCCATAAAGTGGTTCATCAAGATCAGAGATTAATCTAGCAGATTGCTAATGCACATTTAGCAATGTTGTTGTTGAATGATTGGGTCTGGCTGATAAACACATTTTCCTTTGCCTGCGTCTCAGAGCTATACAATATTTCATGCAAACGTGATCAAATATTCACAGCATACTTAAAGATGAAGTGCATATTTAACCTGAAGGGAGCAAAGCATTTTTTAATCATGAATCCATCTCATTCCCACTCCTACTCTATCCGACTAGCCACGAGTGTCATTTGACAGTGTGCTTTTCTCACCTCATTGTGCGGGATGCATTGATGGAAGTCCACCAGCTCCGATACTAACTTTTCGGATCTTGTGGTGTAGAGTTGTCTGGGGATCTGTGGGAAAGACACACACGCCCAAAAAGTGGACACCCACTGTGTTTACTGCACGCTTCATTAATTTCCAATGCCTGCAGTGGCGCCTAGAGAGCACGTAAGCAGATGGAGAGTAAATAAAAAGTGACGGGCGCTACAGTGCAACAAACATTTTGACCTAAAGCTATAACTACACAGCAGATGTCATCTATGGAGGGTTTTGAACAGCAGCTTTGGAAGTTTTGCGACATTGTAGGGAACCTCATCTGTGATTTGTGTCCGCAGAGAAGACACACTTGACGCAAGCACAATAGAACCAGTATTACTGTTTTTCCAAAATACTCAGGTTAACATCAAATTTTAATCAAAGAGTCCTTAAACATATTTGGACAGTGATTTCTTTTTAGATACTATGTTTGATCTATAAAAGCTTGTGAATTAAAGATCTCACCATGCACTGGAATTTGATGCTATGGCAGTTCCACCTGTTGCTGGAATCCTTGACTCATAAAAACTATTTATTTATTTATTCCTTCATTTATCAATAAGAAATGTTCAATCAATTTATTCACTTGTTTATTCATTCATTTATTCATCTAGCTTTTTGCTGACCACCTGAGATATTTCTGGCCCCTCCATGGCCCCACCACTCCAAGGAAAAAAATAAACCCAAAACGCATTATTCCTATTTCCGTTCCATCCTACGGGTAAATCTATTTCAAAATCAATTGCGTGGAAGTTAGAGTTTCTGATGCCACAAATGACTGAAGAGTGTGTTAGAGCAGTGAGTCATCTACTTGAGCGGTTAGTATCGTGATTGTTAGTCCAAGTGCTTGTACCGCTCAGCACTATGTACCTCGATACTGAGATGTATGTTTTCAACCGAGGCGTACACTTCCTGCTCAGAATGATGAGAGCCAGACGAGGCCAAACTGGTGGGATACGGCAGTGTGGACACTTGGCTTAAGATGCCATCGTCATTCTCAAATACTGGGTTGACCCTCAAAGTATTTTCAAAGGGATAGGGAGAAAGGCTGTGCCTAGTGGGGGAAGGAGGGAAGACATTTTGAAAAAGCCTCACATGACAAAAATAACGCCGAAGCGTTTCCGACTTACACCAAAGTTACCGCCTTCCTCGTTGCTGTGCACTTCTTGTTAATGAACACCAGGATACCGATGATGGCGCAAACGAGGCAGAGGCTCCCCACGAGGCAGGTTATAATTAGCGACGGGTCGAATGGTACCGAAACCAGCTCGTTGCAGCGCTCCCCATGGTAGTGCCAGTATTTGCCTACAGGGCATCTAGAACATGGAAATTATCTAGGTTAGCTAGACTCCGGCGTAAATAAAACAAACTACTTTGTGAATATTTCGTAGTGATTTAGTGAATATATCACCCTACTGCCATGTAGTAAATGCAGAGGTTGCCATGTTGGTGAATATCTACATACTAGGATGTGTGCTAAAATGTAGGAAGAAATTATGTATGATTATATTATATATGTGTTCAATACTAATTTATCTTCAAAGTCAATAAACTAAACAAATGGGTACCCTATTTTCCGGACTATAAGGCGCACCTTAAAACCTAAAATGTTCTCAAAAGCCGACAGTGCGCCTTATAGTCCGGTTATATAAGGACAAAGTTTTAAAATGGGCCATTCATTGAAGGTGCGCCTTATAGTCTGGTGCGCCTTATAGTCCGGAAAATACGGTATATTTTTTTTACAGACGCAGAAACAGTCAACAAAATGGCTCGGAATCTTGTTTTGGTTATTGGCTGTTTGAATTGTGTTGTTTGAGTTGCAAACTAATGGCTGTCGATGCTGTGCAGGAAAAGGAACAGAGCGTCAGCAGGAACTGAAAGTCAGCAAGACAGCTAAGCGAAATTGATTGTTCAACTAATCACTGGTCTGTAATATTTACTGTATAAAATATATCTCGGAAAAAAAGGAAAAGTGCCCTGTGCTAGAATTGCCCCGTGTGGGTCAATACCTTATCTTATGTGGTGGGGCACTGTCTGCCACCTCCCCAATTACTGTTTTACCCAATAATGAGTTTCAGCAATTACGAAAACAATCATTGTGCCTTTTCTTTCCATTTTTGCAACCCTTATACAAAGATGAAGCTCAGACATTTTTTTTTACTGTATAATCCAGGTCCAAAAAGTGAAAACCCTACCTCAGTTTGGTTTGAACCTGCAGTTAAAAAAGTTTGTCTATTGTCTTTCATGAGCTGTAATTGTTTCGTGCTGTTTTCCTTGTACTATACCTGCATGTGGCTCCATGGCCAGGGATAATTTCACACAAGCCTCCATTGAGGCAGTAGTCTGGCTGCAGGTCGCATGCGCTCTGACACGGAAGGCCATTCACAGAGCTGTAGCCCGGGTCGCACAGACACTCGGCCTCGTTGTTCCAAATGTCCGCCACGCAGCGTGAAAACTCATTACAGGCCAGGAACTTGCACGGGTCCGCTTCGTCGGCTGCGGAAAAAAGCAGCTGTGTGACATTATCATGTACGCGGCGTGCACAGTCAGCCGGCCGACCGACCGACCGCCATCTCCAGGTTCAGAGGAGGAATGAAAGGGCGCTTTGATTGATGAGCAGCGAAGCGTCGACTTTTAATAAGATATACAGTCGGGAACTCGTGCGTGTAAACAAGATGCATCACGTGTATGCTGCGGTGCGAGAAGGAGGGACGACTGGGGACTTTGACCTTGTGGCATGAATAAGCATACGACTTGAGTCCAGAACTCAATAAACTTCATTAGAGAAGAACGAGTCAAGCTCTATAAATTTTGTATTACTATTCATGACCACGTCATCGAACGTGAAGTCAATGCAAGAATGTAATGAGAGCTGTAACTTTTCTCAGTTGAAACACCCATCACCTAATTGTTAGCACATCTATTACCATAATGTGTCTACTAAGCATGCAATCAAGCATTAATCGAACATGTGAAAATAACATTAAAATTAATTATTTCAACTAATTCTTCAGCCACATGAATTGCTGTTTTGTCTAGTCGGGTCCTTTGGAAACAGAATAAATTAGCCTTGTTTTACAGTTTGACACAAAATTGGGTGGGCTTGTGCACTATGCAATTTTGCAACTAATTCCTCATATTTCAGCATTGAGATGCCACTGAGGGTTGTCAGACTTTTTCTTTTACTTAGAGACTACTTTTTGTGGTTGAACAATTGAAAAAACAGAGACATAATAAAAAAAAAAACTTCTTTTCAAGGAGTGTCGTCGAGATTCTATCAGCAAGGACATCTCACCTTGTTCTATCTCCAGGGAGCGGCTATCAATCTCAATGTCAAGACGTTTGGCCGCGGCGCTACAGAAGTCTTCCAGAACACAATGCACTGCCTCAGTCACGTTGTACGGCACTTCTTTCTCCAGCTTCAGTCTGCTGTTCACCACCACGCTGCCATTGCGGAAGTTGAGGATTTCCAGTTGCTTGAATCCGGTCAGATTGGACTCAAGGTAGGGTAAAAGCTAAAAAGTAAGAGAGAAGCATATTTTTGATAAGTTTGTCCTGACAAAAGTAGAAGCGTGATTTGATTTTCTTAGCTCTATATGTGGTTACAAGCTTGGTTAGTATTCAAGAGAAGGTGGAAAAAGGGGCTTTTAAATCAGGGTTTGAAGGTAAGATCAGAGCAAGCAGGAATCGTGTCTTGATCCTGGGGAGATAAGACGCATTCAACATCTACATCCCCCTGAGAAGAAGACCACAGGATCTACTTTGAATCGTCTCGCTGGTGAGGTTGGCACCGCATCGTCCAATCCAGAAGCAATTCGGGTCATATTTTACTGTGCGATCTCTATGAATAGTTTGCGGTTTCATTTTTAATGCGAGCATGAAATCCCGCCATGACGGCACATGGCATAATGAGATCAAGAAGAGAAATTAGGGTTTCCGTATGTCAGAGAACGTGCTAATTGTAGTCACGAAATAGAGTGAGAGGGATCAGCCGCTTAGCAAAAGACAAGCGTAACAAGCGAGGCCTTGCATGGAAAAGCAACAACAAGCCAACACTGCAGACCATAAACGCTGCTTTTTATTTCAGACGAGGAAGACAGAAAAAAAGACTATAGAGACGGAGCAAGAATTCAACCGGTTAAAGTAATGGCCCCGCATCAATGGGCATCGATTGCACTCCCAACCCACAGCCGCTTCATGACGTGCTGCAAACGAAGGTAAACACCAAGCGAAGGAGATTAGGCCTCAGCTGGACGGGGCTGCGAAGCGGGAGATAAGAAGGCCTTAAGGAGCTCTCCTCTGATGGGGTTACTTCACATCTCGTCCACCGACGCGTTAGTGACAGCTACTTCCCTTTGGCTAATAGTCTCTGGCAGGTTGTTATCCGCCATTCCTGACCGTTCTTCTTCAAGCGTCGATGGCAAATTATCCGTAAACAATCGATTCGAGACCAATCAGTGCCTCGGCTACCTCGCATTCGAAAGGTCAGAGTGGTGGTTTTATCGCAAAACCGCACGACAGTCGCATCCCATCTAGGCAGGAGAAACTACTGCTAGTTGTATCTACTGGTTCCCAGTGAAACATCCTTTCTCTGGTGTCACAAGGCCAAACGTCACAGTGAATAGAAACCTGATTTTCAAAAGTCGCATCATTGTGAGTAATTCCAACCTCCATGTCCAGTTTTTAGTGGTTGCTTCACAAACCAGTAGGTACATTAAAGGAGGAGTTCAACAAGGGCAAGTTTCATGTATACATGTGTACACTGGGTGTGCAGCATCACTAATGGGGGTCTGGCAAAACTATTTAAATGGGCTGTTTTATGTCACATTCTTTTTTCCAAATAGCCCATTTAAAGGACTATTCTAGCAGACTGTCATTGATTAAAGGTAGTAAGTAAATACTTACCATCTCAAACGTCTGACCGCATTATTGTTTGTGCTTCCAGAAAGTTATAAACAAGGAATGATGAGAACTGCACAAACCTTTGTTTGGGCAACCATTAAAGATTGGAGATGGAGAGGCTTTGGGTTTTTTTTTTAATCCACATTTGTTAATTAATACATTTTCATTTGATAATGTGATGTCAGACAGACAGGAAAACTTCTCTGTGGGGAAAATAAATCAACATCGTCAACAGGAACAGTTCATTCCAATGATACGTGAACTGACAGTGTATCGGGAAGTAATCAGCTCCCTGGCCTGCGGGCTCGCCTCGGGCTAAAAAACTACTTCAGTTACATGTTAGGTCTGCTCCTTCGCATTCGCACATGACAAAATGTTGAACCCAGAAACAGTGCAACCTCAATAGTCCAAAGCGCCTGAAGACGTACCATTTGAGTATTAGCTGAATTTTGGGTAACCTTGCCTGCAAGCTGAACTCCCACGGTATTTGTGAAATCACAAAAACACGAAAATCCATCTCGTCCCCGAGCCCGCTGATTTCCTCCCAGCCAGAGGTTGCCACATCTCCCAATCGTCTTGAATTATTTTACTCAATCGTCACGCTTTTCCTGAGCAGATTACAATGGAGGCCCTTTGAGGTTTAAACTTAGTGGTAGGGCTAGTTATAGTAACTACGGTAGATACGTTCACCCACGAGGGGGATTCAACAAAATCTCAACCAGTAGCAATTGTTCACTTTTATTCACATTAGAACGTACATTTCGTTTGTTTTCATATCTGAACAAGTACATGCAAGGTAGATGCTTGCAGATGCCCACACAGGGCGCAAAGCAGCTTGAAACCCTTAATAGCATGTGTGTGTATGTGTGTAAGTGTGTGTGTGTGTAGGGCAGGAACTGACCTGAATAACAGAAAGCTTCTTAGCATACACAAATGACAAACCTCCACAATGACTAAGGCAGACCAAGGTCTCATGATTCAGACTACAATGCGTGGGCCGGGTTAGCAACCCCAAACAGCAACAAACAACACACCTGTAGCACTCCAAAACAAAGGAAAAATGGGACACCTCACTCCGAAGGATTATTCTAATAATCATATACTGTATAAAGTGTACAACTCCTAACGTTGTTTTTACGAGAATTTAATACTCAAGCGCCTTTTTTTTAAAACCTATTCATTATAAATACTGTTTTTCCATGTGTACGTATCTATGGATTTTTTAAAAAACAAATAAAAATGAATATTATGGAGAGTTTCCCTGTTGCAACACACTTGGTTCAAATGGTCAGATATCAAGATAGGTGTGCACAAGCTGGATAGCAATCCTGATCATTTGAATCAGGCGTGTTGCCGCAGGTAGACCTATAAAACATGCAGGAGGACTCCGATTGCCCATCGCTGTCTTGGAGGGACAATCACTATTTATGTGAGTAGCAATATGCAACTCCAAATGTTGGATGAGCTATAATATTTAATCATTTGAAAATGGTTATGTGGTTAGGAATTATTGCAACACAATTAGTTGTCTACTAATTACAATTTGTATGAAATTTTACTAAATTGATGCAAGAACATAAGGTCCCAACACATCCACGTTATGTTCCACTCACAAAAAAAGACAAACTACACTGCACTGCACCACATTTATAAAATGTAGCTTTATTCCACGCAAGAGATTGTGGCTTAAGAATATCAACAAAGTCCAAAATCCGCTTATTCGAGCTCACAGTTAAATGAAAACCGGGTTATCTATGTTTAGCCTAAACATATTATTTATATATCGTGTAAAAAGTAGCCTACACGTTATTTAGGTATTCTCACCCCGAATAATTGTTTTGATTTCGAGACCAATTCAGCATTTATTTCTTAATACTTTGTCGTACAATAACGTGTGCTGCCCCCTATAAATCTGAAATGTCCTTTCTCATTTTTACAGTGGTTAAAAAAAAAAAAAAATCACAATGCAGCATGCAAATCAATGAGCATTAGCGGTGATTTAAATTTCAAAACATTTTAGTAATGTTTCCCTCACAGCCAACTATATGTAACACACAGTTTAAGGCAAAAACAACCAAAGCTAAATATAAAGGCAGTTATAGTGACGTCTAAAAGTGAAAAGTGTGTTAGTGTGGCTTCAGTTTGTCATACTGAGTTAGGAAAGATGCATTAAAAAGTAGTTAGGTAAGAAAAGTTTGCGCTCTCTCTGAGATGTCACACAAGTGAGTTCCAATATGGAAAAAAATACCGGTATGGAGGCTAAAGTCGTCTGTCTCCTAGGCCCAGATTTACTGGATGCTCCAGGATTTGGCGGCTTTCTGGGCCCAGAGTGTTGAGTCTGAGTGAAACACAATTATTGGTAGAACTTTTTCATTCCCCTTTTTCGACACTTGACTATAAGTAATCGTTTGACCTTAAAATGAAAAGTCAATGTGCTGGTATGTCAGTTTGTAAGACAAAACAAAAGTGACCCAAAATTACCAAGCTAAAATATTCAAGACCATCCGGGACACAGCTGTTATTCAGCGCTAGTGTCAGTGCCAAAGTCACTGTATCAAGTAAACTTTGATATGTATGATGACATGATCAGAAATTTTTTATGTAAGTTTTGTTAGTGTTTAGCACATACATTCATTGGCTTGGCTTCTTTATTTTCTTTTAGCTTTGGCTCGGGTCTTTGTAAGTTAGCAGATTGTCACTAGTCATTTTGCATTTCAACACAGTAGAAAAAGTAAATAAACTTAACAACTCCTGGGGCAGCCACCAAGTAAAAAGTAAAATAAAAAGTTACTTTCTGATTATTGTGCAGTTTCTACTCCTAACTCACTGGTACAGTGCTCAATATTTACTATTTCCTGGCAAGAGCACACTTAAATTGGAAGTTGGCTTTTGTTTATCACCATATTAAACTTCTGAACAAATATAAAAAATATATATATAAGTCAAGGAAAAAAATTTGAAATCCGTTATGTTTGGCTCAATTGGCAGTTGTGAGAATAAGGCTAGCTACAAAGTGCAGCCTCACAAAGTCCATATTACGCGCCAATCACCTTGTCAAACATTTTCATCACACTGATGAAGTCATAAAAGAAAATACTCCAAAATAGCATGCATCAACATTACATCCAGCATAAAAGCTTGTGTACCTACCAGCTCCAGAAAGGTGTTCTCCAGTGATTTATATTCTGGGGAGGTCTTGTTGAACAGGTCATCAGAAAACATCATGTTCGTCACTCTCAAGCTAAAGAAAACTACTAACTCTCTGCTCTGCTGTATCGCGGCCAGCACAGGAGTGCTGGCTTGTCTTGAAGCTGGAGCGGCTGTGGACCGCTCATCAGCCTCGGAAGGGTATCTAACACTACTGCTGTCCTCTTCCAGAGGTTCGGTCATTTCTGTCCCACCCTGGTTTGACTCTACATCGTCCTGGACGTTAGCGCTTTCTGAAGGAAGCTCCACCAAAGCTGGGATCATTCCACTTGACTCGACTTCATGTATTTCGCTTGGGACTGGGGTAGGGGGTTCACTTGGAGATTCCCCAGGGGTCTCACTTGGTACTTCACTGGAGACACTAAGTGTTTCCGTAGGGACTGGTTTAGGAGCTTCACTGGGGACCTCCACAGAACCTTCACTAGAGACTTCATTGGGGACTTCAGTGGGAGCAATGCTGTGTATCTCACTGGGTGCTTCACTGAAGACTTCACTCGGAGCAATGCTGGGGGTTTCACTGTGGGTCTCACTGGGTGCTTCACTGAAGACTTCACTCGGAGCTTCATTGTGGGTCATGCTGGCAGCTTCAGTTGAGACATCGCTGGAGATTTCGACTTGGAGCCTGCTGGGGGCTTCACTTGGGATTTCACTGATGACTTCAATGGTTGGTGCACTAGGAACAAACATGGGAGCTTCAGTGGTGGGTTCAATGAGGATATTGTGGTAACTGAATACTTCAGCGGGGGCTTCAGTAGAGATTTCGTTGGGAAGCTCCCTGGAAGCTTCACTGGGGACATTGGTGGACACATCATTGGGGACTTCCATTGGAGCTTCACTAGAGGTATCACGAGAAGTGTCACTAGGGTCTTGTAGGGAGTTGGTTGGGACCTCACTGGGAATTTCACTGGCGACGTCATTAGAAATTTTGATAGAGGCCTCACTGGGAATTTCTCTGGCGACATCATTAGGAATTTTGATAGATGCCTCACTGGGAATTTCACTGGGGACAACATTAGGTATCTTGATAGAGGCTTCACTGGGAACTTCATTAACTATATTTCTGACTACTTCATTGAAAGAGTTTGCTACACTGAAAACATCAATGGAGGCTTTGGTGGCGGCAACGCTTGTCACTTCATTGGTGAACTCAATAGGGGCGTCATCTTTGCCCTCAGGTGATGGTATAGGCTGCATGTCAGGCTCTGGTTCCATGCCTATGATAACATCCTCTGGTGACAACAACTCAGATTCTGTGCCAGAGAGATGAGCTTCATCAATGATCAGCATTTCAGGATTGGAGTCTGGTGGTGACGAATCATTCTCTCTTGTGTCTGCCCCTTCAGGTTCTTGCAAAAGAAAAAAAAGACTTTCAGACATGTTTACCCTAAAAGAAATGATAACCTCATCGCCTCACCTCCACTGTTACCTTCCATTGTACTTGTGTCAATGACCGTCGCCTCTTGTTCCTGTTCTAGGATGGCCTCCGGTGTTGTATCTGCCATGATGATGTCACCCATCTCCCCTGAAGGATTACCTCCGGATGCATCCTCCCCTGCTGCTGCCACTGTCACCTCATCAACGGTTGTGGGTTCAGAGGTGGATTCTGGGAGGATGGTCAGTATGGAAGGCACCGAGGTGTGTATTTGAGGTTGAATCGTGGTACTTTCAACTGTGATTTCTGTCGCTGCCACTGTGGGGAAGAACTTTGGTGTGATGTTCTCTTCAGTGACCTTGATGGCATCCCCGCTCCCAGTGGTGTACATGCTGAGAGCGGCATCTGGGTAAGCAGTAGTTACTGACAAGAAACACAACGAAAATCAATTTGACTTTCTCCTCAGCAGCTCTGCTCCTGCAGCGTGGAAATTGCACTTACCAACTTCAAAGGTGAGATACTGTATGTCCAGAGGAAGTGATGGCTCCTTTTGTAAAGCTTTCACTATCATTTGTCTCAGTTTCAGAGCATCCACATTTGTGTGTCCGTCTGGAGGTTCCGGTTCATCACTCGGTTCCGTGTCTCCATTAAAGACCACAGCATAATGAAGAATGGCATCCTGTGATCTGATTCACACAACGATTCAAGTCATAAAGCTGCATGAAGGTAATGTTTATGGACTCAGCAACACAACAAAACCACAAAATAGTATTCAGGGAACAAATGTGTGCAATTGTGTAATTTTCAACAATAATGGTAAACTCACCTGAATTCCAACATGCGAATTTCTTTGAAGCCTGCAATTTTTTTAAGTGCATGTAGTATCTAATGAAAAAAAAAAAGAGGCATAAACTCAAATACAAAAGTTAACTTCATTTCCATCACAACCATAATTTCTTGAAAGTGAGCTGCGGTAAAAGATCCTCACAGCCCTGAAATTCTCCTACCTTTCCTAAAATACCAGTCCGCATCACAATATATTTTCCTCTCTAAAAGCCAAAAGGACTTCCTCCGATGTTACACCCCAACACCTTTGCCATTTCGCATCCAACCCTCTAGAACTCCATCCCAGACAACATCTGCAACTCTCAGCCACTCACCTGATTTAAAACCCAATTAAAAACACATCTGTTTAGAAATGTCGATAATCCCTACTGCCTTCCCAAATCTGAACTCCCAGCGTGGAACTATCACTGCCGTGCCAGTGCTTCTAATTGATTACTTCAATTTCCATAGCAATGCTGGGCTTGCCAAGAGATGTGTGGCCTAAATACATCAATGAGTTTACAGTCCAGTAGAAGTTGCTGCACTGCCAAAAGCTGAACATTTGAGTTGATAGGGGAATAAATCACGTCAGATATGGTAGCCTTCCCTAACCATTGAGAGTATGAGGTGACACTGGAGTACTTATTCACCTAATTAGCTCGACGCCTAACCTTCTGGCTTGCGCGCTATAGGACCCCCTGTGGACATTGATTCATGACTATGTTTGGGCCAGGAGTAAAGTGGACACACTCTACCGTCCGTCCCAATGTGGCTGTAAGGGAAAAGAACCACTTGGATTCAGTCCAGGTCATAAAGTAGCTACAGTCTACAAAGAAAGGCCAACACAGCCTTAAAGAATAGGTGACGTTTATATCAGATAGACTCCAACTGTTTGGATATTTTGATGCTTCTTTCAAGAACCCAACTTATCCAAATACTTTCATATATAGACTAAACTTTTTCAAATATGATTATGAGGTCGTACCTTGTCTGTTATTTCTCCGGTGATGTCATCAGCATCAGCTGCCTGGGGGTTATGCAGAAGCTCGATGTACGACGGCTCCACAATGGTCGCGTTGAATTCTACAATGTACTCCCCGTAGTTTTCTTTTATCATATTCGGCTCTTCTTTTATCTGGCAAATACAAATGCG
Source organism: Syngnathus floridae (assembly GCF_059516105.1). Lineage (NCBI taxonomy): Eukaryota > Metazoa > Chordata > Actinopteri > Syngnathiformes > Syngnathidae > Syngnathus > Syngnathus floridae. The sequence goes on from NC_142428.1 coordinate 5,899,713, forward strand.
TTATTCAGTGCAATGATTTTCATATAAAATAAGATGCTGAAATTGTGTTTTAGTACCTCTTCAGCTTCTGTTGGAATGAGAATCACTGGGGGGGTCCTGGTGCCTGAGACCAAATGAAATATGCAAGTTAGCATACTATTTGTCTCCTGATGTTGAACACATATGATATTGGTAGATCATCAGCTCACTTGTTTTTAAGTCACATTCCACCCTTGGTGCCGCTGTTTCCACTACAACACTGGTAATTGAGACAATCATCATTAGAACGTGACTTCGTATATTAGGCAAAGAATCACGTTTGGTAACAAATTGGAAATCATTTGTTCATTTTTTATTCATTTCTTTGACTGTAATGTACTACAATAGTTTGGATGATACAAAAGGATACGTACACAGACAAAAAAGCTATTGAGCTTCCACCTACCCTTCGAGTTCAGCTTGCTCGGCCACTCTCTGAAAGACAGTTGAAATTTTAGTTAATTTTTCAAAAACTATTATTATTATTCTTACTGCATTTTGGAATAATGTTGATGTTTACGAAAAATAGTCCAATTTGATTGTTTTGTATTAAGATGACATAAATACAAGCAAATTAGCACTCACTCGGGCCACCATGTCCAGATGCTCCTGAGAACTACTGAAGTTCTGAGCCAGATCGTCCATACAGAGGTTTTCATGTTGACAGGTGTAAACCCAAGATCGGTACTCCTCAGTGTTTGGCACCCGGTCCAGGAAAATGCGAAAGGCCTCCCAAATGGCTTCCTGACAAACTAGAAAAGAAGAAGAAAATTATAGTCTGTGAAAAAAGTGACACGAAGCGTTGCATCATACCATTCATATTTGCTTTTTAATTGCACAGGTCTATTTTCTGATCTTTATTTACATTTAATATCAACTAAATGTGTACTGATGAAATGTCTCATAGCTTACAGTTTTCTTCATAGGGAAATTGGAGCATGGAAAATGTGCAAAAATGCATACATTATTTTTGGTATGGTGGAATTAATTACTTTAAATTAATATTTCCATTTTCATAAATATTCATATATGTATCAATGTAATTATGTAAATCCACAGCATAAACCGGATCACTTCCTAATAATGTTTGAGCATAATTCCAAATAAAGTACAGTAATATAAATAAATAAAATTCTAAATTGAGTTGGTCCACTTCAATAAAGGTCAACTTATTCATGTTTTTCAATCTGCCACATTTACATATCTTTATGAATATAAATTTCGCAAACACAATGGAGTCTTCTTGTGCCTGCAAGGTCCAAAGTGTCCGACATCATCTTTATTCTCTGACAAATTAATTTCTGCATGCAGCGATTACGTCCACAACGGCAAAGTCATCCTGCGTCCTTTTTTTTTTTTTAAATGACGCATTGGAGTCATGCACTTTATCAACTGGTGTATTGTAAGAGCGAGGTGGCCATTTTAATGCACTGCTTGAATCAAACGCAATCTATTTTCTGGACAGAGAACATTTGCATATAAATGCTGGCTATCAAGGCTTCTTTGTGTCTTCACCAAAAATGATATATCCATTTGCTATTATCATTATTGACATGTTAATTCTTTGGATATTTCATCTTTTTTTATTTTCAAATCATATTTAGCAGGTGTTTGTATGAGAACTGTGATAGAGGGAATAAACGGATTCAGCTGACATCTGTATCTTTTTGAAATTGAAAAGTTTTAGAAGTGTTCGGTGAAAGGTACAAGCCCATCCAGACAAAATGATTGACCTAAAAGACAAGGATGACTTGTAAGAACACCAATCTTGGAACTAATCAAGTTCTCAGGGCAGGGACACAGCTGAGGAGAGCAATCTGCAAAATGATTAGTTGCTAAAAGTTTTCCAAAGAGCCACCAGTGAATAGATGCCCGTCATTTTTTTTAGAAACAGTTTATTCTTATGATGTATATACTATTAAAATATATTTTAAAAAAGACATATTTCAGTGTGTGACTTAGATTCACATCAAGTTAAAAAAAAATGCATTAGCACATTTACCTCGGAGCTTATAGTATGCTCGATGGCTGCCAATGACAGCTTTTATGGTCTCCTGGGGACATACTTTGACACCAGTGGTGAAAAGGGTCGACCTCTTCCTCCGAAGTCCTTCCTCGCTCGCTTTGTTACTGTTGTATTTTGTCAATCTAGAAGCTTCTAGAAAGTGCCGATACTTAACATCCCAGAGCCCGGGAATACCGTGATGCTGGATGTCTGCAAGGAGGATGAACAGACAACATTTATATATTTTCTCATATATACGTATATATGTACCGTATTTTCCGCACTATAAGGCGTACCTAAAAACCTCCAATTTTCTCAGAAGCCGACAGTGCGCCTTATAATCAGGTGCGCCTTATATATGGACCAATATTGAGCCACTACAGAAGGCGTGTCCAAAGTCCGGCCCGCGGGCCAAATGTATATATCTTATATGTGGACAAAGTTTTAAAATGGGCCGTTCATTGAAGGTGCGCCTTATATTCCAGTGCGCTTTATAGTGCGGAAAATACGGTATATATATGTATATATATTGTCATTGGCTAGTCTAATTGTCAATCACTAGATAAGTCACTCATTTTTCACTGGCCAGTCGACATAATGTTGAATGTCAAATGTCACCCTTTCGACAGCTTAGTTTGTGCAGGATTAGTGCCTAAAAAAGATTTGAAAACTCAACAAACTTGACGAATAACACGTGCGGCCATGTGGGCACAAGTTGCAACACATTACCCAGTGCAGGAGAAACTAATTCGGGGCTGTTGCACACACCACCGCGCCACTCGTCAGTATTGCATCAGAGCTGTTTGAAAAGAAAAGCCGGCATTGTGATGCCAGGTGGCAACCCTCAGAGGGCTTCTTAAGAAAATAAGCCAGGATTTATGAGCCCCCAAACACAGACGGGAAGTCGTCAGACCCAAATAACAAACGGCCTTCCTCTGGATTATCAACAAGATTGAAGAAAACTAAAGATTTTTGGGGGTTGTTGTTCGTTGTTGTTTTTTGGGAGAGAAACAAAATGAGAGATCAATTCTGCAACGTGACCCTCTTGCAATTCTGGCAAGCGAGATGAACTCTGGCACGCCCGTGTGCAAACACTGGATAAACAACGTGTGGTACCGAGCACTCAGTTTGTGCAAACATCTGAGACGAACACTAGCGTTGTTGTTTGAATTATTTTTAATTTCTCACAAAACTTGCCTTCCCTATATACTGTACACACCTCGAGGAAATTAAATGATCCTATCTGGTTTAACAAATACAGCCATATATTTTGTCAGGCGTATTTAAAATCCAGATAGTTGTTTTTAGGTTTGAAGAATATTTTATGCTTTCATTATTAACTTGTTTTTGAATGATAGAAAAATTTCATATTCATAGCATAGCTGTAATAAAAAATTGTTATTCTGCTTAAGGTTTGTGACGCGATGACGGAGTCAAGGTCGCAGTGTGACGCACCGTACTGGCTATTCCAACAGTGAAAAGGGAAGCTGATAAAAATGTTAAATGTACGTGACTTTAAGAGAAAGGATGCAGCGTAGGTGTGTTTTCCTCCTCCTCCGTTAGCCTTGAGGATTGACACTCCAAAGCACGTCCTTCAGAGTTCCACGTTAAAGAGCAGCGGCACAGCGTTGAGAAAGCCAATAGTGCACCTTTGACATGTCGTGGCAGGGAACAGCCACCAATGAAGAAAACTTTTAAGACACCCATTATGTGTCTTCACTCAACCTTGCTTTTGTTCATGCTTAGCAATACACGAGCACAGTGTTTTGTACTGCATTATAAGACACCTTTGTGAAAGGGAATAGAGAAATATGATTACCTCTCCCTGCACAAACATGCACTCAGAAATCCAAATGTAAAATCGCCTTAGACTGAAAATGTGAAAGAAAAACAAATCACTGCCAGGAGAGACAAGCAGTCACATTTTTGTGCTTGTTGTAAGGGAATATTTGTGGGGTGGAATCTTTTGTGGCCCAAAATCAAAAATGTGATGAAAACAAAAAAAATAATCCTCAAGTACATTCAAAACAACAGCCTTCAATTAAAAAAAAATCAAAATATATATTTTTTCATAACATTATGATATTTTTTGTTCTTCCAATTTTTCTCTAATTATGGATGGACTGATGGATGGACGAACAAATGAACGAACAGTTGGTTGTATGGATGTTTTATGACAACCGCACTTCCAAGCGAAAATTCATTTCACATCATTTTTGATAAAGAAAAACACCAAATGAGGGTCTTTTTAGGGGTGTTGTTTTACTGTGCACATGCATAGCCACGGGGATGAGAGCAGGGAGGAGGGACGGGAGGCCCTGATGGTCGACGCAGGCGCAGGAGGCCGCCCGGCGGAGTTACGAGCCAGAAAAGATTAGCGTCCTGTGACGCCGGGAACAGAATGGCTTTTGTTTCCTTCAGCGTAATGAGCTCAAGCGGGCACATCACACCGATCAAGACACCAGACGTTATCACATTATACTATCCACGCACACACAGCCACCTGTTTTGTTCATAGCTAACACTAAGTTGTGTGTTTCAACTAGCATTTGTGGATCTAATAAAAAGTTACATTCCACAACGGAGGACTTTTAATGTCCTTGGGAATACCATAATATTAGGTAATATAGGTACATCTGCACGCTTTCTTCAAACAAAGCAGTTCATCAATTATTCTCCCTTATGCGCAGCTTTGAAGAAGACAAAGAAGACGAAACAAAACAAAAGCAAGCACGGGAGATGCAAACAACTGTTTCAGCCTCAGCTGAAGAAAGACAAAATACTGGCCCTAATGTCACTGAGGTCACAGTGTGTGTTAAAGAGGCGGTTAACTCTTAACGAGAGGGTAGACACATAAAAAAAATGCTCAATATGATTATGAAAATACACGATAGAAGGACTTTTCCCTCAAGGATGTTGTTGTGAAAAATAAAAGCATATTATGACCACTCAACCACTTATTACAAAAATACTTCAGTTAGCAAAGCAGTGTGTAAGACAAGCTAAAATCACGCAATGACAAAAAAAAAAGAATTAAATGAAGGGAAACATTTTAAGGTTGTACTGTATGATTGGCCGAGTTTTATTATTCCTCTACATTTTCGGGATGACTGAATGATTCTGATGAGGACACCGAAGGCACTTTTTTTTTTAATGATATTGAAACAGAGCTATATAAGAAAAAGAGCTTTTGATTTGATGCAGTATAGTTCTACTCTAATGCAAATTACAACCGCAATAAGAACATCGCATGGTAAGAAAGAAATCAATTTGGAATTTATTCAACTGTATATCAGGACTATTTTCCTTATTTGATAAATCATAAGAGCTGAATCATAAGATTTCTTTGTTGATTTACGAGTTCTGGTGCCTCACATTCAACTTGCAGTTACAGATGGTGACAAAACTGCAAAATTTAAGACGGTCTGCTGGAAAATTACAATCATCAGTTACATCTTGTTTGTGACTGTCCGCAATCAAAACATCATAATTGTAGAAAGCTCTTGTGTAGGATCGCATTAGATTGAGTAAGGTACTTACTGCCCATCTGCCAAAACAAGCTCTCTCTGATGTTTTCCTACCTTTAACTTGACTTGCTTGGAGGCCCAGCGGACACCAAATGAAGAGGAATAGTATTAATTTAAAAAGCATGATGCGTTAAATTCCAAGGTGTTGATACAAGATGTCCAGGATGCCTCTTCTTGCAGAGTATGTACAAATATCCTAATGAATGCCGTCCAAGTTGTTGTCTAAGTTCCTGGGTGCCTCGGTGGGATCCCAGTGGCCGGTAGAAACGGCTGCATGGATGGACGAGCAGAGGGAGCGAAGCGGGTGAGAAAGAGGAGGGTGGGACACTCCCGGAATCCCGGCTGGACCTCGGGTCTCTTCCCGTCAGAGCGGCAACAGTGATGAGGTTAGGACAGCAGATTCTGTTTAAGGTCTAATCCCTTTACCTTCTTCTCGCGGCTCGTAATCCGCCACGTGGACGCCCGGCTTCATCTTGTTAGCTGCCTTCTGGACACGAACGAACTCTGTCAGCTGAGCACACGTTTGGGCCGCTTCCAAACAACCTGCTGGATGGGGCCGCCCTCTCTGCTTTGGTCCGGCTTGGTTCTGGTGGGAAATAGTGGCACACAAGACCTCTATTTATGCATGTGCACAATGAGCTTTAGTCTCAATCCTTATACAAGCAAACGTGTGGATTGGAAAGCTGTGTGTGTGCCCTAAAGTAATGAATTCTGCAACCTCTGCGGGATGAGATCAATTTCAGACAGATATAAACAAATCATTCAACGCTGTGGCGACCCCTGACAGGAACAGGTCAAGAGTTAGTTCTTCATATTGTTGTCTATTACTGCTTTTTGCAACCTCTCTTATCTCCACTCTCAAGTATCACCATTGGTTTTATATTGTATTGCTTTTTGTGTTCCCTTTTGAATATCACGAATAAGCTTACCGGTTGTGAATGTGTGACGCAAACGTGTTGGCGTGCGGCCTCCACGGCTGCCGTCGGAACGTATCAGGGCGGGAAGTCTCCGCGTGGCAAGTCTCCGCCCTCATCTCCTCCTGTGAAGGGGATTAGCCGTTCATGTTAGTTGCTAACAAATTGCTGCTGTAAATAAGCCTCTTCAAGAGCAGCCTAATCCCTCCTGGCACTTTTCTGACACACTAATCTCAATTTGGAAGAATCGAGGGTTGCGGCTCAACACGTTATTTGGTGAAGCAATATTTAATTGGTGGTGAGCGTGGATTTGAACGTAAGAAGGAAAAAATGTGATTTTTGAAAGATTTTCTCGATCGGGAGAGAAAAGTGCCAAACACAACTGGGACTAAAATGGATTTTTATTGCATCACACAGCTGCTCAGCAGTCGAGGCTTCAGTGTTGTGGAATGCGAGTGGGGGATTTGCTTAATTGTAGCTGTCATTTTTTCTTTTTGTTTGCCCTCAACCATTGTGCACATCACATCACTCATGCTTTGTTCTATTGCTTCTGCATCAGGAAAATCTCAAAGCCACTCCGAGTGAGCACTCAGCTGCTTTTTGCTCTTGTGTCATAGATCGGACAAAGATTCTACTTGCTGTCTTGTGTGACAATAAAATTTGACGCATTTACTTCTTTCTTTCTTACCTCTGAATTTTGAATAACTGCGTCTTCAAAAATTATATGCTTCAGGTCGTAATATCGTTCCAAATTGGAAATCTTTACAGCTGTAAGCTCCTGGAATATTAAGAACATCGATCTTCTGCTAGTTGGAGGGAGAATGAATGCAAATTTTTCAGTCCATTCTGCTTTGAATTGTCGAATTTCACTGTCCGCTTTTTATTCAGTGAAGTCTGAGTGTGCCATTTTAGTGCAATCTACACTCCTCCACCTGGCAAAATGTCAGCGAAAGTGGCGGTGAACTCAGTGACCCAGTAACAAGCTGTCTGCGTGCGTCTGTCGGGTCCCGATATACACGTGTCGACCCAAACAAGGCACATAGTGAAGGAAAACATTTTTCAATTTAAATGTGTCTACCACGTGGCAGGTGCCCACCACATAGACATTGACTGAAGTGGGGCTTGCTAACATATTACCACTTTGAGAGTACCCATCTCGGAAAAGGACATAGTAGTTCAGGGGCCACAAATAGGCTGCATATTGAGGGCCGCTGGTTTGGACTGGAATATAAATGACCGTATAATCAATTTTGGAGGGTGTTGATTATTCACTAGCCCCTGATACCTGGTATCAGAAATGATAGAGATTCAAGCTTTTTTTCAAGGTATAGGGAAATTGGCCTCCTCTTTGGACAGTTTTCCAATCAGGACCTAATAATTTGAAATAAGAGTAGAAAATTGCCGTACGTTCTGGCGATTTGCAATGTAAAAAATAAAATTAAAAAGATAGCTAAATTGGGATATATAGGTTTTTCTTTTTTGTTCTGGAGGAATGTTTGTGTATCAAAAGTACTTGTGGTATCGATTCTTGGTATTAGTGTCTTGTTGATTGCTTGTATCGGTCTGAAAAAAAAAACCATCCCTAAGAAATATAATGTATACTTTTTATATTTTGGATTCCTTGGAATTGAATATATCCTGAATAAAATTATTCTAATTCATAAATAAGACGTATTTTTTGGAAGGAGGTAAAAACATTTTTTAAATATTGATCGTGTGTTTCATTTCCACTGTGTTGATGTCCAAATTCTTTCAGAGCCAGTTTTGCTATATATTTATTCCCTAGAAGTCAGATGTCGCATCATTCCCGGCTCAGCATGCATCATCTTGTTAGTGGAAAAAAGTGACCCTCATCCATCAGGATTAGGGTCTGAGTCAAGATGAAGTCAAAGATGAGGATTAACGATATCGACCCGACCCATGGGCTTTACGTGCAAAAGTGACAGTGACGGTCTGCATCGCTGTTTGTGATTAAATCAACTGTGGATAAACGGAATCTAATTGGCGTGTATTCATGCGGATTTAAAAAAAAAAAAAAACACCAGCATCAACTGTTCCAAGTGTGATGCTTAACCACAATGTGATGGCAACAAGCCTGACCTTCTCATGCAGATGATGGCTTGAATCATAGTGCAATTACAGAGGTCATTTTAAATTATGCAGCAGGGAGTAAAGGAGCACTTGCCATCTGTTTAGAGGACTTATTTCACTGCTGCAAATGCCTCAGCGAGCTATTGTCCTCTAAGTGCTTATATCCCTCATCTGTAGCTTTGCATTTGGATTGTATTCCATTTGGTGTACTTCATTTATCCCAACAGACAAATTGTCAGTAGACTGCAATGTACGATACTTATTGCGTGCATTTCTCTACTCTGAGAACAAGTGAGACACATGGTGGGCCAAGAAGAGTGATGGTTGCGTGCCTTTGGGCACTTTGGGGGTAGTTTGTGTGATTGATTTCCTTTCATTTATTTGTTGCTGCAGTCACAATGTGGAAACATTAAACCCGGGGTTAGTTAATTGAATCTGATTTCATTTATCTTACATGCATGATGGAATCAAGCCTGCCTCATCGTTCTGAGGTTCAGGGTTCAAGACTATTCTCAGACTGTTCCTGTCCTTGCACTAGAGAAGCTAGTACATTTGGGATTATTAATTTTTATGATCGATTGTGTTCCATTTTATCCTCACAAATGTCACAGGTGTGTATCTCAGATGATTTGAGGTGAAGCGTCAGAGTGTCAACATCGACACCTTGGCTGCTTTACTTTGCACGTGAGGATTGTCTTAATCTGCCGTAATCTGTGATGAAGATCTACTCATAGGAGTCGTAGCCGTTCGATTAATCGACCCCCAAGTGGTAAGGCTCGGCCTGGCCCGGCCCGGTAGCCTGTTAAGTGGATGATAAGCATCAAAAGTGGCAGAATGTATCAATGGATAACCATCAGGAAGTGGGAGGCAATTAAATGTGTGCTTCTGCTTGGCCTGCTTCTTTTCTGGAAGGCCACAAGGACGCAAAGTGGATTGAGTGACTTGCTTAAGGTTGTGTTCCAGCATGCTGTCGATCCATTTGGTTTGAAAAGAAACTATTATGCAAATATCACACCAGAGTTTTTTCATTTACAAAACTCAAGTTGAGCGGCAGCATGATTGGTGGCTCATGATATATATATTTTTTGGACATCTTTCCAAATAGGATCCCCTTAAATTGACCTTTATTTATTTCTAAACTTTTGGTTTTGGACAAACTATTGGACATGCACATATGAGATGTTTTATGATAGCTACAGTATTCTATTTCTAAAAGAATTGGGTAGCCCTATAATATACTTGTATTAAAGTGGATTCCATCTAATATTTTCATTAATATTTCAGAACACATGGTTCTATCTGCTCGCATAGAGATCTGACATTTTCACAAAATTCCCAATGGCCTCGTGCCCCTGGCAACCACGTACCGTACGTTTCTTGTTTCAGGGCAACATGGATCAGATTTTTCTGCTCCTCTACATAGTAGTAACCCAATCAAATCCAATTATAAAAACAAAAAAATCTTTAACTAAAAAAATGCTTAATGTAATAAATTGACTTAGATAAGATGAGAAAAACTTACATAAAAATAGATCATCCTTTGCACCAAGCAAAAACTGTCACAAAAGATATGAAGATTCAAATAATGATGAAAGACATCTGACAGTCCTGTCTTTGCTATCTTTGATTGGAAGAGATTAAAGAATATTCAAATTCGGCCTAATTATCGTTACGCGAGCACGTTGACAGAAATCGACCTCTGACAAGGAGCGAGTTTGAGATGACGCATGCAGTTGGCGTGGATTGCACGCTGGTACTGATCTGTTTGCCTGGCAACTACTATTAAGACAGATGGACAATGATGTCAACACGGCGTACCGCGAATGTAGAAAAACACAGCAAGCCTCTAAAACCAAATCGAATCAAAATGGCATCAATTTGAGAGATGCTCATTGTAATGTATGTCAAGCTTCCTGGACGAATGCAAAGCAACATGCGAGCACACGTCAAGATAACTTGATAAAATACAAGCAGATAGATGAGATGAAAGATTGAAGCTGTCGTTGTGGAGATGACATTAACTGTAACACGGGGGGAATTTCACCTGAAGAAGCTCTGATTAAGCTGCTACGGTGACGAGATGTTTTATGGTGAGGAAATAAGTGGCCTCGAGGCGTCGCATGGGAGTCTGAAATTGGGCTCACATGGGGAATCATATCCAGCGTCGCTTATAACACAGACCACAGGTGGATGAAATGTTCACGTCTCGGCCCTGGAGGGATTCCAGTCTTCTCTACAAAGAGGAGGAGGAGGAGGCGGTGGGGTGTAGGTAGTGACAAAATGGAGCCATGAATCGTGCTATCCGGTATGTAATATCCCCAGTGGGCAGAGTTCATTTCATCAAGCAAGATCGGGGGGTAGAGCAAAGCTGATGTGTGCAGCGATGATAAGAAACAAGTGAAGGACAATGAGCCGACTGAGGAAGGAAAAGTGGAGAAGCAGGACGTTTTGAAACGGAGACAGTCTCATAAACGTAAAGGGGAGGATGTGGAAAGTAATTGAGTGGAGTGAATACGGGACGCTGACAAAGAGGTCAAAGTGAGTGGCAGCCCATAAAATTTGAAGATGATTATGTGGTGACGCTGTACTGTGATGTACGATTTTGCTGTGGGTAATACAAAAAAAGCATGCATCCAAGTCTAAATGTATAGATGTTGTCTGTTCATCCATTTTTTTATGCCATGTATCCTTTTCGGGGTCACAGGTAAGCTGGAGACAATTTTGATGAGCGCGAAGTTGCTGACTGACAACCAACACAACAGACGCAATGATCGGATCTTTGGATCGATTCCAGAAAGAAAGCGGAGGATTAAATACAAGCAAATTGACGAGACACAATCAGGGGAGCTGATTGGTAAACATAAGGGACCCGGCTGACATGAACAGGTGGGCACACAAATTTAACAAGGCATCATAATAAAGGGACACATGGGAAAACATGATAAAAATAAATCCAATAAAAAACAAGATTGACAAAAACACAGATCATGACCCAAAAAGAGCCAATAAAAAATACTAACCGATAATTGGAGTTAAATAAAAATGTGCACAGGTACGTAAATGCAGGAATAATTTTGTTCATTTATGACGATTTCACCCTGGAATTGATTATTTCTTGCTGCATCATTTCCAATGAAAAGAAATGAGAATAACTTCAACAGGCTGTGTTTAACCTTGGTCGACTCCACTGCGTGTAGAAAGTGGTTTGTGTCCCAATACTTTTGTCATGATGCTCACCGGGTGCTTTTCATCCGCAACAAACTTTCAGCAATTACTTTGTCGCATAAAATAACGATCATTTTTTTATGCTATTAGCAGCCTTTTCATGACTCACACACCCTGCATCCGTCAATCAAATGATTTTTTCCACCATCTTCTCCAAGTGTTGATTGCTTTGTCGCAATGTGAGCACATGTGTTTCAACGTAACCATGACAACTAGTTTAGAGAAGTGAAACAGACACGGAGTGAACCTTGAAAAAAGTAACAATGAGTTGCAAAGTTGCAAAGAGAAAAATTGCTAAGGTTTCAGAGAAGGCAACATTGTTTCTTTTTCAATAAAAGGAAGCAACAAAGGACTTTGCTGAATAATCTTGACGTACTGGATGATGCGGGTAAATATAGTTGCATCCTTGGTAAAACTTCCCCCTGAAGCTGTTCCAAATACCAAACCTGTGTCAAAGCATCTGACATCAACGGGCGGCACGGAAAATGTGCGTTGACAACAAGCTGGAGGCTTAGCGGGGCCGATGAAGAACGCACCGAATTAGGCCCGCGTCAGGCAAATTTCATGCTAATAGCCGCTGTGACATTTGCTGTTGTTATTGCATGTGAAATTGAGAAATTACAAACACGCTCGTCCACTTTCCGTCTCAATGCACCTTCTCGTACTTAATATAAAAAAGGTTAATAGATAATATGTAAATGGAGCCTTGAGGTGCTAGGAAAGTCCTCATTGATATTCCTTTAGGCTCTCCGCCGAGCCCAAGTGTTTGGTTTTGATCATCGTGCACATATAGTACATACTCGGAATTAGAATGTACATTGCAGCAAATCGTTTTCTACCCTGTTCTACCTTCATTTTAACTCTACACATCTAAATCGAATTCTATCGTGTGAAAGAGGGCAAGCCAGGTGTTTGTTCTTGACGTGCCGTCTTCCATCTTGCTTGGAGAGTCTATCCTCTGCATTTTAAAGAAGTTTAAGATGAAACTGTGAGCTTGACCTCTAAGTGGGGCTGCGTTCAGTGGAAAAAAAGAACAAGACAGCTCATTGTTTGTTTTGTCTCTAATATATTTTTCCTGTTCCCGGAAGGTCCCACTGAACTGATATTTACTCGCTGCAAAACCCTTCGGAGAAAAGACAGGGTGAGTCCCAGGAGCATGTCAAACACGCAAATGACCTTTTAAATATATGTATAAATCAACGGAATAAAAGAGTGAAAAATATATTAATTCTATTTCTATCTGTTGGAAAGAAAATACCGTAATTTTCGGACTATAAGCCGCACCGGACTATAAACCACGCCAGCTAAAAGTCGTGATTCTGGGTTCAAAAATTGCGAGAAAAGTCGCGGCTTATAGTCCGAAATTTACAGTAATTGTATGCAGTATCTTCATAATAAACATCTGTAGGTTAGAGATTCTTGAACTAAAATAAAACAATTAAGTAACTTTAAATCAAATAGATTTTTGTTGTTAGCAGTGAAAACCAAATGTATTGATATCAAAATTATGACTCGAGTTGCGTGACCAGAGTAGCTAAGAAGGGTCTGCTCCTTCCTCTCAAGATAGCCATTATGTCTCCTCACCACAAGGCCACACATCTCCAAGTAATTCTGTATCATGATGCCTTTCGGTGTCGGAGTGGTCGTTAACTGAGATGCATTTCAGTTGTGAGATCCTTACGATGCGACGTGAACGGTATGGAAACATCCGCAAACGCCTATCACGTAGGTCAATAAAGCTGAGATGTTTTTTTTTTGTTTGTTTGTTTATGACTGCAATCCTTTATGGCCAGCCACATACAGCGAGACTAATCGTGTGACTCGAACAGGCAGAGGAACATATATTGGCGACATGTAGCGCTAGCGTGAGGCGCCAAGGGCCTTTTCAAAGCACCTTTGGTGGAGCATGTGTGTGCATTGAAGCGTGCACAGCATGCACATCATTAATAAGATACTGAAGTGGGCATTGTGTGTGTGTCATCCATCTTACATGTTAGTTTCTCACCCTGAGAGGAAGAACAGAAAAAAGACAAAATGATCTGTATAATTCTTTATTTATGATTCATTTCCCCCAGCAAAATGGTTTAATTGTGCAAATGAGTTTATCAATCATGAGAAAATGTGCGACAATTTGAGCAGACTGAACCCAGTGCAATTAAATGATGAGATAAAGTTAGTTTGACAGCTCAAAACTGTTCGATTTGCTTACCCTCTAGGTCAGCTTTATAAGTAACCTGCTGACTTATTCCACCTCATGTCAAGGTCAATTGTTCTTACCTTGGTGGGGCAATTTATTTATAGCAGATGGGCCGGCGTGTTTTCAATTTCTCCTGATGAATGTCACCGGGCCTCGCCGCGACCACCACCGGGTGAAACGATAAAGCTGTTAACCAAAACTGTATTGAGCGGAGGACATAGTTTATGGCTCCATTATTTACATGTTGTGCCTCGCCGGCCGTTAACATCGGCGACGTCCTTCAGTCCATGCAAAGCAGCAAGGCGGCGCATCGGGCTAATAGGATGAGCACATTGTAATTAATGTATTTGCTCTACAGATGCAATCGTCCCGTGTCAACAGAGGACTTGTTTGCAGCGGGGACGCAGATGACGATGCACAAGCCAAAGAAGAACTTTTTGGAATACACAAAATCATATCAATCGTGCTTGTTCAATAGAAGCCAATGAAGGTGGATGGACTACAGTACGTGAGTTGTATGTAAGAAAGGTAGGTTTAGTATTTATTTTGTATATTTTCACATATTTATGTTCAAAGCAATGAATAATTATATTGTTTTAGGTTTTATTTAGAGTTCAGGAGGGTTACTAGTGGTGGTGATGTTGTAGACGTGAACTGTAGGCCTCTTAGAGGCGCAACCTCTCTGAACCTATTCCCCCAATTTTAATACTTTCATTCATCATGCACATAAAGCTTTTATGGGGCGCTCGCAGGAAGGTTCCTGAAGGTCATGTCTGCCAATCTGGGACTGGAAAAGTGAGACCGGGCGGAAAGTACACTAATTACACGGGGTTGTGGATCCCCTTACTTGCCAATTGTTGGTGTGCCTTGAAGCCCCGCCTGTCCATTACGGTGTTCATGACTTCACCAGATGCAGCAGGTATTTTGGTTCCTGGTGGGGCTTCTTGGCTTCTGTGTCCTGGCATCACTGTAGAAACTTAGCTCAACATATAAGAAAAGCAATGCACGCCAAACTAGTCGCTAATCCTGATTGTGTCAGACGAACTGCAAATTGCATTCGTGTGCTGTGCTCGACCTGCTGAGTTAAGCAAACGCAAACATCCTCTTGTACAATTTTCAAGTGGAAATCCTGTAGGCTGAAGTGTAGATATTTTGGGAAAAACAGATGACAGCGCATGACACAGATTTTCTTTTTCATAGTTCATCATTTTTCTATACCGCTTATACTGACTCAGGCTGCTGGGGAACTAGAGGTAATGAATTTAAAGAACAGGCTTGAATATGTATGTGCACGATCGCCATTGTTTTTCTAAAATGTGCCCAACATATATATAGTATAAAATTGCTTGTCAGACATTCATAGTACATTATGTCCCTACTTCATGTCCTTTATAATATCAATTTTAGACAACACCCCATGAGGCAGATGATATAATTCAAAATTGTGCCTTTTATCCTTATGCCGCCGCACAAACTAGTTCATCGCATAACCTTGAAAATATATATGTCAGCATTGTTCAACAATACCCCCCGGAAATGTAAAGAGCAAGGACGTACAAAGCTTTTCATTCTGAAATTGCATACATTATGGTAAACGTATGATTTAAAGTGTTTGTCAGATCGCCCATTCATAAAGAGTCTCCATTGACTATTATATCCAATTCATATTGCAAACGCCATGCTGCAGAATCTCTGATAATACCATTAAAGTTATATAAGATTGAATATTCACGATAATGAAATGAAATTTTTAGTTTGCTGCTTACATGTGGTCTTATCTGTTCAAAAATTAATAATCTAGGCATTAAATCTTACTATCTTTGTGTATCTTATCCAGTTTTAGAATGCATATATGAGTGATCTTTAAGGAAAAATCCCAAAATGCTGTTGCTCATTGCTCACATGCACTTTGAATGCGTGATGAGCCTTATAAAAATTCAGCAACGATCGAATGACGCGTCTGTGTTTTCCCGTGTCGGTGTGAGTGCGTCTGCATGTGTGTGTTGGCATTGTGAGTAGCTTTTCTTAACAGGGTGATGTAAGTTACCATAGCAAATGTATGCTAACTTTGCTTCCCGTAGTTGTTGTTTCTTCAATGTATTGGAGTACAAGGTTGTGCAAACCACAAGCGACTGAGATATTTAACATGCCAAGAGCATATGGCACACGTATTGCAATGTCAAGATAAATAACGTAAAATGCATCCTCTCCCTCTCTTGCGCCCCCACAGCAATTCTCGAAACAGTCCAAAGAAATACTTGAAATGCTTTTCTTTATTGCACAGCATCTCTGAGAGGAAAGAGATGACACCCATTTGCGTGTGTGTGTGTGTGCATGTGTGTGCGTGTGTGTGTGTGTGTGTGTGTGTGTGTGTGCGTGTGTGCGTGTGTGTGTTTGTGTGTGTGTGTGTGTGTGTGTGTGTGGGTCAGACATCACGTTGCAGACACACACTATAGCAGCCCACACAGCTTATCTGTGTGACATTTGAAAACATAAGAAGCATGATATCAAAAGTGATCTGAAAATACGCACACATACACATCTGATTCACAACTGTGCAAAGCTTGAGACAAATTTACGATGAGGATACACCGCACATCGAATGCAGGGGTGGACAACCTCCTCTTAGTGGACCATCGGTGATGAGGTTTGATACAATGGTCCAACATTCTTATTCTTCTTATATATTATGAACATTTAAGGGTCAAATGTTTCGAGGTGTTTCATGACAGTTCCTCTGAGGTTTTGTTTGTTTTTAGAATGACATGGCAGATTGAATGGAGAGTTTTTGCGGGCCACATATGTCCCACGAGTCACAGGTTTGCCACCCCTGATTTAATGAGCTCCAATAGAAGATAGTTAAAATCCTGCCTTTTTTTTGGGGCTAAAATGTATATTATTGACGGATGTAATTCTAATATTTAAACTTTTTTGTGTCAATAAATTAGTTAACCAAGTGTGAGTTGAGTCCATCACACTGCATTCACTAATAAATAAATAAATACAATTATTACACATAAAATGGTAATGATAAATGATAAATTTCCCATTAAGGGGTTATGATGAATTAATAAATAAATAAATAAATAATAAATAAATAAAAATGAATATAATGAATTAAAAAAACAAAAAATAGATTGAGGAAAAAAATACATTTCATCAAATAATTTAAATACTGTTTTAATTAATCCTAGCAAAAGTGAGCATTATTATTTTTGTTAAGGCAGATTTTTTTTAATATACAGATCTATTGGATTGAGCATGTTTTTGGCCTTTTTGTCTCTTTATATGCATTAAAACAGCAGTTATCCTGCAATGATGATCACTTTTTTTTTTAATTATCAAATCCAGATTTCCCCTGTAGATTCGGCAATCAATGACATATTCAATACAATAAAGAATATGTGGATTTCCTCTTATAGCCCCCCTCCTCTCCTCCACATCCACTCGCCATGGCTTTGAACTGTAATTTATGGCATCTGCTTATTCACATTCGTAATCATGAAAAATCATTTAAAGGATCACCCTCTGCAGCATCTGAAGCGAATCAGTTTGTGGAAAGCTTTCTTGAAGTCCTCGTTGGACATGGTGTATATGATGGGGTTGATGAGCGAGTTCATATAGCCAAGCCAGGTGAAGAAGTCAAAGAGCTCTTGGATGACGCAGGCGTCGCATGCGGCCACCACCAGCGTGTAGATGAAGAAGGGCAGCCAGCACACGATGTACGCGCCCAGAATGATGCCCAGCGTCTTGGTGGCCTTCCTCTCCCTCGCCGCTGAAATGCGCTTTTTCTCCAAAGCCGCGTCCGACAGAGTCACCTTCACCTGGTTGTCGCTGGTGGACGAGTTGGTGTCGCTGGACGGCGCGTCGTGTCTGCCGCCCTGCAGGGGGCTAGTGGATGCGTTCGAGCCGGGGGAGCCCGTGGTCAAGTACGCCGAAGTGAGCCTCTTGCCCGCCACCCTCTTTTTCTTCTTGGGGGACTGCTTGAGGATGCGTTTGCGCGCCTCCACGTAGATGCGCCCGTAGAGAACGATGAGCAGCAGGGTGGGGATGTAAAAGGCGCCGAAGGTGGAGTAAATGGTGTAGAAGATGTGGTCCGTGTTGACGCTGCAGCTGGTCAACTCGTCCGCCTTGACCTGCCTCCAGAAGAGCGGCGGTAGCGAGATGGAGATGGCAATCACCCAGGCGGTGGCCACCATACCGGCCGCGCGCCCGGGCGTGCGCTTTTTGGAGTACTCCACCGCGTCCGTGATGGCCCAGTAGCGATCCAGAGCGATGACGCACAGGTGGAGAATAGACGCCGTGCAGCAGGTGATGTCCGACGACAGCCAAATGTCGCACACCACCTGGCCTAGCGTCCACTCGTGGGTGACCGTGTAGAGGACGCACACGGGCATCACAAGGATGGACACCAGCAGGTCGGTGACCGCCAACGAGGCGATGAGGAAGTTGGCAGGCGTCTGGAGCTTCTTGGACTGGGAGATGGTGGCGATGACGAAGGCGTTGGACAGGCTGATAGCCAACGTGATGGCGGAAAGGAGCGACGCCAAGGTGATCTGGTAGGGGAGGCTGTGCGCGCTCCAAACCACCTCAGACGCATCCTCAGGCTGGCTGATGTTGGAGGCGTTCGCCGGCAGCTGGGTGGGCTCGACTTGTCCGGCGCCCTCCATCACTTCTCCATTAACTCTTGGCTCATATTCTGTCCACCGTCCCACACTTGATGTTAAAATTCGAGGAAAGTCGCCTCCTTAACGCCATGGCACGAATTGTTTCACTTGTAATCCACACTCTGCGGGGATAGTTCACCACTCTTCATCGTGACTGCGCACGGTGATGATGCGTTGCCCTTCCAACGCGTGAGGGACATAATCCGCATGGAAGGTGAAATGCTCTCCAGACGCGTGCCTCCGGCTCGGACCCCCGCAGAGGGTGACTGACGAGGCGAACCACGAAGTGGTGCTTTTTATACAGTCTGTGACATCAACTGATGTCTCCATGATGGTCCAGACTGTTTGCTGGGTCATAGTGCCCGTGGATCATTTGTCACTTTGGGAAAACTATCACGCGTCGCAGGTACGCACGTTATTAAAAGCTGAAGTCGAGCCATATAGTGGCATTATGAATTATTGAAAAGCATTCAAATGGTCATTATTGATGAGGGGAAAATACCTGTTGAGTGGATTTAACTGGACGTATTGTCTACAGTGTTTTTTTTTTTTTTGGTTTTTTTTGCACGTCAGACAATAAGTGATAAAGTCACATGGATGGATGGATTGATGGATGGACAGATGGACGGATGGACGAATTGACTGATTTAGTGATTGACTGAATTTATTGGTTTGGAGATTTTGGAAAGATGGATGTAAGCCTGGTAGAGTGGGCATATTTATTTATTTATTTACTTATTTATTTATTTATCAGTTTTTTAATTAAAAGTAAAACTATTTAAAATGAACTTCCATTTGCGAATACGCCCAAATGATGTGTCTATTTAGTGTGTGATATACAACTCGAACTATTTCATGATATTCCTTTATTAAAACTTTGTCATTCATATCATTACCTTTGTTTTTTTTTACCTGTCTCGGCAGAATCACATGATTGGTAAATGGTTCTTTGTCTTACAAAAAGGCCATGACAAAGACACAGTGAAAAGTCAGAACTGCCATCACCAGACAGACGGCCAAATGGCTAAGAATGAAATATATGGTAATGGAAGCGTGTTGGAAATAGGTGCTCGTGTCGAATGATGACAAGAGGGCGATGTTTGCATGTCAATGAGAAGATAAGAGTCCCAGACAGAAATGGTGAAAGCCATCTTGGTTGCAAGAGATGATTTGCATTGTACATCTCCATACGAATGGGCTCCCTTGTGCATTGTTAAGTTGCAAAACAGTTTGTGCACCCTCCTGTGAGTTCATAAGTGTAGTCCTCAATCTGCCGTGAATGCGAGGCCTAACGCAGAGACACTTTCTCCGTTTTCACGCTTTTATTCCGACACCCAAAAGCATGCGATGTCCCACTGTGTCTGCCATCATCTTGCTCTAATTCCTTTATTTCCATGAAAACACAGACTTAAAATGGTAAATTTATACAAAAGCTCTCACAATGACACTTCATTTGCATTCAAAGATGTCTTCATAACATGTTTTTTTATGTCACTGTTCATTGGATGTGACCCAGTTCAGCAGCTGCAGCAACATTTTCTCAGACATTGCGCGCCCCTCTGTGTAATCTCACCTCATCTCTGGGCGCATTTAGGCAAACCACAGTCGCAGCCTACATATCCTATCTATCCTATCTCCCGCTGACTCTGAAAAGCCTATTTTTAGTCCTCCAGAACACTGAGATTTTTCTGAGCAATATTATCTTCCAGTTAACAATCTCTAACTTTTCCCCCACAGTTCCAAGTTTGACATGTTAGTCCCTCTCATTGGTATGCTCGCCTTGGTAAGGACGGTGATGATCAGAAAATTTTCTTAATAAGCATGCAAAATTGTGGTGTCAAATTCTGGCTTGCGGGCTAGATTTGGCCCGCAGTGTAATTATATTTGGCCCGCAAAGACAAATTTTGTGTCAATACTAAAATCGCAAATTGTCTTCACTTTTAAAAAATAGACATTTCCAACTATTTTTATTGACATTAATCTTTTTAAAATTTTGAACAGTTCTTACTTGTCTCTGATTTCAAAACTAGTTATTCATCCATTTACTGTGCAGCCTATACTGTACATAATATGAGACGTTCATACTTTTTTGGGGGGGTTGATAGTCACAATGGCCCTCCGAAAGACTACCATGCGGATTGGGACAAAAATCAAAAGTTGTCCTTCTTATCTGCAACACAGGCCTGTAAATGTGAGTGTGATTGGTCGTCCGTCGTTATGTTACCTAAGATTGACTGGCAACCAGATCAAGCTCAAGCACGACCTTGAACAAGATAAGAAACATACAAAGTGGATGGATGAATGGAAACTAGCGCGTCTCTAACAGTGTCACTCGAAACGTCTTGTACGGGTTTACTTCATAGATTGTCGAACCTTCATAAATAGTTTAATGATAACAATAATTCGGAAAGACCTTTTTGACCACCTGGCATATTTTTATTGGTTAGTCTATATGTTTTACTCAAAGTCCTGAGCTGGCTGTTTTTCGAGCCCTATTCACATTCTGCGCAGCTGCACATTGCATCTGCTGCAAAGTGAACCTGATGAACCAAAAATAAATGAAGAGCTGATTCAGTCAGGCTGTGAATCTCTGCTGGTTCACATTACAATGAGTCTGAAATATTGCTTTTTAAGTAAGCGAGACTCAACTGGAGGACGGGAATCTCGATACGTTACGATTCCATTCGATTCAGAGGGCTACAACGCATGGGCGACTACTCGCCCAGCCGCTTCTGCTGCGAGGCCAAATTCGAGTGTGGATTTCATCACCACCTGTTCAGGGTGTCCCCTATGCCTGCGACCCCCATGGGGACAAGCGGTACAGGTATTGGATGGATGGATGGACTTCATCACCCTGACAACTGGGGCAGAGATAGCTGGCTGAACGAAATGAATATATTTTACTTGCCTTCGCTACCCCGGTAAAAAAGCATTTCGAAGTCCACTTTATACACTTATTTTGTTATTTTAATCCGTCTGTGCATTTGTGTATCTCGCCCAACACAAATAGCCCAAAAGTGTGTCAACAACTTCGCTGAACAGTCTGCGCTTCTGTCTGCACCAGAGTTGCCGTCCTCTCCCCCAAGCCATCTGTTATTCCTCGAAATCCGACAATGGATTTTATTTTCATGATATACCGTTGAAAAGCAAACAGTATGCTATGCCATTGTGATGTTACAGTGTTGCCAAAATTCTGAACGACTCACTCAGATACATTTTCAGAAAAAGGCAGCCCAGAAGATTCACTCAGTTCTCCGTGGAACTTCGCAAAAATATGTCCAAGTCATAACCAATAATACAATATATTAATATGTATTAGAATATATTAATCAAGTAAAATTTTGACATTTCTTCAATTCAACTAAACTAATAATACCACTTGTCTCATTTTTATTGGTCATCTTTGAGTTCATGTGGTTTTCAAAGGACAGCACTGGTGACTAAATACCAAATAGGACAAATCCAAAATGAGGGCAGATCCCCTGGTTGTCACATGCCTCCCTTTTCACCTAACCGATACCCTAAAAATCTCCACAGCAGGAAACTGCTTCGCCTCATCCACACGATAATGAGATGACGCGGGGGAGGTTACCACGCTGTGCTGCGAGGTCAGCCGTGTTTGCCTTTGAACGATCTGGGAAGAAAAAAAGTGGTTATGTCGCAGAATATTGCAAGTTTTAAGCAGTTTGTCACTAATGGTTTAAGACTCGGCTAAAATTGTCAAAAAAGCTGAAATACTTTGACGGTGCAATGTTAAAGGCTCAAGATATACGTGGCATTTTTGCAAGGACTCCACCTGCTAGCGATAAAATAAAGTGAAATTTGATCGTTTCTCAAAGCACCCATGATAATCAATCATGGTACGGTTCCGAAGCACTGGTCTAGGGTTTAAGTTTATTATATGAATTTCCATAATCAATCAGTATGTCAAGATTTATTTGTACAAAGTGCAAGTCAAAGTGCCGAACATGGATTAAAATCGATCCACCTATAAAGGTTTAGAAATAAAGTTGGATCATTTTCTTTGCCATCGGTGGTACATTTCTGTGCTGATATCACAAAAAGGTGAAGAAAAAGTGTAGCACATTTTTTTGTGGGCTTAAGACTTGCATGTGATTTATCACACACACAGATGAGCTTAGTCATTTTCAGGTTAGGTGGAAAAAAAAAGTGCATTTAAGATGGACATGTAAAATACTTTACTTTCATAACTTGTATATGTTTATGTGAATTTAATTAGAAAGAATTAACCAATGATTTAATAAAATAAATAATGTACATTTATATTGTATTGCAATAAATCAATTAACCAATTATTGAATGATTTGAGCTAAAAAAAGTCAAAATTATTTTTATTTAACCAAGAAAAAACAGCAAAATCCATGAAATTATTAATTTAATTTGAATGAATTAACCAATAATTTAATAAAATAAATAAAAATGTAAATTTATTGTGTATTGCAATAAATCAGTTGACCAATTACTGAATGATTTGAGCTAAAAAAAAAAAGTAAAATTATTTTTATTTAACCAAGAAAAAACAGCTAAATTAATAAAAGAGGTAGAATTAAAAGAAGTTGGATGTGCCTCCCGGGCTATAATTTGCCCACGCATGCTGGTCCAGATGCTCAATGAGCATAAGTCTACGTGACATAATTGCAAGTTAAGACTCGACTTTAGAGGTCCTATGGAATTTAAAGTTGTCTTTGGTTGCCATGTTATTATGTGTTTGAGTAGGAGCTCTGTAAAACCACCACGGCAGGCAGAAATGTAGGCCAAGATTTATTATGAGAGTTGGGGGTCTGATTTTCCAGATGGGATGTTGATGGAGTAGAGAGGGCTTGTGTGCCACTTTTTGAAGCAGTTCTGCCCCACTTTTCAGACGACCCTCTGTATGTAAATTGCTTTCTGTGGGCACTTGACCGATTTAATCCACCTCTTCTACCACCACCACCACATCGTAAATATCAAAACTATCAGTACCATGAACTGCATGCAGCTGTGCCTATATCACCTGGAAATATTCAATATTTATCGGATAACATGACAAAATAATGTAAATAAAGTGCTGAAGTTGACCGAATGAATGAATGGATGAAAGTTGGTACATTTCCTAATGTTTAGGCTGGCAGAGAAGGCCTTGCTGGTCCTGCCCTAGATTAGCACTTGTTACTTTTTTCACTGCCATCCAAGAGGAAGGTCACAAGTACATCTCACAACCCGGCCGTGATCCACAACTTCATCCTCCTCTGGGGAATACGAGACGGGAAATGAGCCGTGATATCGCGGTAGGGCGTGTTACGGTTCGTGCGGAAAGGACTGAGTCCATTTAGTAGCAGAATGGTCAGATGGGAAACCAACTGCTGATTGTTTCCACGAGCTGGAAGCCCGCCATGCTTCACGGAGAAAGAAGCAAAAGCACGAAATTGATTTATCAAAGCTGGAGCTGTGACGGTGCGCCGATATCATTGTGCCAATCAACCAGGATTGGTTGCATTATGCATTTTGAGCTCTCAACATTCCCAGAAATCAACCACAGCACCACAGATGGCTTCTTTTCATCAATTATTGGGAGATTACCCGACGGCACAAGCTGCAAACATTGTAAATGACACCTCGCTATGAGGTACGAGCGAAATTAGACGTAATTATGGGAGCGACGTGAGATGAGATTTGATTCGAAGCCTCCCGCAGGAATACACTGTCACATTTCACACGTCCCCGACCGATGACATACGTGTGTGTACTTGGTGTGTGCTAGCAGTTAACGAGAGGACTGACGTCTAATGTGCAGGCGTGTGCTAATCACACATCAGTTCTGGGGAAGAAAGTGGAAGTAAGGTCAACATCGGTGAACTTTTTGGTCAGCACTCAGCAAACCTTTGAAATCATCAATATTCCCAAAATGTGGCACACACAGAAGAAAAATCCAAAAGTTTTGCCTCAGTTCTGCCGTTTAGGATTCAAATCTCAATTCAGGTCTTCCTGTGAGGATTTTGGATGATCTCCCTGAGCTTTCGTGGTTTCTCTCCTCCTGCTAAAATTGGTATTGCCCCTGATGGTAAAAGTGTTCATCACCCTTGCTTGGGAATAAATAAAAATAAACTACAGTACATTTATGTTAGTACTTAATGTTACTAAGGCTTTCTTGGAAAATGGTGTGCAGACGTCTGGAGCAGATGAGTAATTGTTTACAAGCCTTACTGCAGCAGCCAGCTGCTGCTTAGGTTGCGTTTACACTATGTTCCCGGTGGCCTCATTTTAGGCCACTATATATATAAAGCTGGATGGTTGTGAGACAACCCGGGGGGACGAGGTGGGCAAAAACGTCAGGCGGTGATGCCCGGAAAGCTAAAAAAAAATGTCCACGACAGTAAATGAGAAACTTTGTTGACCATAAAAAAATGTCTCGACCAAAAATAAAGCTGACATGGAACTTTGGAGATGGTCTCGCGTGAAGTTTACATTTCCTGTCATGGTCCTTTCAAGCTGTGTCATGTTCTGAGGTATTTGCCGCAGGTTTTGTCCTGTTTTGCCACCTTTTTACTGACAAGTATGCCACGATCTGGGAGGCATATGTCGAAAAGTGCCTCGAGAAGTTTCTAAAGCTACCCTGTGTATTTAACTTACCCACTGTGGCATTTCTATTCATGCTTTTGTGAGTGTGTGGGCAGGGGCGGGGAGAGTTTGGAATTCATGGCAATGAGCTTGCAATTTATAGCAAAGCTGTTTTGCATAGTTGGAAACAAAATGATGGATGAGTATATCAGTAAACGAATGTCATCAAGCATTTATTGAGCGACACTACGTGACCCCCGTTCCCCATCTCCCCCCGATGTTGACATCGACTCTTGAGTTTGGTCCCACATGGGAGCTTCAGTCCAATCTGACGAGGCTAGAAACATGCTCCCGTCGTCCATCAGAGGAATGTGATAAGTGATAGGACTCCATCAAAACATGACAGGCCGGAAGGGAACGTACTGGCATCCATGGCAGACTGCGAGCTCAATCGTATGTGACTTTGAGCCTTTGGGATTCCCCCTTATCCCCTTATCCCCACAGCTTGTCAGCATGATAGACCGTGAGAAAACTTAACAAGGTTTAAATATGGAGGAAAAAATGGTTGCCAAAATAACACAGTACGTTTTGGGCAAAAGGGACTGCTGTGGCCGGAAGGAATAAATGTCACTTTAAGTTGTTTCTCCTCATGAGTCACTATGAGTGAGGCGTTGCTAAAATTTGGATTGCCAGGCGAGCTTTCCACTGGTTTCTCTCTGCAGTTTACTTTCTGGGCGTTAGAATGTTGAAAATACCGCAGATGTGGTCAAACTGCAAGGAAGAGTCCTGACCTTAAATGATTGTGTTTTGTCCTAAAACAACTTTGTCAGGATGCCCTCAGGCAGCTGATTGCTTTGAATTTTAAATGTGGCAAGTGAACTATCAGTCTCTTTAGCACCAAAAGTGAATAGACAGGTCAATGGAAGGTCACTTTTTATGGCTTTTTCCGTAAGAAAGTATTCCAAAAGGAGTTACATCAATGAGGGCTGTTAAGGGAAGACATTGAAAAACAAACTAAAGCACATTTGTTGTTTCAGTTGAGTATAACACTGAGATTCACGTCATCACAAAAGGTCAAATTCCTCAAACAGACATTAAAGACCTATATTATTGACATTTGTATGAATACCGCAAGAAAAAAAAAAAATCTGACATAACCTATGTAGAGCATTTGCATGATGTTTTGCTATTTGTACAAAATGTTTTAAGATGTGCACTTGAATAATTTGCAAATCCATTTGAATCTGAGAAATGCAATATGACTGAGAAAACTGTTACATCTGTAAATGCACATAGCGTTGTGATGACCTTTACAATTTTTGTAGCCATTAGTGTGAAATGATGCCGTAAATGCATCTCTCTCTCTCGCACTGATTCCCGCTAAGTGTTTTCAGAGGCATAAATGGAGGTTTCCAAAGCTTGTCAAGATGTATCAGCGCAAAGAGGAAGTGGACGACAACTTTTTTTTTGTGCACGGTATTTCACTGAGGCACGTCTCCCACTCAATAGGCTTTGGCTCCTTACCCACAAGTTACTAAAGCCTGCAGGTCTCCATGACGACAAAGCTACCATGTGTGTCTCCAGCTTGCCTGCTGGGTAAAAAGGAGTCTCTGTGCACCGTGCATCATCTACTGACAACAACGGCATCATGTGAGCGATCCTGCCTTTGCTCCAGTCATTTCTTATGCATTGAATTCCATATGTGACAATGTCAAAAGGGTGCTCATTGAAATTGGAAGATTTATTATTGTGGTTGCCATGGTGAAGAAGGACAGGGCATCATGTAGAGAGGTTTTTCATATTACGCCCGTCTTATGATAAGGTAAACAAACAGCTCCACTGGGTATTATTATTATTATTATTATTATTATTATTATGACATCATATTGGTTTTATCAAACCATGTTAGCCTACAGTTCTTCAGCCTCTGTAGGGAGATGATCAAAAATTAATTGGTGTATTTTTAAAATCAAAGTCTTTGTGATCGGAGCCTGCTGGATCTCCGATCTCAGTCTCATGTTTTAAAAAGAAATAATTTCGGCTTCAAAATACTTGTGAAATTCTTTACAAGAAGAAACTAAGGCGAATTATACATCGAAAGTGAGTGCACAAACAATGTTGTGGTTTGGCATTTAGAGATAAGCACATTTTCTGATATATAAATATAGAAAGGTGTTTCAGTTTATCATTCTTGCCTTTTGCTCCCAATGAGATTTGTTGGAGAATTGAAGAGCAGGCTTTCAGCGCACTGATGCATGCCAACTTGATTGCACACAAGTGTTTTCACTTGTCACTTATCGTTGTTCTGCACCTCCTGCGTGCAGTATTATATTGTCAACTTTTATTGCTTTTCATCTCGCCCTCTGACAGCTGAGCTCCCGCTCTTGTCGTTTGTTTTTCCCTGTAGTTTGTTGGGTTATTATCACCCAATTCATTTGTGACTGCACAGTGTTGTCTCCTACTTCAAAATCTGAAGAGAGATGGATGTGGATTCTTTTTTCCACTCTAAAAATATTTTTTTTAGTCAACAGTTGATTTTGAAATACACATTTAAGCTGAAATGATATATAATCAATATTCTTTCTTCTGTTATTATATTCATACAGCCAAAAGTGCATTTAAACACACTTCTAGTTCTACTTTGAATTCTACTACAAAAGTTTCCTTTAAAAACTCAGTTCAACTTTGTTTATAAAGCACTTCAGAAATATTATTTTTTATATATATATATATTTAAATATTTATTTATATTTGCAGACCAAGTGCATTTAAAAACACTTATAAGCTATATCATACTCACAAGCAGTATGATACCTGGATTCCATGACGTCACTGACACAATCTTGGAATTTCCTCAGCTACGTATTGTCTGATTTTGTATTCCAAACAAAATTTTGACATATGAACAAGTACTTGCATCATTGAATAGACGTTTACTGTAAAACTAAACATAAAACAAATTAAATTCCACAATATGTACATTTAACCACAATAACCCAGCACTAGCTGGAATAAAGAAAAGTCGTTTTTTGACATTTGGATGACATTTGTGTGGACACTGCAGTGTTTGGGCAGACCCCCATTTATAAATGAATATAAATTATTTCACGAGCGAGTATTAAACTACACTTTGCATTAATTGATTGATATTCAAGAATAGTGCTCTGCTTCAAAAACGTTGACAACCCCATAACCTGAGGTCCACTGATGTACATACTGATGACGTGCAAACCAAAAAAATTGGGGGGTGGAATCACTCATCAAAATCCATCCAAGGAAAAAAATTACTTATTACCCAATGTACTCACTCAACCCACAGACGAACGGGGAGCCCACGCCTTTTCCGATTGTCCCTTTGCGCGCCACACGCACACACAGACACATGCACAAAATGAGTCTGTCGTGGAGAATGGTCTCGGCTTGCTTCTATTTATTGCTGCTATTCGATATTTGGCAGCCGGGTTCGACTTTCGAATTGACGCTCCTGCACACCAACGACAACCACGCGCGCATCGAGGAGACCAGCGTAGACTCTGGGAAGTGTCAAGCCGGGGGTCGCTGCTTTGCAGGGGTGGCGCGACGCTTCAGTAAGGTGTTCCAAATCCGCAAAGAGGAGAAGAATGTCTTGCTACTGGACGCCGGAGATCAGTTCCAAGGAACCATTTGGTTTAATTTCTACAAAGGCGCAGAAGCGGCTTACTTCATGAACAAACTTGGTTATAATGTGATGGTAAATGTTTTTTGTTTTTTTTAAAGTTTGCCACGTCAAGTCTTGCGATTGGAAATAACTTTTTGCGCGTGTGCGTCACAGGCTTTTGGGAATCACGAGTTCGACAATGGAGTGGAGGGTCTTATTGCCCCTTTTCTGCAAAATCTGAATTGCTCAATGGTGAGTTCCAACATCAAAACGGACCAGACTCTTGCGGCCAACTTCAGCCGCTACTACCAACCTCACGCGGTCCTCAGCGTGGGTTCGGAGAAGGTGGCCGTGGTGGGCTACACCACCTTTGAGACCCCCATCTTATCCAGGCCAGGTAAAAATGTTTAGTCTCACTTTATGTCTACTTTTAATTGTTAACAGTGAGTTGAGACAATTCATTGCCATTTAAGGTCACTCCACTCTTTTATTTCCATATTGAGAAGAGGAAGACGCAGTTACCTCACAGACCACAGGATGAAAACAGAACCATATTGGTCGCAACCAGCAATACTTTCAAAAAGGCTAACAGAAATGAAATAATTACTGTTGATAAGATGAGCTCAGAGAATTTGGACAATTTTAAGTGGCTGCAAACGATGCTTCGATTATTAAAATATCGACAAATCCATTTGATTGTCAATTCGATCAAATTGATTAGGTGTGGAATAATCGATTCATTCCACATCTCTACACGTACTAAAAGTTAACACATGCCGAAATAAAAGTAAAAAATAATGAATTGCATATTCATCCTTTGAAATTATAAACTAATTACAGTGGTGTGATGGACATAACATTCAGTACGCTCAAGTGTAAATACTTTTGATTTTTCTTTCTCCATTCACATGGCGCTTCATGCCATAATTGTGAAATACTCAAATTGATTTTTTAATGGTAAAATCATTTCATTTTTCAATTGACTTATTTTTTTCTTTTTACCTTTTTTCTTTTTTTCTTTTTTTTTGATAGTGTCACTGCTCCCGGGTTGTTTGTCTAATCATTGTATATTCAAAGCTGCACAAACCAGTTACCAAACTTGAACTTCCTTCCTGTGTTTGCTTATTAGGACCGCACTTGAAGTTTGAGGACGAGGTGACATCCCTGCAGGCGGAAGTTGACAAACTGCTCACACTCGGCTACAACAAGATCATCGCCTTGGGTCACTCCGGCTTTGACATGGATCAAAAAATTGCTAAACGAGTCAGAGGGATCGACGTAGTTATTGGCGGACACACCAACACATTTCTTTACTCTGGTACGTATTTGTATGTCTTCAAACAACCATACTACTAACATTGAGCTCATAATACTGATATCAATCTATATCAACATCTTTATTTGGTTTGATCCATCCATCCATCAGTAAGGAATAAAGTTGATATCGTTCCTCCCTGTCTCCCTGTAGGACCTGCTCCATCTACTGAAGTGCCAGCAGGTCCGTATCCATTCATGGTGAGGTCAGATGATGGCAGAGATGTGCCAGTGGTCCAAGCATATGCTTTTGGAAAATACCTGGGCTACCTGAAGGTTACCTTTGACCAGGCAGGAAATGTTGTACAAGCAGTTGGAAACCCCATCCTGTTGGACAGTAGCATACCTCAAGGTAAACAGAAGTACTGTAATTTTCGGACTATAAGCCGCACCAGACTATAAACCGCACCAGCTGAAATTCGTGATTCAGGATTCAAAATTTGAGAAAAAAGTAGCGGCTTATAGTCTGAAATTTACGATAATTGACCCGGTCATGTGGGTCTACATTGAAAATACCAAAAGATCTCATTCACACTGTTCCATCTTTTCACCCTCAGATCCCAACATCCTTGCTGATGTCAAGAAGTGGAAGGAGCAGCTGGCTCAGTACTCGAAAAAATATGTCGGCCAGACATTAGTGTACCTCAATGGGTCCTTTGAGGAGTGTCGTTTTCGAGAATGCAACCTTGGAAACATGATTTGTGACGCTATGGTAATAGGACTTCTGTAAACTGTGAGCCTAACAAGATCATGCTTTGCACACAATCTTTGAAACTAACCTCGGTTTCTGACTGTGCGTGTATACGCTGTTCTTTCCTTTTGTGAGGTTAGGTCTACCACAATTTAAAACACTCAACTGAGTTGCAGTGGAATCATGTGGGCGCTTGCATTTTGAACAGCGGAGCCATTCGCACACCAATAGATGAGCGTTACAAAAATGGTAAACTTAGAAGGACACAACGGTTCTTGACGTGTCATTTCCCGCAGTTTGTTTTTTTAATTGTGTTTTTTGTGTGACCCTTTACTCTCAGGTAACATAACAATGGAGGAGATCCTCACCGTCTTACCATTTCAACAAACTGTGGACTTGATTCAGATAAAGGGATCAACCTTGAAAAAGGCTTTTGAACACTCCGTTCACAGATATGGGGGCATGCATGGAGAATTCCTGCAAGTTTCAGGTCCCATTTTTCATCAAATATCAATGTTGAACATTGTTGGTATTAACACGGTAATCATTTTAGGGAATGCATTTGGTTAATTATGCCAAAAAATGAAATTTTAGGGTTTGAGTTTATCGTAGTTAGTCGCTGTTTGTGTAAGCTAACAAAAATATTTTACAATCCTAATGTCAATTTAGGTCCGTGTTTTTTTTGGGTTTTTTTTTAACAAGTATCACATTTTCTTCATTTATAGGCATCCATGTGGTGTATGACCTGTCCAAGCCGGTAAACCAGCGGGTTGTATCCTTATCTGTGCTCTGCACCTGGTGCAGAGTGCCCAAGTACGAACCACTGGACCTGGAGAAGACGTACGCTGTGGTCATGCCTTCCTACCTGGTGGGGGGAGGCGACGGCTTCGCCATGTTCAAGGAGGAGATGCTGAAGCATAATACAGGTGGACAAACCGACGACATTTTATCCTAGTTTAGTTGCAGTCATCCGTTACCGTAACTTCCTAATTTTTCTTCAAACTTATTAAATGGGTGCTAGGAGCCAAACTAAGTTTGCAGCTTTTTTCCATTACAAACCACAAACAGAAACGATTTAGAGTAAGGATGACTTGTGAATCTGGAAGCTCTAAATTTTCTGGAAAATGAGCTAAATTGGAAAAAAGAAAATTTGCAAAGGCGCTTTTTATTCCTCAACAGATTTGACTTAACTTAACAGGCAAGCGCTTTAGAATGGAGAAGACGTTCCATCAAACCCTGAAATTGCTTCAAAATGTTAATGGAGTTCAAATGTCCGCTAAGTTATGGTCCGTGTAAAAATGTAAGACTGTTGATAAGTCTGAAGTCATCTTGGATTAGAAATAGCACAGACGTAAATTTTGGGTGGCCAACACAGCGGGACTTAATTTAAAATGTCTAATAGAATTTATTTGGATCCTGTACAAAACAAATAGTCTGCAATTAATAGGAAACTAGCATCTTTAGGAATTGCAGGGGGGCGGGGGGATTACCTCATGAATTAAGCATTTCCAGCAGAGTCGTCATGTGTGTGGTACGTGCGCTCTCTCAAATATACATTATAAAACATTTATCTAATTTCCTACTGATGTAATATCCAAGATACTAGTTTTGGTAGGGGGTTAAAAAACGTATTCGAAGTTTGGAGCCCCCCAAATATTGAAAGTTTAAATGTTTTGTAAAAGATAAAATTCTTATTAGTTATGAATGAAATGTTATTTGCTTCTTGCCAGGTGATATGGATGTTTCAGTTTTGTCTAAATACATCTCTGACATGAAACACGTCTACCCAGCCGTGGAAGGTCGAATCAAGTTCAGGAAGAACTCTGCTGCATTTTTGGCCCAAAGCCTGACCCTGCTATTGTTGAGTTTAGGCCTATCGCTGACACTCTGATTGTGACACTATGATGAGAAAATCCCTGCAAATTTGTTCTCGGAGGAGATTCAATGACCAGCAAGAAATTCCCTGTGAATATGAAAATATTCAATAAGGTAATTATTTTAGTATACTCAAAGTAGCAGGTGTGTTTTTTGTTTGTTTGTTTTTTTGTGGAGAAAAAAATGTTTACACATCTTTAGTGCCTGCCTGATACTAGTTTGCACATACTACATTAGCACCTTCTTAATATGTGCTGCAGAAAAGTAAAATCAAAGTTGTATTAGGACAAAGGGACACTTTGTGTATTGTACTCGTCTGAATGGATTTTAACATAGCCCTGAATGTATTATTGTAGCATTTGTTCATTTAGTCTGACTTTGCTTTTGCTCTGAGCACATTTATGCACAACGTATTTTAATACTTCTAATATTTGCTGCACTGTGTGGTGTTTTTGTATTGCCACAATTGTCTGAAAGCAATTTTCCCAAAATGTGCAAGGCGTTGTTGCCATTGTAACCGACTATTTTATCGCGTTTACCTCTCAAGTCTTCATTTCAGCATCACAGTCAATAGAACGGCAAATATTGAAATAACATTTTATGAATAAACAGCAATTTGATCTTAATGTTATGTTTTTGCTTTGTTAGTTACTCTGAATATAACAATTTAGTTTCACCGTGATTATGATGACTGTGATTTATGAACATTATTTGCGTATAAATTATTAACATCAGTTGTGTCAACAAATATATCGAACTAATCTGATACTTATACTGCCATAGTTAAAACGATTCTTTTTGGACAGAATTGTTTAAGCTGCCTCCTTTGCAAAAATGTCGTTGTAGTACTAAGAAAATTCTAAGAAAATTATTTCTGAACTGTCATGAGAATGAGACAGCAAAAGTGAAGTACGTCAATGATAAGCTATTTTGACAGTTTATTAAGAATATAGGACGTTTCTTAAACTGATGATGGTATCTCATAGTGTTCCTATTTTTTAGTTTCTCACATATCTGTTCTGCTTAACAGTGATGAATAATCACTCAACATTTTGCAATCACCAATGCAACACTGTTATTTTATTTGACATATCAAAGTACACATAATTTACAGCATAAGAAAACCAAACAAAGGTCAGTCAACCACAAAGTGCATTAAGCGTGCATTGAAAAATGTTACTTTTTGTCAGTTATTTGAATTCACATCCAAGGAGCATTGATTGAAGACTCCTTCTGTACCTGCTGAGAAGATATGACAAAAGAAAGAAAAGTATTAACCACTTTCTGACAATTAGGTTGCAAGATTTTCAAGGACTTCTCTACACAGTTGCATACTTAAATATTTATTTACTTGTGAATGAAATATCCAAAGTCACATATGTATTTGTAGATTGAGTGGGAGGAATTTAAATTCTTCATGCCAAGTGTTAGAGCTGGATTTGGATTTTTAAAATATTGTCAGTATACAGTGCTTAACACATTTATTGGAGACCACCCATCATAGCAAAAAAAAAAAAATGCAAGTAAATAACTACAAACTAGACCATAATAAAAAAATAATAATTGGGCTTATTACGAAAGTGGAATGACGGTTGTTGTGGTGCAATAAATTTGTTCAGCACTGTATGTATGAGAATAAACGCACGGCTATGACTAGCACGTGTTTTACCTTGTTCAGTTCTGGGAAAAGTTCTTGAATCGCAATATCCAAAAGAACATAGGTCAGCTGAGGATGACAAAAATACGAGAAACATCCAAGCTGATGACTCAATACGTTACACAACTTTTACTTTTAAAAAAGAAAGCATCAAATCCTGCACAATATCATGCAGATCAAATAGAAGAAGTACTGGAATTTCCAGTGTTGAAAACAATTCTTTCCAGAATTTGCTGACACTTTGAATACCGTTGTTTGACTTTCATATCATTTTCTAAAATAGTTTGATTGATCTTGAAGCGTTCAACATTGGACCTCCCACTAAAATATGATTATTACGGTTTGCTCCATTACATTCAGACGTTATATTCTATTGAAACATGTTGGCCTTCGACCGCACAGTATTTGCCACAGCTAAGTGAAGTCCATTTTTCACCTTGACAGGACAGGCTATTAAGCGGCAGAGTAGGCGGTAGAAGAGGACGTGAGCCGTGCATGCAATGGCGTGGGCGAGTGTTGTTACCTGCTTGTTGACAACTGGCTGCTGCAGCCCATCAAAGAGGAGACATATGCCTTCGTACTTAGCCTCTTCGCCGATACATTTCCCCAGAAGGTCTGCAGATAAACGCTTTTTGAATTGGCAGCTACCCTTTTAAACGTCTTTGTGTCTTGTGAGGGGAAAACGCTGACAGGAAATTACCAGGAATGTATCTCATCATCTCTGCAAACGTCCTTTTTGCTCTCCTCTGCTTATCCTGAGCTGAGCGAGGTGGAGTGCTCTCACAAAAAACAGCATCTAGGGAAGCAAACAGATATTTTTCTGTGATTTTTTTTCCCTTCTTTTGAATGTATACGCACGACATCAGGGGTCAACAACCATTTTGAAACGGAGTTGTTTTTTTT
The DNA here is from genome assembly GCF_059516105.1 of Syngnathus floridae. NCBI lineage: Eukaryota > Metazoa > Chordata > Actinopteri > Syngnathiformes > Syngnathidae > Syngnathus > Syngnathus floridae. The sequence continues at coordinate 5,934,992 of NC_142428.1, forward strand.
GCCATAAAATCTTAATCCCAGAACTTTTCAATGTGCAGAACATGGATAGTAATTTGCTTTAAGTCGAGGTTGTTGACATACAGTATAAGATGTCAAAGTAGCGCACCTCTTAGCAAGGTGATGAGGGAGACCAGTCGATGTTCTTCCACCACCTGATTCAGTTTTTGTTGAAGGTAGTAATCCGTATAGGCCTCTAGTGTGTTCTTGAACAGAATTCTTCCACCCATCAACAGGTGGTGCAACCAGTCAGGAATGTGGAAGACAACCCGGCCTGCCAAACAACAGGATAGCACCCCGTAATTTATCAAAGTGCCGTAATTTCATGGTTGAGATTTGACGCTCTGACACATTTGTACTTACCGACATACATTAAATAGTCATACACCCCCTCCACAGTGAGGATTTCCATGAAGTAGTTCTGGTTGTGCCTCTTTTCGGCCATCTCGGATCGGTTGGCATTGTTTTTGAAGAGGTCGTTGAAGAGCTAAAAAAAAGGGAGTCTGATTTTTTTTTTGGTGGCTTCAACTGAACAGTCAATTAAAAATTCCTCCTACTAATGCTGATTTGCATGTTGCTGTTTTCTAGACAATGATGAGTGACACCCATGGCTAGTACGTTTGCTCACTTGAAAATTGAGAGGCATAGATAGAAACTATTGTAATTCTGTCAATATTCACCAAATTTGGATGCAAATCCCTTCAAAGTAAAGATGAAAGTCTGTTTATTTTGAATGGTGGTGTTTAAAGCAAAAAAGATGAGAGTTGTATCAATGTCCAAATATTTATGGACCTGACTACGGCATCCTCCCTCAAAGCGTTTTGGCTCTACTTGAACTGTTAGGTAAACGAAAGACAAAAGTGTCAAACCTTTTTATCGTTTTCTGAAGTGGGGCTCAGGATGGTGAGCTCAGGGCGACTGGGTTTAGGTTTAGGTGACTCACAAGAGTTGAAGTAGGACTGGATGAACGGCTCAAGATGCTGTCCTTTCTAATGAACACAGTAAACAGTCAAAAATTAAAGAAGAATTCCTCTTACTGGCGAATATGACAAACTATGTTTTGACCAGTGCCCCGAAAAAGGTTGCACTTTTATGAGCGACTAAATTCCCAGGAACAGCCGTAATCTGTTGAAGCGTCATCTTAATGGTGATAAACAAGTACATAAGAAATCTTTAATGCAGGGGTGTCAAACTCTTTTTTTTCGCGGGCCGCATTGTAGTCATAGCTTCTTTCGGAGGGCCATTATGACTGTCAACCCAAATAAATGTATGAGCACCTATATAGTGAAAGCTACAAAACAAACTGACAAATAACTCGTTTTCAAATCAGACGAGTAAAATCTGGTCAAATATTTAAAAAAAAAAAAAACCCAAGTGAAGACAATTTGCAATTCTAGTAATGACACACGAATTTGATGCACAATTTGTCTTCGCGGGCCGCATAAAATGATATGGCGGGCCGTATCTGGCCCCCGGGCCTTGAGTTTGACACCTGTGCACTAGCGAGTTAGGAAAGGTGTTCCATGGACCACACCTATAGGCAATTGTGTGTCAGCATACCTGTGAGCGATTGCAATCAAGGCTATATAAGGACAGCAGCAGTAAGACTCGGGGGGCGAAGGATTGCACTGCTTTCCGCCGCTCCCCATGCGTCACAAAGCTCTTGTAGCTCATGTTTTCTACTTAAGCTTGTATTTCTATGTGCTTATGGATTTTTGGGTGTAAACATGAACTCCTCTTTATAAATACGGACCATGTAAAGACATGGATTCAATGTTAAAAAGAAAGCAAAGATGGAGTTTTAAATGCAGTGCAAAAAATAATTGTCGGTTTTCCATTAAACTTGTCAGACATTAGGTGCTATTAAGTGCTTTATATACTGCATCTAATTTGGAATAACTTAATCATGAATGGGGAAAGTGCTTTTGTCGCCATTAGTCTCATCTAACTACCTCGTTCCTTAAACTCTCATGAGAACAAATTGCACACGCATACTCCTCTAGGAATGTATCACTCACCTCTTTTATCAGTTTGCTGGGAACGGACTTAATGATTTTCCCTGTAAAACATGCATAATTAATCTTAGTGATGAATGGTCATGTCTTGTCGTGATGTTTGCCACTGTCTGATTCCAAAAAGAACTTTTCCGCAAAAGCCAAGGTCAGGTCGATCAAACATTTAGCTTTCCCAACACACAGTAGTGGCTTGCTCAAATCGAATTTGGACTTTAGTCACATTCTCTTCCTGGTGTCGACACACTGTTTGACTCATACTGTACCGAGGTTCACATCAGGCAACATCTTGTCCAGGAACTGAGACTCCATACTGTGCGGAGACAGGAAGTCGGCTAGAAGTTGGCTGTTGCTCAGCTCGGGGTGCTGGAGGAGCTTCTGCATGATAAGCATGAGAAAAATTACAAACTCTCACCAGGCCAATAATGACGCAATTTGTGCTTGAAATACCCGGAAAAAAAGCTCCTGATTATTGGGGAAACTTTTACTGAGTTGAACCCATTGTCATGTCAGATGTCACGTGAGACACCAGGGAATACCACAACACTTCATTTTAGTGTGTTATTCCACGCTTTCCTTTTAGAGGGTTGTGTCATGCCCCCAAAGGAGGTTACCAGTTACGACAAAGAGGAAACGCGTGATGATAACCAGAAACAGAACTACGACAGATTTAAAAAAAAACTGTCTAGCGCCTCAGTACAAAATGATGCAATACAATCCGTTATCAACTATAGATTTTTTTTGTTGCTTGATTATACAGTCGTAAAATTATCTTTATACTTATCTGACAGTTTTAAACATGTTTTGTATCGTTAATGATCGTTTTAAAATGAGCCTGGATCAAATTAATACTTCACTTTACATTTATTCAGTGTTATATCTGAACAATGTTTTTTTTTCCTCAATTGGCTAAGTGAAATCACATGGTTGTGCTGTGTGGCGTCCATTTTTACACTGCTCTCAAAAATTCCTTCATCAATAATCCACGACAGAGAGTTGAAATGAGGCTACATAACATTGCATGGTTACTTGATCTCTTGATGGGAAAAAAATAAAACTGTTTGCTTTCCAACACATCTGGTTCTATCTGGCAATAGCTGAAAGGCCATGAGATATGTAGGAATGTAAATGTTTTTCCCTTACAAAAAGAAAATTATCACCCATTTTTCTTAATGATTATTTTAATGTGTCCGTGTTGCTTGTTATCATAATTTATTTTTCTTTTGCTGATATTCTGTAGTTTCCATGTAGCTAATAGAACATTCTCACTTAATAAAAATTCAAACAGTGCCACAGCGGCTCAAGAGTTTCAAGATAGTACGACAACACGAGAGTGTAACGATTTGTACCGAATATATTTAGCTGTGTGTTGCATGGGAGTAAGTGAAATCAATACAAATGACTGTTCTACATTTGTATGTCATTGTTAGCCTGTCATGCTCAAATTGAATTGCCTCAGAGCATAGAATATAGAATTGTGAAATAGCGCACGGCTAGACGGTGGGGCAGAATAAAGCAATGGATTTACGAGACGCCAATTGAATTCCAATTCAGGAGGTCTTAATCTGCTTTTTTTTTACCCCAACTAATATTCATCAGTTACCTACCTGAAGGTACTCCTGAAACTCCTCCCTCTTGGATGTGAGAAACTCATAATTCTTCGGGCCGATAATTCTCTTGGAAGGCAGCTGTGCGTCAGGAAACGAACCTGCGGGTTTAGAATATGGAAACAAATTGGAACTTGGCTCCAAAACGAAGTTATGTAACTCCACCAAAAACCTACCGTGGAATTCCGTTAGCTTTGACTCAAGAACGTAGAACTCCAGATATCTTCTGTATACAGACCAGTGCTCTGTTTCGTGACCCACTGTGGTAAAACACAAAACGAAAACATTGAGGACCTGATTTTATGAGCTTTCCAACTATTCTTTGGGATCTTACAGACACAGGGTATAAGATTTCAACAAGCTACAAATATGGACAATTTGAAACTAAAAGGAATTGTCCCCCTCCCTTTGCAGCTGTAACAGCTTCCTCTTTTCTGGAATGACTTTATACAAGACAGTGGGGAATCACATGTTGGAATTGTTTGTCCAGTCATCCAGAAGATAGTATTGGTGAAGTCACTTATGTTGGAGGACCTGCTGGCGAACCAGGTCTACTTTATCCACACTGAAATCAAGGATACCTTTTGTATCATGATGGGACATTCCTAAACTCATTCAATGCAACTGTATTTATTAAACTGGGAGATCTGGTAGTGATTAGGATCTCTATCTGAGTGAAGTAGTAAAAATACAAAACAAGACGGCAAATGTATGTAAGTCAACAGCACGTGGTATTTTACGAATATAAGTTTGTGTTGAAACAATGGCGGTACAGCAAAAAAAAAAAAAAGTGGTTGACCTTATCTTACCTGCTTTCCGGTCATTCCGCTCCACGTCAATGCAGAACACTGGAATTCTCTCCCTCTTCACGTCGTCGTCGTAGAAATCGATGTAAGGGATGGTGATGCTCCAGGCAGAGAGATTCCGTGGGGTGCTGGGAGTGGAGGCTGCCTCTATCGGGGAGTCATCCTCCAGCACCATCATGGCTTCCTCTACCTGGAATGTAGACAGAAGTGTCTTTTCAATTATAGGCTTCATGGTGTGAAGTAATATTAAAAAATGCATTTCATGCCGACATCTGTCAAACCCTTTGCTTCACTTTTCCTAACCTGTAATCACTGAACTCACAGTGGGGACTTTTTGTCAACACTAATGGCAATCAGGGGAAATCACGAGGAAAACAGGATAGCACCTAACAGCAGTGAAATAAGATAAGTACAGCATTCCTGTGCTCCAGGACATAATTGTGTTTGAGAAACTGTCCTACAAATATTTTTTTCTGCATAATATAATAGTTGCCTTGACTGAGGGTGGGGAAACGCTTGAAAACAATCCATTTGAGACCTCACTCACGAGCGCCCTTGTGTGGTACATTTCAGGACAGTACAGAATATTGCCCATCTTTTTTGCACATATACACACACACACACAACACTGAACAGGGATGGGTCTGAATACATTGTCTTTAATTTATTCAAAACTATGCAAAGATTAGAGTGTGTATGTTTGCCTTTGCCTCACCAAATCGTCCTCTCCCTCAACGAGCCCATAGGCTGGCAGCATGGCTCCCTCCATGGTTGTGCTCTTGAAAACACCCTTGATCTTACTGCCAATGCGGCTGATCCCAAAGGACTCGCCTCTCTTTGACGTGCTCCTGCAGGCCAAAGGGGGAAGGGGGCTTATTAGACAATGCTCAATTGAAGAGATGTGCTTGGCTTCAGAGAAAGAGAGAGAGAGAGAGGGAAAAAAAGGGGGGAAAAAGCCCAGACAGCTTAGCAAAATGACAGGGAAGGAATTGTACATAGCAAGAGAGGGAATGACCAGCACGCTGCAGTGTATCTTCACTGCACATCAGGGGAGAAGGGAAAGCTGAGGAAGCCAAGCCAAAAGCCAGAGCACATTCGTGGAATGAAATGTCTCAATCGGGTACCATGGGAACGAAAGCAAATAAAGCGTACAGCAATTTCATGAGCAGAGGTCTTGATACTAACTAGAAAAAGGCAGACAGGCAATAACTGATTGCTGACAGAGCTGACAAACATCAAGCATAGAAAAGACTATCATTTCAAACCAATAGACACTATTACAGCATTTCTTGAAATATCCAACTGGTAAGACAAATGACACGGAAATTGACCCTCAAGTAATCTTTAAATACTTCAGCTGTCATTCAAAATATGTTAGTAAGATTTCTTGCTTTGAAATGGGACAATAATCTTAGAAAATGTCAAGAGGATTTGTTTAAAACATAAAGGCGACAAGTAGGAAATGATATGACCTTTCATCGCAACTCGATTAGACATCCTGGGGGGTTGAATGAGATTTACAATGAAGTGGGATCGGGCCTTGAGATAACAAAAAAAAAAATGACTGTTAAGATGATCAATTTATTACTCTACCCTGGAGAGGGCTCATAAAGAAAAAATCTTAAAAAAAAAAAAAAATACTTAAAAGCTGCGCCCAGCCGGGAATAAGAAACGTCCCCCCTAAAGATGTGAGATTGGATTAAATATCTTTTCAAATCAGCATGCTTCTTACTTGACACAGCATAATCAATCATGAAAGGTAAAAGGTTGTTTAAAATCAACAGTGTTCTTGCTTGGACAGAACAAATAATCATTAATCCAAGTTAAAAAAGTTTGAAGGCTGTGCCCAGCAACGTGTCGGAAAGGATCGTGTCCTGAAAAAACTGAAAAAGGGTTGGATGTTCTTTCAAACTCAATAGAGTGTAAGTGTAACATTTGGAGGACATCAGTTGGGATTTGTGTTGACACCAGAAACAGAACACAGAAGTTTCCCAACAGCAGGGAGTGATGTTGTTTTGGTCGGACCAATGACCAAATCCAAGCTTTCCAAAAATAATGGCCTAGGTTTTTTTTTTTAGAAAAAAATGACAAACCAAATACTGATTATATTATATGAATTAATAGTTTACTTCCAGGGGTAGAACTAAATAATTTCATTCGTTCAGGATTTTTTTTCTTGACAATACATGACTTGGGCCATTATTTGAGGAAGGCAATGATATTCAAGAGTTAACGTTAGGGTACACAGCAATACGTCGGGAGTGATGACAAATAAAAAAAGAGCTTGGCTGCATGCTACTATTTGAGTCAGGCTGACGGCACAGCATGACATCACATTGGACCAGAGCTGGGGTTATGGATGGACCCTGACTTACTTGGGTGATAAGGAGTGGCGGTATGGAAAAGTTGTTAACGTGGGCTGAGCATAGAAGGAGTTAAAAGATGCAGGTGAAGAGCTGCCAGAGACGATGAACTGTGAGGAGGGGGACTCGGGGCTCCAGTCCCAGGAACTATAAGCAGAACAGGGTCCGCAAGGACAAAGAGGAAGGAGAGGATGGATCATAGAAAGGCAGGCAGCATGGTGTTGATAGAATCAAGATGGACACACAGAGCATGACGTAGCGTAGCGAAAGGAGCCCAGACATGGAATCGATGGAATAATGAGAGTAGGTGATGATGTTAGTTCAGTCTCTTTCATGCTTTCGTGTTAAAATGCAGTGTGAGTGTCTCTTCTGCTCTAAAAACTGCCTTTGTAACAAAGTAAACAAACAAAGGCAACAAACATTTCACATTCCAATGATACAGGATTTTTTTTAAAAGTCACGAGTGAACAAAGCAAAGTTAAAAATAAGGAAAACCAACAATGTACTTGAACAATCTGAGGAAACCCATAAAGCTGTATTTAATACCTTTACTATGATTGGAGGTGGGTAGTCTGTGAACCGTGCGTCCCGAAATCAGTATATTGGCTCTTAATATAGCACAAATACTGAACGACTCAAATATTTTGAGGCAAAAAAGGTCATTATTGTACTATCCCAATAATGCAAAGTTGCTTCCCCTTGGAAGGTCAGGCAACAATGGAATTGTTATAAAGGCAGCATCGACTTGTGTAGAAGAGTCAAGCGAAAATGGCATGTCAGCCAGCCACTGTTCCAATCAGGACAGCGATGCCTTGTACTCACCGGATGTCATCCATACTGATGCTATTTCTGGAACAATATGCATAAGGAATTAGTGGCAGGGCCTGGGGCCACATTTGCATCCCACCTCGCGACAGATAGATAAAAACCATTAAGTCACTTTGCTGAAAGAAATTCTGCTACGTTGCACCTTTTCTTTTGGATGGCACACACAAATGACACCTACCTGTTCATTTTAGAATTCCTGGCAGGGGATTCAGCCCCTCTTAGAAGTTGTCGAAAATACTGCAGAAGAGCAAAAAAAATATATGTAAAAATATATGCAGTGTAAAAATATAATAGTACAGTAGATATGGTTCGTTTTAATGGCGTAAGAATATTTTAATATCGCCCACCCGTCAATATGCGTGTGCTTTTTGGTATGTGTGCTAACCTCATCACTGTGGCAGAACATGGGCGTGAAAACGTTCTCCAGAAGAGAGAGGACATGCTCGTACGCTTCAAATACACATCTCATTGTTTGAAGTTTCACCACCTCCTCATATGGACCTTCGGCAACTGAGAAAGCACAGACCATAAAGCAATTGATTTATGTCCAACTGTAACTCTTATGGTGGAAATGCAAATTAGAGTATGTCACACACTGTTGCGTATCTCCTCCACAATAAAGGGGTCAAAGCGGATCTTGTCGACACTCTCGTCTAAACAGTAGGTCTCGTAGATCTTCTTCACCTCTTCGTGAAGCATCATCTTCTCTGTGTCGGGCAGTTCGGGGCACAATATCCTGTCGTTGAACTCCTCTGGGACATTAGAGGTGAAACAGTAAGAGATGACAGACTGGTTAGGTGATGGGGAAATGAAGCTTCAAATTTGCTTCATGAACCAGTTGTATTTTTTGACTCCTCTAGATGGCAGTGTTGGTTTAACGGCAGTGTGCTTTCTGTCCAATGTTGAACAGAAAATTCAACTTTCCAATGATAATTTGCAATTCAGTAAATTAAAGTGTATGTTTACAGAAGCAAACAGGAATGGGACGCACTTACCGACTGCAAGGCAGAACTGAAGCACGTGAACGGCTCCCTCTTGCTTCAAGAAGTTCATGAAGCGGAAGAGTAGGTCTTGCTGCTCTCGGATTTCTTTTAACTCCAGCTTTAGAACCTGCCAAGTGAGAAATTTTTTTTAGCATAATGCAAATCCAAGTTGAATTGAATTGTTGAAGTGGAATTGAAAGCACTGTTCATTGTCTTTGTAATGATACACAAAGAGCTTACTGAAGGCTTTCTGCTACGGGGATCAGAGTATTTTTGAAGGAAAGGAACCAGCATTGAAGTTGGCTCTGTGGCTTCTTCGGGCTTATGTAGGGAGGTACATACAAATTTAATTATTTACAAACAAATTAGTTATAATTAATTTTAATACACTTCAACGGTTACTTACCAGAGAATTGTCGATGAAGAGCAGAAGCAAATGATTCACAGTGTCCTGAAAAGTAAACAATTAGACATAAACATTATATAGTGTGCTATGTTTTTTATTTTGTCCTTTCTATCCAGTTTTCGGTTCGAGAATCAGTCTGACTCCACTCACGGGATCGGCCAAGAAGTCCATCGACGGGAGAAAGACAGAGCCAGCCAGGACTTCTCTTATCAGCAAAGTAAGAGATCTGATTGCATTTAAGGACCATAAAATTAAAGAATGTCTATTTTGAAAAAAATAGTGTTGTGACACTAATATATGGAACATTTGGTGGATTACCTGCAGTCTGTAGCCTTAGGTGGCAGGATGTAAGGAAAAAGAATCTCAGTCAACTTCCTAAGATAGAGAAGTTCATCTCTGCGACTGCGGAGTGCGACATGAAGGTCAGGACCATATTCCTCCAGGGCAGCTTGTTGAAGGAACTCTGCATTCTTCACTAAAGAGCAGAAAATAAACATTTAGCTTTTACATGATGAATTTGGACTAGGTGATGGTATTAACAGTACCTCTCTGCCGAGCTTTAGCAATTATTTCAATGTGCTTCATGGAAGCTTTCAGAAGTTTTCGGGTGATGAGGGACGCCACGTCAACCTGAGACATAATTCAATCCAACCCCAAAAAAATTAAAATACATATTCTTGATGTATTTTGGATTAAATTAGTCACCTTCTGGATCCGGCGCACCAACACGGCAGAGAAAAAACGTAAAGTCGCCCTCAGCTCATCAACAAACGCCTCGTCATCTGTGACGTCTCTGAAAAAATAAGCAAGGTTACAAATTACAATCCTTACAGTATTATATCATGGCAAAAGATTAATTTTATATTGTTATAAAATATAAAAGATTGGGTGTACAGCAGGCAACCACAAAAATGTCCTACCTATACCAAGGATACACAAAGTTTTCAAGAACAAGCTCCAGAATCTAGATGAGGAGAATAACAGAGAAATTTACAATATGTTTATAGAATATTTAGTCAATATCCAATATATTGTAATTTTATATCTTACCTCTGAAAGAGAAGCATCAACCTTAGAGGAAACTTTCAAGTCAAGCCATGGTTGATAGTTTTCCAGTAATAAAGTAGGTCTAATATGATTGAGATAAAAGAAACATACAAAGATACAGAGCGTCCTTAGTTTACATTAATTTGACAAATGTCATGCAATATATTTGACTCCTTTTCATTGTATATTTTTTGTATTAAGTGCTAAAAAGTGCTCAGATATATGCATTTTATCGAATTAAGAATTTACTACAGTGTTCCAAGTGCAGTTTAAATTGACTAACAGTACTCTGCTGGAAAATTATGAGCGCCCCCACTACACCCTCCCAAATTTCCGCTAGAGGGCAGTATAACCTAACAAATGTGATAAAAAGCATAACAATGCTTGAAAAATACAAACGAATTATTTTGCATATTATCATGGGCACAATTATTCATGGGGTGAGTACCATCAAAGTCATTTCCAATTTTGAGTGATAGTGCAACATACTGGTAACTCACCTGTGTCTTTTGCACCTGATCTTTCCACAAACAGCACAGCTGTGCCCCAGCGGAAACAACTCCTGCTGGTAGGACTGTCAAAGAAACATCACAAAGAAAATTCAATTCATGCATAAATGCATAACTGTATTCAAAACAAATGACTAAAAACATTTTTTATAAACACTGAAATATTATTATTTCCTCCAAATAGTGGCACACAATCACTCGTGTTACATATCTTTTAATACATACTGTAACACCTAAATAAAATAAAACAAGAGGTGCTGCGATAAGGCATCTGTTAAGCTGAAGTTTACTGTGGAGTTAACAGGAAGTACTGTTGTATGGAGTGAGGCGCATTTTGGACTTTGAGGACGAAGTGAACCGAGCATCTTTACAAAGGCAAATGTTTTTTGAATTAACAGTAATATTGTAACATGGTTATATTGTATACCAGTACTGGAAATCCAAATACCTTCATTTACCTTTATCTTTGGCTTGATGTTGACCAGGATGTTTGGTAGCAAAGACTCTGGTCCCAGGGAGCAGTAGAATGTAACCACACCAGCGAGAAAGGACCAGACCACCATGATGATGTGAATGTACCTGGTTTTAAATCGGAGCGCAAATTGAGATCCACGGGAAACGGATTAACCAAGCCCACTACTGTTACCTGTTTAATAGCACCGTGGACAGTAGGAGGACCAGTAAAAGGAAACAGAATATGGGATACTGTCGGCCCAAATCCCTGACCAGATCCAGCTTCATTTTTCGCCGTATGCGTTGCAAACAAACCCTGATGCATCCCATCGTTTATCCCTCACGAGTACAAACACTGCAAAATAAGATCGCATGCAGTAAACTGGCGATTATCAATGTGTATTTTAACTTACCTGTCAATCGGGTTGCTGGAGTGGGTCACGTTTCCGTGTAGTCGTTTGCAGATGTTACATCGTACACTAATGGTTTAAGCGTTAACATTAAAGTTACAATCCGATCGAGCGGTGTTGTTTAGCTACCACCATTCTGGACTGTCACTTGAGCCCGTTAAAGGGGCGTCAAACAGAGGTGGGGGGCTGCGGACGCGTCGGCGTGATGTCATCTCCGCTCTGCACGAGAAAGCGTTCGATGTACAGCACAGTTCATTGAGTACAAAGCGTAGCTTTATATAAGAATAATTCACATCCAGTACCATACTGCCACTGTCTTTGGACATTGAACCGTCGCCATTTTTATTTTATTCGTGCGCAAAAAGCAGGCGATGAATCGTGTTGTATAGCTGTCAATTCTACGTGGCAATTTTGAGGGAAATATTGTTAAAAAAAGATGGAGCAACGTTATATAGTTGGAATGAGAACCTAAATAGATTTTTAGAGGCACCAATGTTTGCTACGCGACTATAAAATGAGTGACTTTATCCACGCCATTGCTCTCGACATATAAAGTCGTGCAAAATTCATTGAGGGAGTTTGCATTTGTGACATCTTTAAACCTGCAAGGAATTTAGCTCTTGAATACTAACGTGCACGGTAATATATAGAAACGTGCAATTACATATTAAGATTTGTATAATTAGCAGGCTTACAATATTTTTCAATTGCATCACTGGCAATTTGCTCATCAAATGATTTAAGACACACATAGAAATCAAAAACTTTATTACAAAAATAAGTTACACTCACCTCCATTTTACAGTATAAAACAATTTATTTGCAGGAATGCAAAAATGTTGTTGGCCACCAACAATAGTTTAAAACTGCTAACATCTTTTTTTTTCTCAAAAGGTGGTTATGATTTCATTGAGGGAGTTAACTGTATAGAAAACTGGAATTGATCAGCACAGTTTCCTTGGAGCTATACCTGGAAATAGAATGTATTCTCTGCAGCATCCCTTCTACCAAGATGTTACGTTGATGATCCCACACCAAAACCATGACAAGTATCTTGCACATATTCTGTTAGTCAATGGCTTAGGAGATGTTCAAGGGACCCGTCCGGCGTTAATGTTTGATGATGTTTCAATAGAAAAACAAACCCACCAGATTAACAGTGGCACAAAAGGGACACTGCAGGGCTTTTATTTTTGTTATCGGTTAAAATCAAAGGCAGTCTGATGCCCATGACATTGAAGCCTTTACAAAAGTAACATTTTATCCAAAAAAAACTATACAAACAGTAACTACATACTCTGAAGAAGCGAGGCAGCTAATTCAGTTTAAAATAGGATAAAAGCAGAGCTTGTTCTCTCTCATCTCATGAGAATGTTTTGCATGCCCAGTTTGACTGTTTGCAGTGTCAGAGCTGCAGCGAAAATGACTATATTACATTAAGTACATTGTTTGTGTGCTACAGCTCTTGTGCATATTTTCTTTTTACGAGAACAAGCCCTGTTTTCATCAATATAGTTTCCCTATTTACAGTACAGGCCGGGTAGTTTAGTCCTCTGTACTGAGGTAGTCAACCAACCCTTTAAAGACAAGTTCTGAAAAGAACCACTTTCCTGGAATGCCTGACTTATCCATGCCAGGTGGGTACACCCTAAATAAAAACCTGCAAATGTTCTCTCTCAAACATCCACATCAAAACGATTAACATGGATATTCCAACATTAAAAAATTGCGATTAGCACAAAAATATACAATAGCATCAAGCTCCTTCGAGCCACTTCAAACCTAAGAAACTTAAAAGTGCAAATTCATTAATAATTATTTAAGAATGGCGTATTCGGGAACAGGGAATGGGGGGAGATTGTTAGGGCAATAAATGGAACCCTGCATCAGGGACAGCTAGAGAGGGGCGAAAGAGGCTTAGGCAAATACAATAATCGTGCGGTCGTCTTTTTTTTTTTTAAAGGTGGCAGTTTCTTCTAAGAACAAAACTTGGGGAAGGGGAGATGCTTCTTCTGTAAGGCTGGAATATCATTGGACCTTTTTTTTTGTCACACTCTTCGTTTTTTTTTGTTGTTGTCGTCGTTTCATCATCCTTTGCAGCTCATGGTGTAACCCCACACATTAGGTCAGTATCCGCTGTGAGTGACAGGTCAGGACCGGCCTCGGCCCCGCTTCCCTGCTGGACCAATCAGAGACAAATTCAGTTTGCTAGCACACAATAACTTTGGCAATCTGACAGAATTCTTCCGTTAGAAATTGTAAAATTCGCATAGTTAACAGTTACCTCTGCTTGTTCCAGGACCGCCCCGCTGCGAGAAGCTCAATCTGCCCCTAGGTGTGATGCCGCCACGGGCCCTGGTCTGACCGACACCGCCGCGGATACCGCCCCTTGCTCCTCGGCCTCTCCCAGAGCCCTGGAAATCGTCGTAGCTGTAGAAGGGGTCGTCATAGCCACCCCGGTAGTTGTGGTAGTCGTATCCGTAGTAATCGTAATAGTCTTCATAGCTGTAATATTCGGGAGGGTAAGAGTACCCCCCGCGCCCGCCTCTACCGCGGCCTCTCGTGGGTGGCGGCATGTGGGAAGGTGTATAGTAATAGTAATCGTCATACCTGGGAAAGGAAACAAAATGTTTAAACATGTGTGTTTGGGGAGGGGTGCTTCTAAAAGCAACTTTAATACCACAAGATCTGGTTTTACTCCTCTTACATTTGTGTTTTGGCTGCCTGTCTCTGCGCTTTGCGCTCTTTCCTCTTCTGATCTGGAGGCTTGGCAAAGACGATCTCAATATGTTCTCCTTCCAGATCTTTCCCATTGAGATCAGCAAGAGCCTGTGAAAATGTTTAACAAATAGAATGAGTTCCCATAGCCCACTTGTCCCAAGGTTAGCCACTCTTATTTCCGTACCTTAACAGCACCATCTCTTTCCTCAAAGTGAACGAATGCGTAGTCTTTCAATTTCTTCACACGCTCCAATTTGCCAAACTGACTAAATGTCTTTTCAAGAATCTCCTCAGTTACAGAGCTAGCTAGGTTCCTCACAAACAACACTTTCACCTGTCAACAAAAGCAAATTTCATCATGACACAAATTGGTTAAAATGCAGCAGAAAAAGCCTTCGAACTTTACCTTGGCCATGACCTCTGGGTCAGGGTCTTCGATGGGATCTGCCCACTCCACAGTGACCACGTTGCTCCAGACCTTAACCTTCCCGCTCATCAGACGCCGGCGGGCCTGAGCCGCCGTCTTGTGGTCTTCATACTCCAAGAAGCAAAAGCCACGGTTCTTCTTCTTGTCATCAGGTTGGTGGTACAGTATGACATCATTTAAACCCTCTGCGGACCAAAAAAAGCAGGAAAAGGAAAGATTAAGATCCAACAAGGTTCAGCTTTACACTACTGAAAACCACAATTGTAGTTTGGCAAAACGGTAACAACTCACCTGTGACTTTTGCAAATTCTTCAACAATTTGTTCTTTTGTTTTACTCTTGGGGATGGAGCCAACAAACAGTCGATTATTGGCCACCGAGATGCACACGCCAATTAGTTTGCCGGGTCGGATTTCATTGTTGTTGCACTGCGGGACAACAATGACAAAAAGTGCGGTCGTGTCTATTAGACAAGACATGTTTCTCCAATGTCTTTTTTTAATACTTCATTTGTCTTCACCATTAAATCATTCGCTCTCTCACTTAACGTTCCAACGTACCAGTTTGACAGCCTGCTGTGCCGCCTCTTTGGTGCAGAAAGTGACAAAGGCGTAGCCTCTGTTCAGGCCACTAAGGGGATCCATCATCAGGCGCAAGTCCCAGATAGGGCCAGCTTTCTCAAACAAAGGAACCAGCTCATCTTCAAAGAGGTCTCTGGGGATTTTGCCAACAAATATCTGGGGGAAGGAGAAACATTAGCATGGCGAGTGTCCTTATTATAAAATGGGTTAAAGCCACGCGATATCAATAATCTTAACTTCAGGTTTCCAATCAGCTCTTAGTGGTCAACCATAATTGTAACTAACCAAGGTTACTACTGTCGTCCACTGTAATCAACCTAAACGACTCTTGTCGTCAACATGACTTACAGCTGCATAAATAACCTACAAATAAATCAAACAAATTTTAATACCTCTGTCCCAACAGTCGGCTGTGCCCCCGAGTGAGCTGACTCAGGTGGCGGACCGCCGTACTTCCTCTGGCCTGTAGTGACATCGAGTGTGTAGCCAGTCCTCTCCAGCAAGGCCTGACAATAGTTACAATAATGTTATAGGATAAATCAAGACTTAATCAAATGTAAATGCAATAAGTAAAGTAACAAGTCTGATTCTGTTCATTTTTATTACGCTGTTACACTTGACTGCGCTTTTGAAACTTGTTCTCACTTTGATTTTGGCTTCATCTGGTCCTTTGTTAGTGTCCGACACTTTGGTCCCTTGTTTCTCTCTTTGCCTGTATGTCTTCATCACGCCACAAAGAAAGGCACTTTTGTTCTGAAAAAGAGAGGGGGAAAAAAAAACACGCAAAAAAAAGAAAGTGACATTCAGTAAATGAGGCTAATGGCACCTAATGAGATGATTTTGTCATGACAAATTAACATCATCTTGATATGGTGTGAGGCAGGGATTGGGCATTTGACCAAAATTTTCTACACTGGAGAATCAATCGATTGGCCATCGAGCCATTCATTTTAAATCTCTGAACTATGTCGATATTATCTCAGGCGAAGAAATGTAAACATTATGGCTGCTGCTGCTCCTGCTCCCTTACCTGAACATGTGAGAGGTCGCTGTCCTTGAATTGTAAAAGGACTTGAAGAGCACCTTCGTCGTTGAATTCTTTCAGAGCCTCAATTGCTCGATCATCCAAGTCACTGTGTGACACCAATCCTGCAGTAATGGTGGAGCAAACACACGCAGAGGCAAAGAGCTGAGTACCAAACTTGCACTATATTCATGGGCAAAGATTTTTCGTGCAGAGAATGATCAAACTTCTATTAAGGGGTTATAAAAGGTCTACCATAAAGAGAGGTGAGCTGTGCTCATTCGCTGCACCTTATTTTCCAAATGGCATGATATTGCAGAATTATTCACAGCAGATGTGACAATGCAACTAAGACTTCTTAATGAGTTACTGTGCATTAGGGATGATCACCTTGTCCTAGGCAGCCAAACACTCAAGACAGATGTTGCCATTGTTTCTGCCTTGGACCAATATGGCTTAAAAAAAATTGAGGGAGAGAGATATATATGTATAAAAAAAAAAAAAAAAAACTTGACTGGTACATTTGGAGATGTGGCTGACCAAAAGGGCAAACTTTTGATTCAAACTGCTCAAATAAAGAAAGAAATTGTGGTAAAGTGAATAGGAAATTGGATAGGCTATAAAGTATCCATAGGGAGGGAATAACTCTGTTGACCTCACACCAGTCAAGCAACCATATAGGGAATGCAAATGCTGCCACAGTTTTACACTTTCACTGCTGTGATGTGTAATTTAATATTATGTAGCACTGCAGTACCCATTTTGGTAGGAACCACAAAAAGTTGCTTCAGGATCCCAATCCCCCACTCAAAGCGGTGATGAAGTGACAGTACATGCAAGAGATTTTTCGACAAAAGGGTTGCATATTATTATTATCATATGCAAATGTGTTAACTGTGCCTTACCTGCTATGTAAATTTCATCTAGTTTTTCAGCAACTTTCTGTGGTAAACCAGCATCTAATAAAGTCTGGAAGTGCTCAGAATGGGTAACTGCAGCAGAGGTGTCCATTGGTTCTTCTGGACCATTCCCATTAATATGTTCTGTGGCCATGTCCCCAGAAATCTGTGTAAATGCAATGAGCCAAATTAATTCTGGTGCAATGGCATAGTTTGGGATGACTTTAGGATAGTGGTAAGTCTCAAACTTGACAGGCAGATATTTCACATTTGTCATTTCTCTGTGAAGTACATAGCGGAGGACAAGAGTGCTTAATTTATTAGGAGCTGTGTGGTCTCCAGACATCTATACTCTTTATCCAAATATATACTGTATCAAATAACCTGCATGGGCACTGGACATGGACCGAATATTGGGCGCTAAACAGACAACTCACATACACCCAATTCTCCACGGCTATAGATAACAAGACATTGCTGCAGGTCGGTGTGAAAAAGCTTTGTCAAGTGTGGACTAAGTTAGTGTTTCTAGTGCAGAAACCTCTCCTGCTCTGGGCTCCAAATTACATGTTAGCGTATCTTCTGAGTGCTGACTTCAGCACAGGCTAGATTGCTGATACACGTGTTCCATCAGCGAGTGCTCCAGTTTCCGTGATTGTCACTTATATGTGAAGATCGCATCATTTAGCGTTAGGCCCCATGCTATTCTATGAGTACTACTACATCGGTGCTATAATTAAACATATTTTTGGCTTTAGCTTGTTCTGACCGTCTAAGCTTGGGTAGGCCGACACTCAAATCACATTGCAGCACTCCGCAAGGCAAATTCTTTAAACTGCTGGGTGCACTTTTTTTTAAGGTCGCGTTCAACTTACACTATTTAAATGTCACCCGATGCAGACATTTGAATTGGACTGTCGAATATTTGCCTTGAAGTAATTTTCATACTGTCAGGTCTGTAAGCACGTGCTTTCAAAGAAAATGTGATCATCCCTCCCGCGTCGATTTTTGAGTTACGAATTCTAAAGAGAGTGAAATTGTTACACACGCCTCAAAACGTTTAACTTGAATTAGTTCGAGGCGTGCTGAAGTAGTTTGATTAGGAGTGCCTCACGCACGTTGATCAAGCTAGGGGCTAATGCTAATCTAACTAGCCGTGGCTTTACTGGACAATAACACCGCACGTTTGTGTATAGCATTTAAGATTGCATCTGTTATTCCTACTTTAAATGACAATCCGTTTCCGCAACCTACAAATATAACATTGGTAATAAATAGCCAATTAGCTTTAGTTAGCATGTAATAACAATGAGCGTGTCAATTCCATGATCTGTCAAAATAGGCTAGTTTCAGCTAGCATGCTAATTCGAACGGAATTTCAGTGAGGCCATTGTTAGATCGGCAACGGTCGGCACGGATTTCACTGGTTCGGATAATATCGAAGTACATTTGAATTGTATTGTTAGAAGCATGCTGGGCTAAAGATTTAGCTTGCTAGTTGCGTGCTCTGCCAACGTGCCGCCACATAGGAAGAGTCCATTTTCAAAAAGCCGGTCCAGAGAACTCGTCCCCAGCCACCACCAGTTTCCACATTGTTTGAAACAGCAGCGCACTAGTCGGACTTTTCACACACAAACCCGGCAACGATAACGCAATCGAAGAGTAGCAATGGCCCTACCTGCCGCTGGATCACCACCGTATACGGTGTAGGGTAATTTGGAAGATATAGGTTATGTTTGAAAGACGGAAAAAGTGGAAAACTCCCGGCACGGGTCCGGCCTCAGTCATTCACTCTTGATGATGTAAAATGGCTGCCACGTTCACGCCTCGAGTTTTGTCTCGTCGATGGGGTTTCTTGTAGAGTTGTGCACGGGCTCTGCCTTGTAAGCGTTTGTACAGTAGACTAGTGCTAGACCAACAGAGGCTCTCTCCTGGCCGTCGTCAAATGTGGCAAACGTCAAGGATACTATCGCACTACTCATGTGCTTGTTCTTTTATCTTAAACCTACCACTTACTGTAATAGCGCTGTGGTTGTAAATGGTAATAACACATTAATAAATAATAATAAGGACCAACTGACCAGTTTATACTTTATATTATTATTTCACCTAGTTTGGTTGATAGAAACTAATCTAAAATTGTTTTAGGATATCTCTGCGGTTTTTTTTTTGGTTTTTTTTACTAAGTTATCAATTTATTAAAGCAGGAGTGGGTTTGCTGTAGTGAAGGCCTTTTGTGATTACTGAAGGTTCCCCTTTCACCCACACTGTGTCACTCTTCTCATCGCTTTCACGCAAATCAACATGGACAAAAGAAAACGGGTGCATACGCCAAGGAAAGGAATTGGATTATTTGAGCAGATGCAATCTGTTTGCACCACTACTTAGTGCATATGGTGGTGGATGGTTCCATTTGGGTCTGTGGTTGACACTGGTTGTTTTCCCCTCAAGAGAAAAACAAAATGTTCATTGAAGTTTGTGTTTTGTTAATAGAACTACAGAAAAAAATACTTTATATTACTAAAGGAGTTATCATCAAAGCTGTCGACAAAGGCCTTTTTTTTTTTTACTGTTGATGCCTCTCAAAGTTTCTTGGCTTCAAAGTGTGTGGTCGCCATCCTTCATGCAACTAGTTATGAAAGGGCAAACCCTTCTATGCATTTTATCTCTCCCTTTAATTTAAACCATGTAATGGTAAAGGATTTTAAAAAATGTATGGATTATTTTAAGCATGGTAAATAAGTACTTGGGCTTTAGGAGCAGCAGCAATCAGACAAATATCAAACGTGCGGTTCCGAAGAGCTGTGTAGAAAATTTGCAAATAAATCTATTTGTGTCAACATGAGTCCTCCTCATCCTCGTCAATTGAATTAAAAGCCATGGGATTTATCACCCCAACAACCAAGCGTGTGGGATGAGGGCACTTTAGGAACAAGAAACAAAATACATTCATATTAATCCTTGACATTTCAGATACCGGAGGGGCTGGCAGTTTTTTGGCCTCTTAACAACTATCAGGTTTCTTTCTGTTTATTAACAAGTTTCTCCAACTTACTATGCACCACATTTTAAACACTGCCAAAAAGTACAGCAATTTGTGAATTGTGATAAATAAATCTCTTCAAAATACATATATTGTGAAACTAAAATAACATTGGTACAGTAGTTCTGTACTTTTGAGTGCATATGTGATATCAATCGTTTCACATCAGACATAACTTGCCAAACATTATTTCCAGATTTCCAGCTTTAATTTAGTTGTTTGCACAAAGATAAGTGTTTTTGTTATTTTTGCTTTCAAACACCAGCACAGTGGATTTGAAATCGTTCAAGGTGTACAAGGTCGACATGGTATTTAGTACTGTCGCATTCCTCTTGCTGTCTTCATGTTTCTATTCATTAAGTAAAACCAGCTTGAAATCATCAAAACTACTTGGCCATGGCAGAGCATTCCATTTTCTTACCTTCAAGAAGCCAACAAAAGTAGATACTAAATGCTTTGCTTGGTTCCTCTTCACATCATCTGTAGCTGTCCTTCATTCTCAGACAGGTGCTTTGCTTATATTTGCAGACTGGATCAATAACACCATGTTCAGTCTAAGACACCCTTGGAAGAAGTAGCAAACATGTAAAGATTAAAATGTTAATAATGAAAGAATAATAGTTACATAAAGAGTGTTTGAGCTGGCTTTAAGTAAAGTAGGGCTTCAGAGAGGACCATCTAATAATTTTTTGATTGATTCTATGTGACATCGTCTTCAAGGGAGATCATTACAGATGTCTTGTTTTTTAGGTATTGGTTTTTGTTTAAATAAAATACAAATTCTTCTTTGCATACAGTTATTTCTCATTTACAACTGCAGTGAGCCTTTTAGAATTTACCTGAGTATTGAAAATAATCTCATTCAGTTCACTTCCTACTTCTCATGACATGACAGTTAATTAAAAACACCCATTAGTAACTAGGTAACAAAGCAATTAATTCCAATGACCATCATGGAAGAAAGAAACAGTTTGACGTTTCATGGTTGCTTTTATCTTTGTCTGCTTCCAAGGGATTATTAAAGAGGTCATCATGCACAGTGAAGAGAGATGATAGATAGGGTTGTCAGGTTTCCCTTACTCCAGGAAGTGATGGAAAACAGGCACACAGGTATAAAGCTGCTTTTGAGGGACGGCTCTTTATCGGAAAGTCATCCTGAGCAGAGACACTTCACAGGGAAAACGTCAACAAAAAAAAGGTAGGATAATTGCAGTATCTACACTGTGATCCTGAGCAAGACAGAAACTAGAAATGGACTGGATATATTAAACGTATTTGTCTTTGTGCAATTAGGAAGCCACTCCAACCATAATGGGATCGGTGAAATCAGTTGGACCACTTATTTTCTTATTGGCGACTCTTCTCTATATCACCAATTCTTATCCCGACTTGGACTTTTCGCACAGTAAGTTGTAACTTGTTTCTTTCAACAACAACAACAACAAAAGAGACAAAGATTGTGCTTGATAAGATTGGATTTATTGCAAAAAGAAACCTTCTGACATTACTTACCTTCCTATACAGTAGGATGTGAGGAGTGCACGCTGAAAAAGAGCAAAGTTTTCTCACGGGACCAGCCAATCTTTCAGTGTCAGGGTTGCTGCTTCTCGAGGGCTTACCCGACACCTCTCCGGGTCAAGAAATTTATGATGAACCCGAAGAATATCACTTCAGAGGCAGCGTGTTGCACAGCGAGCAGCAGCCATGAGGTAATAAACTGTGCAAGATGGGACTCATCGTATCGTATCAGTTGGAAAGATATTCATCGTTTAAAGTAGAAAGATTTCTTACTCGATGAGCACGAGACAAGTTAAATCCTGCATTGGTCATCAAGCAATCAACCATCAGATTGACTTCATTTTTTTTATTTGTTTACAGGTAAAAGTGAAAAACTTTGTGGTGAGAAACCACACAGGCTGCTATTGCGGCACCTGCATATATCACAAGATTTGATTGATGGAAAATGGAGATGGGTGGACTGGTTTTGCTCTACGGCGGCGTGTTTCATGTTCCGTGCACACGTTTTACTCTATTTAGGAAGGCATGCTCTCGTGCTGCTTGCCAAGTCATATTTTACTCCTTCGTCTGTGATGTGTCATGTACTCCAACAATGTGAACTCACAATTTATGTTGTCATCGGTGTATGTAATGTTGGTGTTTATGTAACATTTATAAATAGTGTTTGGTGAGCTTTTGTGTTATGTGCAGTGATTCTGTTTGGCAGATAAATGTGAAAAAAATAAATAAATGAAATGTGGACTATCAAAACAAAGTGATTTTTTTTCAAAAATGGTTATTAAACTAAGATCAATCTAAGAAATATAAACACCTGATCCTGAAATGAACTCCACTGGTCGATATACTTTTTGACAGGTTATAGATTAAAAAATATTTTCGCAGTACTTGAAATTGTAAATTGATTATGATTCAGTGACTGGATTGTTGCTTAAACATTTCAAAGCAATTACAGATGTTTGCAAATGTTATCTTAATGAAGATAGTACGCTTTTATGAAGGACGACATACGATTTAAACGTGTGTGCAATCATTGCATGATGTTTTCTTCGCTCTTAAATGCACGAGGGCGTAGTGAATGAAAGAGGCTTCACCACCTCTGCGCTTAAAAGGTCGCGAACGCTTTGTTTACATTCTAGTGCGTGTGTGCGTCCATGTGAGACGCGCATATTTACCCCCCCCACACACACACGCACTCTCTCCACCAATTGATACAGACTCCGACCCACCCACTAGCGACCCCTCCCCCCCTCCTCCCCCCACCTCCCTCCCCCATCCTTACGTGCACGTGCGTGTGCCATTCTGGCAGCGTAACATCTGTGCGTGCGTACGCGCTACGCGGTCGTGATTGTTGTGAAGATGGCGGAGGGGGAGACGGAGAGGGAATATGACACACGGAAAGCGAACGACGATCTCCGCGGCCGCTTCCACGGCTTGACCGCGGCCCTGAGGGAGAGCACAAAGTCGCCGCTGGAAGCCTCGCTGATTTTCTGCCAGGAGTTTTGCCAGGTTAGCCCGATCATCCCCCAGCTAGCTCCGTTCGCTCTGCGTCCCTTCTGTTCCTTCCTGGCCGAGGATGCCCGTCTACATCGGCTACAACAATGTAGCTAAAGGCGCTAGCCGCACTGTTAGCCTACTGCTACCCCCGAGATGGGGACCAAGAGTGGGAGGCCTGCGTGTTTTTCCGCCCTTTCTCCGGGAATGTTTCACTCCGATAATTCTGCATGAAGACCAGCCATTTTGGTGGCTGAAAGTCGCGCTCATGTGCGCCTACTGTGATCGCGTTTTTCCAGGCCAGATTGCTAGCAGGAGATCAATGCTGCTAGCTGGTATGCAGGGTCCCACTATCCTGTGCAGTGGTCATGCTGTGGAAAAAAAATGGATAGCTACGTTAGCGAGAGCTTCGTTATAGCTTATTACATTTGTAACAGATGTGTAATCGAGCCGTCATAAACACAGCACCTCGCGCACTGTCGCTTGCGTGAGCATTTTGATCGCTTGGGGGGATGTGGGCTACTTTTGTGAGGCAGGAAAAATCAATTATGTGTTGCCAAGGTGTTAGCTTAGGCCCTATGGATTCATTTTTACCCAGCTAATCACACCAAATGAAATACTCATTGAAAGTAGGCAGATTAGCAAGAGATTTGACTGCAGCTAAAAGGTATTTTACGTAGCAAATGTGCGGCTGTGGTCAGTCGACTCCATTACTCTCCCACCCTTCTTATATTTATTTGCCACGACCACATAAATATCGTCTGCTCGTGTGTTCGATAGCCTTGCCGTTCGATCGATATCTGATTATTGCAAGGTATCCAACAAAGATGAGGCTCCCATTGAGGATTTCCTGCAACTTACAACAAAGTTCTTTGTGTGAAAGGGCGAGTGCAGCTCGGCCCGTGTGTACCTAATGGCAAGGAGTTGTGTTTCCAAACAGTGGGGGGAAAAAAATTAAAGAATGAAAGAGTCGTTTTACGTCAAAATGAAGTAGACGGTTCTATCAGGCCTTGTGCTACTTTCGCGTGCACTTAAATGTGCATAATGTTGATGATTTTTGTATCATTGAAATGGGGTGGGTTGAAAAGTGCATGCAATCTGATTTATTTATGTTCAATTCCATTTCGGATATATCACATTCTATGCTCTTTTAGATAAACTACGCTTAACCAATTCCTATCTAATTAAAAATACAGCTACCATTGATAGCAAACTGCAATCATATTTTTTGTGATCGTGTTATTATAATGTCTGTATATTTCTTTTGCATCATATCAACTGATAATTAAAGATTAGAATCAATTTCAATCACTATTCAATATTTTTATTCTTGCAGATCAATGTTCTAATCACAAATTAAAATTAATGAATATGGTTCTTTATGAAAGGGTTAATCTTTTCAGTAATGGCATTTGTAAGATTGCTTCTTACCAACAAATGTTAATGTTAAAACAGAAAGGTTTTGCATAAACATAGCGTGTTATTTTTTTTTATATTGTCTAAAATTCTTCTGAGGGGAAAACAGTCAATAATGTGATCGTTACACCGCAAATACTCATTTTACAGTTACAATTGGTAGTTGCCAAGGGGGATATATTGTGGTTGTCTCTGACCATATGTTTCTACTCTACACCGTGGAAATGTAAGGGAAAGGGTACAATGAGGTTTCAAATTTTCTTATAACTAAAATTATTCAGTTGTAATTTTCTTTTAAACGCCAGAAAAAAAACACACAATTGTTTTGTTGAACAACTCTTATGGCACGAATATGTCTGTATGTATTATCGTACAGAACCACAATTTATCCAACTATTTCTTACTGTTATTCATATATGGCACTATAATACGGATCTTTTTTTTTCGTAATATTTTCCATCCACAAAGTAAGTGTGATAAGAAATGCACAAAATATAATTTAAAGGAAAACTAGGCACCTCTTTCATCAACAGTGATGAATCATCTACAAAGATAGACATGAATTTATACGTACTTTCTTTTCCGCTGGAGATGGCTAGCTTTGTACTGACTGTCTTGTGTTTTTCCCGGTCAGGCCCTGGTGGATTATGCCGGCCGTTGGAAAACCGACGAGGATCCACTGCCTTTGCTTGAGGTTTACACAGTGGCCATCCTCAGCTTCGCCAACGCCGCCTCCTGTCTCTCCTCCGAATGTGAAAATGTGCCACTCCTACTTGAAAAGTTAACATTGTACGTATAAGCCGTGGAAACGCTCTTCATTGATTTTATCACACTAACATGCACACATTCACTATCCAGTGAAATCCAATACAAGAGCCGTATCAATAACGGGGCCTTTACAATGGTGCTGTTTTGAAATTATTGACACTTTTGCAGTAGTAGTGATAGCCAAATATTTTGACTTCGCAATGGGGTTAAATAAGGTAACCAAAATATTAGAACATGTATGTTGGACAGTGGATTATTATTCAAAAAGCGCTTAACAAACGACATGTTTGACAAAGACCTTGTCGTGGATGCACTTAAATAAACGTGCCAAAATCCACATGAAAATGTTGGCAGGGAGCGTGAAATAATATGCAAAGTAGCACTGAATTTACACACTCTTGCACACAACAGATGACAACATACACTCACTCGCCACAGGCCTAATTTGCACGTTGCAAGTTGATGAGACCTGTTCTTTAGTCATGAACCAATTTTTTGTGATTGTTTTCAGCAATGTAGACATGCACTGCGAGTATAAATGTGTAACTAACAGAGGATAAAGTGTGTATCGCCAATACACACACATGCTGATTCATGTTATCACTCCATATTTTCCGTTTACCCTTCGTAATTGATGGCTGTCCTTGTAACCGTTATTTGTTTTCTGAATGTTTGAATTCGTAGGAGCTGTGCGGAGCTGGTGCTCTTACTGCCCCAGCACATCCCAGGTGCCTTATGGGAGGAGTTTAAGTCCTCCATGAAGGTCAGTATCCCCAGCCTTGGTGAGCTTCTTGGATATTTTGTGTTGAAGTTACTTATTGAGTTGAGCTCGACCTAGAGACGACACATGGATGGATATCTTCTTTTTGTGAAAATGTGTGAGCAGCCAAAATGTAAATTACACATTCATTTGCCTTCTGTTACAGTTGGCACACAGCCTTTTGCAAGAAAGTGGGAGTGCACAGCTTCGGCCACTTTTTGCTCTGGCACAGCAAGATGGCATCTGGTCCAACACCACACTCAGCAGCATCTTGTCCAACACCACCCCTCAAACTGAGCAAGGTTCTTGCCCTCACCACACTCATTAGGTCTTATATGTTTTCCATATGTCGTAGCTCACCTTTCTTCTTTCCTATTCTTTAGTTCACGAGTATCTCGAGTTGGAGGGCCCCACACTTCTCAGCATGCGCATAAAGCACCTTATCAAAGTGGAGAGTGTTGATAAAGCCGCTGCCCTTGCAAAGATGTGCTCCGAGTACCCAGGATATGAAGGAAAAGGGAACTTCAAACAAACCTACTTGCTCTGTATTTGCATGAGCAAAAGTCAGGAGCAGCTCATGGAAGAGGTAAGAAGCACATCAACTACTATTTTGTGTTTTGATTAGTCTGCAGTTCCCGCCATCAACAATACACTTTTTTACTGCGGTTGGGTTTTCATATCATTTGATACAAAAAAAGAATCCAGGAGGGGCCTGAGGAAAATAATTCATTATATTAGTGTGTTGCTAATTGAGCCCACCTAAAATGGTGTTTTCTCTGTTCTCTATAGATATCATCAATAGACTGCAAAGATGCTCTGGAAATGATCTGTAACTTGGAGTCTGAAGGAGATGAGAAAGGAGCGCAGTGCTTATGTTCTGCCTTTCTCAAGCGACAACTTCTTCAAGGAGACGTTTATTGTGCCTGGTAAGTGTGGCTGTTTGTTTTGAAAGAATCCCGTCCAAGCTCTTAGTAAAGTACTTGTTTAGAATTTGTTTAGAATTCACTTGAGGGAGATTTTTTTCACAGAACCTGAAAGAATCCGTATAAACACTGTCAGATTCAGATATTTTCTGTTAGTAGTCATAATTGATCAAATCTTGACTGTCAATTTTTCACATTGTATGCGTATTTTGCTTCTACTAGATTGTCTTGCTTGACAACATCATTGGTGATCTTTTTTTGCAGGGAACTGACGCTGTTCTGGAGTAAGCTACTCATGCGTTTGGAGTCTTCGGCCGACTCCTTCCTTAGCCACAGTAAAGAGATGGCTCTTCTCTGCAGAAGTGTCTGTCACATTTTATTCCTTATCAAAGTCATCCAGAACGAGGTAACAGAAAGTAAAATCCAATCGAGCAAGTGAACTGATGTCAACGAACCTCAACAATTGTTTTGTTTTCTGGTTTGTGTCCAGGTTGGAGAAGTGGGGCTTCCAGTTTGTGTGGAAATGTGTATTCAGGCTCTAAAA
Organism: Syngnathus floridae; assembly: GCF_059516105.1. NCBI lineage: Eukaryota > Metazoa > Chordata > Actinopteri > Syngnathiformes > Syngnathidae > Syngnathus > Syngnathus floridae. The sequence continues at coordinate 5,962,527 of NC_142428.1, forward strand.
ATGACCTCAAGTGACCATACGGATAGCAAATCCACAATCTGCAAGACTATTTCCTGCATCTTGCCGACTGATCTCGAAGTGAAGCGTGCATGTCAGCTGACTGAATTCCTCCTCCAACCTACTGTTGACTCCTACTACGCTGTAGAGTCACTGTACAACGAACCGGATCAAAAGCCCGAGGAGGACGGGAGTCTGCCGGTGCCCAATTCCTTACGCTGTGAATTACTGCTGGCCTTGAAGACACAGTGGCCTTTTGATCCAGAGTTCTGGGACTGGAAAACATTGAAATGCAATTGCTTGGCACTGATGGGCGAGGAAGCGGCTATCGTGTCATCCATTGACACGCTCAATGACACGGACGAACAAGAGGTGGAAAGTACACAAGCAAAACTCCCGGAGTATAGAGACCTGGAGGACTTCCTGTTAACCACTACAAACGAACTCAACGAAATCACAGACGAAAAAGAAAAAAACCGAGAAGCCAAGAAACTCCGCGAGCAAGGATTCGTATCGGCTCGCTTTCGAAATTGGCGAGCCTACATGCAGTATTGTGTTCTGTGTGACAAGGAGTTCTTGGGTCACAGAATAGTTCGGCACGCTCAGAAGCATTTTAAAGACGGGGTGTATCTATGTCCTATTTGTGCAGACAGCTTTGAAAGTAAAGAAGTTTTAGAGCCACATGTAGCGTCACACGTCAAGCAGTCGTGTAAAGAGCGGCTTGCTGCAATGAAAACGGTTAGAAAGGGGATAAAACTACCGCAGTCTCCTAAAAGTCCATCAAAAACTTTCAAATGCGTTCCTACAACGATGAACAGTTCCGTCAGTAGCGACTCACAAACCGGTATCCAACCAGTGAAGGTAGACCAAATGACGCCCGTCACGCAAATAAGTCAAGATTGCTTCTGTCCTGTTAAAAATTGTTCGAAAGCGTTCAAGTTTTTCCGCAACCTCATGGCTCATGTTAGGTCGCACAAAGACGACGAAGAGGCCACGAGGTTTTTGGAAATACAGAAACAAAAAGTGGTGTGCCAGTATTGCAGGCGGCAGTTTGTTAACGTTCAACATCTTAATGATCATTTGCAGATGCATTGTGGTAGCAAACCATACATATGCATACAATTGGGTTGCAAGGCCAACTTTAATTCCAATTCAGAACTTCTCATGCATAGGAAAACACACTCAGAATTTAAGGCCCAGTGTATGTTTCCAAACTGCGGGCAGATTTTTAGCGAGGCCTACCTTTTGTACGATCACGAAGCTCAGCATTATCTCACCTACACCTGCCCGACAGATGACTGCGGCAAAATATTCTACTCGCAGGGTCAGTTCTTATCTCACCAACAGATTCACAACACCAACAACGCGGTCAACAACGTGGTAGTCGTAAACGAGAGCACTCCCGTCTTTTCCAAAGTCGAACTGCCGCAGGAGAATATTCCATGTCAGGCAGACATGCAATCTGCTGCTGTTTGCCTTGACACCAATAATTCCGACGCATTCATGACAGAAGCATCAAAGGCAAACGCGTCTCCATGCAGTTCCCCAGAAGTTTCTAAAGACCTCATTCCTGTTCGAGTGAAACATTCGATTGAAAACATGTTGAATTCTGTGGCACATGTTGAACTGAAAGACCCAGACAAATGCTACACTCCACTAACAAACCCCAGCTCAGCGCCAGCTGACTTGAAAGCAGCACTGGAGGCTCAGCAGGCACACCAGGCAATGGCAGAGCAAGCGAAAATTATCCCACCCCCTGTCCCGAGCGCTACTAATGTCCTGGCGAGTCAACAAACGGCCGAGCAAAATAACATCCAAGCCGATGACTTTCACAAAGCGATACCAGAAATGATTTCTCTCAACCAAATTAAGACAGAAATCCCTTCCTCACTGCAGGGATATCCCTCAGAAAATTCCGCTGTATCCAGCAACGAGGAAGGTCTACATAGCTGCCCGCAAAACGAGTGCACAAGGGCTTACAGTACAAACAAAAGTTTGTCGAGACACGTGAAGAAGCAACATCCTGAAATATTTGAGAACTGGAAGTTGGCCAAGAAGTACAACAAAGTGGCCAGGATCACAGCAAAAAAGGCACCAGCTGGAGTCGCTGTGCGCAGGCAGTTTCCCAACGGTAACAACCAGCCGCCAAATCAACCACCAAATCCGCCCGGACCTCTATGCAACAAACCCGGGATGGAGCAAATCGATTACACGGCGGGGTGTTCAACCTCACCTGCTCAGTGTTATCCCACCTCAATGGACCCTGTGCCCATCACTCCAATGGTGAATCCTACACTGTACCCGTCCTGGGGGAGCTCCAACAACACCGAGGAAATCAGTCAGCCCGACATGCCCCAGTCGTGGTCTTCACCTCAACTCAACAGCTGTTACCCAGATGCCTTCAACGTGAACGAGTGCCCCTCCCGCAACTATATGCATTGGCAACCTGATCCTTATCCAACCACGGCTTCACTCCCAGCTGAGCGAGAGCACTTGATGGCAGCTTTACATGGAGCCCCTGGGTCCAACGTTCCTTCAGATTCAAGTTTGATGTCTCAATACTTATCCAGTTCATTAATGCTCGACAACGGAGGGCAGATGCACAATGGCGTCAATCAGTTTGGGCTAATGCCTGCCGATGGACGGGGGGTTCCAATGGATGGAAAGAAAACCAGCGTGGCAGGACAGTCGGATAATGGGGACAGCATGTCGACAATTCATAGTCTACCCGAAGGAAGTTACCACACTCCGTTTGCTCCGAGCGATAACTCAATGACTCAGAGTTCACCAGTCGATATTTCTATGAAATGTCTGAGCCCAGAAGCGCAAGAGACATCAAAAGCTGCCGTGAAATTAATTAAAACAGAAAACATGGCAGCTTCTGGATATGAACATGTTGATAATGCTGTGGACGGCATGCTTAGCCCACAGAGTACCGCCCAGACTGACTTTCATTTTGAAGCAGACTGTACTAATACGGAATGTGAAGCTACTGATGATAAAGAGGATACTGATGGCCAAAAAGGAAAACGCAGTAAGATAAGCAAGCGGACCAAATGGCCAGCTATTATTAAGGACGGCAAGGTCATTTGTCGGAGGTGCTTCAGAGAGTTCACAAGCACAAAGTCCCTCGGTGGTCATCTGTCCAAACGCTCGCAGTGTAGGCCATTAGATGAAATTGACCTGACTGCCGATCTGCCCACATCCTTTCTTGATTTTCTCAATGACCCGCATGTCCCGGAAACTAACGGAGCCATCTTTAACTTGTCAAATGGTGATTTCCAGCAGGAACCAAGTAGTTTGACCCCTTTGAACTCTTCCATGGCACTGAAAAAAGAACCTCAAAATACAAATATAACCGACTTTTCAAACATCTCTGCTGCTGCTACTGCCCCTGGAAGTCAACAAGAGAAAGCAGCCGGCCCGGCTTACACTGCCCCTGCTCCACCTCATCAGGAGGATCACTTGATGGAAATCTCCAATGCCTTTCAAAGGTTGGATTTAATTGAAGCTGCCCAAGAGAAGATGCGGGGTAATCTGTCCCTCGAGCCAAGTCTCGCCCATTGTGATACAACCTCTGAACTGAAAAAAAGCAAACCCGCACCAAGCAAGAAAGATGACAAGGTTTTAGCAAAAGTAGCCAAACCTTTTAAATGTGTCAGAGAAGATTGCGAATACTCGTTCATGACGAAGGAGGCGTTGTTCAGACATTTAAATAAAATGCACGATTACTCTAACGGTATGATTGAAGAACTGAAACGATGCCCCGCCAAACTGTCTCCGTACACTTGCCAGATTTGCTCCAAAACATTTACAAGAACGACAGGCTTGAGAATTCACTATGAGAAGGTCCATCGATTGTCAAAGGCAGAAGCGCTAAAGTATAAGATAAGTGCTCGAACTAGGCCGCAATTAGTCCAATCGAACTCTTTGCCTTCAAGTGAAGCTGACGCTGACACCAGTGGTGTCACAAAATCCACAACAAGCTTTCCGTATATCAAACAAGAGCCCCTTGACATTGAAATTCAACCTCAAACTAACAATGCAAACAATCCAGAAGCTCCTCAGATTGTTTCACCAGGAAATCTTGTAAATGATGGCTTCCCACAAGCAGCATCAACTGTTACGTGTTTGCCCCCGGCTGAAAGCTCCTTAGATGACAGGCCATTGGTTGAGGGCATGCAGGCTGATCCCGAAAGGTCCCAAGCGCAGCTGACAGTGGCTGCTACATGCCCAGATGTCCAACGCAATTTTGGTTTAAATGAGAAATGTGGTCTTATAAAACCAAAAGAGCTTCACACAATCAGCAAAATTCGGGAACCAAAATTCAACCTTCCTCCTGGTTCTGCTTCATCATCCCCAGAAAAACCAAGCAGCTCCAAAAACACACCCAACCAAGATGAAATCCACAAAAAGCTTCAAAAAAGAACCGGGCTCAAAATGTGCGACGCCGACAACGCTTTCAATCCCTACAGACCGTATCGCTGTGTTCATGAAGGCTGCACCGCTGCTTTTACCATCCAGCACAATTTGATCCTCCACTATCGGGCCATGCATCAAGCATCCCTGCCCCCAAGCAAAGAAGAATGCAGCCCGGAGAAGAGCAGCGTCCCAAATGGCCAAGAGAGCTATGAGATGATCACAGGCAAAGGTCACGAAGTCAGGTGTCAAGTGAAAAACTGCTCACGGGTGTTCATGGGAGTCACGAGGTTAGTGCAACACTACCTTTTGCTTCACAAATTCACCCGAGACAAAGCCACGTCAATGATGGCCTGCATGGCCATTGGAACTTTCACCTGCGATCGGCCCGAATGCGACCTCCCCTTCAGTTCAGTGGACAAGTACATTGAACACATCAAGAGTTTTCACAAAGAAATTGCCGTCTCGGAGAGCGGCTCAGTCGACACCACCTTCAAGTGCGAGTACGAGGGGTGCGAGCGCTTTTATTCCACAAAGTCCAATCTTCTTCGCCACCTGATAAAAAAACACGACTACGTTTATGAGCCGAGATCAACTGACGGAAGAAGGAATAGATCGATAGGGCTGTTCACGACGATCAACAATGGAAAAGAAAATGTGGAAAACAAATTCAAAATGAAGAAGAAAAATGTCAAGAAAAAAGACGGAAAGACCATTGAACATTGGACCAATTTTGGGAAGCCTACGCTTAAAACCCACGACGAAGCAACGGCCATGTGCACCAAGAAGTGGCCATTGCAGTACCCGTGCATGCTAATAGGCTGTGACACAATTGAGGAAGCGGAAAAAAGTATTTTCAAGCATTACGTGACTCACGGCCTCACAGAGAGATACATCGAAGACCAGAGGAGCCAGTTCATTTTCTGCAAAAAGTACCGATTCAAAGACGCGGACAAATCAGAAGGCACGTCATGCACGTCCTCAGATGAGACCGAGTCGGAGGAGAACGATAAATCCATTGAACAGAACGCAGACGAGATAGTCGAAAGAATGAGCCGAGACGACGGCAAGCTCTCCAACGACGAAAGTGGAGATTCTCAAGCGTCAACCGGGACGGACGGCGGAGTGAAACGAGGGCGTCCCAGAAAACCTGTTAATCCTACACCAGCTTGTCCCCAGAGGATACAAACCCTTCGCAATCGTATGACTGTTAGCAGCTCAAGGGAAAACTCCAATCCTGGCACCCCTGTAGCCCAGGACCCAGAAGACGACGTGAACGCCATGGCGGGGTCTTTCAAACCGTTGGGACTGGAGGACTCTTTCCTAAAATTCTTGGAAACCTCCGAGTCGACCCACACCTGCAAACGCAAACTGAACGATAAGCCTTCCGGCGAGCTGCCGTCCAAAAGACGACAGACACACAAACAGAGGACTGCTCTGAGAACTAAAACCAGTGATCACTTCCGATGGTGTGAGAAACTCGTAGACTTTAGAAATCCACATAATCTCAAATCGGTGAGCAATGTGAAGATAGTCATGGATAAAACGTTTTCAAACGGTGCTGATCTTTTGCTTAAGCAGCTACAAGACATGAAGCCCTTGGTCATGATTAAAAAGTGGCTTTACAGCGGATCATAGCCCCATGTTTTATTTCCAACTCCGTCTCACTCAGGATTTGAGAAGTATGCTGCAGAATGGTTTGACAATGCATCAAATTTCCAACTTTTAACAGTAATGGTCACAGCTAATGATGAAATGGCCTATTTTCTACACCATGAATTTAAATGTCTTGGATGATTTTAAGTATGTATGTTAGTCCTAATAACCAGGTAATCCATAGGGCATAGATTTTAGATTCATGTTTGTATTTATGCTTAGTACTGAAGATGTTTTTTTTGCTAAATGGATACTTTTAAAGAAACAAATGTTTTTATATATCCCTATGGGATTTAATGTTTCGTTTGTATTTATTTCATCCTTTTTCAACACTAGTAGACCTATCTGTAATATTTACATGTCTTCCACAAAGTGTTCAATAAAATGTTACTGTTCTTTTTGTAAAAGATTGTCTTTGTACATTAGGTTGTCATAGGCATATTGTTGATATTCTTTAGTTATTTATTACTGATATTTTTTATTATTCCTAACTTTGATGACTGATCTACAACATAAATTAAACTAATCATGGCTCCGCTTGTGAAAATCACATTCCCAAACCCAAAAAACAGTTTAGCCGTGATAAATTTATTCTTAAAGGTATTATTTGTACATGAAAAATAATGAAATCATCAAAATAATTATAGACAAATTAATAGCATCAACAAGGGGCATGGGCATTGCCGTCACACAGGCATTCAAACACATACACACACTTCTGTTTTGCGGCCTGATATGCGGTTGCAAATGAGTAGAATGTGGCTAAGAGTAGAATATATAATATTTTTTATGACATTTTCAAACAAAACAAGTCTCATTAAATGTTTCGGAATGGACACGTTTGCAGACTTCGCATAGTAACTGGAAGTAACTGCGCGAAGGTATGTTCAAAATCGTAAATGTGTAATGAAGTCTTATTATTATTATTACTTATATTTTAGATGGGTGTTACTTAAAATTGTTGTTAACTCAATCCCTGATTTATTTTTTTGCCACTTTGATTAATGATTAAGACTGGTATGAATTACGGTTCTTGTTTTATTTTGTAGGAGGAGCCTTGAACACAACCTCTTCCGGTAACGTCACGCTGGCGGGAAGTAGCAGACTTGTGGCACTGCCGCTACGGTAGTTCATTGATAAAACAACTTGCTCAAAAATACAAATACTAAAATGTCCACGTCGTCAGTATCAACGGTAATATTTTGTGTTTACCCAAACGTTCGTATTTTTAATTTGTTTTTGTCTGGGTAGTTTCTGACACGAACTCCACTTGTTTCTAGGGTTGTTTTGTTTTCAAGCCAAGCACGAAGAAGAAAACCAAATCCCTCGATTTAGGTAAAATAAGATCTCTCTTTGCACTTTTGAGATTTAGTACTAAGCTTAACAATTTTATTTCTTGAAATTGTGTTTCCCCGCTACAGACGAGTATTTCTCTCTTGGCTGCGAAGGTGCTGACACCAATAATGTACGATTCGGACTTTTTCATACTCTATGGAACAAGATTAAAACGGAAACGGAGGTACAGTATTTAAAAAGTGGTACCCTTAAGAATTTGACGTGATATCATGGGCTTGTCAAGAGCTGACATTTGTTCTTTTCCATTGCATGTTTAAAAATGAGAAATGTAGGCTCCCTAGTTCCATCAGCCTGAATAGTATCAGTGCATGAGAAAACACATGCACACACGAGAACATGCACAAACAGGATGGCCAGAACTGAGAAGGTCATATGAGTCATAAAATGACGTTCATTCAATATCGGAGTTGTACATTAGGAGCACTGATAAGAGCAGAAGTTTTGTATAAAATGTGTAATACATGTTTGTGTTTACTGTCAGCTTTTGCAGGATGAACTCAGCAGGCAAGTCCTGGACAGCTTGCTGGACTTCATCAGCAAGTCCTCTTCTACTCGTCAACGCAGCAACTGGGCATCTCAAATGAGGGCCAACGAGATTCCCACGGCAGCGCTGATGCTTGGTATGATCATGGCAATGAATGCCACGCACCTTCACTTGCATACCTCTCCTTGCCTGTCTACATTTATGTGAGGTCATTCTCTGTGTGATGTCTAACACAAACTACTGTATATACACAACAAAGTGTAAATTGAATTTCTACTTTTTGTGATGTTCTCATGTTGTCACTAGGAGTGAACATGCCAGACCATGACATGACATTCCAGAGCTTGTCTGAGCTCCTCCAGCAGTCCGTCACTCCTCATGTGGCATCTGTCCAGGCCAAAGAATGTGCAGGTAAGTGGAGAAAGTTAAAAAACAAAATACAGAAAAATTACCACAGTTATGAAAAGCTTGTTGGTTGTATTTGGAAACAAGGTTTTTGGACTTTGTTTTTTTTCTTAAGTGTGTAAATAATATGCTCCTGTTTCAGCTTTGAAGCACTTAATGAAGAGGGTCTTGGAGAGGCTGATGGATACAGTGGTGGCTGAAGAGGATGATGAAGAGGAGGAGGAGAGCAGGACTCCTGTCCACAAGGGCTGGCAGTGCTCCCTGAGTATGCTCTGTGAATGGTACAACACACAAACAAAGGTAGGACCTCGGGGCATTGTGATTTTTTTTTTTCCTGTGCTGTTTTCAAGAAATAACTTCATCAATATATTATTTCCAGCACAAATCCAGCACTCCTGGAAAAAAGCGCAGTTCTCCAAGTAAAGACCAGCATCCCCCCATTGTGATTATTTTTAAAGATTTAGAGGCCTTCAACCCAAAAGTTCTTCAGGACTTCATTCTCATCTGCAGGTAACATGGAGCTCTCTTGTAGAGTTGCCACAGTAGAGGTTTGAATGACTCATAATCATACATATGTTGCAAAGGTGTATTGTCACTATTTGAAGGTTTTGGTTCAACTTTTGATTTTGAAACCTGTACAAAAAAAAATTTTCAGCCTCTGCCCTTTCTCCCTTTTCAACTATTTTTAATAGCTTAGTAAATCACAAGTCATTTTCTGTAGCGGAAAATTTTGTCTGTGTCGCAGTCGATACATCGAGCGTCTTCCCCTCATGTTCATCTTCGGCATCGCCACGTCTCCGAGCACCATCCAGCACATGTTGCCCCACTCAGTGTCGTCGCTGCTATGTATCGAGCTCTTCCAGTCGCTGTCATGCACTCAACACTTGACCACCGTCATTGACAAGGTGCACATTTTCACTTTGCTCAAAGATGACTTCAGAATTTACATTTGATTCTAATTTTGACAACGTTGTGTATTGGTTTTGCTGCATTTTATTTTGTAGTTAATCCTCACATCCAAGTTCCCTTTTAAGATGACTGGCAAAGTCATGCAAGTGCTGATCGGCCTCTTCCTCTTCCATGACTTCTCTGTGCGAAATTTCATCAAGGGTGTGCAGGTACCTACCAAATGACAACCTTGCTGATAAGAAAAGTGCACCACACTGGCACTGACATTGTTATGCGGGATCTCTGCGTAAAAACAGCCACCAACTAACGTGATGTACTTTGTGCTTAAGCTGGCCCTGCTGGAGCACTTCCACTCGCAGCCTCTCAGCGTGCTGTGCTGCAAGAAGAAGCAAGCACTTAGGAACGTAACACAGCTCAGCCACGAGGACCTGGAGAAGATTAGGCAGCTGCCTTCATTCACCTGGTACGTGACTCACTGGTCAAAGTTTAAAACTCCATGTAGACAAAAGTATTGGGGCACGTGGTTGTTCAACCATACAAATAATGTTCTTCTGGGAAGCTGTTTCACAAAATGTTTAGATCTCTTCAGGGGCTATCAAGGTGTCTAGACTAATTCCTGGAGTGTTTATTTTATATTGGAACCTTTCTCAAATGATGGAAATAATCAATTCCAGGGTCCAACTCTTGAGGTCTCGTACATGACTGCAGCAATTCTTTTCTCCCCGTTTTTTTTTCTTCTTCAAATTCCAATTTGTACTACTTTAGATTATCTGTAACTCTTTAAGTGGGGTGTTACTGTAGCATCAATGGACTATATGCTCATCATATGTTTCTTCTTCAGCTATGTTAACAAGCAGGAATCCCAAGAGCAAGTTCAACTTTTAAAAGATGATGCTCACTTAAAGGTACACTGTTCCGCTAGTTTCAATACAATGCGACACTTTGCTGGCATCAACTTTTGAGTGAGACCTTTAATTATTTTTTAGAAAATTTGCCGCAAGCTGATAAAGGACCTTCATAAATACCACAAGAACTATTATCCCACACTGAGGTGTCTTCACGCTTTGACCTCATCGCTGCCTCGCTACCCCCTTGGAAAACAGGCAAGAAGTCCCTTTATCCCAACAAAGCATCCTTTTCTTTCCCCCCTAAACTGTCATTGATGCGCCTGTGTAACACTGGCTTACCCGCAGATCCGGGAACTCCATTTAATTTGCCTGGAGAAGTGTGTTTGGGAGACGGAGGATTATCAGTCAGCCATGAAGCTGCTTAAGTAAGCCTAGATAATTAATCTTACTTGTCTTGGTCTATTTAAATGGCTAAAATGTAAGCACTGGCTGTATTGTAATTGAGAATCTACACTCACTGACCGCAACATGACGTACACACACGTGGACATTACCAATTTCATCTGTGTATACGAAAAGCAAAAATATGTCATAAAAAGTTTTGCGGGAAAAAAAAAGTAGCTTCCAGAAGGTCACAATTTTATTGGGAGTATCAAAATTCCCTCACCCTCTAGAAACCTGACTTGTATTTTTAAAACAATATCAGTAAACACCAATATGCTTAATGAATTTAATGCTCATGCAAATTACATTTTGAAAAGAAGACCACAATGATAATACCTATGATTACAACTAAAACTGAAACGTTACTTAGAGATGTAAGTCCAGGATGTCCTCAATTTACGACAGGGATGTCTCACGAATTTTAACTAATTGAATTACCCCTTTATTAGATTACGCTTAAATCATGGCCATAAATTGTTGATATTGCGCCCTCAGGTGGCCAACCGCATGATTTCTTATTTATTTAAACAGACTTTTTGTGAGCCTCCTATGGTTTCTCCTCCAGAATGATGGCCAAGGATGAGCTGATCGCTTTGCTCCAAAGATGCACAGAAACACTGCGGCCCAGCAGCTCAAAGATGATGAAGAGCGCCCTTGTCGAGTTGGAAGACATGCTCAGCAAATTTAGACAGTTGGATGGTGAGTTGTAACACACCCGCTTTGTGTAAGTCCTTTTACCATAGTCGTGAGGATCTCTTCCCTTCTTCTACATGCAGAAGCCAGTGAGGTGGTCCAGTATGACAACGAGAGCGCTCCTGTGAAGAACCTTCAGAAAAAGATGGACCTGTACCAGCTGCAGCAGGTCAGCAACTCGCCACTATGGCAAGCTAGGTACAAAATTTTGTTGTTCCAGCCCGACGCTATATTTCACCTGCTCTCAACAGGCTCTTCTGGAGATGAACAAGTCTAGAAGGTCCAAGAGAGAGAGTCCCTACGGGATCCTGCGAAGCCAAGTCCTTGAGTTTATCGACAACCTCGTAAAGTGAGACAAATCTTGATCGTCTTGATTGTCAGCTTCTCGTTTGTCAATGCTTCCTTTTTTTGCTTAGGAATCACCTGCCTCCTCCAGAGTCTCAGACGCTGAATGAAGTGTGCTACTACAGCTCTTCGTCCAACGTGAGACGCCACCTCAACGCTACACCTCGCACATCCATTCAGGCCGCACTCAGCAGCCCTTACTACTATCTTCTGGTACGTCATTGTCACATTTAAGCACTTTAAGTCATATTTAATTTGTTTTGGATGATATTGGGGGGAAAAAAAAACAGCTGAAGTCTTATTTGATTTGTTGGTCATCTCATGTGACTTTTATGATGATGGACCGATCATGAATGCCTTCTTTCAAAATAATTATTGTCTCAGAATGAGAACCTAAAAACAGACGATGGGAGCGTCTCCAATGCGGCGCCTGACATCTGCATCGTGTACAAGCTGCACCTGGAGTGCGGCCGCCTCATAAACCTCTATGACTGGCTACAAGTGAGTTGACTTGTCTTTATGCCTCATCACCTTTGAACTTTGCCCTGATAACCTCATCGTTTATGGTGTTTTCTCTGGATCAATGCGATTCAAGGATTTGACAGTAGATTAGATGGCGGTGTGATGGTGTTTATGTTTTTAGGCCTACTCAACTGTGGTGTCTGCAGCGGAGGGGAACGATCCAGAGTCAGACAACTTTGGAAAAGTGGATGACCTCAAACAGTATCTTTTTCTAACAGGTAAATGTAATGTTCTTAGATTAACAAAATAACGTTTCAAAGTAATCTTTGTACGGGATACTGGAAAGACTTCCTTAACAGTTCTCCAGCGCTCGGTTTATCAGGGCAGTTTCGGAGCTGGAATTTTTAGGCTTCATCAAGTCCACCAAGCAGAAGACGGACCACGTGGCCAGACTGACTTGGGGAGGTTGCTGAGCCATTGGTCCAAAAACAAAAGAAATTCATTTAGAATCTAATCAAATGATTTGTAGTTGTCTCATCAATTAAAGTTTTTTAGTGCCTGACATTTTAGATTATGTGCTAACCTCTTAAAATATTGAAGGAATGACTCCACGGTTGCAAAATATACCAAAACTATTATATTTGAGCTTATTGTGCTTTTTGTAGGGAAAAAATAAAGTCCATATGCTTTAAAATTAAAAGTCCTTTATTGTTTTCAGATTAAGTATAATGGATTCAAAGTTATACAAGTAAAACAAAGGGAAATAAATAAAACACTTGGTCAGGGAAGGGAAGAAAATAATCTATTTGGCCTACTTAATTATAAAAATGAATAATAATTGGAGGGGCGACTTTAAGCTTCCTTTTGGCAGCATACCCAGTGCTGTTCCAACATATTTACATGTAACAAACCAAAGAGTGAACAAGCTGGAAATTGTCACAAAAAGTGTGAGAATTGTTGGCGCACACACAGCTGTGACCAACCACACAGGTGAGAAGGTTAAGGGGAGGGGGTTGCGCTTACATCGGGAAGCACCGGGTTGTTTACAACCATTTGCCCAACCACAGAAATATGGCACAGTAAGAAAGTTTGATTTAAACTAAACTGAATCTCGTAACAACGATGAGTGTTTTTTTTGTGTGTGTGTATTTGTTTTTCCTTGCTGGAGTTGTCACACGATCCGTATGCAACGAAAGACGGACGCCATGTGAGCTCAGGAAACATCTGGAGAAGAAAGGCAGATGAACTCAAAAGTCAGAAAGCAGATGTGTGACTGCAGGACAGAAATGTGGGAACGACGCGTGGTGCACACTTACAGCTTGCAGGTTGTTCCCCGAATCGCATGAGCTGGTCGTGCGTGAACTTCACAAAGGTGTCGTATTGTTCTGCAAAGGCAAAACAATTCAAATGTTTTAAAGACTGTTTTGAATTCCTGTTGGAATTTGTCTACAAGTGTGACTCTTTGTACACATCAAAGCACAACATAGTGACAAAGTAATTGCTTGTGAAGGCTGAGATAAAAGAAGAAAAAAAATATTCCTATTAGATAAGTCGTGCTCATGTCTGATTATTAACATTTAGTTTTTCCATACAGACCTGCCAGTTTGGACGTCATGGTTTCCTCATACTCCTCCCGCACCTTTTCTTCCCTTTCTTTCAGAAGACGTTCACAGATCATCCCAACTTGTCTGAGGGTAAATAGAGGTTGCTCCTTCCTAGACGGGGAAGCGCCTCCAGAAGACGTCACTGCAAAAACCAAACAAGCATCTTCACAGTGTGTCGATCGCCAGTGTATAAAAAGAAGCAACTGGAGAAGCTTAACAATCTGCAGTTTTGGCATTGTTTTAGTCAAACTACTGTGGGAACCAACCTGACATTGTGGACTGGGATGGAGGAGGAGATTCTGGAGAGCAGCAGCACTCTGATGGCTGGTAGCCCCCAGCCTCTAGATGCTTCCTCTTTTGTATGCGTTTGTACTCCTGCTTGATGCTGTGGAGGATTTGTTCTGGTGGAGGAAGGACGTTAAAAATGAGTCTTGATGAGCCTGAACAACAGGTTGCAAAGGCCCGTGGTCCTCAACTTTGCTAGGAAGATTACCTGCGCTCAGTCTGGATGACGACTCCCCGAATGGCGAGGGCTGCAAGCTTAGATACTTCCTGGGGGAGGACGACGATTGAGACACGGGAATGCATCTTCGTCTTTTAGGGGAAGCGGGATTCATGAGTGGATCGAAATCCATGGTCCTCTTCAAGGTAGCTCCGCACGCCATTGCTTTAAACTAATAAAAAATAAGGAAGAGGTGTCAAAATAAGCCCCAAACGAAGAGTTGACATCCTCAGACGTTTACAGTCGTAATGTTATGGATTTGTCATCGCAGGTTGTCATCGTGAAATTATTGCTTGAAATCACATTTCGCCGCTTATCAAGCACATGACAATCATGTTGCGCAGCTGAGCCTTTAAACTGGTGCTAACGCGCTAACGTTAGCTCCTGGGGATAGCTACTAATAACAAAAAACAAAGTGGCGTTAGCTGCCCGGATTTAGATTCAATGTCACATCTTACCTTTTAAAAGAGCGTGTCTTGTACAGTAGTTGAAGTGTCTTTCAAAAGTTGGTTGGTGAAAAAAAGTTGAGGGAGCTCGCAGCCCAGCACCGGGCTGACTGCCGTTAAAGATAGCGGAGCTAGCTTTAGCAAGACGCGGCTCGGCTGCTCGCTTGTTTTCGTTACGAGGATCTCGGCTTCCCCCCCGGCTAGTGACGTCACCGTGACCTCACTGCAAGGCATGCTGGGGCTTATAGTAAAGACAGCTCAAAGGCGAATGACAGGCGCCCTGATAAGAGCTGACGTGAACAGTTCGTGTGTTTTTCGATGTTTTTACTTATAGTCCAAATGGCTTTAAAGTTACCTTCCAGACGGACCACGTTGATAGGAAAAGAAAAATAAGATGTGTTTCTTCCACAAGAGGTCAGTATCGCACTACTAAAATGCATTCATTAAAAATGCTGTGATATAATGTTATATAATTGAATTCATGAATAACATAACGGGTTTAGACATATCTCCCACTGAATGTCGTTTTGAAAATTAAGTTTACTGCATTAATTATATTTGAATTATTGGCTGTTCTTTTCAAAAGATCGTTATTTTGTCCCAAGAAACAAAATTGTTCCAACTCAATAGTTTGCAAACTTTTAATGCCATTGGCCTTTACCATTATATGTCCCAAATGAAGTTTCAAGATTTGCATAATGTTTTTCAAAATGCTAAATCATTTTTTTTGAGTTAACGCTTCAAATTCCGCAGGATATTGAGCTTCTAATCGCTACTTCCACCTGTAGCCGGAAAAATACAATTGCACACTTTTCTTTGCTTGCACTTGGTTTTCTCATCGTTTGGCCTTCCTCGAAGAAATTGTAGGTGCTAATCTGTTATTTATAAAACGTGTGTCATAAATAGACGAATTAAAAACCTATTTTAAATATGTTTTGGTTGCAAAATTCTGCACAATGCATCTTTGACATACTTGTGCATATTGTCATTCATTCTAGTCATTTCACAGGGCACTGAATTGATTGCAGAGCAGCCTTTGTTGGTGTGAAAACCCCAACTATTTATTCTTGTTAGAGGCATGCCAAGCTCTAGCAATCACTTTGCATTCACACAACAGCAGAGAGACATCATAAAAGGTATTTCAGAGGTATGTATGAATTTGTGAGTGTCAGAACAACTGCATGCCTTTACCAAAGGTTATTATGAATGCATAAAAACAATAGTGCAAGTGATCATTAGTAGCATGGAAACTGTGCAACTCACATGGTTGCAATATTGAAGCTGTGCATGTCTTTATTTGTTATGCAGGTGTATTGCAATATTAAATATTTCACCACCATTTGCTCTGTCATTGGGTTCTATCGACAAACCTGTGGGAGAATTTAGTAATTGTGAATTTCATACATTCTAAAGGATAGGTGGTCTTGAATTATTTGTAAATTTGATCCACTACTTGTTTGGTGGCATTTCGAGGTTTTATTATGAACATATCACATATTTATGATCAGAAAAATAAGCATTTACTAAAGACAGAATGGCACTATGGATGCTTGACATGAATATGGCAGTATCAATTTGTCACACAATGTTTTACAAGCACACTGAACATTCCTGTGATAGCTGCGAATATTTTCTGCTATCAAAAAAAAGCCAAACATTTTTCACATTTTTTGCTTAGCAAAACACACACGATACAGAAATCCTACAGTAAACAACTGAGAAGAGGTGAAATGCCAAACATCACAACATCTTACATAACCACCCACGGCTGCTTTCAAGATGCTACTTTCAAATAAAGAGGTTTAGTGGTATACTTTTCCACTGAATATGATGAAAGTACTACCCCCACACCACTTTTGCTATTGCTATGCTATGTTGTGGTGGGTGAACCTATGGCCCATAAAACATTACAGCACTGATAATGCATGCCACCCAGTTCTAAAAACATTTAGGATACCAATGCTGATAATATTGAATGCATAAATAAATAAATAAATAAATAAATAAATAAATAAATAAATAAATAAATAAATAAATAAATAAATAATGGGCTTTTGCCTGAAGTAAGCTGGCATAATGTCCAAACTCCCCTTGACCCTGAACAGAATAAGCGTTATCGAAAATGCATGGGAGGATAAATAAAACATTTGTTCATCAATTTAATATGACCTTTGGAGGACTTCATAAAAAAACTTAATGGCTTTCTGACAGGAAAATGCTTTTCCCACGCCTGTGATATGCAGTAGTAGAGATAAAGATGGCCTAAAATGTTTGAGATTGAAACGTGTACAACAAAGCACATTTCATGATTTATAAGGAACACCCGCACAACCTCAAGAAATCCAGTACAATTAATTGACCAATTTTCAGAACAAGTGCTAAATTATTGCAACCAATTCTACAAGACTCTTTCAGAAGCTTTCAAGGTTGGATTGAGGAATGGAAAATTTGCCCCCATGTTTTTTTTTTTAGATACTGCAGGTGTACCTAGGGAGGCAGCTGCAGAGTTCATCTTCAAATGTCTGAATCACAAGGTCCTCCTTTGGCACACTCCACAGTCAAAATGAAGTGCACAAGGAAGTTCAGCCTATTTACAATATTCACAAGACACAGTCAGAAGACATTCACACTGAATCTGCACCAGAAGTTGGATCCGTCGCCCCAGAAATAAAAACTCTGGCCACTTTGACTCGGCTGTCAGCACCACTGCCTCCTCCGCTATCTTTGGCCCTGACACTCCTGCTATTCCAGTCGCTCTCACCGCTGTTATCCATAGGCGTGCTTCGCTGACACAGGTGGCAGATGTTGGCGAAAGCCCTTCGCAGGTCCTTGCTCCTCATGGCGTAGATGACGGGGTTGACAGTGGAGTTGAGCAGGCACAGCATGCTGCAGAAGGCGAACACGGTCTTGATGAAGTCGTCTACTTTTCCCAGGAGATCGTAAACCATGATGGCGAGTAGCGGCCCCCAGCAGATTATGAGGGCCACCAAGATGAGCACGAGGGTCTTGGCCAGGCGGAGGTCCATCCGGGCCTGCTCGGGTCTCACTGTCTGAACCCTGGTGCCCTCGGCTGTGTAGACGATGATGCTTCTCTGGGAGGTACGGCTCAGCATGCGCACAGCGTGGTGGTGCGATTTCCACAAGATGAAGATGTAGGCGTAGATGATGAAGAGCAGCAGGATGCTCGTCATCCCGATCCAGAACATCAAGTACCTCTGGTCGATGAGGGGGAAAATGTCAGAGCAGACTGAGTTGAGGCGCTTGCAGTTCCAGCCCAGCAGGGGCAGCAGTGAGAACACTATGGACACACTCCACATGAGGCTGAAGGCCACCACCGCTTTGGTTTTGGTCACGATGCGCTTGTACGCCACAGGCCTGTGGATGGAAATGTAACGGTCGATGGCGGTGAGGAAGAGGCTCCCCACGGAGGCGGTGAAGGAGGCGATGACGCCGGCCAACTTGAAGAGAAATACCTCGGGGCTGTCCTTCCTGTGGAGGACGTGAAAGTCCAGGAAGCTGTAGACGAAAATGATGCTCCCGATAAGATCCGCCACGGCTAGGCTTCCTATGAAGTGGTAGGACGGTCGGGATCGTAGAGTTTGCGAATGCAATATGACGCACAGCACCACCAGGTTCTCTAACACTGTGAACGTACCTAACGTGAGGGCCAAAATGGCAATGGCCAGTTGCTGGCCAGGAGTCAGGATCATAAAGCATTCCATGTTGTCCTCAAAGTTCTCCCCGCACTGCACCGCCATCCCATCAGTCTCATTCGTCAGAAGAGATTCCGACATGTTGATGGGGAAAATGGGCGCGATGGTGCTGTAAATGACTTTGTTTGTGTTACTAATGGACGCAGAGTGCATTTTTTCCAAGCGGAATCCATACTTGGAGGAACTGTCTTCATAGATGGCGTCGTTTGAGTCCAGGTACGGCACCATCGTCGTCAGTGCACTCATGGTGGCACCCGACAGCCGGGGCAGCTTCATGACTGATAGGCGGCGCTAGAGAGGCTCAGTGGACTGGTGTGCAGAAAGTCTAAAAAGGCAATATGGACAATATGGTTGTTATCTGAAAGTTAAATACAACTGAACTATACTTAGCAAATGTACTGCACTCAATAAAAAATATATATAGCATAAACAGCACATTGAGGGTTTTTTTAGTCTTTTTTTTTTTGGTGCACCAGCAGTGGCACTGGTATCACAATGAGAGTCAAAGCATTTCAGCATAAGGTTTTATTGGTGTAAGACCCAATACGGTGACTACATGAATGTAAAACAAGGCCAGGATTATTTCAAAACATAATAAAATTAAAAGCAAAAATATTAATTTTTAAAAATAAAAATATATTCAAAAATAACAGACAGATTTTTTTTCATAACTGGTTAAACTTCATGGTAGTGTTCATTGTGAGTGGCATTGTCTGAGAGGCATTTTAGACTTCTATCAAGAATGTTTTCAGCACTTTTTCCTCGGGGGTTTTGGCAAAAACCGTGAAATTTGGTGCTCTTTCCAATTAGTGTCAATGTGAGAGTGCAGCTATTGTTTGATTGGACAAAGGCTGAGATGTGCTCCTCATACATTATTTTATTGACTCATGTGAAAGTGTCAAAATATTAAAAATAGCTCACTTTAATGCGGTGTGGTAATCATAAACATAATTCAATGGATACCTCTTAAATTGCCAAATGGCCTTAGTCCATCTTTTGTTTTGACGTCACTCGAGTGTGTCACAGTAATGAAGAGCTTGTGACTGAGTCCTCGCGAATGCAAATGTGGCAGTCAAAGCAATGTGTTTAAGTGTTCAAAGATGCATGATGATGATGTCATTGTGTTTCCTTGGGGTGAATCGGTGCATCGGCAAGCTGACAGCCGAGCAGACAATAGTGAGAAAGTGAACAGTTGATGGCAAGGTTGCGCGGCCTCAGGGGAAATCACCGCATTAAGTATGTAGGACAGTCAGGGCTTGCTTATCAATTAAAGACAGGTCATTCAACATTAGGCTTTTTAATTCGATTAATCATTGGTTTAATGACGTGTCAAAATGTCCACACAGCCATTTGGATTTTGAAAAATTTCAATTAGTAGCAGTCATGTTTTACATAAAAACATTGCATAGTTGCTGTATTGACTTGTAATTGTGCATGGAACTTTACTTTTTATTTCTGCCCCGCGACACAAGTTTTTTTGGGGGGGGGGTTGTTAATAACATAATTAGATTAAAAAAAATCCCCTTGTGGGTTAAAGTTAACTTTAAAGACTTATTTTTCTTTCCTATATTACTATTATTCTGCAAAGGTAATCATGTTTTAAATTGCAGCAGCATTGATTACATTTTTATGTTTTAATGTTTAAGGACTTTTTGAAAGCCTAATTGCAAAAGAGTACTTCAATAAACATCCATTTAAAACAATCAAAATGTAAACGTGAACAAAAACAACATGCACCCACATACCTTGACTTGGCGCTTGTCCATGACTCAATATTGATGTAAAGCATCTGACTTACACAAGCATCTTCATCTCATTTTGTTGCAGAAACTTCCAAAAAAATAAGTAAATAAAATAGATACTTCCCGTTTTATAATATTTTTTTGTGTTCAAATCGCAAAATAATGGAGATGAGGATGTCGGTAGGAATAAAAGCAAGCAGCCGGTAGGTTTGTGTGGGTGTGTGCGAGTGTGGGTGTCTTTTTTTTCATGTTTTTTTTTTTTTTTTGCATGCGTGCGCCTGGTCACGTGGTTTCACGCGCACGCGAGGTGAATGCGCGCGCATATCCCCACTCGGCTCACGACCTAAACCACCTCGTTATTAATAAATGAACAGGGAGGCTTCTGCATGCACACATACACTAACAATTAATGCTATTAATAAAAAATTATGGTAGACTATTTACGTTAAATTGTGAATTATGTGCAAGTATTTAGTGTATGTAACTCTTTCCATTAAAAATACTGGCTTTTTTTGCATTGCACCATCATTCATAAATATTTTTTTATTTTTCAACTCATACATGACAGATGAGATGGATTTGTAATAGCTAGAAATATTATGCAGTGTGATGTGCAATGGTATAACCTTTAAGGTGGGATAATGATGACATGTGCAATTTGTTTTTTGGACTTTGTACTGCTTAATTAGGATCATAATCATCGACCCTAACCTTCATCGACAAGCCAATATGTCAACATTTATTTGAATGTCCATACATACAATATCATGATAGCTCTTGGAGGAAAAGGTTAGTGAATGCTGTTAACATAAAAAGCTACTTTTCCTTTCCTGTCGTTTGCAGCTGGGCAATTATTTCCACCATTTTCTCCCAGCAGAGTACAGCTCAAATTACACGGTTCTCATTGCAGAAAGTACATGCCATTTGGCCACATAACAATATGGCTTAACAATTAATACCCTCATATGTGAACCTACAGAATTGCCCGCCACTTGCGGCACTGTGTTACATAAAATAATTAACAATAGTCAGAGTGAAGCATTGTGTTAATTCAGACTATGTATAGACAAATCAGGATGCTGCAAATCAACATAATCACAGCGACCAGACAGCCATCATAGTAATTAGCATTATTATTTCAGTCAGGGAAAAATATTTCCAACACAATGCTGTCTGGGAAATGACAAAAGACTTAAATTGTGATGCTCTTACATTGAATACTATGAGAAGCGGACACCATTATTTTTTTTGTTTTAGTTTCCCTCTGCCCATGAATGCTCCAAGCAGCTAAGCGCAATTGATTTTGCAGACTTGCCTTTGCAACTGCAGGCTAACACATCTGATTTGATATTGATCCCTTGTTTGAGTGCTTTCATACATTGTCAGATTTTTAGGACAGGGAAACAAATAAAAAAAACATAGATTTTTGCTGTTGTTTCAATATATCCCCAAGCTGTGCTACAACTACAATATCATTCTTGCAAATGGGTGATTATGAAATCATTGCTGAAAATACAGAGTTTCCACTCCCAGTGTTACAAGAAGGCACTCTAAGGTAGGCGGGCTGTCTCTGATGCGTGCGTGACGAGGGGATGGATTGAGAGAAGGAGTGTGAGGAGAAAAAAGATGCTGTCACGCTGACCTGCTGCCTCCCCACTTACAAAGAAAGTTGCATTTAAAAGCTGAAATTTGGCCTCCAGCAAAATCATTATTAGGCACCTCGAGTGCAGTAAAAAAAAAATAATTTAGAGAAAAAAGAATAACATTTTTGTCCATTTTTATAAATCTTATCATATGAGGCAAGTTATCATTTTGCATATTTTATGAATGCATCTTATTTTGTACTGTATTTACAATACTGAAATTCATTTTAAATAAATCCAACCATCTATCTGCAAGCAGTATGGTGGATTTTGTCACATGACAGAGTGGCCAGTGGGAACGAAGAATCCCCTTCATGCACCATTTAGTCACATTAAGATCTAGTTTATCTACAGGGATAATCGCAAAGACTTAAATGCGGTTCAGTGGATGCTCTCTCGCAGAAACACTATGCAAATGAGCTCTGCAGGCATCCCCTCACGTATTTAGCACCAGAAGTCCCGCCCTCAAGTTCGACATAACAATCCCCGTGTTTTCCTGTAAGGAAAACTGAACTTTCAACTCTGCTTGCACACCCCGATGGCCTCGAGGGTCGCCGTTCCAGAGTCACAGTGTAATTCATTTGGCCTGGACTCAGGTGTAGAGCTTCCCAGACTGACAAGAAACCCAAATGGGTCTGACTCCAGTCACGCAACCGTGGCTTTGTCTGGAAATACTCTTTTCTTTTCATCAGCTCGACAACAATGTGAAATGGATTCAACTCCCCAGACTTTTTCACCATTGTTTAGCAATGCGTGCAACTTTGTGATTGAACAAACATTGACTCATAAGAAATGATTGTGTTAAATTATTTACGTCATATTAAATGTCTCAGGGAGCCAAATTGTGGCAGGATTTTTTTTTAACCAGCTTCACAGCGAAAGTAGATAATTGGCCCAGCCACTATTTGTGGATTTAATCATGCTTAGAAAGAAAATTTAAGTATTCTCCTTTTGTTTTCCTTTTGAAAACACATCCATCATTGTCAACTTGATTTGTTTTCAAGTGCTTTGCTCAAATTGTGTTAATATGACCCAGCAATGTCTTTAAAATTGCTTTGGGATTGTGGTTCTTGGTGTTTGGCTGGTAATTGCTAAAGAGGAAGAGTAGAATTGACAAAGCCTTTTGAGCAACAGCGATAAGCTTACAACTCTGGAGAGACAAGAAATGTTTTGTTGCTGTTAAGTGTTGTTTATGTTGTTTATGCTACTGGCCCACTGTGATGTCGAAAACACGACCACTGATTTACGTGTGCAACCTAAATTCCAAATATTGCCTGTCTAAATTTAAAATTTAAATTTATTGTCTAAATTATTTATGACAATTTATTCTTTTTGTAACATTTCTCTTGGCTGAACCGCTTCATAGTCTGTTTTGATGTCTGCTCAATTTATTATTTTTCCTCCACTCGCACATTTTAAAAAATGTTGAAAATCTGTGCGTATTCCCTCGGCTAGATAACAAGAACAAAAGTTGGAAGGAGAGAAGTTAATTGAGCCAGACTCATTACACAGTTGAGACACAGCTGGGTACGACATGAGGGCAAACAAAGCGACACAATATTTGAGTGCTGAGAAATTAGTTTTTGGATGCTAGTCATTTCCCGGAAGCACATTCCAATAATCTGTACGCAAGAATAACAAACACAATATACATCCTCAAACATAAACCACCTTATTTTCCATATACAACATTCAAAATGATGTCTGGATATGGAAATCACACTCAGATTTCATTGTAATACTTGTCAGGTAGGACTCAAACGTGGCGCTCCAAAAAGCAATCACAGCCATCTGTGCTGGAAACTACATCGATGGCTGCATCTCTATAGGCCGCGGGCTGCCAGCCATCGAGAGAAAATTGGCAAAGTGTGTGGATTCCTTTACCCCCTCCCCCCATTTCATCACATCCACACACTTCTTATCACTTCTCAGCTTGGGGCATGACTGACGACAGGCCGTCTCGTACGTGCCCTAAACTTCAATCGGTAGATATTATCCCTTGTGGCCCCAGCCCCGTATTACAGCTCATCATTACACAACGCGAGGAAACGACTTCTTATCTTCACTCACATTCCAGCCTGACACTGTTATGAATATTTTTCTACTTTATTCATTGAGAACGCACAGTATGCGTCCGTGTGTGCCTGTCTGGAAACTCTGCAGACAAGACATTCTATCAACTTATTTTTATTAATGAATGGGCTTTAAAAGGTAGCTCAAGCCATAAAATGTAAATTTGAATAATTTTTTTGTTGTTGCACTCCAAATCATATTGCTTTTTTGGGGCGGGCTCTGTGTCATGCAGACGTCACCGCTGTGCAACACGCCGAGTTTGCAGGTTAGACATCAGCTCATTAGTGCGCCTCAGCTTTGTCTTTGCACAGGTTCAACCCCCCCCCCCCCATTGTCAGATTGTCATCAGGTCAAAGGGCCATGACCAGCAGAGTTAGAAGTGCATTGTTAAGTCCTGATTGATTAATGGCATGTCACGCTGCAACACCTGTTCTCTTGAAAATCACAATGCAGTATGTATTTGTTCTCAGATTATTCTCGACTTTCTGACTCCCCGAAGCGTTGCGGTAGGAATCTCGCTTTGATTCACTGCGAGCAAGGAGCATGAATGTGGAAGTGAGGCTGTTTCCGCTACTTTTGCGATGTTTATGAGCTTTGGGAGTCTGGGTTTACATTTTTGGATATCGTCATTAAAATGCAGTGGAGCCTTCCAAGTCTGACACGATCTGTTCTCTGGTGCTAGTTGACCTCTTTGAACCGATCCAAAGACCACAAATGAACGTGTTTGGCGGAGAACCGCTAGCCACTTGTGCTTTAAATGAACACGTCTCAATTTCTCCCCCAACATAGCAACCCATTAAAAGACAATAAGCACCACAACAGCCTTCATTCCAACCGAGTGG
This sequence comes from Syngnathus floridae, assembly GCF_059516105.1. Classification (NCBI taxonomy): domain Eukaryota; kingdom Metazoa; phylum Chordata; class Actinopteri; order Syngnathiformes; family Syngnathidae; genus Syngnathus; species Syngnathus floridae. Next base: position 5,987,110 of record NC_142428.1, read on the forward strand.
CTCTTGTAATCGTTCCCATCCGTCTGGGAAGGAATACTGAACATGTTCGTCATTATTCATTCGGGAGGAGCTGTGCATTTGTGGCAATCACATTAGCAGATAAACAATGAGGCCCAAGGGAGACACCCACGAGTTCCTGCTCCCAATTAACACCCCTGGCTTTCTTCCTCTCAGTGTGGAAGACCCAGCGACATTGATTCATCCTCGTGTCAGTTTTTTTTAATCATCATTAGGAAACACAGTCAACATGCAATTCAATTTGCATTGACGTTTTAATGAGTGTTATTGTTTACAAGATTCACTCCATGTCTTATCTGATGGTAATGACATTTGATTGAGGTGATTTTCTTGTGAGAATTACTCACTGTCACTTGTACACGATTGGTAAGGAATCACTGATAATGTTTATTGTGGGTGATGTTGGTTCTTACGTGCGAATGAAAAATTATTCAAAAGGTTTCTCGGTGGATTTGTACACTGCAAACTACAAGCACATTTCCAAGAGTGCATTTTCTCTCTGAGGTAAACGTCAACTCTGCTTACCACACTTGGCTCTCCTCCTCCTTCTCACGCTCGCATGATAAGGTTGATGTTATTGGAGCAGACAGCATCCTTGCCACGGCTGTCAAACAAAGGAAGGGTTCATCTCCTGTAAGGCTGCTCTGCTACTCGAGGTTTTCTTATTTTAGAGACAATTGCTGCTTTCCAACAGTGTGAGCTTGAGCTGCCTGGTGATTGTCCTTAACTAAATCTACAAGTCCAGACAATCCCACTCTTGCTCTTTCTCTCCATTGTAATGACTTTAACCACACAGGGCATCATGATTTTGTTTTGCAAATTACCAAGTCATCCAAGACAGAAAGAAACAATGCTGAATGGGAAAGGGTGGAGTTTTTCCGAATCTGTTGCAGCCATATCAAATCATTTCATTCAGTTTAGACTGAAATGCTTTAATAGAAAAATATTCATGCAGTACGACCCCCCCCCTCCCAAACCTCATCCCCTGAAGATGTAGAACGAGGTGTTAATATATTCTAGCTCGAAAAACACAAGCATGCACTGATGTGATGCCAAAGACAGCAATGGCACACATGCACATGAATACACGTTCATATACCTCGGGGTGCAATTGGAAATGCATTTTTGTAGGGTGCCCCTTCCAAGCATGAGATGCTGACAGGAGGCTCAAACTGACACAGTGTCAGCTTCCTTCAGCAGGGCAGAACCATCATGTTTAAAATCACTCAACACCTTGTCAGCTTTCTGTCTTTTGGAACAAACTGGGCGTTAACTGTTTCTTGAAAAAAATGTTTTATATAATAATAATAATATTAATAATAATACATTATATTTATAGTGCACTTTACATTTTAAAAATATATATGTAAAATCAAAAAATATATAAATAAAATAAAAATATAATATATAAATAAATTACATTATATTACATATGTATATGTGTGTGTGTGTGTGTGTATATATATGAGTGTCTTTGTCAACCCTTGACAAATGATTCATCTGTAATCAAGCTCATTTTCCCGCTGGGCAAACCTTCCTCTAAAACAATGGGGTGACTCATGGTTTACCCCCCACCCCACCCCACCTTACCCCATCCCCTCACTCCCATTCCCTTTCCGTGTCATTTAATTAATGCACAATAGAGAGTGACGGACATAGTCAGTGGTGCGTAAAACCTCGCTGACGGACAGGTCACGTCAAGCGGCCGACTCACTGAGTGCTGTTCAACATGTCCCCCCCCCTTGTGAATGACAGCCGCTCCCAATTAACCCCCTGCACACACACAAACTGTGCAAGTGCACTTGCTCACTCCCACGCACCGGGTTGTGTCTTTATTAATTCCATTGACCTCGTTCCAGATCAGCAACTCATTTGCATGTTCCATTTGCAGCACGACGTATATATGCATGCATACAGATCCACGTTCTCTGCCATTTCACAGAGGAGGTCTGGGTCCCTCTAGTGTGCTTCCAGAGTGACGGCCAGTGGGTCGGATCGATCCTGGCTTGCATGCCATGCATTCTCATCATGTCCAATCACGTGTGCGACCTCCCTCTGACCTTTTTAAAACAATGGGGGCGCATTGCTTCCTCCATCAGCATGGAAACAATAGCAGTTGTCCTGCTAGGTGGACATCAGTCATTAATAACTATCATGGTGAATTTGTTTTTTGGATTATTTCCAAATTATCATTCATTAAGGATGAAATTGGGAGATAAATAGTTTAATATTTCATAGGTACAGTGCTTATAATGAGAAAGCTTACGCAGTACACCAGCAGATGGGGCCACATGCTTCAGAGAACCAGACAACGTTTTATTTACTGAGGGATGGGCAACTTAAATGATGAAGCACCGCGCTATTTTTCTACACTTGTACTGGGGGCCTGCAAAGGACAAAACACTTTGTAGTCAGCTCCATGACAAAAATGCCATGTTAAGTAAGAACCAAATATTTACACGTCTGTTTTTATTGAACCTATGCACATCATCACATGTACATCACTGTAGCAATTTTCAGATCCTCCTTAACCTTACCATGTGAATAAATAAACAAATAAATACATAACTATGAATAAATATAAATAAATATAAATAAATAGGTGGATGATAATCATGATTTTCAAAATTATTATAAACCAATTAAAGTTTTAGTGACATTTTATACTAGAACTTCCATAGGTAGTGTGTTATAGGGCCACCATTTCTCAATGCCTTCTATCATTACCAAAAATCAAAGTGGGAATATTTTTGCGCCCAAGAATACATTTGGATTCTTTGCTTGTATAATGTTTTACCCCTGCAGGAAATCATGTAAATTGATTTAATCCATTACAAGGTTCAACTGTAGCCATGTATGACAGTTTTCCCATTTTAGCATTCGTAGCTTTAATTTCTTCAAACGTGTAAAACAAAACACATCTGTGCATGCACCACCGGCTAGATCGGAATTGTCAGTTATCACCTCGGCCAAGGTCTGCCTCTGCTTATTTTCTACTTTTGTGCTTTTGGAAGGAGCCACCAATTTCCACAATACTTAATAAATGAGTCTGTCAAGGGAAGAATACAATCATTCCCCGAGGCCAAGTTGTTTGGGAAAGCTGAACAAAACCCTTAGCACTTTCCCAAATGTTGTAGTGGGAGTTTCTTCTTCTCAATTTCAAAAACTTTTCTCGTTTCACCACTTGTCCAGAATTCTTAGCCCACTAAGGCTTTGTTTTTGAATATGCGAGGCATGTGTTTCACACGGCATACATATTCAGACAACATGCAGACATCCATAGACGGTCACAAGAACGATCTGCGGCTTTGAGTTAAGACATTTGGGCTCATCCTGAAAATATGCTTTGGATAGGCTCCCGCGCTTCTTGAACATTTTTATTTGTCTGGCTGTGACAGTTGTTACATTCAACTACTTTCACAAGTCCAGAAAAATAAAAGACAGAGTCGACTAGAGTGGTCTGCATTCAGTATACTATTATGTTCAAAGAGAAGTCCTTCCATCACTGTCCAAGAATGTTCCTCAATTGTTGCCATGGAGACCTCGACTGTCATCTCAAGATTGAACTTTAAAGAAGAAGCTAACCTCCCAATAGAGCCAATTCTTCCACACTCCTGCTGTGTTTCACATTCTCCACACGTACAATTCAAACAGAAATATTTGAGGGAAGAGTCCGCATGCAGCTGTGGTAAATCCCTCAGGGTACACCGAAAATAAACAGACTCTAATGTTAGGGTTACGTGTTCATGTGCTGTACTAATGCAGTGGTTTCTTTTTTTTTTTTTTTTTTTGCTGCTGTAGTCTCTTCTTGAATGATAAGTTTGTCATTGTGATATCATGAAGAATTCGCCTTTAACGGATCAATTATTATTTCAGGTGAAAAAAATATTGTTTAAATGATCAAAATATTAGAATTGTAAGTAATATATTTAAATACACACCTGTACGTAATGTGGATCAATATATAAAATAAAATGTTTGTTTTTGTCTATACATATATAATAGCAGATAATACCATGGAAAGTATTTTACTTAGAATAATATAAAAATGATAATTTTTCAATGTTATTCTGATGTCATGTTAGATTTCTTTAGGCCAGTGGTTCTTATAATTACCTTTAATATTGTAAGCCACTCTAACATTATTCACTTTCAACAACACTTTTCTAAAATATAGTGTAATTTTTTTTCAATATATTTTTTAATACCGTATTTGCCGGTGTATTGGTCGACCTTTTTCGATCCAAAATCGACCGAAAAAAATCGACCTCGACTTATACACCGAGTCATAAAATTTAACTTCGTATTCATCGCTTCAAATGTGATGGTAACCAAGGCCGTTTCTCATGCATCTCATTGTGCGTTGCACTTAGAAAATTTGAACCGGGCGGCGTGCGCGAGTGCGCGGCCCGCTGGAAGTCGAATGAGGCGCCGCCACCACCTCCGCGGTGCTTATAAACAGCCGATCCGCTCGGCGGGGGCTATTTTCGGCCACTTGGCTCGTGCGCACGGCCTCCCGGATGTGCCGGGCGGGTGCGCGAGCTCGCCGGCCGCTGGAAGTCGAATGAGACGCCGCGACCACCTCCGCGGTGCTTATAAACAGCCGATCCGCTCGGCGGGGGCTATTTTCGGCCACTTGGCTCGTGCGCACGGCCTCCCGGATGTGCCGGGCGGGCGCGCGAGCTCGCCGGCCACTGGAAGTCGAATGAGGCGCCGCCACCACCTCCGCGGTGCTTATAAACAGCCGATCCGCTCGGCGGGGGCTATTTTCGGCCACTTGGCTCGTGCGCACGGCCTCCCGGATGTGCCGGGCGGGTGCGCGAGCTCGCCGGCCGCTGGAAGTCGAATGAGGCGCCGCCACCACCTCCGCGGTGCTTATAAACAGCCGATCCGCTCGGCGGGGGCTATTTTCGGCCACTTGGCTCGTGCGCACGGCCTCCCGGATGTGCCGGGCGGGTGCGCGAGCTCGCCGGCCGCTGGAAGTCGAATGAGACGCCGCGACCACCTCCGCGGTGCTTATAAACAGCCGATCCGCTCGGCGGGGGCTATTTTCGGCCACTTGGCTCGTGCGCACGGCCTCCCGGATGTGCCGGGCGGGTGCGCGAGCTCGCCGGCCGCTGGAAGTCCAATGAGGCGCCGCGATCTCCTCCGCGGTGCTTATAAAGTGCCGATCCGCTCGGCTTGGAGCTATTTCCGGCCTCCCGTTGGTGCCGGGTGGCGTGCGCGAGCTCGCCGGCCGCGATCTCCTCCGCGGTGCTTATAAACAGCCGCATGCGCACGGCCTCCCGGAATTTGAACACATTTCGTCAATAAATTTCGCATATTGAATTTTGAAGTTTAATATAATGCAACAATTGAGCTCGACTTATACAAAGGATATATCATAAAATCGTAAATTTCCGTCGAATTTTAGGGGGTCGACTTATACACCGAGTCGACCTGTACACCGGCAAATACGGTACTTACTATTTTTAATATAGATTATATAAATTGCACATTAAAGTTCAGTAAAAATCTAAATGTTTGAAAGTTGAGTACAACTAAAATATATTTTATTGACTTAAAATAAGAATTTAAGGCACATTATGCACAGTTGGAACATTTAATTCAGCAATACCTTTGTACACCACTAGAGGAAGCCTGCATATTGTACGCATACCACACTTTAAAGAATGACTCTTTCATATCCAAGTAGTGGAGCTGAAACAACATGGCCTCAGCTGCTTGGAGCCATGTAGTGCACTCCACGTTGCCTCAACTGCTTCAAGACACGATTAATCCACTGCCACACTGTGGACAGACATGAGTGAATGCACACACATTTGTCCTACCTCAGACTTTGGCAACGTTCGAGGTACCATGCAATCCGTTCCTTCCTCTACATTGGCACAGATACGTTTAATCACACCAAGGAGTACGCCAAAGCAGCAGGTGGTATAATAATTCTTGATTTAGCCATGTTGTTTGCCTGTTTACTTAATGTCCATTTGATGCCATCCCTTCCTCCACGTCAGCTGTGTCTTTGCCAAGCCAGATGTACACCCTGAAGGTGGCCAAGGCTCTGGCCATGACAGCTGTAGATGTGCAGCCTGCATCTGCTGAGAGAGTGAGAGAGCACTTTGCAAAAAAACTGGCGACACCTCGAGACATAACAGCTCACTACAAAATATTTGAAGCAGTTTTATGCAAAGGAAGAAAAAATCAAGCCAGTGTCAGAGGTTCTACAATTTCGCTTTTATTCACCACTTCAATGGAATCCGAATGAAGCAAAAGGAGCTTTTTGCTTAATTTAAAAGGTTTCACAAAAACGTGGCATTTACTGTTAGCTATAAAAGCCATTTTATCAAGAGAACTCGAAGCGCCCGTTAAGCAGTTCGAAGTAAAACCGTCTATTTTCTGAGAAGAAATCTGGAGCTTCATATTCACGGCAGCGTATTCGCTTGCTTCTTGTTATATTTTCTGCTTTCATGTTTATTCTGCTTATCAAGAACAGATATTCAAAAGCATGTTGGATTCCTTTCCTTCATAAAACTTTATAAAATGTTGAGCAAGCTTTTTCATTTAAAGTTTTTTATTCAGGAACGGTGCCTCTCATCCCACACTTTTGTACTTGAAGGCAATGACATTGATGATTATTCAGTGGCCGAGTCACTTGAGCATGCTTTTCACTTATGAATTCAAACTTGAAGGTCATCGCCTTTAAAGCATGTTTTGAAATTTATCGTTAAGCATGCCAGACCTACTATGACGATAACAGGAGATTGTTGTCAACCGAATCCAACAGCCACTATTGGCTAGAAATAACTGCAGCAAATTGAATTGCTTTTAGTCTCCTGGCAGCATCCCTGACCAGTTTTATTCTCATCTTTTTATCAATTTCAGAGGGATTATGTCCAGTTCTTGGTAATTTCACCGTGGTGGCGTATTTTTAGCTGTGCTGGTATCAATAAAGAAGAAATAGTCATTCTAATGATAAGGTACATCAGCCAGTGCTTTTGTTTTCTTTTGTCTTTTTTTTTTAATTCATAACAAACCATTGTCCAATCACAAAGATGCAATGCGCTAGCTTCACAGCACTGATACGAAAGTCACACAAGGAAACGTACATCGAGTCATATTTTACGTGCTGATTGTCTTGAGGAGGTTTAGAGTTGTGTGACTAATTGGCAAGTGTGAAAATAGAGTTGATGCAGTGTCTTTCAATGGTCTCCTCAGGGGTGGGCAACCTACGGCATGTGGACCAAAATACGTCCCACAAGACCAGTTGATTGGACCTGCCATGCAATTCTAAAGAGAAAATGAAGCAACAAGCAATAATAAACAGGGCCTCACATCTATTTTTCATTGTGAATCCCCAAAATGATCAATAGAGTTTGATGGCTAGCACATCAGCCTCACAGTTGTGTTTGAGTTTCAGCTCAGAAATTCCTGTGTGTCGCTCCCATGCTTCTTCCAGAAACATGCAGGCAGACGATATTGTCCATAGGTGGGAATGTGAATCGTGGATTATCCATATACGTGCCACGCAATTGACTGACAATCAATCCAGAGGTCCAAAGTCAGCTGGGATAGACTTCAGCTCACCCTAATGTATTCATGCACTATAGAAAATGGATGGAATTCAGCAGAAGATAGCTTTTTTTTTTTTTCATGTGGGGATTTGCTCTGTTGCTACAGTAATTTAGCATTGGAGACAGTAACACTCTTTTCTATTATTTCATTCTTGTGGCAAGCTGTCATGCTGTGAATCCCTAAAAGACATCAATTTTCACCAGCATACACACATTTGTGACATGTTGAGGCCCCCAAAAAGGCGAATAAGCAAGAGGCTCTTCACGTCCTAAAAACACCTCCGAGCGACTATGATGAAAATAAAAAGCTCCCAAACGGTTAATACTTATCATATATAATAAGAAACATATTTGTGCGGTGGTTCCATCCTTCAAGGAGTGAAAAAGTGCTGCTTTCGCCTCTCATAGCAGGCGGTACATTAAGCGACAGCAAACGTCTTTCTATGCACGCCACGAAAGTCACTGCATGACACACACAGATACACATACGCGCGCACACACACATTTGGAGCGGAACCAGTGCAAGTCACCAGTCTTAAGAGGCTTCTGTTGAGAAGGCGACGGTCCTCGTTCCCGGTAGCGTTTCCACTAAGTCCTTACATATCAGTTCTTCTCAGCTCAGCGCACATTCTTCCCTGTGCTTACGAGTAGATGGACCAGTAGATGATGTTAAAGAGGATGTAAGCTCCGGGGAAGACCACCCGGGAGTATTTGTCTATGGCGTGTGTGTCGATCCATATGTTCACGTAGCCCCTGGAGGCCTTGACCTGGCCTGTGAGCTGTGGATCGTTCAGGGCCACCTGAGCCAGAATTCGATCTTGGCGCCCGCCGTTCTCCGGCATGCCGTAGTTCCCCGTGGTGTTGATGTCCATGGAGCCGTATCCGGTGATCTGGGGGTCGATCATCATGTCGTCCGGGTTCCCGATACCGCAAGTGCAGGGTAGCTAGGAAATGTTTTTGAAAAAAAAAGTTTATTAGTTTGTTGATCTCTCAAAAGCTATAAATAACCTCTGATATTTAAGAAATCCTGTTTGCGCTGTAAATCTTTCCCGGTGGTAACGTGGGTGATTTTGGCTCCATGTGCCCTCGCATTTGCCAGATGAAATATTATAGAATGGTTGAGCTCCAGGCCTGCATTGATTGGCCATGGCCCCGAGAGAGGCTTACACTGATGCAATGTAGAAAATAGTCAGTGCAAATTAACATCATATATTATTCAGTCTCGCGTGTGACGCCTTACAATTCCCTTCACGATGCTTAGCGGACGATTTGTTGAATTGGTACTCTTGGCTTTAATTAGTTTTCAAACTGTAGTAAATAATGTAAAGTGGATTATTTTGTAGGGCAGACTCAAACTACTCACTCCCTTAAGAGAATTTCATGATTTCAGTACATAGATAAAAAAAAACAAATGGAACAAGCTCGGCAGGCTTCAGCTAGTTTTTAACCAATATGCGACATTATGTTCGTCTATAGTTCATTTGCATGTATAATTGATTAATAGGTCTAAGCTTAAACTGAGGCAATTTTAAAAATATGTCTTTCAAATGAACATCCACACTAGATTTGCCCGTACTAATTTTAGAGCTGCCTTTTAATATGGCATATCCATCCTTTACTTTTTTTTTTATGGTAGCCTTCTTCATCAAGGTCACATATGAGCTTTACCACGAATTCGCACAATGTATTGAGTCAGCCGGAGAAATTCTTACTCCACCACATCATCAAACAGTTTTATTCTATTTTACTTTAATTTAATGATATCCCTTGGCTCATCCTCATACACTTTTATAACAGTCAACAATTACTTTTAAAACTACCAGCACGGCTAATAAAGGCTTCAATTATTTCCCAATGGGAAAATGCACACATTACATTAATCTTTCTTTCCTGTTCCAATTTAGAACTATTTGAAATGTAACGTGGGATTTAGTTTGTATTTTCATTAGTCACTGAGGCTATTTAAGATGGAAAATATGACTTGGGATTTGACTTTGCTTCATCCAAATATCTGCTTCCTATTTATATATTCTCTTCTTGGTCTCGGTCTTTTGCACCCAGTGGAATAGCAAAATTTCCTCCAGGCAGCAAGAGCATTTATTCATGTGTTTTGCAAATAAAAGCACATTGATTTAAAAGTGAAACAATTTCATCGTTGTTGGCTTAAATAAATCACCCGTCGGCACCACCGTTGTTAGACGAGGCCTTTAAATGCGATGACGGTATCAGTATTTTAATCTTCCTTGGGTAATTTGTTTTCTCAAATGCAATGAAGCCAACAATCGTTGCGGCAGACGATGCGAAAGTGGATTTTTCAACATCATGCAGGTTAAAAGCACCATTAAAAATTCAAACGGTGAAAAGAGTATTACTTACTCTCTCCCTTAGCTTCCTCTCTTTCCTCTCCTGAACTGTGGAGAGGTAATTGACGGCGGCGTACTCGATCACCGACAGGAAGACAAAGACAAAGCTGACCCATAAGTAAATGTCCACCGCCTTAATGTAGGACACTCTCGGCATAGAGGCGTTGACCCCGGTGATGATGGTGGACATGGTGAGCACAGTGGTGATGCCTACCATGAGAAACACACACACACAAAAAAATCCCTCTTTCGACCATGTTAAAGCAAACACAAAAATAGAAAACGGTACAGAACGGCATGAAATTATCTGCATGATTGTGCTCCAAAAGCAAGGTCAGACAAGAAGTAAACATGTAGGGCACAGATTGCCTGCAGCTGTCCTCCGTGGTGGGCCTCTGGCTTGAGATTGTCACATTTAGAAATAAACAGGTTTTTATGTGTGACGCTGAAGGAGAAAAAAAACATGCATTAAAAAAAAAAGTGTTTTTTATTCACTACCAGAGCTGTGGACTCGGACTCGGGGATTCGGACTCGGTTGGACTCTGTCATTTTTGCCGGACTCTGTGCTGATTTTGACCGAGTCCACCGAGTCCGACAATAAAAAAAAATATACGTTCAATTTTATTTTCATCATGCTGCTGAGAATGCGCGTAGGAATACTGTCCACAGCCCTGCTCACGATCAATGCGGCCACGTTGAGTTGCACTTAGGCTAATGTTTACATTATGTACCAATGTCAAGGATGATTATGTCACCCAGCTTATATCATTATTTTGATTTTGATCTAAATTAGCCTTGAATAAAGACTAAGCAGTCACATGAATTAACAGAAAAAATGGACAGCCGGACTCGGACTCGGACTCGGACACGGACACGGACTCGGACTCGGACTCGGTGGTCAAGAGGCCGGACTCGGACTCGGTGGAAAAATCCGACCAAGTCCACAGCCCTGTTCACTACGCATATGAATACTAAGTGCTATCTTCTTTCTCAACTTGATAAATGTACCTGTTTATATTACAAATGGGCTTGATAGTCATTCGATTGTTTGGCTAATTGTGTCTTGAAGCAATTGAGAGTAGACAACTTGGAGGACGTGACTTGGCAACGATCCCGTTGATTGAGTCGCAACTCGTTTGCTGTCTAAAGAAAAACGACATGTCGGGAGCAATGGGAGCTCCCTCCACTACTCCTCTGGGTAGCGTTATTCTGATTAATAAAACGGTGCCATGGAAACAGGAGTCCAGATTATATCAATTGTATTACCTCATTAAATATAATAGTGTGTAGTCTAATGTCAAATAACCTATGTAACCCCAGCTTTAATTAAAAAAAAAAATTGCAGACATTTTTTAAAGACTAGACACCTGTGAATGAATGTTTTGGTGCATTTTTTTGTGCAGTGCTCAAAATTTGCATAATGCTGCAGAGGGTCACAAAAAAGCTTTTGGAATATTAGCTCTACCTTACTTTTGGTGAACATTTTGGGTCTATTATGCTACTGTTTTTTAATGTCGCTCATTATGGTGGTAATTGGAAAGTGAAGAGTGTTTTAAAGTGGGAGCTTTGGTGTGGAAATTTGACAGCCAGCGTCCTTGAGAGAACATCGATTTAAAACCTGTATAAATATAGCAGAATTAGCTTTTTGTTAGGTCTACAATGTGTTACCTTTCAGGAACTGAGAGTACGATAAGAGATAGCATTGCAATTTTGGAGGACTCTAATAGAACCTAGATGATCAGATTACAGGAGCATATTTGATTTGGTATCTACTGATTGCTATGATACAATTTGATGTACTCCAGCGTGCAAGTCGAGCATTGCTTTCTTCTTTTCATTCCTCCCTTAGTCAGAAAGAGCATCTCGTGCCAATTTGTAAGGGAATTGCAATCTCTAATTGTCATTACAGTTTCTATTACGCCGTTAACGTGTTAATTAAATCTGAATGAGCAGGAAAAAAGTCTTTTGTGCGGATCAGGGCTGCTAAGGGGCGCCATAGGCACACTTTTCTTTCAAAGTCTTCCCATGTGAACATTATTGCTGTATAATGGGTAGAAAATGATGAGACTCAAAGGGGGCGGGGCTTACCTAGAGGTACTCTCGCGGGTACTGCCCTGCGGTCAATCCAGAAGGACACCCAGGATAACATGACCATGAGTGTCGCGGGGAAGTAGGTCTGCAGCAGGAAGAAGAAAATGTGGCGACGCAGGGTGAAGTGGATGTACAAGCGGTTGTACCAGCCTGTGAAGGACAAACCAAACACACACATTTTCACACATAAAATGATGTGTACAAGCAGTTGATAGGACATGAAACCTCCCAAAGGAAAGGTTCATGCTATTTCTGGCAAGGGAAGATAGTGCGTAAAATCCTTTTAACACTTCAGAGGCTCTTGTGAGCAGGCAAGTGATGAGCGGCTGGAAAAAAAATGCCGCAGGGCCTTCAAAGCGCCGCACAAGTTGTTCGAAGTCATTTGATTCATTCAATGCCACTGTGAAATTTAAATAGTTGTTTCTTGCACTGTTTTCATCCAGCTGGAATTTGTTTTCCAATATTCTCCCACACTTGGGGATCAGTGTGGGAGAGACTTTGAAAGCCAAACGAGGTGAACTGGAATTCTCATGTGGATGCTTGAACACACAGGAAGGAGATTAGGTAACCTGTGCTGCTGTAGAAAGCCAGCTTGGTGGTGGTGTGAAATTTCTGGATGAGGAACTGGGAAAGGGATATTCTGTCATCCGTGTTGAGGGATTCGTTGCCTTTCTTCCAGTAAAGCATCAGGTCATCGTCCGTGTACGCGTCTGTGGAAAGGGGCAGGCACTTAACAACATCAACCCTGCGTTCATTTAGGTCAATATTTCTTTTGTGCACTTTATCTAGCGGCATCAGATGCTGCAGAACACAAGATGAAAAGGAGTTTGTTTTTTCGTTTTCATGTGGGCATAGCTTTTGGGAGTCTGTTGTCAAGATGTGAAAGATGCGATGATGAATCCACTCACAGCTTTCAATCTCCAGAGAGCACGTCTGGGTATCCAGAGGGAAGCGGCTTAGGTCCATATTGCACATGGCGGTAACCGTGACCCTAAAAGAAAAATATATTTCATATACTGAGCAACAGCTTCCCTTTGTTCTAGGTTTTTTTTTTTTTTTTAAATGATCAGCCTTCAAAGCCTTCAATGATTCGTTCCCAAAATGTATTGTAAGTCACTCCACATTGTGATGAAATGAACAATATCACATTTGTTGCAGTAGCAACCTTCAACTTTTATTTATTCGTATGCTGCAGTTTCTATTTCCAATTCAATTTCATCCCCACTGTGATTCGGGGGAAATAGTTTTTATGTAGTTGACCATCTTTTCACGCAAAAAAGTTCATGAATAAATAATCTTTTTTGAGTGTAGGAAATTGCAAACATGACAGAGATGGATATTTTTCCTTTTCAATGTAAAATTTCAGGCAAGGAAATTGTTTACCGTCCGTTGTGTTTACCTGAGACTGTACAGCACGTTGCCATCAGGATAAACCCTCAGCATGACATTGTCGGTGGTGGTATCATGGATGAAAGAGCGCTTTGAATGCACAAAGAACATATCCGGGACCCAAATTTTCTTCACCAGTCGACTGTCAAAAGTCATGCTCTGGTTGTTGGTGCTGGGAAATGACAGTCTCTCGTCCTTCCAGTAGTGACGAAGGTAAAGTGTCATGGTGAAGTCCTGGAAAAAAAAATGTACTCCTGCATATCAAAGTGCTGCCCCCGTGACTTACATATGCAGTAGTTTTTTTTTTTTTTTTTTGCTCACCATATCCACTTCAGAGATGGTGTCCAAACTTTCGACTTGAACATCTACTCCGACTGGAATGGGAGGACCTGAAGTAAAAAATGATGGTGACACAGTGATGCTAAGTTTACACAGATGGCTTTTACTTTCATAGTCACTTATCAAAACATATTTAGTGTCAACGTAAATCAGTCTGGCTGTGGGATTCGAGAGTCCATGTGACCTATTTCCGCTTTGAGACTCCACAGCATCATCCTCCGATAAGTGCGCGAACACAATTAGGTCGCAATAATGGATCAAAGTTGACGCAGAGGCAGGATGAAATCCAGCTTGTGCTTGCATTTTTAGAGGATGTGCAGTTGAAGTGTGAAGCAGGGGAAAATATTTGTATTATAATATTCATATTTGAATAAGATGAATACTATGCATGCTGACAGTAGTTTTTCTTTGAAAGTTGAAATGATAGAATCCATAAAATATATAAACAATAGTAAAACAATTGAATAAGTAAATGAATAAATAAATAAATAGAAACATAAATAAATAAATAAATGAATATTTAAATAAATAAATTGTGACTTTTACTTATTATGTTACTTTTTTCTAATTCCTGGCGCATTTTTTTGGACTGTTGAAACTTACTCCGGAGGAACTTTGTATAAAAAAAGATTTGAGTACATATTCCAGGGTCAGTCTAAACTGAACATTATTTTCTTTGTAAAGGAATCATTTTCCTCCGTGAGAGCTCATTATTGAGGTGACTACTGAGTGTACATTTACATAAGCTTGTGAATGTTTATCCCACAAATACATTTAAGTCAACAACTCTTGAAATCCCCTTTCTACTCAGCACTAGGAGAGACGAGATAGTACAAAGCGCTCAGCTATGGCTGCTACAGCACTACCTGCTTTGATAAACTACTCGAGCTCGGCTTATAAAAAAAATTGGCCCGAGTAAGTGACAGCACAGCACTTATGGCTTCAAGCAAGCTATAAATATATATTTTTTATATGCACTACTCAAAGCTAAAAGTCATTAAACACATCTCTTGGCTGACCTCCAAACGCCGGCCTCATGGTGAAATCGTGGTCGTCTATCCTGAGAAGCTGCTCCGATTTAGTCATCAGAGATTTTGTCAAGTCAGGGCTTCTTTTGTAGATTGGGCTGCGGAAAGAAACATATTTGAAGTGGACATGGGCCATTTGGCTACACTGCTTGGATTTATTGTGAAGGAAATCAATTAATGGGTTCCTTGTTACGCGTTTGCTATTACTTTGGATGGGATGTGATCATCTCTAAATACTCTCAACTACTGTTTCCATTCCAGTGTAATGAGCAAAATAATGTTATGCCATAGTGGATGTCTGCATGGATACGGCAGCTCCATTAACAGTCAATTGAGCGAATAATGACTCCTATTGCTGTGTAATGAAATGCATTTCTAGTGTTTACATTTAGCAAAAACTGAAGATAAATAAAATGCCTCTTTGCAATACCAAAATAAATAGATTTCCTCACCTTCCGGTTTTGTGACCTGAACCATCCATTCTTGTTTCTCTTCGGGACCTGATCATTGACATAAAAAAATAAATATTAGAGTGACAGAAAGTAGACTGGACTTTAGTTTGATTTTGGTGAATTTGACCGATGTCATCATTTTTTAATTTTATTTTACAAAAACCTGAACAGGGTGTGTCAACTTGTTCTATCCACTATACGTACTCAAACAGGCTTACGAGAGCACACATTTCTTTAAGCAGCTCTCGATTACATCACATAGGCTTCAATCCCAGCATCAGTCGCACATGGGCCAAGAGGGCATCATCTCATCATTGCCTCCAAGTTGAGTAAAGGCATGTCTTCTCTGATGTCATTCTTCCAGCGGCGTGCCTTCAATACGTTCATGGCTTAACCGGCTTTCGTCAGACCACATGCGGCACGAGGGCGAGGGAGAAAAAGATGAGTTTCCAAACCCCTCCAAAATGGATTAATGGAGTAGAGCATGTTGTGACAGACAGACAGACAGACAGAGACAAATCCCTCTGACAAGCACAGACGAACATAAAGACGACGGCACAGAAGCAGATGCAAAGAAAGAAAACGAGATGGGAGGGAGGGAGGAGGGAAAAGGAAATAAGGGCAAATCATGGGTGCTGGCTACACACATGGCCGATGGGTGCTACTCGTCTGCTTGCATCCAGCAGCTGGTTCCTAATCCTCTTGGCAGAAATGACGCTCCAATCCCCTCTCGGACTGTCATCAGAGCACAGTCGACCGCCTGTCTGCACTCCGCTTTACCTCGCAGCGCACCCAGTTGTAGGCCTACTTAATCAATCTCCAAGAGCCCCCGTGTTTTCAATTTGAATCGCACAAGTGAACGTCAGGGATGATTTCTCCACGAGGAATCTAACAGGAAACACACCCACAATACAGCACCAGCGTGTTTGTGTGATTTCACACTTCTGGGAGACGACCAGAAATAAGAGATGATTACCACTTTGGGGAGGATTGTGTACCTAAGTCGAAAAACGTGCGCAACTTCATGCGGCATCTGAAGGAGAAACTTAATTCCGCTTTGGCACCCAGCGATTAGTGTTTTGCATTTTTTCATAGTTTTATATTTGTGTTTTGGAAAGTTTTTTTTGGGGGGGGGGGTCAGAAACCAATGTTTTTGTGAAACCATGCATATTCTACTGCTGATTGTTAAATAATGATCTTTAATATGGAAATATACTTAGTCATACTTATTAATTAAAAGGTTCAGCAACAAGTGGAATTATTTTCTTCAAGCATTTACAGATCAAACTTAAATATCTCAAAAACCTGACGTGCTAGAAAAAGAGTCTAGACGTTTTTCAATTAAGCGAGACACATCAAGCCATCTCTCATTAAAATTTGCTTTGACCAGTTTCACGGTTAAAGCAACAATACATTTCAAACAAAAAAAAAAAACACCAACGCAAAATAGCTGCTCGAAAGACAAAAGTAAGACTCCGGATTTGAGAAGAAAACGACAAAGACGCTTGCAGGGATTACTGCTTTCAATCACGTTGGCGTCCATGACTGTTCTCCCCGTTCTAGTTGACAACCACCAATCAGCCGTGAGATGATTAGCGACAAAATGGTGCACACTCGCAGCCCAAATGACCTGAGGCGTGCTCGTTCTGGCTGATGATGCTTAGCTGTTTAATGTCTCCACTGAGCTCTCAACATCTGGACAAATGATAGAGAATCTAAAGGCGGCAGGATTATATGATACAGAGCGATGGGCTTTGCTGTCAATAGACTTGTGACTTTTGCAATGGTCTTATTATCCTCAACAGAAAGCAATCACAAGTTCATTGCAGCCACCAGTCAGCCAAGAATGTATTTACGAAGAGGCTGATCGCAAAAAGAGACAAGGTGACTGCTTGTGTTTGCAAATTGGTTTTTTCGTTTTAACCGTCAAAAACAGCTCAATGCTACAGTTATAGCAACTCTTTTAATTCATGAATAGACTACCTTTTATTTTTTTAATGAAGTCATAAATTAATGATGAAACAGAATCCTTTAGCAGTGTCTGCCAAAAACAAATGTCTCAAATGCATAATTAAAGTTGCAACAATTCAATTAACGTGTTCAGATGTGGGGAAGCTTTTTCTTTTTTTTTTTTTTTGGGAGGGGGGCCATTCTAAAGTAGTCCATTTGTGTTTATATTTAAATTACAATTCCTCTGATGTTTTATTTTTTGTTCTGTTTTGTTTTGAATTATTGCATGATGGACTGAGTGAGCACGGTTTCAGTTTCGCCACCCCTGCTTTGCTTTTGATAGCTACTCTAATTAATTAATCAGGAAGTATTTTCCGCGTATGCCATGCTATTGGCTGGCAACCAATTTAGGATGTAACCTGCCTCTTACCCAAAGTCAGCTGGGATCAACTCCAGCTACCCGGCAACCTTAATTAGGACACGCAGTAAAGAAAATGGACGGATGAGAGGATGGATTGATTTATTGATTTTGAAGTCACTTTGGGGTAACAATAGATCACATTTGTGACTATTTCCCCCAGCATTTAAAGTCCAAACGCTTGCTAAAGACTTTCAACCATTGGGTTATAACGAGAAGTTTAAATTGTCGTATATCTGGTCAGCTCCGGGCGACAAAATGTTTCACTCGCTTGCGGCGGTTGTGGGGCAAAACAACTCGTCAGTGGTTCATAAATAGAAGTAGGGATTTAGGTCTCCCTTGCGCTCCAATCTGCTGTATGAAAAAAAAACAAAAAACGGGAGGGGCGAGGTAGCACACAGGTGACTCAGGGAACGCCGGCCCACATCCTGTCAATCTAACCTGATGAACTCCTTTTCAAACACACGCAGTATAAAGCGACACGCGCGCACGCTTTTTTGCATTCCCACGTTTGTACCTGCTTTGTGTAAAGGTCTCCAGCTTGTGACCCCGAGACTGAGCCATCTTTCCGGCAGCGCCTGCCAGGCAGGCGAAGATGAAGAACACAAGCACAGTATCCACCCGCATGGCTCACATTCCCCGGAGAACGGACCTCTCTCTCTTTCTCTCTCTCTCCCGACAGTCAGAACGTGCTCCTCTCTTGGGCTCCAACTACTTCCTCAGGCATTCCCTCAACCAGCGCCTGAGCTCCAACGTTGAAAGAGAGAAGGGAAAAAAAAGGAGCAAAAAAAGCAAAGCAAAGCCAAACTGGTTTATTCTACGGCCCGGGTGGAAAACATCCTATGTCCTCCGGTGCTTAATCTCCACAGTGGGAAAAGCAATTTTGACTAAACCCATAAATCCTTGAGCGTCAGATGGTGCAGATTTGATCCCTGCAGCGAGCGGCGGATGTGCCTGCCTCTCTGCTGCACTCACTGATGTGTGCTCTCGACTCGACTTTGCGCCGCCCAGAAGAACCAATTCCCACAATGATGCAGCGTGCTCATTTGTAAGGTCAACGCTTTGGAGATGCAGACTCACAGAGAGGCTGGCATTTTGGAGGGGTGGCCTGAGTTACATGCAAAAGGCTATTTAACTCCTTGTGAGCCTGTCACGACAAAAAACCATTCATCCTTTTTCCATACTGTGCCAAAGGACAATTCAGAAAACACATGAGATCATACACAGGAACGCTGGAGCCCAGTTTGGAACCCCTAACGTCAGAACTGAAGCGGGTGGGTAAACCACTTAATCACCATGACAAAAATGTGCCAGAAAATGAACAATGCTGCTGAATGCCATTCATGTTTCTGTCATAATTGGATGTCGGTGTCATTATCTCCATGACACAAAGGTCAAAGCCAAAGCGAAGGCATTTAGGTGAGATAAAGCAGCAGGGAGTCTGAACTAAAAGATAGAAAACACTGTGGAATGCTAAAAAAACAACAACACCTGTTTAGAACGTTCCACAAGTTAATTGGATATTAAAGGAGCATCCACAAAGGGCTCATTTTGGCTCAGGAACACGACAAAAAAAAAAGAAAAACATTGTCATTTAACAGTAACTGCTTCTCTGGGTTCACAATTATCTAAGATGGATGGATGGAAGTAAAATGGCAAAGGGTCCTGTGCTCTGACGATTCCACATTTGTTTTTGGAAATCATTGATGTTACGTCAAAGAGGAAAAGAACAATGTATTTTATCAGCAACACTTTCAATAGATATCATCTATGATGGTGTGGGGGTGTGATAATGTCTTTGGCTTGGGTAAAATATTCTGAGTGCGTGCCAGTTTTTCAGATCTGTCATCCACTGAGATTGTCCCATTCGATCACAGTTATGCATCTGGAAAGACTAATTGAAAAGTCTCCCACCCTGCCACCACAGATATTATTTATTTCTCTCGTTTTTTTTCTCCCCATACAGACGGTTGGATTAGAAAAAGTGATTTTGAATTGGAGTGACTCACTGTGCAATCCCCTGATGGGACAAGCCACAGGTCACTTTCTTTTTAAAAAATCAGGATTAATTTTTTTCTTATCACAATAATTTTTTTTGCATATGCATTCTAATATGGTCTTTTGCATGATCTAAAAGTAGCCTGGCCCATCCGTCCAGTAAAAGAAACAAACAAAAAAACAAATCTGGCCCTTGAGCCAAAAACAGATTAATTGGTTATTACTGAATGGGTCAAACGAGGGCGCTAATTCTGCCCTTCAATGTTGTTGGTGGACAAATATTTCCTGTACTTTCACCCGAATATTTTTTTTAATATTCGTAATAAAATGTTATCAGTAAAGGTAATTATTTCATAAACCATAACATAAAACTTGATCATCACAGTGGAGAAACATGATGTGACAGTTGAATCTTAACTTTGCATCACACACATGAATGTTGTTGTGCCTAAAAAATAGAAATAAAATAAATGTATACGTAAACTCACTATTGTCGAGGATCATAACAGATTATAACATAACAGTTGTTTTTGGGAGGAAACGTCATGTGTCATGTGGTCCCCAGGTAGCCAATCAAATTAAATAATTATAATATATGTCTCATTTTTGACTTACAGGCATAAATTATAAATTATAAACTATGTTACCTCTAGTTAAGGCACCATTAAGAATGCTTATTACCAAAAAGATTTTGAAGTTTTATTCAAGAAGGTTTTTTTAAAAAACACGTCACGGGAGTAAGTTAAAAGAAGTTTGCCTGACAGTCTAAATTTGGGGTAAATTTAACAAGTTTCGATTGGTTGGCAGCGCGCTGGCGGGGTTTTGCAAAGTTTCCTAACAGAAAGGCAACACATAATCGTGTCAAACGGCGATGTTTATTAGTACCAGTACCAGTTTGCGATCAGCCATGTAAACTACCGGCAACGATGTATTTTAATGAAAAACACGCGTAAAAGTGTCTGTTACTCAGTCACAATTAGTTTTTTTCGACGCAACACATACAGCGGAGCGCGCTCCACCAAGATCAGTCAGTCATTTGCTAGCAAGTTAGTAGCTGGCTTGCCTTGCTTGAACTTCAGGATGAGTTTTTCACGGGAGAAAAAGTGTAAGTATTCTCTTGATCGATCTGCTGGTTTGCTTTTTGCAGTGATTGTTACGTTCTTGATGTTGTCATTGGCGGCGATTGTGGTTGTGCAGTGTTGGAGAAAGCAAAAAGCAAAGCCCAAGACAGCAATAACATAAAAGAAGAGGCTAACATCTGCAATCAGCTTGGAGAGCTGCTTTCAAGAAACGGTAGTTGCACGATTTCTTTTTACCCTTGCTTCACGGATATAAATCACCACAATGTCGAGTGCAAAAGTTTCGTCTCAGTTGAATTGTCTCCAAAACATCGCATGCTGGTGGTAAAGGTGCTATATAAATCTAAGTAGTTAATAATTATGATAACAAGAAGAATAATCTGAATAATAAGCATATCCACTTTTGTTGCCTGCATTCATTGAGAGGAATATTGTTTTGTACAAATTCATGTATGAAATATTATTGGAACAATTAAGTATACTATATATTTTTAATAATTCAGTGCTCAATTAGTTGTTTTGGTGTGATTTGTGGGGAATTCTTTCATCCAGGTGACTATGAAGCTGCTATTGAG
The DNA here is from genome assembly GCF_059516105.1 of Syngnathus floridae. Lineage (NCBI taxonomy): Eukaryota > Metazoa > Chordata > Actinopteri > Syngnathiformes > Syngnathidae > Syngnathus > Syngnathus floridae. The sequence continues at coordinate 6,008,381 of NC_142428.1, forward strand.
GAGCACCAGCAGGAGTTGTCTTTGTCTGAAGTGTTAAACGACGTAATTGGACGCGCCGTGGCAAATCGTAAGATCGGAGAGTGCTATGCAGAGCTGGGGAACATCGAGACTGCACTTAAAGTGAGTCCATGTACATTAAATATAAATATTCACTTGCAAATAGAATCTCGAGACCACACATAAATGTGTTATGTGCATCGTTGTCTTGTGTAGCATCAGCGCCTTCATCTGGATTTGGCTCGCTCTGTTGGAGATCACACTGAGGAGCAGCGGGCGCTCGCCACGATAGGACGGACTTACCTCTTCTGTTTCGAATCTGATCAATCGAGGAAAAGTCTCAAACAAGCAGAAGATGCTTTCAGAAAGAGCCTCAATATTGTAGATGATCTTCAAGGTATGACCCTGCTGCTGCTCTCTGCTCCTTTTGTTTATAAAAAAATAATAATCACGTAATCTTTACCTGCCCCTGTTTGTTTTTTTAAGGGACAGTACCAGAGCGAGAGATTCATGAAATGAAGGCTCGACTTTTTCTCAATCTTGGTTTGGTTTATGACCACCTGGGAGAGCCCGAATGCTGCAGCGAGTTCATCCGACGTAGTGTCTTCATTGCAGAGTAAGAGCTGAGAGTCTGTAATCTCAACAGTCAACAATTATCTTGCTGTTAACTCTCTTCTCCTTTGCTCTTAAAAAAGGAAGAGTGGGCTGCTCGAGGATCTCTATCGGGCAAATTACAACCTGGGCAACATCTTCTTCCGCAACGGCCAGCACTCCAACTCGGTGCGCTGCCTCGAGCAGGCCAAAGAATGTGCCCGAAAGATGAAGGACAAGTTCAGCGAAAGCGAGTGCTTCCACTGCATCGGCAAGGTGACCATTTGAAAGGGATAATAAAATGGGGCGATTAAAATTCAACAATTCATTTTTTGCCTTTTTTTTCTGTTTTCTTAACACACGTAGGTCCAGCTTTCTTTGGGTGATTTTGTAGCTGCAAGACGATCCCTTAAAAAAGCCCTCTTGTTGGGTTCACAGCAGCAACAAGACAAACAGGCAATGAAGAAAATGTTTAAATATGGTAAAGGACCTCAATTATTATCATTATTTTTTTTATACTCTACATTCAATTTATTTTTAACTTGTGTAAAAGTGTTAAGCCATTATTTGTTTATTGACTGTTCTTGACACGCTATTAACAATATACATTGCATTTAACTGTTGTTTGACTTGTGACACTTATTTAAAAAAAAAATCACTCCCATAGCCGACCGGGGTTTTAAGCTCGAAGAGGAGTTGGGGGAAAATCAAGCCAGAAAACTAAGCTCCCATGAGGCCATAGGGCTGGCGGAACAGCTCGGAGATCTCTACTGCAAGGTTGGCTGCTTTCGCAAAGCCCTGGATGCATATCGAACTCAGGTGATTTTTCTTTTTTTCTGCATGTTTCAGTTAATTACATTTCAAATGTGATCTATAAATGGAGTTTTTAAATGAATGCATCCGGATTTTAAATGAATGCTAATTAATTAGCTTAAAGGAGCTGAGGATTTGGGAAAGCCAGCACGCGAGCTGGCGGTCATCCACGTGTCTCTGGCCGCCACCTTCACTGACCTACGGCGGCACAGCGAGGCCGTGCATCACTACAAGCAGGAGCTGGCGTTACGGCAGGGCAGCCCGGCCGAGGTAATCCGATTTCCGATTGATGGGGGGATATTTCTCGTTCGCACGTCAACCCTCATCTGTGCGTGTGTCAGGAATGTAGCACTTGGTTAAACATCGCAGCGGCGCAGGAGGAGAGTGGCAGTGCCCCTGAGGATCAGGACAGCAGCTACAATGCGGCGTTTCGATGCGCTCAGATGTGTGGGCAGGCCAGGTTACAGGTTAGTCGGCCTCTGATGGGAGCGTTCATGCGGGAGTATCTGATTAGCTCTGGATCAACTTCCCATTGCTGACCACAAAATGTTAGACACTGAAGTTTTTCACTGAATGAATCCAAGACTGTCTTTAAATCAATTGTTGATTAATTGTGTTCTGCCTTTGAATCGATTCTTAACCATCGGTTACTATGCTCATCCTTGTAACATTTTAAAGACAGCCAAGATGTCACAGAAAAAGACATCGCACCCACGGCTATTCGAACTGCAGTTTAGGATCCGTGTTCCCATGGTAGCAGACAGCCTTTACATCAGGATTGTGCGCCTTTGTAGACTTTTTTTTTATTTCTGAAGACTCTTGCACTGATGGCTGCTTCTGATATTTTAGTAATTGTTTTGCTGCGGGCAGCATGGAATTCTTTCTAAATGTGCATGTGCATCCCTCCCTTACAGAAGCGTGTTTTGAGGCTATGGTTGGCAGCCCAAAAGCGAAAGAGCTCGGCAGGCGCAAATGACACCGAAGCTAAATTGCTGGAGCTCTGTGCTTATAATGGCTGGACCCCAGATGGGAGTGATGGAGAGGAAGATGTCGAGGAGGAAATGGACTACAGTGAACCACTGGATGATAGTGATGTTGCGCTCTCAGACTCAGGTTGGCCTGTTCAGATTTTTTTTTTTCCCCCCCAACACTCCTAAGTTGGCCTCTAAATGTCTTGTATTGTATCCAGATGACGACCTGGAGGGATATGACAAGATGGTATCCGGAAGGAGGAAAGCAGGACGGGTGAGAGAGAAGAAGCATTATTTCTCTCCCACAACTTCTGTGATCAATTTCTTCTGCACTCTTTCTTTCTGCAGTGGAACAAGAGGAACGAGAAGGGTGAGACGTCCCTCCATAGGGCATGCATAGACGGCAACTTGAAGCAAGTCCAGTACCTGGTAGAACAGGTGAGTCCAAGATAAATATAACTTTTTCATGAATGCAGTCATAGCATGACCTTAGTTACCATAGCAACAAAACATTGTGAGTCATAATTTATGTTTAGCGTTATTTATTTCGAGTTGATGCATACCGTGAGCTCAAAATAGAGATACGAACCAAACCGTGAATTTTACAAACCACTATCAGGGCCACCCAGTGAACCCCAGAGACTACTGCGGCTGGACTCCCCTGCACGAGGCCTGCAACCACGGTCACTATGGTAACTCATAAAATTACTCTATATGTTTCTTTGAAAGAATGCCAGCCCACCGTCTCTGCCTCCTTCATTTTCATCCAGACATCGTGGCCGTGCTGCTGGAGAACGGCGCCAACATAAACGACCAGGGTGGCAACTTGTGTGAGGGCGTGACACCGCTCCATGACGCCCTGACCTGCGGCAATTTCCCGGTGGCCAGACTCCTGGTGGAACGAGGGGCCTCCATCAACCTCCGCAACGCTAAAGTGCGTTTGTGTTCTTGTGTATTCATTGCTGTGTGAATATGAGTCACCCACATAAAACCTTGACCCATTGCTGTCTCTCAGGGTGATACTGCAATGGACACCCTCCGTCATTGGCAGAGGACTTACAAAAAGGAGCTAGACCACGAGGCCAAGCAAGAGTGTGCAGCTACAGAGCGACTTCTAAAGAAGGCGATGTCAGGAGGAGGTAATTCATTTTTTTGCACCCAGCCAAAACATTCTCTTAAATCAGATCTCATTTCCTTTCCGTCCACAGTGCTCGTCGCTGCTCCCCCTCCCAAACCTTTCGACGCTCTGCAAGACAGCCAGCTGTTTGATGCCGAAAACTCAGAACCACTCTCATCCTCGGAAGGGGGTTGCGCCTCCAGCCAAGACTGGCCCAGCAGCAGCAGCAATCGGTTAGAGGCCAATGCTTATCCAAGCGTCAAGAAACGGCAGCTCGGCAGTTCATCAAAGCGATTCGGTGCCAGAGGGACCGAGGCCGCTCTTCTTTATGGGGTAATCACACTTGGTGTATTGATATAATGATTATCAACACCCTGCCTCAATTCGTTATCCATGTAGCTTTAATGTGTACATGACAATTGAAAGGAAATTAAAATTTTTTTGTGAGTGGAATTAAAAAGGGGAAATTTCTTTTCAGAATAAGACCAGCTCTTCAGATGACAGCGACTCCGACAGACCTGTTAGTCCCCTCCATCCCGTCCGCCAAAGACTCTCAGTCTCAGCTCAGTGTCAAAAAGAACCAACTCCAGTTACCACCCCCAGCATGGAAAGTGGACAGGATCCACCTGCTTCCTTTGTCTTTGGCCAGGACGAGTATCAAAGCGCCATTCGTGGTCTGGGTAGCGCTAAAACCCTCCTGCAAGGCCGCTCAACACAACCTCACACCCCCATCATGCCTGGCCTTTCATCTAGCAGCAAATCTGCTCTGGTTGCAGAAGAGGACTATCTGGCTGATGACTGGCTGGTGGATGATTTGGTAGAAAGTCAGCCCAAAAAGAAAAGGTTTCGATTTGAGCAAAATGGAGCATGGGAGGACAAAACTGTATCTTCAACTGCGAGAGCGCCAAACTCTCAGATGTCCTACAGGAGTGAGAACTCAGGAAATATTTAATCTCTCTATTGTGTCCATAGTTTCTACACGATTTATTTTTATTCTTTCAGGTTCTACACTTGTGCCATGTAGTAATAGGGGCCCCTCTGTGAAAAGAAACAACTCTGTGAAGCCTCAGCAGGTGAAAATGACTCAGATGCCCGGTATGGTTCGTTTGGGAAGACGAGAAGTCAACAGGTCACATAGCCCCACCCTGACAGATGACGAAGCGAGACCTGAGACTCCTCCGCCACCTCATCCAATTCACATGCAGGTCTGAGAAAAATAATATATTTTCATGTATTTATTCTTCACAAATGTTGTAATTCAGTGTAAATTTGTCTCCTTTCAGCCTCTGACTCAGAGGCCAGCTGCTTCCTCTCCTACTTCACTGCCTCCGCCAATAAGGATGAGGGTCAGAGTTCAGGACGACATCTTCCTCATCCCAGTTCCGCAAAGGTTAGACGACACAACGAAAAGATTTAGTCGAGTTCATATTATGAAGTTAATCTGTCATCTACTGCAGCGAGGCCGAATCTTGCACGGTCTCGTGGCTCTGTGACCAGGCAGCACAACGTTACTACCACAAGTGTGGCTTGCTGCCTCGCTTGTCGCTGCAGAAGGAGGGCGCTCTGCTATCCCCGCACGACCTTCTGTTGACTATCCTGCATACCAATGAGGAGGTTTGGAGCGCATTCACTGACATCTTTGTCTTAACAACATGAAGACTGATCAGGAGTGATGTCGCAGGTGTTGGCTGAAGTATTATCTTGGGATCTCCCCCCTCTACAAGAGCGCTACAAGAAGGCCTGTGTCAGCCTGGCAGTGGGTGAGCAACTAAGCATCTTATAAAAAGTTGGCTTTTAATGCACTTATATATTTTTTTTAATCTCACAAGATTTGTGGAAATAAAATACCAACGTATTTGTCCCTGCAGAGGAAAATAAGCGTGTCAGCCGGCTGTGCGAGGTGCAGGATGGGAGCTCCTCTGTGTCGGCGTGTGGTCTCGGCTTGGCCGCGTCATCCCTCGCCGCTCTCCTCCGTGCCCTCAAACTGCAGGACAGCCTCATCGAGCTGCGCATGTCAGGCAACCGTCTCGACGATAAGCTCCTCGGCGAGCTGGTCGCCACCGCCGCCACCATGCCTAGGCTCTGTGTGCTGGACATTTCGTCCAATCAGGTCACAGGAGTAGGGCTTGAGAATGCAGCAAAAGCCTTAGAGGCACTCAACCATCCTGCATTTCCAGTAAGTGCTCTGATCCAGATTGTGATGAAGCCCACTTTTTTTTTTTTTCAAACAAATGTACAGTAAATACATAATCTATTCTGTGATGCTGTTTCATAAAAGTATGAAGAGAATTTAACAACTGTGTAACAAAACTAAAATGAAGTGAAGATGCCTGGCAGACAATGAAAATAGAAAAATAAAGTCTTAGTGTGATGCTTCCCTCTAGTGGAATATTGCTGCAATAAGAAATTGTAGTGGAGTGTAGTAATTATTATCATATGTTTAATCTAAATCACATACAAATATGTAATTGATATTTAATTAAGTTATTTATTTGTTATGGTTATTTGTTTGTCTGTTCGCCCTCACTTGGGGTGACACCATAAAATTAGAAGAAAAAGAAAACACAAGTTAATTTTAGATGCTTTTGTCAACAAGGTAGGTTTTTTTTGCAGTCCCACATAATGTTTTGTTTGACATTTGAGGCATATTTTTCCAGAACATTTTTGGGAACTTGACCTACATCCACCCTGAATTTTGCCAAAGATAACATGCACACATTTAAATAGCAGTGATTTATAGATGTGACTCTTTCAAAATATTGCTCTTTGTGTTTCCTGTTAGTGTCTGAAGGAGTTGAACCTCAGCCTGAACCCGCTGGGCGACAGTATATCGGAGGCTCTGTCTTCACTGCTGTCCTCCTGCCCGCTCTTGGCTGAGTTGTCTCTGCGCGGCTGCGGCCTGACATCTCGCTTCCTGCAGCAGCATCGCTTGCTCCTCGCCAGCGCTCTAACAGGTGGCACCATTTGTCCTCTCAACTGATACACCCCTGTCCTCACAGTAAATGACTATATTGATATTGCCCCCATAGCCACAGGCCACCTGAATTCAGTGTGTCTTTCCCACAATGCACTGGGCTCCACCGGATTTGAGCTTGTGCTGAAAACGCTGCCTCTGCACACGCTCACACATTTGGACCTGTCGGCTGTGCGTAGGGGCACCACTGATCACCCAGCGCTGGAGCACCTCACCGTCCTCCTGTCACAGGTACAAGCACTAGCGTGTCATTACATGAAGTAAACCTGCACCCTGAATGGGCCCTATAAATGTCCTGATTTGTTGATGGACTGTATGTATTGTAAAGTACATGATAACGATGTACAATAAAAATGTTTTTGTCCTTAGGAGAACTGTTCACTAACACACCTCAGTCTGGCAGCTAATGGTTTAACCGATAGCAGTGCAGCGATCATGGCCAGGTTTGTCCAATACAGGCAATTGTTTGGGGGGGGTGATTACTTTTACATGCAACCCAAATATTCTTTTGTCAAAATTGTCTTGTTGTCTTTTTAGGTGTCTCTCTACATATCCGAACCTAGTAGAGTTGGACCTGTCAGGAAACCCATCCATCACCTCAGTAGGATTCCACAGCATCCTCAGCGCCCTCCGAGAAGCACATCGCCCGTTGACACTACTAAACCTTCAAGGTACTTTCTTTATGGTTGTAACAAATCAAAGGGTGTCCAGTATGGATACTTTAATTCTATTTGTTGCACCGCCATTAGGTTGCCAGGTGTCCGGACCTTTGGATAGTGAGGATCTGGACACTTTGTCAGAGTTGGTCAAAGACCTGCGTCTTTGCTCTCAAGGCCTCAACAAGCTGGACCGGCAGGCTTTAAAGCAGAGCTGGAACAGTCATCAACCTCACGGTTATTTTGTTGACCGAAAAGCGGCGTATTTCCTCTCTACTACGACCTCCTCGTGACCTTACAGTAGCAGATATTTAGCGGCATGCAGCAATATTTTATCTCACAATTCCCATTTTGTGTGACTACTTTCATGTTTAACTTATTTTTATGTGATTGTATTTTTTATATAAATGTTTTGTTTTAGATTTATACTTGTTAAAAAAAACAAGGAAAACAATTAAAGAGGCTCAAGTTTGTCATTATATCAAAACACATTTAATTATTAATGAATTCACCTCTTGTCCACAAATAGTGGCTTTAGCTTTATACAATTTATACACTACTAAACAAAAATGTCACAAAAGCTGATATTGTAATTTAAAATAATGATTTACTGCAGTATTGTATGAATGGCAGCCAGTGGATGCACTGATTAATTGTACTCTTACCTTTTTACCCATCTAGAGAAAGCTCACGTCACACTGCAATGACCTTCTCTACATGTTTGGAAAGGAATGGTGGAGGTCACTACCAAACAATGTTGCCACATACCCCCCCACTATTATATATCTCAGTCTCCATCTCTCAAATGACTGAAATGAAAACAATATCTGTACCGACTATGCATGCTATTGTAGTACAATATTTGCAAACCGGATGATTTATATCTTTGATGCTACATTTCTGCGCTCGGGGAATGTTTGCGGCACTCCCCGAGGCGAGGAGTTTACCTCATAAGGTTCACTATACATCAAAGAAAATAATCAGTTATGTGGGCCGCACAAATATGGAGCTCATCTTGGCAACAGGAAGCTCAGGAACCTCAGTGGCTGCTCATCAATGACTCTGCTGCTGAGCATAACCCTAGAAGGAGAAAGCTGAGCCAATCAGGGTGCAGCTCTGAAACTCTTGACAGCCACTCACACACAGTGTGAGCACACTCGGGCTTTACCATCAGCTGTTGCGCGCATGGCGGAGGCTCAGCGCACATACCAGCCGCATGGTTCACACACATATGCAATGTTTTCATTTCCTTAACAAGAGAATAGCGGCGCTACCTTGACTGGGTCATCAGAGTGAGTGCTGGAAATGAAACGAGTGACTTGGAACTGTAAAGTTACACACTGTGGCTCAAAATAACGTGTGAAGCAGGGATCTCCCGTGTTAATTTCATAGGATGTAATTTACATTAATAAATCACAACTTGTATACATTGCAAGGTGCCAGACTGCCCATAAATGGTGAGATTTTGCTCCTAATATTTGAGACTGTTTTGGATATGCTATATGTGATCAGTTTATTTATTTATTTTTTTTGTTATTCTTGAAGTTTTTAAAAATATTTTTGCCACTGTGCTAGATAAGAAAAGTTAGTCCTAGTTAAAAAAAAAAAAAGTTAGTATGAAGTCCTGTCATCATATTGTGGAAAAAAATTCCTATGCAAAACTTCTTATGCAGTAGATTAAATGACATTTGCAATCAAGAGAGTGAATAATCTAATAAAATTTGAAATTGTATATAATTTATGCATCCATAGAGACCTACTGCTAATATTCTAGTTTCACTCTCAAATGAGTGAAAGAATCTTCTCACATTTCTGTTCAACTGTTGCAGGGTGTGTCGACTTGCCTTGTATATCTGTGATCATAACTGCACATAATTTTACTGTGTAACAGTCACATCCCTATTTGCTAAACACTCTCTTCAGTCTGGCTTGTGCATTTCTTTTCTAGCGGCACTTATTTGGACTTGTGTGGACTTTCAGACACGCCCCCCTAGCCACAGACTGAGGGGTCTTATATAAGGAACTCATCTCAGCCTCGGTCCTTGTCCCAGTGGAAGCATCCGTCTACAAGTGCACCTTGGTGAGTATGCTTATTGGAGTCTTCTTTCTATTATGTTCACTTTAAACATGGCAAAAAGATGATTTAATCTGTTAAACACTTCTATCACAAAAAGGATTGCTTGATTTCAGCTGAAACAATTAATTGCTATGGTGAAATTACTTAATGAGCATAGATAATATTTGCATAATGGTGCCCAATTTCATAGCACGCTGTTAAAGAGTTTGCCAAATGTGCTCCTGTTAACCCATAAACAGGGTTAAGTGGTAGCAGGGGTGATGTAGTAAAACAAAAGTGGTAAAGTGAAGAAACAGCTGGATGCCGGCAGATCTGAAATAGGCGGGAGAGGGTCTAAGTGTCACTTGTGTTAAGGCCTAAAATAGACCACATGTCTCTCTTTCTCTCTCACTGTTATGACCCTTTTTGGTGCTACCTCAGCAGCTTCTAGGAACAATCATGGAGATATGGTATCAGTCATTCTAGAGTTAGGGGGTCAAGGGTGGCTATTGGATTTTGGAAAACTGACAGATGGGTGTGGCCATATAGGAAGAAGATTAAAAAAGGCTTCATTTATATGCAATAAGTTATAATTGTAATCTCACTAATATAATTTACTCTATTTTTATTGTATTTAAATTGAAGCTTTAATTAACCATTTTTTTTTTAATTAAAATTATTAACACAGCCAATACTAATTGTCTACAGCACATATTATTACAGGACTCTTGTTAAATCTCAACGGACGAAATGGAAGAACAGATTGGATCATACTTTACCCACAGCTGCTTTACAACAAGGTCCAGATCAAAATACAAGGGCATGTCTAATTAGCACCCTAAATATAAACGCCAGTGTCAGGTCTTTGAAGTGTTAAGTTAATAAATGTTTCGGATATTACCGGCGGGTCACTATAAAGTCATTCATGCCACACATCTAATGAGTGTCTGTTTCTTCTCTCAACGCAGACCACTCCAGTGAAGCCTAAAAATGTGTGACGACGACGAGACTACCGCCCTTGTGTGCGACAACGGCTCTGGCTTGGTCAAGGCTGGATTTGCCGGAGATGACGCTCCCCGTGCTGTCTTCCCTTCCATTGTTGGAAGGCCCCGCCACCAGGTTGGCTTAACTTTACTACTTTTTCTATTAAAAGAAAAAGGATGGAAAGTTGAACATGTTGATTCTTTTCCCCAGGGTGTGATGGTGGGTATGGGTCAGAAGGACAGCTACGTCGGTGATGAAGCCCAGAGCAAGAGAGGTATCCTAACCCTCAAGTACCCCATCGAGCATGGCATCATCACCAACTGGGATGATATGGAGAAGGTGTGTATTGACATCGACGCTCATTGACGCCATACGTGGCAGCTGACCTTCCAGATCGGGAACATTTCACACGAGCACAATCAGCAAAGCTATTTTTAACCAAACTTCGAGGACCAGGTTGCTGTTGTTGTTTTAGTCCTGAGAGCAGTTGTTGTCTTTTGTCAATCAGATCTGGCACCACACCTTCTACAATGAGCTGCGTGTGGCCCCTGAGGAGCACCCCACCCTGCTCACTGAGGCCCCTCTGAACCCCAAGGCCAACAGGGAAAAGATGACACAAGTGAGAAATGACAAATTGAAAATCACAAGTTACATATGTGATTTATCTTGATATTTTAACCTTCTGCTGGCCTTATTTTGCAGATTATGTTTGAGACCTTCAACGTCCCCGCCATGTATGTGGCCATCCAGGCTGTTCTGTCCCTGTATGCTTCTGGCCGTACCACCGGTTAGTACAATGCAATATTTCCAGTATCTTTTTATTAGGTACATTCAAAAGATAAATGTTTTATTTCTTTATTTGGCACTCAATGAAGTTCTGTCTCTTTTCTTCTTGTCAAAGGTATCGTGCTAGACTCTGGCGATGGTGTGACCCACAACGTCCCCATCTATGAGGGCTACGCTCTGCCCCATGCAATCATGCGTTTGGATCTGGCTGGTCGTGACCTCACTGACTACCTGATGAAGATCCTGACTGAGCGTGGCTACTCCTTTGTCACAACTGGTAAGCCCATTTATCGCCCATGCACTGGTGTCATTCCCTAACTTCATCACCGTGTGCTTTAGCTGAGCGTGAGATCGTGCGTGACATCAAGGAGAAGCTGTGCTACGTTGCTCTTGACTTTGAGAATGAGATGGCCACCGCTGCCTCCTCCTCCTCCTTGGAAAAAAGCTACGAGCTGCCCGATGGACAAGTCATCACCATCGGTAACGAGCGTTTCCGTTGCCCCGAGACCCTGTTCCAGCCCTCTTTCATTGGTGAGTTCCTCCCTTTCGTTTTGACTCTCTCCCTCTTTACTTTTAACTTACATTGTGATAATCATCTATCAGGTATGGAGTCCGCCGGTATCCATGAGACCGCCTACAACAGCATCATGAAATGTGACATTGACATCCGTAAGGACCTTTACGCCAATAATGTGCTGTCCGGTGGTACCACCATGTACCCTGGTATTGCTGACCGTATGCAGAAGGAGATTACAGCTCTGGCTCCAAGCACCATGAAGATTAAGGTAAAAAAAAAAATTTGACTCTTGCTATCCTGCTGCAAAACACTAAATGTCATGTTTATCCCTACCATAGATCATTGCCCCACCTGAGAGGAAATATTCCGTCTGGATCGGTGGCTCCATCCTGGCTTCCCTGTCCACCTTCCAGCAGATGTGGATCAGCAAGCAGGAATATGATGAGGCAGGCCCTTCCATTGTCCACAGGAAATGTTTCTAAACACACAATCAACATCATTCGTCTTTGTCCGCTATTGTCTCCTGTATATACATATTCTGTTGTAATAAAACTAAGCCCTCGTGAGAGTCCCGATTTGTCGTCTTGCTACGTGAGCAATGAAGCTGTTTGCGCTGTCATTGAAAAAGGAATATAAGAAGTAAATGGCAATGCCAAGTCAATCAATTAAGTGGACCGGATAAATAATGGTTGTATATTGTATTGTCATCACCAGTTACTTCCTGGCATAATAAAAAACAACCTTGGGCCTCATTCTCTAAAAGCGTGTCTGCACAAATTTATGCTTCTCGTAGTTTGTACATGTACATGTATTTGATTCTTCCATTCTTCAGTAGGTTTGCACTTTAATTTGTGCAATTTATAACGTTCTTGGACCATGCCTACGCACGGATAATCAAAGATCAGCATTCAGAAACAGAAAATCTTTACTCATTATAGCACGTACATCCTAATATGGATGTGCTAAAGACACAGAAAGACTTTTTCTTGGCATTTTTCCACTCAACTCTGGCGTTTGTTCTATTTGTAGAATGCAGTTTTATTGGAACAAGGTCCCTGTTAAGATGTTACAACTACACTTTAAACTGGTCTAGTAAAATAAATCATAAAAGTAACAATCTGTCTTGGACACTTGCACAGAGGACAAAGTGTTCCTCAGTTCGCTACATTTGGGGAAGACTGACACAAACTATGAATTAAGAAACAATTCTCAGAAGTGTGTGTGCATGTGTAAGTGTGCTTGTGTGTGCATGTGTGTGTGGACATCCTAGAATGTGTGATAATGTGTCCAAAACAGTGTTCTTCATCATCTCACTAATTAGGAATTAATCAGAATTTTGATTTTCACGTGAAAAACATTACAGTGACAGATGTAATGTGGTGAATAAAAGTAAAAAAGTTAAATTATAACTGGAGGCAGGTTGAAAATGTTACTCACAAAAACTAAGTAAAAACTAAACAAATTATACTCAAGATAACAATAAACAATGGGTTGCATTGCCCCCTTGTGGTGATTTATTTTAATGCATCCATAGGAAATGTTAAAACTACTGTATTTAATTAAACTCGATTCTTCTGCTTCAGCTGCACTTTGCTTAAATTTTTCCTAGTGACCAAATCTTTGACGTCATTTGACAGTTTCTAGAAACTTTTTTTTTTTTTTTAAGAAGAAGAAAGAGGTGACTCAGCCAATCGCGTGCCCCGCCGCCTCATCCAGCCGTTAATCAAAGAGGTCAGCAGTAGAGCGAATCTGAATGCTATCTGGGAGCAGATTGATGAAGACACCCGTTTTGGATGGACGTATTTCTTACCAGAGTTCTTTTTATTTGCGTATCATCTTGAAATATTTGTCGTTTTTTCCTGCGAGTATCAGCTAACATTAGCAGATTGCAGCGTGAAACGACACTTGTCGTCTTGTCATCGGAGCGCCGAGCGAATTGGATTTTATCCCTCAAAACTGTTTTCTACTTGATCATTTTCAAATAAGAAGACAGAATGATCGTTTTGGGGAAAAATGTGATTCGTCAAATTGCTGTGCGGCATCTTCGAACAGTGTACGGGATCAAGATCAAGAACAGGAAGAAAAAAGGTGTCAGTTACAAGTCAAAAGCGACAAATTCGGTAAGTTTGACCAATAAAAACTACTTTTTTCCCCAAAAATGTTTCTCAAACTATCTATCTAATCTAGTATTTCACTTCTTTTGGTACGGACATGTCATTTTAACATTTACAGGGTAATAGTTACCGTGTGTGACTACGATCATTGGGACTTTAACGTTTCTGAGAACGTTACTAATTCAATACATTTTCTTTCTCATCTAGCTCTCCATTTGTTCTCAGACAAAGGTTTTTGGGGTGCCTTTGGAGATCTTACCATGTTCCCAGACGGAGTATGGGAGCGTCCCTAGGTAAGAGGATGCGTTCATTTGCATGGATTGAATATTGCTCAAAGTGTAAAACTAAACATATAAACTGCTTTGCTAGCTTCCTGGTGGACGCATGCAACATGTTGGAGGCGCATCTTGACATGGAAGGCCTGTTCAGAAGATCAGGCTCTTTTGCTAATGTGAAAGTATTGCAGGTAAGTGATTCTACTTTGCTCACACTGTGTATTGCTTGAAAGGTCTTTCATACATGATTTCTTTGCACGCTTCCAGACAAAACTGGATTCGGGTGAGGAGTGCCTGTCTACCGCGCGTCCCAACGATCTGGCTGGCTTGCTGAAGCGGTTCTTCAAGGACCTGCCAGAACCTGTGCTGCCTATTGAGATGCAAAAGGCCTTTCTCAAGGCCCAGCAGCTCCACACCAAAGAGGACCGCACCTCCGCCACCATGTTGATTACTTGCCTCCTGCCTGGCAAGAACTTGAGCGTCATGCGTTACTTTGCTGACTTCCTTCACAAAGTATCTAACAGGTGCTTGCATGTTTTTCTTTTGACTGTTCCAAGAAGGACTTTTTCTTGCAATGTGCTAACTGATATCTGGGTCTCATTACAGGAGCGCAAAGAACAACATGAACATCAATAACTTGTCGCTTGTCTTGGCTCCCACACTTCTCCAGTCTGAAGTAAGAACCAAGTTGAACAGCGACACAGAGAAAGACCTCCAACTGGAGACTGCTGTCATTCACTGCTTCATTGAGAACGCTCACAACTTGGGTAAAACTGCACACCACACCTCAACCACTCGTCTTTTCAGCCTCGTTTAGTCCGAATCTTAATGATTTTTTTTTTTTATTTGTCTGCATGTCACAGGTATGCTGCCACGAATGCTAGGAAAACCATCCTCCACCACGATGGAACATGAGCCGAATATGCCCGATGACTTTGACGAGATTCACACAAACTCTGGAGAGAGAGGAAACATAGGTGGTGTCATAGGTAAGATATTAATTATAGTCCAAAATCTTTGCATTGCTTACAGCATTTAAATGATGAAGTGATGAATATTTTAATTTGTCTCAGTCACACACAAATGACACATAAATGATCTCGCACTCAATCTCCTTTCTTGTTTTGTTTGACTTTGTTTCAGATAAGATTAAAACTGCTGTGACTACACACAAAGCGAAGAAATGGCGGCGCTACAAATACAAGACAGAAAAGCGGGCTTGGGTCTGTAGCCCAAAAATGTCACCTTGCCATATTACCACTCAAATGCCAAATACAACAGTAGACACAGAGATAATACTATTGAAACATCAAATGTTGTAAATGAGATGGTCACTGGTGAGAATGAGTTCACAGTTTTTTCTGTGGGCTTGCATTGATTGTATATTTGTACATAAGTAAATATTTTGATGTAATTAAAAAAAAATCAGTTATTTAAAAATCAATATGCATATATTCAATATGGATGTATTTTTTTACATTTGCTTTGTGTGTTTGTTCATCTCTGTTTTTGATTCATTAAATACAACATGTAAGAAAGAACGTGCAAGCTTTTTAATTTACAGAACACGTATGGTTGATGAAGTTGTATTAAGGAAAAGACCAATTTAAGGTCTTACCGTTAGATGGCAGAAGACTCGTGTCAATTTGTATTGGGCCCTTAGATTAGGATTGTGTGTGAGTGTGGACAATTTGTGTCAACTTTGATATCACTAAACAGACATGTTCATTGTCTACTTGGATATTGGGTTCTAATTTGGATCTAATCCTCTGAGGATTGCGTAATCACACGGCTGCCTATGTTGACAGGCTTACACTAAGTGCCAAAAGTCCCAATGATCGTGAGCAGCAGGGGGGGGCCCCATTTCAACCCCTTACACTGAGTGCCAAGCAGGGAAGAAATGGGTACCATTGTTATAGTCACTGGTATGACTCGGCAGGGGTTTGAACCCACAACCTCCCAATCTCAAGGCGGACACTCTCCTCTTAGGCCACTGAGCTGGTAAACACTTGTATCGTAGTATAACACTTATAGTCGTTTTTGAATAACGTGTATACCTATATACGCCTAAATATTGTTATCCAATATACCTACCATACATGTTCCATGCAATGAGAGCAAGGCTTCCATAGGGTAGTGGTTAGTGCTCAGTGCTTTCACCCCAGCGACCCACGTTCGAATTTCAGTGGGACCCAAAAAGTTTAATCATAGAAAATTTGCAACACAGTTGCTCGTGCAACCATAAAACCATACATGTCGCATGCACTGAGAGCAAGGCTTCCATAGGGTAGTGGTTAGTGCTCTGGGCTTTCACCCCAGCGACTCAGATTCAAATCTCATTGGGACCCAAAAAGTTTTATCATAGAAAATTTGCAACACAGTTGCTCGTGTAACCATAAAAGCATACATGTTCCATGCAATGAGAGCAAGGCTTCCTCAGGGTAGTGGTTAGTCCTCTGGGCTTACACCCCCAGCGTTCCAGGTTCGAATCTCAGTGGGACCCAAAAGTTTTATCATAGAAAATTTGCAACACAGTTGCCCGTGTAACCATAAAACCATACATGTTCCATGCAATGAGAGCAAGGCTTCCATGAGGTAGTGGTTGGTGCTCTGGGCTTTCACCCCCCAGCGATCCAGGTTCGAATCTCAGTGGGACCCAAAAAGTTTTATCATAGGAAATTTGCAACACAGTTGCCCGTGTAACCATAAAACCATACATGTTCCATGCATTGAGAGCAAGGCTTCCATAGGGTAGTGGTTGGTGCTCTGGGCTTTCACCCCCAGCGATCCAGGTTCGAATCTCAGTGGGACCAAAAAAATGTATCATAGAAAATTTGCAACACAGTTAGTGCTAGGATTAGGGTTAGGGTTGGAGCTAGGGTTAGAGTTAGTGCGAGGGTCAGGGTTAGAGCTAGGGTTAGGGTTAGGGTTTGTGTCAGGCTTAGGCTCGCTTTTGCTGTGCTGAGGCTTAGGGTTAGGCTTGCTCTTGCTGTGGTTAGGGTTAGGGTTAGGGTTTGTGTTAGGCTTAGGCTTGCTTTTGCTGTGCTGAGGCTTAGGGTTAGGCTTCCTCTTGCTGTGGTTAGGGTTAGGGTTTGTGTTAGGCTTAGGCTTGCTTTTGCTGTGCTGAGGGTTAGGCTTGCTATTGCTGTGGTTAGGGTTAGGGTTAGGGTTTGTGTTAGGCTTAGGCTTGCTTTTGCTGTGCTGAGGCTTAGGGTTAGGCTTGCTCTTGCTGTGGTTAGGGTTAGGGTTAGGGTTTGTGTTAGGCTTAGGCTTGCTTTTGCTGTGCTGAGGCTTAGGGTTAGGCTTGCTCTTGCTGTGGTTAGGGTTAGGGTTAGGGTTTGTGTTAGGCTTAGGCTTGCTTTTGCTGTGCTGAGGCTTAGGGTTAGGCTTGCTATTGCTGTGGTTAGGGTTAGGGTTAGGGTTTGTGTTAGGCTTAGGCTTGCTTTTGCTGTGCTGAGGGTTAGGCTTGCTATTGCTGTGGTTAGGGTTAGGGTTTGTGTTAGGCTTAGGCTTGCTTTTGCTGTGCTGAGGCTTAGGGTTAGGCTTGCTCTTGCTGTGGTTAGGGTTAGGGTTAGGGTTTGTGTTAGGCTTAGGCTTGCTTTTGCTGTGCTGAGGCTTAGGGTTAGGCTTGCTATTGCTGTGGTTAGGGTTAGGGTTAGGGTTTGTGTTAGGCTTAGGCTTGCTTTTGCTGTGCTGAGGGTTAGGCTTGCTATTGCTGTGGTTAGGGTTTGTGTTAGGCTTAGGCTTGCTTTTGCTGTGCTGAGGGTTAGGCTTGCTATTGCTGTGGTTAGGGTTAGGGTTAGAGTTAGAGCTAGGGTTAGAGCTAGGTTTAGGCTTAGGCTTAGGGTTAGAGTTGGAGCTAGGGTTAGGGTTAGGGTTAGAATTAGAGTGACGGGTTATGCTTAGAGCTAGGGTAAGAGTTGGAGCTAGGGTTTGTGTTAGGCTTAGGCTTGCTTTTGCTGTGCTGAGGCTTAGGGTTAGGCTTGCTCTTGCTGTGGTTAGGGTTAGGGTTAGGGTTTGTGTTAGGCTTAGGCTTGCTTTTGCTGTGCTGAGGCTTAGGGTTAGGCTTGCTATTGCTGTGGTTAGGGTTAGGGTTAGGGTTTGTGTTAGGCTTAGGCTTGCTTTTGCTGTGCTGAGGGTTAGGCTTGCTATTGCTGTGGTTAGGGTTAGGGTTAGGGTTTGTGTTAGGCTTAGGCTTGCTTTTGCTGTGCTGAGGGTTAGGCTTGCTATTGCTGTGGTTAGGGTTAGGGTTAGAGTTAGAGCAAGGGTTAGAGCTAGGTTTAGGCTTAGGCTTAGGGTTAGAGTTGGAGCTAGGGTTAGGGTTAGGGTTAGAATTAGAGTGACGGGTTATGCTTAGAGCTAGGGTAAGAGTTGGAGCTAGGGTTAGGATTAGAGTTAGAACTAGGGTTAGTGCGAGGGTTAGAGCTTTTTTTTTCTTTTTTTTTTTTTTTTAAAAATGGTAACGCTTTTTTTTTTTAAACTACCATGTATGGTAGGTTTTTTTTTCAAAAATAAAGCGTTTTGATTTTTTTCAAAAAAAAAATCTACCATACATGGTAGTTTAAAAAAAAAAAGGTTAGGGTTAGGGTTCGTTTTTTTTTTTTTCTTTTTTTTTTTTCAAACAAAAAACTACCTAGTATGGTAGTTTTTTTTAAACTACCATGTATGGTAGTTTCTTTTTTTTTTTAAATAAAGCGTTTTCATTTAAAAAAAAAACCTACCATAAATGGTAGTTTAAAAAAAAACTACCGTGTATGGTATAAAAAAAAAGCTATAACTCTAACCCTAGTTCTCACTCTAACCCTAACCCTAGCTCTAACTCTAACCCTAGCTCTAAGCCTAACCCGTCGCTCTAATTCTAACCCTAACCCTAGCACTAACTCTAACCCTAACCCTAGCTCTAACTCTAACCCTAAGCCTAGCTCTAACACTAACCCTAGCTCTAACACTAATCCTAGCTATAACCCTAACTCTCGCACAAACTCTAACCCTAACCCTAGCTCTAACTCTAACCCTAAGCCTAAGCCTAAGCCTAGCTCTAACCCTAGCTCTAACTCTAACCCTAACCCTAACCACAGCAAGAGCAAGCCTAACCCTAAGCCTCATCACAGCAAAAGCAAGCCTAAGCCTAACACAAACCCTAACCCTAACCACAGCAAGAGCAAGCCTAACCCTAAGCCTCAGCACAGCAAATGCAAGCCTAAGCCTAACACAAACCCTAACCCTAACCCTAACCACAGCAAGAGCAAGCCTAACCCTAAGCCTCAGCACAGCAAAAGCAAGCCTAAGCCTAACAGAAACCCTAACCCTAACCCTAACCACAGCAATAGCAAGCCTAACCCTCAGCACAGCAAAAGCAAGCCTAAGCCTAACACAAACCCTAACCCTAACCCTAACCACAGCAATAGCAAGCCTAACCCTAAGCCTCAGCACAGCAAAAGCAAGCCTAAGCCTAACACAAACCCTAACCCTAACCACAGCAAGAGCAAGCCTAACCCTAAGCCTCAGCACAGCAAATGCAAGCCTAAGCCTAACACAAACCCTAACCCTAACCCTAACCACAGCAAGAGCAAGCCTAACCCTAAGCCTCAGCACAGCAAAAGCAAGCCTAAGCCTAACACAAACCCTAACCCTAACCCTAACCACAGCAATAGCAAGCCTAACCCTCAGCACAGCAAAAGTAAGCCTAAGCCTAACACAAACCCTAACCCTAACCCTAACCCTAACCACAGCAAGAGCAAGCCTAACCCTAAGCCTCAGCACAGCAAAAGCAAGCCTAAGCCTAACACAAACCCTAACCCTAACCCTAACCACAGCAAGAGCAAGCCTAACCCTAAGCCTCAGCACAGCAAAAGCAAGCCTAAGCCTAACACAAACCCTAACCCTAACCCTAACCACAGCAATAGCAAGCCTAACCCTCAGCACAGCAAAAGCAAGCCTAAGCCTAACACAAACCCTAACCCTAACCCTAACCACAGCAATAGCAAGCCTAACCCTAAGCCTCAGCACAGCAAAAGCAAGCCTAAGCCTAACACAAACCCTAACCCTAACCCTAACCACAGCAAGAGCAAGCCTAACCCTAAGCCTCAGCACAGCAAAAGCAAGCCTAAGCCTAACACAAATCCTAACCCTAACCCTAACCACAGCAAGAGCAAGCCTAACCCTAAGCCTCAGCACAGCAAAAGCAAGCCTAAGCCTAACACAAACCCTAACCCTAACCCTAACCACAGCAATAGCAAGCCTAACCCTCAGCACAGCAAAAGCAAGCCTAAGCCTAACACAAACCCTAACCCTAACCCTAACCACAGCAAGAGCAAGCCTAACCCTAAGCCTCAGCACAGCAAAAGCAAGCCTAAGCCTAACACAAACCCTAACCCTAACCCTAACCACAGCAAGAGCAAGCCTAACCCTAAGCCTCAGCACAGCAAAAGCAAGCCTAAGCCTAACACAAACCCTAACCCTAACCCTAACCACAGCAATAGCAAGCCTAACCCTCAGCACAGCAAAAGCAAGCCTAAGCCTAACACAAACCCTAACCCTAACCCTAACCACAGCAATAGCAAGCCTAACCCTAAGCCTCAGCACAGCAAAAGCAAGCCTAAGCCTAACACAAACCCTAACCCTAACCCTAACCACAGCAAGAGCAAGCCTAACCCTAAGCCTTAGCACAGCAAAAGCAAGCCTAAGCCTAACACAAACCCTAACCCTAACCACAGCAAGAGCAAGCCTAACCCTAAGCCTCAGCACAGCAAAAGCAAGCCTAAGCCTAACACAAACCCTAACCCTAACCCTAACCACAGCAATAGCAAGCCTAACCCTCAGCACAGCAAAAGCAAGCCTAAGCCTAACACAAACCCTAACCCTAACCCTAACCACAGCAAGAGCAAGCCTAACCCTAAGCCTCAGCACAGCAAAAGCAAGCCTAAGCCTAACACAAACCCTAACCCTAACCCTAACCACAGCAAGAGCAAGCCTAACCCTAAGCCTCAGCACAGCAAAAGCAAGCCTAAGCCTAACACAAACCCTAACCCTAACCCTAACCACAGCAATAGCAAGCCTAACCCTCAGCACAGCAAAAGCAAGCCTAAGCCTAACACAAACCCTAACCCTAACCCTAACCACAGCAATAGCAAGCCTAACCCTAAGCCTCAGCACAGCAAAAGCAAGCCTAAGCCTAACACAAACCCTAACCCTAACCCTAACCACAGCAATAGCAAGCCTAACCCTAAGCCTCAGCACAGCAAAAGCAAGCCTAAGCCTAACACAAACCCTAACCCTAACCCTAACCACAGCAATAGCAAGCCTAACCCTAAGCCTCAGCACAGCAAAAGCAAGCCTAAGCCTAACACAAACCCTAACCCTAACCACAGCAAGAGCAAGCCTAACCCTAAGCCTCAGCACAGCAAAAGCAAGCCTAAGCCTGACACAAACCCTAACCCTAACCCTAGCTCTAACCCTGACCCTCGCTCTAAAGCTAACCCTCGCACTAACTCTAACCCTAGCTCCAACCCTAACCCTAATCCTAGCACTAACTGTGTTGCAAATTTTCTATGATACATTTTTTTTGGTCCCACTGAGATTCGAACCTGGATCGCTGGGGGTGAAAGCCCAGAGCACTAACCACTACCCTATGGAAGCCTTGCTCTCAGTGCATGCGACATGTATGGTTTTATGGTTGCACGAGCAACTGTGTTGCAAATTTTCTATGATTAAACTTTTTGGGTCCCACTGAAATTCGAACGTGGGTCGCTGGGGTGAAAGCACTGAGCACTAACCACTACCCTATGGAAGCCTTGCTCTCATTGCACGGAACATGTATGGTAGATATATTGGATAACAATATTTAGGCGTATATATACACGTTATTTAAAAACGACTATAAGTGTTATACTACGATACAAGTGTTTACCAGCTCAGTGGCCTAAGAGGAGAGTGTCCGCCCTGAGATTGGGAGGTTGTGGGTTCAAACCCCTGCCGAGTCATACCAGTGACTATAACAATGGTACCCATTTCTTCCCTGCTTGGCACTCAGTGTAAGGGGTTGAAATGGGGCCCCCCCCTACTGCTCACGATCATTGGGACTTTTGGCCTTGCTCTCAATTCATGGAACATGTATGGTTTTATGGTTACATGGGCAACTGTGTTGCAAATTTTCTATGATAAAACTTTCGTTGTGACGTCAGTGCCTCCCCAGTCATGAACCTCACCTCACGTCACTGGCAGCAACGTACACTATTAAAAGTAAAATCGATCAGTTTGGTGAAACATTGAGTTAGATGCATTAACAATAAAAAGAGGGACTTTATTTTTTGGGAAACTTAATTAAGCTTCTCAAGTGTTCCACCTCTCACTACTGAGCATTACACAGGTAGTGAGGCGCTACCCAAAGAACAATCATTGTGAGTTTAATCATTAAACATGGAAAGTGTTTGCAATAAATGTGATATGCTGGCTGCCACACATGCACTAAATTAAGCAAATAAACCCTAAACATACATGTAGATGTCACTTCTACATGTGCTGATTTTCTCATCCGCCCCTACGATTACATTAAAACTCTTGTCAAACGATTGAGTGTGAACCAACATCTGCGCTTGTGTTTCGGAGAGCTCAATAAATCTGGGAAAAGAGAATATGTGCGTGATGAACTGATAAGACATTTGGTTTAAAAGAGCTTTCAGCGAGCTGTCCAGGAGACACTTGGGAGTTGGAAGTGAGACGAGATGCTGTCCACTCTAGTCCTGCTGATATCGGCCATGAGCCCAACTCTTGCCTGGATCGTAAGTGACATCGATTGAACTTGAATATCATCGCTGTTTGCCACTCTTGACCTTTGTTGTTTATTCTCAGCCGGTGGAGGACTGGGGGTCTGGTAATGTGACCTCATCCGTGGGAAGTTTGGGTGAATGTGTTTGTCACGTGTACCTGCCCGACACCATCTTCCCGGCTGATCGGCTGCAGCACATGCAGGATGTTAGCAAGGATCTGATCCAGGAAGTGAAAATTCAAATGAACAAGGTATGGTAGGCGATGTTGATGACATGATACAAATCACAATTTTAGGCATATGATGAATAACATCCCATTTTTTGTCAATGGTGTAGATAAATACTTATGAAAGAAGACTGGAGTCCAACTTGGGAGAACTGAAATTGTTGCTGAAGAGAGTCAGCATCTTGGGCTCAAGTGCTGACGACTACATCAAACTGGACTTTGAGCTGCTCAGAATTGAGCTCAGAGAGTTTGAATCTCTGGTGTCTCAGCTCAAAAATGCCTTCAATTCTTCCTCACCCATGTTTGACTCTCTCTTTACCGAGGTAAAAACTAATTTAGATTTAAAACCTGTAATGATTGATTTTTCAATAATAATTACAATACTAAATGAAAATAAAAATATTATTAATAAACAATTTTAGATGTATAACAAGTGATTAAATTCGATATTTAAAATGCTGTTTACAAAGCCTTTGTGAAATTTCTGTGAAATTACATGTAGTAAATTTTGACAGCAAAATAATTTATCACTGTGCAATATTACTAAAATTGGCTTTGACTTTGGAGTTCATGATGGAAACCAAAAATTTTTTTTTCCTTTAACATTTAGTTAAAGGAAAAAAATTAGTTTATTAATTTTTTTCTCCACTTACACCCGCTGACCTTTCATTATAGATCCGCAACATGACTCTCATTGTGGACCAACTGGAGACATACGACAAGAGCAACCTGGAAGTGATCCGCATCGAGTTTGCCAAACTGCAGAGGAAGCTAGAGGAATGCCAGAAGGAACAAGAGTTCTCAAAGCCAGATATTGGTCAGTCTACTAAAAAAAAAAAAAAAAAGGTAAAAGTCAGCCCTTGTAACATTACTTTCTTTTCCAGGCAACTGCAATCACACAGGAATCGCGAGACTCAGCAAACCCATAGTTGGCGCACTGAACTCTCATTTGCAGATAGGTTACATCTACGGTGGATGGGGCAAAGACTCCAAACCTCTTAAAGGTTCTGAGTCCATTTACTTCTACAGTGGGTACAGCAGTACCGCAACAAGTCGGTTCTATTTTTACCCAGACTATAAACACCTTCTTCTGATGTCATCATCTGGTTACATTGACTTTGCTGCTGGTTATAGAGGCTATGGTAACAATTACATTGTTCACGCTAACAGCATTTATTATCAGAGACAATCGCCCTTTAGTATGGGCAAGTTCAATCGTACTGATAACACGTATGATTCAAGAGTGATCCCATCGGCCAGTACGGCCTTCTCATACAGTTACTCAGATACTCAGAATATGGATTTTGCAGCAGATGAAAAAGGATTGTGGGTAATGTATGCCTCAGATGAAAGCAAAGGTAAAATAGTCATCGCAAAGATTAACGAGAAAGAGTTCGGCGTTGAGAAAGTATGGAACACGGCTGCGTTCAAACAGATGACCGGCAATGCCTTCATGGCTTGCGGAGTTATGTACGCCACTAGGCAGGTGGACTTCAACACCGAGGAGATCTACTACGCCTTCGACACAAACAACGGTGAGGGGAAACACCTCAGCATTCAGTTTCCCAAGTTCCAGGAGAAATATTCCAGCCTGGACTACAACCCCACCGATCAGCTCCTCTACATGTATAACAACGGCTTTTACGTGTCGTACCATGTCAAGTTTGACATGGCGTAGCACTTTGGGATCATATGCATCGTGATTGATGCAGTTGATCTTTATTGACCATTTTGCTCAGTGTATGCCTACACCAGTGATGTGCAGTGAGGTTCATGACTGGGGAGACACTGACGTCAAATATTGTTATCCAATATATCTACTGCAATTTCACATTAAATTGCTGGTTTGAAATGTACTATTATTATTATTTTAATAAACATTTATGTCAAAACTTGTCTGGTTTTTTATTCCTTGTTTTTATATTCATCAATTAAAACAATATGTATGTGTTTTACGTCGTTATATGAGTTGGTGTCCCCCAAAATAAATGTCGGCATAACGGATTTTTTTTAGATACACTACACGCGGTAAAAGAAAAAAAAAAAACCTGGGGGTCCAAGCATATTTCAGGACTCAGGGGTTCAGTGGCCTTGAAGCCCCTCCTCTAGCTCAGCCAGCGGTGCTAACCCCTTTTCTATCATACTTGCAAAATAATGAGGTCATCAAAATATAATCAATACTGAGCTTTTAGGTCCATAGACCAGAGCTCTTGCCCTTTTCTTTAGGGAAAAGAGGCATCCTTCTTGCGCCCCCTCCCTCCCTCCCTCCCTCCCTCCCTCCCTGTCAGTCATACAGGGTTACCAATGCCACTCTGTAATCCTGCACTCCCCTGGGGGGTGAGAGAGTGAGGGAGCAGCCTAGTTTCATTTGCTACTAATCTCCCATCACTTTAGAATCTGAAAATTGATGGTACATATATATAACGGAGATAAACCATTTTACTGTTCATACGCTATTGATTATGCTATTGCTTAATCCAAATACAGATTGCAAGTAAAAGTACAAAATGACAAAGTCTTCATTCAATGCCTTCAAGAAAACAACACTGTCTCTTTAAATCAGACAGCATCTGGCGTGATGAGAGTGGGGGAAGAGAGGGCTGCGTGCAAAGTGGTACCCGAGCGTGACATCACGCTCAGCCAATCGGAAGCCAGGCCTGTGGTTTCTCCTCCTCCATTGCTCCATAGAAGATAGTGGTTGATGCTGATGCTGCTAACTGGCACACGCCCGGCCTCATCGCACAAGGTAGTTTATCTGTGCTTTGTCATCGTTTTTTCTGTGGTGTCCGTTTTGTTGATTGTAACCGGGGAACGTTCAGATACCGGTTAAGCTTCAGTGCATGCCGAGTAGATGATGGGTGTGGAATCTCCAGATGATGATGATGTCGCCTCCTACTTGAAGGATGTGTGGCTTGTGGTTGGCAGATTTACGAGAAAAGCAATGCTATGTGTTACCACCATTATGCAATCGACGGCCAGACTCAATATTGCCGTATTTTAGTTTTAATTATAAGACCAATTTGTGTTTCTTAAACTAAAGAGCCTGCTTGCATGTACACTGTAAGGTGCAAAACATTGACGCTATGGTTGTCTAGAATGACAAATGATGATAAAACATTAAAATATTTAGAACTGTCTTTGCATCCGTCCTAAAGGCAGGCCCCATTTTTTTAATTCACTTCCTGTCTGTTCAAATGACGGTCAACTATTTAACTCTTTGCTTCCACTTTTCCAGCCCATCATGCTCGGACATAAAGGCCTGAACCTCGAGGTCACTGGAGGCGAATCACGGCGATCCCAGTGAGACCTAGCAGAGATGTGTCCTGCTTTTCATGACACCAGGAAGCAAAGGTGAGCCTACAAGGAATCAATTCAAAACACTTTTGAATAACTCAACATTCACTTCTTGTTCAAAGGTTAAATAAAAAAAAATAGTAAACATCTTCCAATCGATGCAAAATACATTTTAACCTTTGCTCAGGCCCGACTGGACCTTGACAGGCCCGAAACAAGGTGAAGATGGCGAAGCGTGATTACTTGGTGGAAGCAGCTAAGCAGATTCGCATGGCTCTGGACAGCGAGGTCAACGAGGACTATGAGGCAGCTTTCGCTTATTATAAGAATGGGGTGGACTTACTGCTAAATGGGGTCCAATGTAAGTATCATTTTTAATACTACTACATATTATTTTCCAAATGGTGAGGCATTGAGAATTAGTCAACCCAGCACTGGGTCCAAAAGCGACTGAGCCAATGCTGGATTATTTGTGCCCATCGAATGTACAAGTGTGCATTTTATTAATTATCCATAGCTGCATGAAATATTAAAAATGGTATTTGTGCAACGCAAGGCATGTGACAGGAACATAAAGACCAGAATAAAAATAGGAAGTTAAATATCGGAACTTCCAGTATGACAAGTTTACTTAGGACAGGTCTTGTATTATTGGCAATGATAGATTTGAGATTGTGTCTTTCAGTGGACCCAAACAAGGAGCGTCGAGAGGCTGTGAAGAGGAAGACGACTCAGTATTTGAAGAGAGCTGAGGAGATCTTCATAACACACCTGCAGGACAACCTTGGGAAAGGCAACTCTCATTTAGGGGTATGAATTGACTAAAAAGTCCTGAGGGAAGTTCCTCTGGTCCGTTTATCTTTAATGCTAGATTCGCTAACATTGATTATCAAAAGATTGGATGATGTCAGATGAATGGGAAGATAACAAGAGAGAACGTCACAACATAAAATGTGTCAAATGATGATTTCTTTGTGTCAGCAGGGCTACAGCAGTCTGAGATTCCGACCTGTAAGACACTTAAGCTCTCCTGTGGAAGATTTAGAGATGTGTAAGGTGGTCGGCGTCAATGATAAGGTAAATGACTCCGTTGTGCTTCTGTTGATTGAAAAGAACATTTGACTGACAAAAAATAAATACATTTTTGTTCCCGTGCATAGGTCCTAGTTGTCCAAAGCTTGGTTAATAAGGAGACGTTTGTTGTAAAGGTGGATGTATATTTCAGATTTTTTTTTAAGACAACACCATTTTCCTTCTAGAGAAGCTGATGTCTTGCATTTACTTTTGCAGAGTTTGATGAAATCCAGCTGGGAAAGCCGAGAACAGCCGACCATCATCCCTCAAGGAGTGCCGTACATGGTGAAGCTGCTGAGATATTACGTCAGCGAGGACACGGTTTACCTCCATCTTGAGCACGTTAAAGGTAAGAAAGACACCAAGTGCATCTTCAAGCTTGAAGGATTTTAGAATGTTTACCAAAAAAATGTGAATTCCACCAACTTCAAATCCTGTGTCTTCTTTCCCTAAGGTGGGAGGCTCTTCTCCAAACTTCACAAGCTGAGAAAAGAGAGAGCCAAGGAACACCCAGAATGCCTCACATCCGGCCAGCATCACAAAATGAAGAGCAGCTACACCTCATCTGCAATCTGCACGGACTACCAGAGCAGCATCAGCATGCAAAGCGGTCCTCAGAAACTGATTGACGACAGCCCGGATGGGGATGACCCTTGGGAGGAGACCCAACGGCGTCTGGACAGCTGCGGGACTCACTCCTACATCGAGGAGACGGGTTGCCTGCAGAACTCCCGCTCGGCCGCATCGTTCTATAGCAAGCCCGACCGAGCGACTTTACTTTCTGGACCCGCCAGATCGCAGGTCAGCGCTCGTATCCATCCACCAGCTCCTACTTTGTGTTTGCACTCCGCTCAAGCTCAGGACAAGCCCGCTCTTCCTCTGTCTTGTGCTCGTGTCAGTCAAGCTCTGGACGTCATGTCGGAACTGAATAACAGCAAAGCTGGAACTGGGCTCATAGAGTGCAGTTCTGACTTCGAAGTGGCTTGGAAGGCTGCAGATCCAGCACTGCGAGGTGACCAAATCAACCCCTATGCAGCCACTGACTTGAACCTGAAAAAGCAAACCTCATGTATAAAAATAGATTCTCCAAACACCAAAAGTCATATTTTAAGTTCCTCTCCAGCCATTTTACATCTTCCTCTTCATTGCCAAACACAAATTCACGGAAGAGCATGTTGGGACGGCCCGGGCTTTCATCAGAGTTCCATTTTAAGTGCGACTGACGAGGTTACAAATGTAGATGTGAAGCAAGCCAGCAGTCCTAAATTAGAAGAACAAAATGGAGTGGTGGTCCTCAGGAGCACAGACAGAGCCGTTTTTTCGGACCACAGGGAAGCACGGGCCGACACGGGAAGCTCCTGGCCTTTCTCTGCAAGGGAAACAAGTTCAGTTGATGTGAGAGATGGTGTGGAAGAAGCCCGTGAGCTGCTCAGTCCAGGAAATGTGGCCTCGCCCACAGAGGGATCCTTTTCGAGCTGGTACTCGCCTCGCCTGCTCGGAGCCCAAACGAGGACCGAGGGCTCACCAGTGACGACAGAGGGGCAAGGAGATGACCAGATCATTGAGGTGGATGGATGGTGTCACATACCTCATTTACCGCTTAAATCCTCAGATAAGTCCAGCCGTCAGACGTGCTGGGGGCTTCCCGAATCCGATGTGCGGGTGTGGGCGGCCCAAATTCTGCTGGCCCTGGAAAGTCTTCATCAGCAGGGCATCATTTGTCGGGATCTCAACCCTAGAAACGTTCTACTGACTAGCAATGGTGAGTGTCATGCAGAACATTGCATGGAGGTGGTTTGATTCGGTTAAAAATCTTTTTTGCTTCATATTAATACAGGAAAGGTGTGCTTGACTTTTTTTGGACAATGGAGTGAGGTTCAGTCGGAAATTGACTGTGATGCCATGGAACAGATGTATTGTGCGCCAGGTAGGTTCTAACCTCTAGTCTTGTTAGAGACACTTGGACAAAATAGTTGTTAACCCTAAGTTAATCAAGCAATCAAATACATATATTTTGTCACCAGAAATTGGTGGAGTGTCCCGAGTCACAGAAGCTTGTGATTGGTGGAGTCTCGGGGCCCTGCTGTTTGAACTTCTCACAGGAATGGTCAGTGATACTCACAAAAGGAAATTTCCATACACTCTAACCTTTACACTGTTGAATGTTGCACAACTCTTCGACTAAGGAGCTGAAATGGCATTCTTATAATATTTTGCTGTCTGCACCTTCAGCCAGTATGGCAGCTCCACCCGACAGGAATCAACTCCCACACTCAGCTGCTAATCCCGGACCACCTGAGCACCACAGCGGCATCCCTGCTTACTGAGGTGTGCAACACACATTTATTCTGCATCAATATCGCTCTGATCCCCGATAGTTTGGGTACCAGTTTTGAAGATGATCAACGATACATTTGTCGTAAATAAATCAAATTCAGACCAATTATTTGAAATCGTATCACTTACCATGGCACGCTGATATGTGAATTACAGGCTTTTGCTTCTGCTTCCACAGTTACTTCAGTTTGATGCTGGCTATCGTTTGGGGTGTGGCGGTGGAGGGGTGAGCGACATCAAGTGTCACCCGTTCTTCAGCAGCGTCTCCTGGAAGGCTTTGAGCTGCTAACTGTGTGCAGACGGCTTTGCACAGGGACCGCTGTGACACACTGGAAATGAACATCATGCTAAACATGTCCAAATTGGTAGTGTGTGCTATCTAAAGAAAGTTGACGGTGACAAGGAAAATAATGACCACAAGCAGTCCCATCAGCCACGCATACTTATAAGTTCACTTCAAAACACATCACCAGAATATGTCCGACTTTTGATAGTTATGACTTTTTTTTTCCTCAATATATCCATGTCCATGTATAAATAAGGTTTTCTTAAATAAAAATAAATAAATAAAAACCATGTATAGGAAGGCCATTCCGATAAAACTGAACCAGCACCTTCCTCAGTATGGGTTTTTCTGCACTAACCATTGATCTATCAAAACCTAATGGAAACCCATATTGTTCAACAGAAACAATGTGTTCCCATCACAAATGGCCAGAACATGATCACCATGCATGAAACTTGTTTAAGTTATGGAAAGAGATAAAAGTGAAACAATATATTTCATATCCAATATATTACTGCCATAGTTGTACGATATCGCAGTCTCTGGAAAGACCTCTTGCTAGGTAGAGATTTATGATCGTGAGAACCAAATGACTTTCAATATAATAAGATTTTTCCCAAAACCACAAAGCAAATCCAGTCGTGTATATTTTTATTAAAACATTTTTTTCTTAAATATCTAGCAGAGCATAAGGAGAATGTTCCACATTACTGTGAAATATCATCAATTCTCCAATTAGAGTTAACTTTGGACATAATATTGTGTTCCTTCGTCTGAATGAATTCATGTTCTCTCACCACGCATGTTTCACCTTGATTTATCATTCCATAATAACTTGACCATGTTTGTATGTAGAAAATTACATATGTTGAACATACAAGATTGAATATACTATTTGATCTAAAGACCAGAACCCGGGGAATTCTCAGATAGTACCAAACCCTTCTATCGCTGCCAGCCTTATATTGCACAAACCAACTGTCAACCCCCCCTCCCCAAAAAAAAAAAAAAAAAAAAAAAAAAAAAAGAAAAAAAAAACCTTTGAGTGATGTTCATAGGGTGGGTGTTGCCACTGGTCGCTTGGGGCGGTCGGGCTTGGAACTGACTGGGGGCGCTCACATATCGAGGAGCAGCACCCTGGGGTCCTCCACCACTGACTTGATCTTGCGCAGGAAGGTGACGGCCTCTCTTCCGTCCACAAGGCGATGGTCGTACGTCAGGGCCACGTACATCATGGGACGGATCTCCACCTACACACAACAAATGAAAGAAAATATATATTTACAGTGCGCTCGCATAACAATATTTACTTATGGCCAGTGTCGTTAAACTCATCAATTTGAAGTTTTACATTAAATTCTGGTAGTAGGTGTCGAATGTGGAATAAGGTTCCACCCTGTGGTACTTGATGGTACTGCAGTACACATCATTTGCGGATGTGTTATATTAAAAATTGCATTTAGAAAGATATATTTTTTGTACACACTAAGATGCTGAAGTTCCACATGGAGACCACAAACCTTGCCAGCCACTGCCACAGGTCTGTCAAATATTCCATGCATGCCCAAGATAGCAGACTGAGGTGGGTTGATGATGGGTGTGCCAAACATGGAGCCGAACACGCCGCCGTTGCTGATGGTGAAGGTCCCTCCGTCCATGTCTTCAACGGCCAGCTCGTTCTTGCGGGCCTACAAATATTCACATACACCTCCAATGAGCTTCATCTCAACAACGCCACATTCTTCACAATGCTCCCTTCTTTTGCAACACCATCCTTCTATTTCCCGCACTGCTTATCCCCATTGCAGACTTTGGGCGAGAGGACATTGCAGGTCTCAATATAGACCACCAACCAGTCAGTCCGATTTACAACTATGGACAATTTACAGCGGGGTGTCGAAACATCTCTTGTCCGACAAGACACAAGAGCCACATTGGCATTCGTCACTTTTGAAAAATACAAACCTTTTCGCCCAACATATTAATGGTCTTCTCAATGTCAGCAAAATTCATTCCTTCCACATTCCTGATGACAGGAACAACCAGGCCCTGAGGGAGAAGTCACAAGGAAAACTTTTGTCAAGTATGTTCCTAAACACATCCAATGAGCGTGGCATGCTCGCGCACACACAAACGGCTTACCTTTGGCGTGGCCACAGCCACGCTGATGTCGACGTAGTCCCTGTACACAATCTCTTTGGTTGTGTCATCAATAACTGGGAAAACACAAGGGAGCAAACATGAAAAGTTGGAAACAAATATGGTCATAGAGAGCAACTATTACGAATTTCACACAGTCTTAGATTATTACAATTATTAAAAAAAGGAGACACCCAACAATCTACTGTGGTTGCTCTAAGTAGGTCAGCAATGGAAAAGTGCAGTAAATATATTAGGTGGAAGTCAGTGGTGGTTTTGAGGTTGGGTCCGAAAGAAAACTTGACACCATCGTGCAGACACTGAGTCAAATAAAATCAAAGTGTAGGCAGCACTTGTGGTGAAGCTCCTACCAGCATTGACAACTGGTTGGTCAGTGAGAGCGTAGGCGGCTGCCTTCACGAACGCCGACATGAAGCCTAACTTGACGTCGTGCTTCTTCAGGAAGCCGTCCTTGTAGGCCTTTCTCATTTCCGAGATGTTGCTAGGAGGGAAATGCAAGGAAAAGTCGCAAATGAGCAATCTGTTAAATATGAATGCCGTTTTTAATTGAACCTCTAAAATAAAAACTTCTCTTCAAATCTACTGAGATGCAGACATGTTTCCAAATAAAAGGCGACTACCGGCAGTTTTGTTAACCCATCATGCTCCAAGCACAGAAGACAAATGATTGGTTGTGACAATTTGAATTCTTCAGGTAATGTGGGATTGACCTTCTATTGCCGGTGCTTGCTGCTTAGTATTTGCTACACTGTGCAAAAAGTTCAAAACGTATTTATTTCAGCAGCTTTAAAACAAGATAATAACCCTTTGGGAAGCTATTGCGATGGGCCGGCTAATCATTTTACCTTTGCTCACTTTTATCTTTCTTTTTAATTGTTTGTTTTCCTGTCTGTAAAGCTCTAGGGTTTCGCTGCTAACGCAATTAGCCCCTCCCAAGACACAGACTCTGTGAGAAAGGAGAGAAGAAGCGATAAAAATCTTCACTTTCTCGAGTGTGTAAATCTTATTGGGCTGACATAAAAGCCCATATCAGTGGAGGCTGCCCTTCCACTCAGGGCACAGGTCTCTGCGGGCCCCCGTAGATGGTGCCGCCTCACGCTCCGACCGCCTCCTTCGGCTCCAGATGAGCCCGAGCCTGGGAAGTCTTCCTCCAGACCGTCAATGTCAATCCAATTAGGATACATGGAAAAGCTTCAATGGCCGAAAGCTGACACCGTGCATTTGCGGGCGAAAGAAATCCTCAAAGTGTCCTCTTCAGCACCGGGGGCGAGTGCGGACAATAACATTTCCTTTTAAATTAATAAAGGCCGTTTTAACATTTCTTATCTTTGTTTTAGATGGATTTATGACCAAATATTTACATTCCAGTGTTTCAGACGGGGATCCGGTTTCAAAAAGCTTTTTCTATTGGGCAGATTATAATGCATGACCATTTGTGGTATCAATTGGCTGCACTGACAAAAAGTAGTGAACCTGAAATGCTTGACTATGCAAATATACATTTAGAAACCGAGTAACTTCTTACCTCATGTCAATCTCATTAAAGGTTGTCAACATTGCGCAGGTGTTTTGGGCTTCCTTCAGCCTTTGGGCAATTCTCAGTCTCATGCGATTCATCTTAACCTGAATTCAGAGAAAGGTTTTAGCAAACAGTTCTTGCTCTATTACGAGCCATTCAAATCATTTCCTTATATGTTTTGTTTTAGGGGTTTACCCTGCTCTCCGTGCGGGCTGCTTTTGCTCCTCCATCCACAGGAGCTGCCGGTGCGGTGGTGGGCTTGATGGCTGACACTGTGGAAAAAGACCCAGAAGAAACAGTGATCACAAGATATCCGGAGCTGTTAGCCCACTGAGCCAAAAAAATTACACATTCTAGAAGGTCAGGAGTGTAGAGGTCTGGAATAAGGAATTACCTGGGATGGCGTCCATAGGGTGTTCTGGCACAGGTGGCACAGGGGGCATGGTGGTGGGAATGGGGCCAGCAGCTGAGGGGGTAGGAGGGGGAGGGGGAGGTGCAGCAGCAGGTGGTGGTGGTGGTGAAGGGGCAGCTGCCGCCGGGGCCTCCGCTTTTGGGGCTTCTGCAGCTTGAGGAGCTCCAGCTAAAGAGGACATCAAGAAAACGATAAAGCCGAATACCACTACAGTTTGGGTGACGATTCTTGAAAGCCATTGACTGCTATGCATCAAAGAAGTGATAATAAAGTTATTTTAATTATGAACTACACACAGCCTTTTCGAAGCTTGAAGAGGGGCGTTCCTCCCTCGACTTTGCCTCCATCAGGAACCAAAAGCTCCACAATCACCCCGGAAGAGGGTGAAGGAACCTGAACGGATGTCTGGAAAGAAAAGCAGGTGAAATCTATTACTTCTTGAATGTTTGAAGGTATTGTCGAATACTTCCATAGTATGAGGTCACCAAGACAATTTTAAGCCAATGCACTGTATGCTTGTGTATTTTTCGAGATATTCATCGAACGTTGATAAAGATACTGGATGAAGATCTGAATCAAGTCACCAAAATAATCAACAGTCTTGATAAGTGGTCTTTATGATACTCACCTTATCAGTTTCAATTTCACACACCACTTCATCCTCAGAAACAGTGTCCCCCACAGCTGTAGTGGGAGAAGTTTGTTTAGGAATGATGACTCGACACAATACAAGGTACTGAGGTGAGGATAAAGTGGGTTACCTTTTTCCCACCTTACATCCCCCTCTGTAACAGACTCCGCAAAGGCAGGGGTCTTTACGGTGAGGACTTCATCTCCTTAGACACAAAGACAAGATTAGAACTCTCGTCTCAAATATGATACGTACATAATATACTAACAATGAGACCTACTGTAAGCAAGAGAGGTCCTGAAGTATTGGATTTGGAAGACACTGGAGCGTGGATCAGATTTTCTTTCAAAAGAGAAAATAATATGAAAACATGTCAATATAAATGGTTGTCAATTCAACTGTAATTCATGCATAGTGACAGTTAAGGACTTAAAAATGGCTCACAAACAATTGCTCAAACACAATAGGAACATGTTTCAAAGGATGCAATAAAGTCAGGGTGCTCTCTTACACAGTGTTCTTGGCAGTGAAAGGGTAGCTAGTTGAAATAGCTGCAAAGAAAAGAGACATCAACAACTTGACAGAAAAACAATACTCAAAAGCACTAATATATATTCAACAAATACCTGCTGCGCCTCTGCGAGTCAACACATTATTTCCCTATGCAAAGACAAAAGATGATAAATACAGATTACAGTAAACAAGCATGTGATTATATGACTCATTTTTCTATTAAACATGACTAAGAACTCTTCGCTCAAAAATTCTACTTTTCAAACCGATCCACACATTCTGGTCAAAGCAAAGTGGTAAACGTTTTGATGATGCAAAGAACGGATAGCACCCGGGGTCAAAGGTAAAACGTTAAACGATGCTCCCACTGACAATCTTGCAGGCAAACATGTGTGGCTTACCCGAGTGACAGTGAGTCCAAAGAATAAAGCAATTGAAAGACCTATGTACATCCGGTTTTATTTCCCTCTTTTAGACTTTTACTTTCGAAACCCTGTCACTCAGAAATTATTTTCTATGTTATAGGCATATTCAAGCATGCTTGTCAAGTTAATGAGCAAGTTCAATCTAGTTGACAAAAATCACAAACATTAAGTATACTGACAATAGCATGTCGCTGCTAGCTAGCGAGTAATGTAAAGTAAAACTTCAATACTACCAAAAGATTAACGATCAAAACCAATTAGGGTAATACTGACAACATTCGTGCATAGAGCGGTTTGCAGGCGTAAAAAGAAGAGCAGAAAATATTTAAAAGGCAAGGTGTCATACTGTCCTTGGCTTCCAATGTTACGGCCTGTTCCGTGGCCTACAGTAGCTAGGCTAATGCTATGACTAATGCTATAGCTATGCTAACCATGACAGAGGTTGAACCAACGCCCGCCCAAAGTGATTGCAAACAAGAGTAGCTTTCTTTAATCACATTTGTGCCTTTTGGCCTACCTGGCGGATCGCAGAAAGGGAGCGACCAAAATTCCTGGAGAGACACCGGGAACGGGACAACATTTTGGCCGTGTGACAGCTGCCTGTCAGCGGAGGGGAGCGGGTCAAAGAGTCAGACCGGAATGGAGGAAATGCTGCCGGACAAACCAAGTGCGCTAAATTAATAGGGGTGTTGGGTGCGCAGAATGGTCTCTTCTAACACAATGGCATTATCCAATTTAAGTGTAGCGGTGTTATTATGAATCTCATAAACCCTGCACACATTCGCTATAACATTTCCCAAGTTATTGTTCTTTATTTTGTACTCATTAGATACATTGGAATGATGATTATTTTTTACCTGAGGAGCATGTCTGGATGAAGCAGCCAATCATATTAGTGTGGCGTTTAATGCCTTAAATCTTACTGGGATTCATAATAACGCAGAAAGCGACCCATGCTGCACGCACTATTTCACTTTAGCTGATGTATGTACATAATAAAATACATAAATGTTGATGTGATTGTTTTTTATTTAATTGAGCAATTAGTCAATTAATTACACTTTCAGAATGAAATACATTTTAGATAATATTAATATGGTGCAGGAAGATAAACAGTTTTATATGAAATAGAATTAAATATAATTCAATAAATATAATTCCAAAAAATACCATGCATTATCTTTTCCTCCCCTTCCTAACCTCATTTACGAGTGATCTGGTCAAATCCAAAGTGGCATTAAGCACGCCTGTTCTACACACTCTTGCATGTTCATTATTTCCCCCCTGCAACTTTTAGACAAATAGAAATACAGAACTGATCACATGGAGATGCACAGGATTTATCAAGCACCGCATGATGCTTGTTGGCAGGTTCGAGGAGCCAGCGTGGGCTGCCACTCAACTTTTCTCGTGAGTGATGCGTTCATGGTCACGCCTCCAAGGGCACTACAATGCATCTGCTGTTACACTGCTCACATCACATTGAGCGTGAGGCCATCAGACCGGCAACAGGTAAGGGAGATCCCCGTCACTTTACTCATTCATTTTTGTTTTTTAACATCCAAGTGGTATTCAAACCATCCATTCCATTGTTTTGTTATTCTATTTTAGAAGCTCTGATTATATGATAGTTCAAATTTAAAATTCACAAACATACATACATAGTGCCCATTTTAAGTTTGTAAAAATATGTATTTTTTTTAATAAAATATATATTTTTATATATATAACTGATGGTTTTCAACACTTGTTTCAGAGGTCCGTACCTTTTAAACTGAATACTTTGACGTAAACTTCTTATGCCAGTCATTCAGTAACTGTTTTGATAATCAAATCTCACCGGTCATTTTGACTTGAACTTTAAATTTTAGAAAATATACTGTCAAGGTGTTCAACAGTTTTGCTTTCTACAATATGTGCATCATTGTACAGTTTTTTAAAATTGAATTTGGAATCATGAGAATTTACTTTTCTACACATCCAAATAACATTATATTAACAGAGATTGAATTAAAAAAAGCACACATCAATTAGCAAATTTTAGTTAACATTATGTACAATGTACATTAGCAAATCAAAACGTCAATTTTCAAATACCATCTATTCCACTTGCATTTTCTTTTAAGAATGCACTCAAGGTCTATGATCAATTTCATGAAATAGATACACTCTCAAAAAAATATAAAAGCCAGTGAGGATAATGAAATAAAAAAAAAGAGCAAGTGAATGCATGTTTGTTTGTTGATTATATAGATTGATAATTCATCTTCTAAATGATATCTACATCTGTACAATCTTTCTTTTACTCTATTTGTTTCGACCACAAGATCAAAAAGAAGAAAGCCTCATTGCTTCTGATCAAGGTTTTGCTTCCTTATTGTCTTGCAAGTTGCAAATACCACAGCATTTTCTGGTTTCGACAGTGTGACATTCATACTCTAAATTGTATCTACATTTTACTGTATAAAAAAAAAACATCTGTGAAGAAATCTGTACCTGTTTTTTGGCCTATAAAAAAGATGAGATAAGCACAAATATGAATCATTAAAAGATTTTTTTACTTCTGTTCACAGAAAAATTCAGACTTTTAAAATGTGTAACAATTGTTTTTCTCATTACAACTTTAAATGCATTTATTAGTTACTTACTTACCCGTGTTCATTCTTCCCCATTTTTTCAGAGTGGGATTTTACAAAGTGTGTCGAGCCTAATGAACATGAACCTCAGCCCTAAAGAGCAGAGTGTGCACAGCTCAAATGAAGGCTGCCTTGAGGATGACAAACACAGTCCCTTGCTGCCTTGCTTACGCAGAAACATCTACGATGAGCCACTTTCCTCATACCCCAACGGCTCAATCATATCGCAACTTCTCCGAAAGACCATGCACAGCAAAAGGGCACTCGATGAAAGCCATTTTTACATTTCAAATTCGACTGCCACTGACTCTGGACAGGAGGACCGCAGCAGTGTGTCGTCAAAGGACAGCACAACAGAAGCATCCTCCCCCACTTGCCACATTTCAACAAGATACAGCGCAGAGGTAGATCCGCCCATGACGGACCACCTTCAAGCTAAGCGAGCCCGGGTGGAGAACATCATCAGGGTGATGGCAGGCTCTCCCAACAACAGGCCAAACGGGGAGAGCGAGCGACCCGAGGTTGATTCCCGAGACACCAGAGAGTTTCGAGAAGCGTATCGGGAAAATAAACGCAAACAACGGCTCCCTCAACATCAGGAGCACAGTATTGGAGGGCCGGCGAGCGGAAAAGCTGATGATGATACTAACACCAAAGATGAGGAGTGTCACAAACTGAAAGAGCAGCTCCACAGCATGCAGAAGCTTCTGCGTCAACTCCAGGAAAAATTCCTTCAGCTTTATAAGCAGGAAGGTGCAGATCATGAAGACAAGGCAGCTGCAGATTTTTACACTACGGCGGAAAGCAGCTACACGGGCACTGAAGATTTTGAGAGGAAGATTAGGATGAATCCAGAGTGTGGCGACAGAATAAAAGTAGTTAGTCATTCGGCTCAACAAAGAGAGACTCAGAACCTTCGGGAAATGTTGAAGCAGGAGCTGTCCAGAGCTTTGAATGACTGTGTGGACCGTGTGTTGACAAACGTGTCCTCATTAGGACTTGATGTGTCCTCTCAACAGCGAATGTGTCCATCTCCAGAAGTGAAGATCAGTTCAAGTGATAACAGAAAGAATCAACAAGATACTTCAATGCAGGAACATCCGCATGCTGAAGAGAGCACCGCCAAGCCCCACTCTTTGGACTATTATGATAACGCAGAGCCGCACCAAGACCAGACAGAGGCGCTCTCTTTGGTGG
The DNA here is from genome assembly GCF_059516105.1 of Syngnathus floridae. Taxonomy (NCBI): domain Eukaryota; kingdom Metazoa; phylum Chordata; class Actinopteri; order Syngnathiformes; family Syngnathidae; genus Syngnathus; species Syngnathus floridae. The sequence goes on from NC_142428.1 coordinate 6,047,710, forward strand.
TTCGCAAACCGGTGACGACACCTCTAAGCTCGGTCGCATCCGCAGTGAAGAGGCCCTATCCGGTCCACCAGACGCCATTCCAGTTCAACTACAGTGCCCCGCTGCATGACAGTCAAATCCTGGAGCACCTTCTCAAGTATGGGCCACATTCTAACTTTGGGGCTCTCCACTGCATGCCCCATTCCATGGAGAGGACCTCACCGGATCCAGTAGACCTTCCTTGGGACACCATCGCATTGAGATCCAAAGTGACACCCAGTCACCTCAGCCACCACTCTCGTCCGTCTGCTCTGGGGCCTGTGACGGTCGACACTCTCTGCCTCCCCCATGTCAAGCTCGAGTGTGGCGAGCTGCAAAATATGGCCGAGCGAAACCCCTACATGTCTCTCAATATATCCTTTCCTTTTTGTTATTGAGACAGAATTTCCGCTTTTCACCTTTTTGCGTGATGCAACATGTGGTTAACAAAGTGGGAAAGTAGTCCAGAAACTTACCATATTTTTTAAAAATCTTTTGAGTGATTCCATCACAGAGGCAAAATATCAAAGAATTAAAATGAAATTGTAAATGAATGAATTGAGGAGTAGAATGAGGAATAAGAGATATTAGCATAAATAAGCAATCCTTAGATATCGTATTAGGTACAGACATTCGATTAAATAAAAAAAAATATGAGACATTATTAGAATTTTTTTTAGAATAAGAGGTCCAGAGAATGGATGGATATTTATATTTATTTTAGGTATTTTTCTTTCACTTGGTGTCACTTAAGAATTACGATTTGTCAAATGATGAGCTTGAGCTATCGTGGCCCATAGGGGATTAAAAAAACAAAACAAAAGCAAAAAAAAACAGCGACCAAAAATAAAAAGGACACAAAACACCCAGGGCAATGATACGGCAAAAATGCTCGCACAAAATTTTGCTAAACTCATGTGCAGAACAAATTTTAGCCTCAATTGCTTATAAAACATGATTACTCAACAGAAAATTATACATAAATATTTTTTTTTGTTAGGTAGAGAATATAAAATGAAAGATATTCATATAGGTAATTGCAACATTACTTGAAGAAAAAAAAGTGGCTAAAAAAAAAAAAAAAAAGGGAGGCAGTCAACAATATTCTATGGTATCGACACACTGTTTGGTGGCATCTTATATTTTTATGCTCCCCTCACTATAATGGAGCTTTGACTCACTGGTCAGTTTTAGAACAGACAGTAACTTCAAGGAGAATTTATTTCTTTGATCTCGTTCCTCTCCTATCGAAAATTACTGCGTCTTCTTTAATCTGACCAGAGTAATGACTTTAAGTCCGCAAAAAGACAAATAAAAAGGAATACAAGGCTTTGATAAGAACTGCCAGGAACAAACGCCGATTTTTCAAAGGCTGAGAAAGCATCGTGTTCTGTTTCAGGAAGCATCATTTTTTTTTTTTTCATACTTGAAAAGGTGCAGGATCTATTTCTCCATCATCATAGTAATGGGGGTGCATAGAAAAGGTCACATGTGAGTGCTGGTGGAAACCACAAGTGGCTCCCAACCATAACACTTGAGCTCTTGTCTTGAGTATATGTTATTGTGTACCTTTGTCAGAATGCACACAATTGCACAAAAGTGCAAGATGACAGCAGCAGCTTGGACTTATGTGAACACCGAAAGAAAATCAGTGTGAGACAAGATGCTCCATTCGTATCTTTGACCATTGATTACATTTATTATACTTCACGAAGGAAATGATTTAGTCAAAATATCTCGCTTTTCATACTTGGGAGAATTTTTTAAAATTTGTTTTTATTTTAGCTTTTGCGCACTAATGACTCTGCTACTCTTTGAACAATAGCACATAAATTTTTCATCCCTGTTTCAAAGGTAGGCTTTTCTAATAAATGTATTATGTTGTGGCCCAATGAGAAAATTTTGTGACCTGAGGCATGTTGGTGGACTACAGAGGAAATGCTCCATAACATCTTCATTGCCACAGGGGAAAAAGTGAAATAGAAACACCCCTCATTAAATTGTTGTAAATATATCTTTTTAATCTAAAAAACTCAAAGTTTGCAGAAGTAAAATTAAACCACCCTTTTTTCTGAAGACAGAGAAGAGAGTCTGACATATGCTGTCTTTAAATTAGCTCCTCTTTGGTTTTAACAGCCAGCCATGAAGTGCTTTCCTCGCTAATTAAAAATCCCTAATCCAATTCATAATTCTGTTTTGCCAATAAGCACATGTTAGGGTCATTATTGACTCCAGCTAGTCTTCAGCTAAATGAAATTTAGCCCAAGATTGATGCAACACAATACTCTACTCCACTATCACCTTGCACCACATGTGAACTATTTGTCCGTTGTGTTTGCCTTAACGTGATCATGAACATCCAGGAGGGTCTCACCCCGAGTCACTTGAAGAAAGCCAAACTGATGTTCTTCTACACTCGCTACCCCAGCTCCAATGTCCTGAAGACATTCTTCCCTGATGTCAAGGTAATATACTCTAACATCAAACTGTTTTTGTCCAACTCCACCGCTATCAACTTTGGGACAGAAAAGAGCCGGCCGGCAGTGTGTCGGAGGAGAGAAACAAAAACGCAGAGGGTTTAAAAAACAAAGCCGCTGAGCTGCTAGTGTGTCCTGGGGGGCAAAGGGAGATACAGAGCCATTCTCTGTGTAAAAAAAGCCACTCCAGTCAGCAAATGGAGTGACAAAGGACTCTCATTGCTATTGAGTGTCAACAGAGTTGGTATTAGAGACTTGCTGGGTCTAAACACAACATCCTGTTGGCCTCGGTCTTGTGTCTCTAGCCGTTCTTAGCTCCCGGCATCCGTTCTTTTTGTCTTTGCGTGGTTTTTATTCACATCAGGCATGCTGCATAACAAACTTCTCCCCACTTCTTCTGTCCTCTCATCCTCTCTCGGTCTGGGCCCCTGCTTATGTTGACCCCCGGGTCAGGGGGGAGGATGCCGCGGCGGCGGCCTGCGAACGTCTCCTCCTTGCTTACAATCCGGCGCTGGGAAGTGGCACGGAACAAAAGAGCGCCTAATCCCGATGTCTGATTCCATTCTATCAGCTGGAGTCAGCGAGAGGGAAGCTTCCTTCTGTCCTTAGCACATCGCGTTCACACCCATCACACCAGTGGGAAGAAGCGTCTTTGATGCCTGCCCAGCCCTTAGGCATTTTTTTCCCCCCCCCCGCGCCTCTTTCACTCATCTTTCTGGATGACAAGATAGAACAACACGACTAATGTCAAGACTGCGTTTAGAAATACACAGGCCTGGCAGGTGTTTTCTTTTACGCTGGACATTGATGGGAAAAGATCAGCGTAATTTGTGTCTCGGATAAATAGGCTGACAGACTATTAGCTGGAATTTTGCCCCACAGGTACTGAAACGCAAGTTAGTGCAGTCAATTATTGCGAGAGCCTTCAAAGTCCATTAAACCGATTTGATTTGAAAGCACGGAGCTTAATCATTTCTATTGAAATGAAGTCTATAATAACATTTTTCATCCTGAAATTCGTCTTTATTCTTTGCCTTCTAAGAATTAATTGAATTTTTTTTTCTGTCTCCAGTTCAATCGCTGCATCACATCTCAGCTGATCAAGTGGTTCAGCAACTTCAGGGAGTTCTACTACATCCAAATGGAGAAGTTTGCCCGCCAAGCCATCGTGGACGGCATCAGTGAAGTCAAAGACATCACAGTCAGCAGAGACTCGGAGCTATTCCGTGCACTCAACATGCACTACAACAAGGCCAATGACTTCCATGTAAGTGCTGTCAATATTCCATCTTTTATATTGTATGTCTCTCGAGATAAGTTCAGCTCTTAAGAAGTACAGTCCACATATTGGTTTATGTATAATAAATCCAATCATGTATATTGTCATACCGAATAACGTATTGCTTGTTTGTTAAAAAATACAGAATTACAATATTGAAGGGAATTTTTTTTTTTATTAGTTTATTTCTAAAAGTCGTTCAGCCCAGAAAATGGATAGAAAGCACTTGATCAGCATTCTAGTTATTACCTCGCATGTGACTCACGGCTCACCTACGTCCTTCGACTGCACCTGTGGCTTGCCAGCCTTCGCCGCCATTATCTAAACTCCAGAGTGATGTTTTATCACTCTGTGGGAAGAGGAAGCCGCAAAATCCCGCTAAAACAACTCCGGATTAGAGAAGCCCGTACGCCTGAGTGAGGGTGAGATTGCTACTGATGCGGAATGCTGAGAAAGACGCTGCGGACTGCAAGGCAGAAGGCCACTCAGTGGGAAAGGGATGGGACCGTTTTCTTTACCTTGGGACGAAGACATTCCTTTCCCAGGGATGCTTTGTGTCAGGAGATGAGGGGAAAGAAAAATAACTAATGCCAACAACTAGTGCTGACCGCCTGACCAGTTGATGGGAAATGTGGCCGTTGTCTCTCTCTCTCTCTTCTGACTGCACCTCATGTGCCTGATTGATTGAATTGCATTAGAAATCTTTCTATGAACTCTGAGTAATAATTCCCAAGCAGACTAGCAAAGTCATATCAGTATTTCAATTTTTAGTTTTAATTACCATGTTTTTAAGTCAAAGGAAATAAAAAGAAAACAAACAATATCTGCCTAACACTTAATTGGGATTGAGCATTTGACTAACATTTTTAGTTTTCCTGATTGACTATGTTGACAATTAACTTGCACATTTTTTTTTTTTTAAAAGAAGGAAATTACTAAGGGCCGAATTTTTCTTCTGGAACATGTTTTCTCAGGATTAATTTTGAACTGAAAAATTATTATTATTATTATAATTATTATTAATAGTAGTCGTGGTAGAATTTTTTTAAACAATTTCATTTCCACACCTTTCTCAGAATTCATAACAGTCGATTAATTGATTACTTTTGCCACGTTCTTCTGAAGTGAACAACTGAAGAAAAGCTTGATGTTTAGTTTTCTCCTCAGATCAAGTCAGGCTAATTAAAGCAGCCTTTGTTGTACAGAATTGCTGCACTGCATTTGTTATCATGAGTGATGAAAACAAAAAAAGATGGACTTGCTTCTATTTTAACGTGTTCCGTGTATATATGCCCGCCCGTCTTCACTCAGTCTCTCCACTTCCTGTCTTTTCCAGGTTCCAGACAAATTCCTGGAGGTTGCCGAGATTACTTTGCACGAGTTTTACAAAGCCATTTCTGTGGCCAAAGACTCGGACCCCTCCTGGAAAAAGGCCATCTACAAGGTCATCTGTAAACTAGACAGTGACGTCCCAGATGAGTTCAAGACGTCATCTTATTTGTAGGCCAAAGCGGAAAAACGTGATGACAAATATAACGTAGGAACTGATGAGAAAAGTTAGTCACTTGCGTATTTTGATCATTTCTTGTAGTGCTTTTTACTAGTGAAGTGAAATGTAGCTGTTGGATTATGTTGGATGACTAGGTACTAGGTTGTTAATATTCTTGTTAAAATGAATTATTCATTTGTGTATTATACATCTTGTGTTTACTTATATAATCCGCCTCCGCACAATTAGTTATTGAGTTTGTAGTTGTTTAGAAAAATGTACGTAATCCTTTTAGTGCCATATCTTGGGCGGAGCTCAGCTTTCTTTTATTTGTTGTTCTTTTTTAGACCACAAAGTAGTTGACACTGAATCAACAGCATCTTTGATTATAAACAATAATTAATTTATTTCTTTGTTCATTCTGCCCATCACTTTACAATCAACTTGTAGTTTATCTTGATTTAGAGTATTGTATTGAGACAGAAAAAAAAATGCACTTGCTGTTTTGTGTTATAATGTTTTGTGAATTTGCTGTACACCAGTTGCTTAACATAAAGTGCACGTGGAAACAAATGTACAATCCGGATATTTCAGTAATATACTACATTGTAATGGATGATAATGGAATTAAAGATGCTCTAAATTATGACAAGATGTTTTAATTCTTTCTCGGTAATCAATTCCGTTAAAAGCTTTTCTTTCAGCTGCACGTGTTGAAATATGAAAATACTGTGTCCAGCCCGTGAGCCCTGAAGGTGCCTCTAATCCACGTTGACCCCAACTATTCTGTTCACATTGTCCACCAGAGTCAATTCAAGTCAACTTTCTAAGGCCTGCATTCATTGTGTGGCCTCTGCGGATGCCGACAACTGCCATTTTCTTAAAAAACGGCCACAATGCATTCCCTCCTCGTGACTAATGCCCGAGGTGACCTCATAACACAGTTGTGCCACCGAAGCAGAATTCCACAAACCCACTGGTTCTTTCTTCCAGGCAGCCCGGCCGCTCAAAAGCACACTGATTGCAAAAGCATGCGCCATGCGTACAAGTTGGACGACATTGCAAACGTTGCTTTTTGATGCCTTTAAGGTCATCAACCTTTTTAAAACAAATTTAGCAATTTAGAAATCTGCAACACATTATCTCTATAAATCTCTGCAAGGGTCATTCAAGTGAGCATTACAATATTCTTAGGAAATCACAATGTACCATCACTGCTGAGATTTTTTTTTTTACCATAACTGGCCTATAAAGGAGGATTTTATATTGCGTTTCTGTCACATAACGCTAAAAGTTACCTTTATGTTATGTGACCCGAGACAAGACAACACAATATATAAGTGCCACTTTTTCTTGCCAATGTGTTGGTAACAAACCAAACATTTAATTGGAAAAGCTGTTAGGTAGCCAAGCACCAATTACATCAGAAATGATAACATTAAGGAAATTAAAACATTAGTTGGATTTGTTGATGAGAAAGACAGGAAACAATAAACGACACTAATCTTTTAATAGACATGTCTTTTCAATTAGAGCTGCCTTCTTCAGCAAATTGATTTACATCCTCAGTACAATTAAATGCCTCTGGTTGAAGCAGAGAGCTTTGCTCCAATTAATTTGCCTGGTGACATTTTCAGAATAGGACTTGGTAACCTCTGATATAATGAAAGAAAACAAAGACAAATACCTTCACTTGTTCAATTGCCTCCGGCTGACAAGGCTTCCACTTAAATGGGTTGATTTAAAAAAAAAAATTGATGAAGCAAAGTTGGTTCAGAAATGAAGATGAAAAATGCCACAGACCTAGATGAAATTGAAATAGAAAATCACACAGTAATTTAGTGGATTTCTGAGAAGTATATATAAGTCTAATCATGAATGAGAAGATAAACGTTGCCATCTAGCGAACATTTTAAGTATTACACCCACCCCCTTGCCTCAATATTAAATCTCACACACTTCCACTTTCAAAAGATAAAGCCAGAAATTATTATTATTGTATTGGTGAGTTTCCAAAAAATATACATCAGCGAAGGCATTTTCCATGCAATTGAATTGACTCTGACTTTGGATCTTCTTTAACAAGGGAGGATAAAGACGGGATCAAGCGGCTCAGGAGGCTGCGGAGGAATGGAATCAGTCAATTGGGAGGTCTGAGACATTCTGCCTATTTAATCTCCACACTCATGCTTGTGTACAAGCTTTTTTTGGGGGCGGCATCGCGAGCAAGGGGAGAGCAACTTAACAATAAGGGAGGTTGACTTTAGACTGCCCTTCAGACAACCACTTCTTGGTGTAGTTTGGTGCGATCACCAGTAAATCTTTATTAATTTTAATTGGAGCCTCCATTTAAAAGAGCAATTAAAGCGGATTAATCGAGCCCATCCCGTATAATGTCTTCTGTTAATTAGTTTGTCAGCACTGTTTTAATATCGCTTAATGACTTCATATTTCAGGGATGACATTAAAGGGATGCTGAAGGAAAAGAAATGGCCTTATCACAGTGCGCGGCTTTAATAGAAGATGTCCCCAGCCAGTTGGCAAGGTCAGGCCCGTGGGCCGCTAGGGAGGAAGATGCTGCAGGGTGGCACCACGCTGCTACGCTCCTGGGATACAGTAGCTAGCGTGCACGCGGTGATGTACTGTATGCCATTTAGTAAAATGTAGTTCGTCACGCTCTATTACGAGGAGACCTCAAAGTGTAGGAGGCATTAAAGACAAGGGTAAAACTCGAAGGTCAAAGTGTTAAAATGTTGTATTCGCATTAACAATAGATATCATGACGGCTTAATTTTCACATTGACACACTACCAGCTGTACAGTACATTTTATATATTTAAAATAAAATCACGCATTAATTTCCAACATCAGATCTGAGCAAATTTCAAATGGTTTTATTGTTTAAAATTTTAATTAAATGTTTTAGAAAAGTTAACATTATGCCACCTGTTACAAAATTGATGTTGGCGAATATAGTGCAGAAAGCAAAAAATCTGAACAACTCACTTGTATGGAATTTAGATATATGTACGGTTCCATTCAGATGTATTAGGACATTGGTAGAGTTTAATAATTTTATCTCTAGACACCACCATAATAGATTTGAAAAAAAAATGACCAAGATGTGAATAAATTGTAAATTTCATCTTGATTCAAAGCAAGCAGGTGCTCATCTCATAGTTCTGTCATATGTTGCAAAGAAACACCAAAAGCATATCCTCTTTTCTTATTGCAGCCCGGCCTGGCATGCATCCCTGCTAATTTGAGTGTGCCCTCGCACCTCCACTCTCCTCAGCAGATTCATAAATCTCATTCCCATTATCCCGCTAATTAGCCGGGATTACAGGAGCATGTAATGCCCCTACTTCCCAATAGATTGATTGGAGGATGGTCTCTTTGTTTTGAAATCACTTCCTGATTGATGTACAGAGCCCTAGTTTGCAATTGTAATGGCCCAGATGTTAACAATCAAATGCGTTTCCGCTCCAGGAAGTAACAGTCTGTCATGGAAGAGGAGCCAGCCGAGCGTGTAACGACACATCACAGGAGTGTGGGGAAGGAGGGATGGCAGAGGAGGGGAGCAATGGAGAGATGGAGGGGTGAGGGGGGGCAGTTACGGTAGCCCTGGCACAAAAAAGGCACAATGCCCAGTTCCTTATGCACAACAGAACTCAACTTTACTTATTGTGATCAAATTCCAAACTGCATATTTTCCTTTAACCCATTCAAAAAAAAGCTGATTTGATTGAGTCATTTAATCAAAGAAGACGGATAGACAGAGATAAATGGTTACATAAGCCACAGAACCAATTCCCCAAACTTGATCAGAGCATCAGGGCTGAATATATGATCGGCTGGAATCAGGACGATTCCAAATCAGTAGAGGGCACTATTGTCTTACCAAAGTCTCTCCCTCACTTTCTTCCTCATACCTCCCCCCCCCCCCCCCCCCCTTACCCTTCACCAATAAATCACTTTCCCAGATAGTTAATGGATATAGAAGCAGATCATGAGTGAGCTATCTGTGCGGCGATAATTTAAGTGAAGATCCCCACGCTGATTGCTGTGAAAGGTTATTTATTTCAACAATAATGCGGGACACAAAGGGGGAATCTGGGTGAGATTACCTGCAGGTGCACGCTAGAGTGCTCATCTCCAATGGAGCAGCGTGTAAATTGGGTTCACTTTCCCCAATGAAAATACAGACTGCAGTTTATTTCAACTTTATGCACATGGAAGGCTGCGCTTCCCGCTCAAGGGTGGCTGGGGACCGGCTATACGAGGGGAGGGTGGGCTTAGACCTTGAAAAATGTCTCTTTTGTCCCTGAGTTTCCTGAGGGCTGAACTATTGAGATTTGGTTGTCCACCACGACAGCTTTCACCCCTCTAATTAAATGAGCAATAAGGAAATTGTCTTTAGCGTGCCGGGGCTGGATCAAAATAGGCCCGAAATGTGCCCTTGATAAACGTTGCATGTCTGCATGCAACCACGGCCACTATTGATTGGCTGTGGTTGGTGGAGCACCTTGGGACAGAGAAGACAGCTTGGTACAGGCTCTCTGCTTCTCCTTTCATGCAGAAAAACACATGATTAAGCCCTAAAACTGACATGTCCAAAAAGTCCTGGGGAGAGAGAAGAGGAAATGGCTCCATATGCTGCCCCATGTGGTCACAACAACCCAAATAAAAAGTGCGGCCTGCCGTCCAATAATCTCTAATCACAGTGGTCTACCAACAACTGTTAACACGCCACCGCACAACGAACGCAACCTAAAAGCCTCGGTGGACTTTTCTCGACACACTTGGGTATACGATGTAGCTATACTTTTACATGTCTGTCATTGCTGCAGGCTTTCAACTATGCTGTCAGCTAAGATATGCATCAGACATGGACCCAATGCCGTGTCAGATATAAGCATTGGGTAAAAGGATAGGAGCCCTTGAGCTCCATGATAAGCACTGTCACACAGACATAACATATGTAGCTATGCTATGCTTTGCCTAACGCTCCAATGAGATTTGGTTGACTACCTGGAGAGGTGGGTAAATGGTGGGAAATGACAGGAGCAGCTAGAACTGTTTCAGATTTCTAGGTTTGAGCTGGGGCCTTGTGATTGCACTCCATCAGAGGTGCAAACCACCCGACACTTTGTACTTAAGTAGAAGTACTTGTGGAAAAAAATTGTAAAAAAAAGTGCATATTTAGTTACCGAATTTTTCGCACTGTAAGGCGCACCGGATTATAAGGCGCACCTTCAATGAATGGCTCATTTTAAAACTTTGTCCATATATAAGATATATATATTTGGCCCGCGGGCCGGATTTTGGACACGACTGCTGTAGTGGCTCAATATTGGTCCATATATAAGGCGCACCTGATTATAAGGTGCACTGTCGGCTTTTGAGAAAATTGGAGGTTTTTAGGTGCGCCTTATAGTGCGGAAAATACGGTACTGTCATTTAAGACACGTTTGGTGAATTTGCTCCTCAGAGTGCCCGAAGCTAAGCAGGCTTCTAAACGCAGCCTCCTGTCCAGATGGGTGGATCAAAACCCAAATCCCAAGTGGCTTCATGGGGACATTTGGGTGGCCTGTCCTGGGGGAGAGCATGGGACAAGATGAAACCTGTCTGAGACTGGCAGCTGTAGCGCTCCCTCCTGGCACAGGACACCCGAGGGTGGACCTGCTGCTCAACTTGTGCCACAGTGGTGTGTGACAAATGGCCACATGCTTCTGCTGCTCTGCTTTGTTTGATCAGATTGGAGGACAACAGCAAACATCGTTAAGACCGGCTTGAAGTTGCGGGGAGGAAAAAAGGAACGAAGAGGAGGAGGAGGATGTTTTCGAAAGCCTAGACAGTCAAACAAATGAAAATAAAGCGATATCATTTGAGCACATAAACATATGCAATTTTTGCCATCATTTTATTCATTCACTGGAGGATCATATTTCATCGAAGGGGAGTTCCAAAGCATTTGGAAGAAATAAAACAAGAAAGACCTCAGTCTCCCCGTATAGTTCAAGCAGCCTTTATTAAAAATACGCTATGATTGATAACCTGTCAGTCATCAGCATAATCACGGCCAATCCCGTTTGCGGGAGCCAGCTATGCTTCCCGCCCTCATCCTTTATGCCCCTATCACCTCCAACACATCCACTTGCCATTGAAAACTTGTAATTGAATGCGTTTTTTTGTCACGATTGTGATTAATCATATTAATTTGAACTAATTAAGAGATGTTTGAAGTTATGACAATTAGATTAATGAAATTAGTTTTTTTTTTTTGTTCAAAAAAGGGGGACAATCAGACCAGAGCTGTTATGAAACATCTGGACTTTGCTTCTAATTGAATGTCTGATTTTATTAATGATGAAATTTATAAAAGTCCTTCAGGGGGGAAATTAAAGCGGCTCCTAAGAGTGGAAAATTAATTATAATTCCTTCTGATGTTCCCGGCGTTAGGGGCACAGGCCCAGTTAACCTCGGTCCTACTGTGTGTACACTAAAGGGCCCTCTGAGGTAACCGCAACTCAGAGTGTGGCCTTTTAAAGGATAGCAAATAATCCCTGCGGTAACTGCCTTATTAAGGGCACTCTTTTATATTTGTCCAGCCTCTTTATGGTAACAAATACAATCAATGCAGCTTCTGTCTTCATCCTCGTTGCCCTTGTAAAACAATAAGCATGTTTTTCACTTGCCTGGACAAGTAAGTGGACAGGTTGACACTTTTGGACAACTGGTCGTAGAGTGGTTCATACTCAGGATCTCCAAATGGTCGTCCAGCCCCTGTTGGAGGAAAGAAACAACAGTATTAAAATGATATAGACCTATTTGATTGAGAAATAAAATACTTGCTTGACAATTCACATCTGATGTTACTTCTTGTGACCACAACAATAGTTTAGTAGAATTTTTGCTGATGGAAAGGCATTTGAAGAAGTCCACCCAAAAATGATGGTGCTTCAATGATTCCCACCTAAATGTTGCATGTTCTCCAAAAAAACCATGCATATGGTTTTTAGTTCTGAATATGAGTGGTTTCAAGATCTTGTCTGAATAGTTGCTAGTATTCAACAATGTATTGCCATTAACAAAAAAAAAAACCCTTTTCATTAGAAATGACCAATACCTTGTTTACTTCATAAAAGTAGAGTCAAACTACAGTTTTTGGGTCAAATCCAAGCAATCCTTGTAATGTTGCCTGGCCTTTCCCAATGATTGACGCTCAGGTCAAGCTCTGCCACTCCAGGTGCAGTAGGGGTCTGACACTTTTGTTACATTGGCTCTGCGTGCCCCTTTAGCTCTGCATATTCACTAGCCTGTCTCCCACTCTGCGGGCCAATTCATAATTAACAGCTGTTGGCTTGTCAAGAGTAGCCCTAGCCATGGCGCACACACACACACGTGCACACACACACACACACACATGCATATATATATTCAGTGTGAGGACCCCCCTTTCCATGGATGGATATCAGAGGCCATGAACTCATCCTCTATGCCTGAATGATGGACACTCACCTGAAAGCTGAAACGTATCCTCAGTGGAGCTGCTCTCAGCATCCCACCACTGTCTTCCTCTCTTGCTGTCTCACTCATTCACTTTCTCTCTGTGCCTTCTGCCCACATGTCAGAAACTTTTGCATGCTCAGTCTGGCCTGTAAAAGAGGAAAGTGTATGCAAATGAGGCGCGACTGCGGCTGGCCCTTTGCTATGTGTGTTTGTCATGCCTGCTTAGCTGAAGTTGAAATGTAAATATAGACCATGGGAGATCTCGGCTGCGATAGACTGCTTGAAATTCCAATAAACAAGTAGCTGTCCACTTGTAATAAATGATACCCATAAAAAGGGGTGATTCCCTGTGCAGATAAAGATGGAAAGTAATTGTTTGTGCTCACACAAAATTAATCAGATCAAAACAGGGGCAATCATTTTAAAGAGACACCAGACCCATAAAAAAGGCAGAGCCGTGATAAAGTATTGGCTATCAGGTATGCAGTCTGGAGGTTAGTATTACAATATTATTGAGGGCCAGTATGTGGCTGGAGATAGCATTATTGCATATATTCATATATTTATGTTGCATACAAGCAGATTCACAAAGGCAGTCATGGAACAAGGTCATAAGCCGAAAAGAATTTTGCCCATGTTCAAGCTCCATTCACAACTCAAGTGGACAATGTTTTTTTTCTCTTATTAAATAATATTTTAACCTTAAATTTTGTGTGGAATTTATTGATTTCTTATTTATTATGATATTATTTATTTTGATTTCTTAAGTCAGAATACACTTACTGACTACATGAGAAGCTCTAAAAATGTTTTTATGTATCAAACCAAATTTTTGATTCCGATGTGTATTGTAAAATAAACTTAAAAAATACACAGCAAATGAGGCTGCTCACCTACTATGATTAATTACAACTCTCAAAATGAATGAAGGGCAAGGACGGACATCTATACAATACCTGATGGCATTCCTCTATCACTATATAGTCACGTTTGGCTCTTGTTTGCTTTGCCGTGGCATGCGACTGAAAGTAAACTCGAGGCGCTGCCAAGCCGGGGTGTTCCACTCGCTCTGAAGACCTCGATACCATAGATCACCTGGAAAGAGAAGAGGCAACACAAACATGGTTATTTTCACAGCTTTGATATACTAAACATACAAAAGCCTCTCCAGCATTAAAAGGGGGGCCAATTTGGGTCGCTCGATGTTTAGCCGTTCACATGCTGAGGACATAGAGCGGCTCTATTGGACTCTTGCGTACTGGCTGTGGTCCTATCTAATGTGTTTACCAGAGCATTGGAGGGAGAGCGAGAGAGACCACGCCAGTGGAGCACCGTTTTTGGAGACCATCCATACGCTATTTGACAACCAGCTTTTTCCTTTCTAAAACTTCACTTTCCCCCCCAATGAGTCATTTGAAGGCAGTTTGATTCTAAACTTTTCTTCTTACGTTTTGAATATTAAGTAAAACAACCAAGTGACCTGTTTTGCAATTTGAGTGTCTCCCTGCCAAACTTGAGCACAATGATGGTGTCAAATAGAGGAGATCAACAAGTCTTTCATTTAGAAGCTGTCTTAATTGAGCGGGTGATGAGGCTAACACTCCTCTGGAGGGTTTTGTGTGCTTTGGCAAGTGTCTCATCTTGTTACTTTTGAAAATGCTCGCCAAGTAGCCGACGGCCGCAAACTCTCAGCGGCGACCCGATTCCCTGCACTCGTTTTTTTTTGGTCTCTTTTCTCTTCTCTGGCAGGTTGTAACGGAGTTAATTGTACAATAAAAGCTTTTCTCTAAATCATTTCCTCTCTGTCCATACAAGATTGATCACAGAAGCAATCCTTTCTACAGCTGTAATTTTCATATTTAATGAGCGTGACTCCAAAACTATTACACTAATTAGTCAAATCTCACATATCGGTAATGATGCTCGCAGTAATTAATATTGTATTTAATTAAAAAATGACCCATTTCGATGGCTTGCATGCCTGCGGGTAGGAGGGGATGTCGTGGGGGAGGGGGGGCGTCGGACTGTACGCTGAGATGGATAGAGAGCTCGAAGAGGGGGAGAAGAAGGTGGTGTGGGAGAAGACAGGTGTAGGGGCCCCTCCTCCCTCTTGTTGTGGCTTTGCAGGTTCTTGCAGCATATGTCTGTGTGGTTAGGGTGTGCCCCCTCTCTCCTGCAATGCCGGCAGCCGGGCTGCGTGATTTATGTGGGGGGCCCCTGTTCCACTGTGCATACACTGGAAAATTTCCAGTTTACACAAGAATTGCCTGAAAAATGAGATCTGTGACTACATTCTTTTCATTAGCGGCTTACGCTAGCGTGGAGCCTGGCAGCCTCTGAGCTCCTAATGATGCGCAGTGCAGGCCCGCAGCCTCCCAGCTGCTCGCACACACTCATTACCTGCAATATTTGAGTCGCAAACACTCTTATTCAATTTACACAACAATTAAAAAAGAAAACAGTTGCAAGCTGCTTGAGGCAACCTGATGTTATGTTCATGCACAGGGACTCTGATGAAAATGAGCTATTATCAAAAGTGTTTCATTATTTGTTTTGAATTTAATGCAGGGTCAAAGTAGAAATTGAAGCAAATATAAATACATATATATTTTTTTATTTGTGTACAGTTTTTATATCATATAGAGGTTGTCATTGCACAGTAAGAGTGTGATTTAAGTACAAGGCATTCTTTCACTGGAAGAATTACTTATTATTTCACCCTAAATATTCATGACCCGTTCAATAGAAAGTAATCTAACCACATTAAATTTAATCAAATGAAATATCTAACAATTGTCACTAGGTATACCTTCTGTGAGCATGTATAGAAGTCAGATTTATGTGACGTTACGTTGGGAGGCGGAGCAATCAGTTTAGTGTGTTTGTTTTATTGGCGTGCCGGTCCCAATGTAATTTTTAAAATGATACCACATAACAATTTATTGCAAATTATTTTGTAGACCCCCATGGGTCTAAGGAGCTCAGTGTGAGAACCACCCCTGTAAAGTGCCGACTCGACTCAACTTGATTTATAGCAGATTTCCCCAAGACATGCAATCAAACAACAACAACACGCATGGAATTGGAATATTTTCATTAGAATATTTTGAGCTAGATTTTTTTCTGTCCCTCACCGTCAAAATCAACAAAGGCCCAGATGTCCTGAAAGGTTTTCCTGACTGATAATCCAATGTTTTTTTTCCTCACGAATCTGTTCAGAAAACAACATTTACAAAATTGTCCTTTTTTATCATTGAGCTATTTTTGGCTAAATATGTACCATGCAGGGAATAAAGTTACGTGATAAATACAATTCTTGTTGACAAATTATGTCATGCCAATAAAATAAAAGTGTGCTGTCTATGAAATCGTGATGCACTCTACCAACAAATATCAGTTTTTTTCATTCTCTGGCTTTATCCATCAATTTTTGACGTCATCGCTTGTTCTACTTTACTTACATTTCTGTTCAGTCTGTCTTACTTCATAAAAACAAGCGAGACCCAGCCCCTCCCAAACAATCCGCATGCATACGTCCACACAAACACACCAACCTCTCCAGCCATCAGTAACAAACAATGATGCTCTCATCCCAGGCAGCAGTTCAGTTCTCTTATCTAAATAAGATTTAGCCTTCATTTAAAGGGGGGGCTCCATCAGTTGGGAGAGATGGCAGAGGAATAGTCAGCAGGATAGAGGACCTAGGGCACCTCATTTTATCTTTATTTATGTCTCTCAGCCTCGCTATTTTACCAGCAGCAGGACCGCTTGTGCACATGCTGCTGCCGCGACGCACTCAACAATGTAATTGGGGTGATGAAAAATTATCGTGATTGGGGGCATTGCTCGTCTCCCTCTCACCGCCCCGTGGTCCCCTAGCCCGGTCCCGCTCCTCCCGACACCTTCTCCCCCGTGCCTCCCCTAACCAGTAATAACATCTCCGGGCCCATCTGTCACCATCTAATGTGACAAAGTTTTTATCGCATGTATTAAGGCGGCCAGATTAAAAAGTAAATACAGCAATCTCACCAGGCCGCTGCGCTGGCAGGTTATGGCGCATTTCACGGTGGCCTGAGCACCTCATCAGTGTTCCGCCGCCTGTGCCCCTGGCAGGGAAACAAACAGGCCCCCAGGGAGCAGAGCCGGAGGGGGTGGAGGCAGAGGGACCCGTGGTGGGCTCGTGAGTGGGCTGCTGGGGGGTGGGAAGTGCTCGGCAACCAAGGGGGGGGGATCAGGGTTAAGGAGATGTTAACGGATACCATTAATGTTATATGTCTTCTTCCCCGAGAGGTAGACGACAGCCTAGATTGGCCCTTTGTTCCCTTCACGTTTTCTCTCCATGAGTGAAAAAAGTATTTTGAGTGCTCAGGTTGAAACTTCCTCACGCTTTCTGCTGGTGTGACCAAGCTTAAAGTCGCCCTCTGCTTTCCTGCAGCCGTGGTCAATGGCTCGATTCTAAAGTGAGCGTCCATCTGGCCCGTCCATCCCCGTTCGCCACTCAGAAGGAACACATAGTGACTCTCGGCACTCAGGCTGGCAGATGGGGGACTGAATGCTGTGTGCCTGTCAGATTAGCTGCTGTAATGGCTCATTTGGGCTCCTATGAGGAGATATTAGCACATGTGTTCCATACGTCTGTGTTGAGCTCCATTAAACCACCGGGAGAATCTTTCATGACCACAAAACACAGCTCAGGAGTCATGTGAACAGAACACACTGGCCCCTTGGAACTTGTAATCTTAGTCTCTTACAGGAGCCTGTTCAATGGTCGGTTTGTTTGGATTTCCAAATACATTGACCTAGATCTTTATTTGTAGATCTTTAAGAAATTTTCACACCATGTCGTGCCGGCAACACTGAAGTCTCCTAGAAGAGACTTTAAAGTTTTGCTCCTGGTCTATAAATCACAGTGTGGTTTAGGTCCTAAATATGCAAAGTGTTATTTGGAGTGTATTTTTATTTATTTCAATTTCAATACGGAATTTAGATCTATGAGCAAAGTTAATGATCACAGATTATCCTGGCCACCATTTAACCAGTGTTAAAATTTAGACTTCAACCACGCATTTTCTGGAAATTATATCAACCTGACCTTTGAGAAGAGCAAGCGTGAGGTTTTATTGTATTCCCACCTTATTTACGAGTACAAAACAAGTCAAAACAACTTTGGACAGCAATTAAAAGTGCTGTTTACTTGTGTCCGGCATGTTTTTAATGAAGTGACCACGGCTGCTTTAAATAAAGCTCGGCCTTAATGAATTACGCCGGCAGCAGGCTTGGCGGAGCGGCCGACAGAAGCCGGTGCGGAGATTGTCAGCCGAGCACCTGGGATAGGAGGGCTGCGTGCTGGGCCGTGCAGGCTGACAGGCTGGCTGCTGACAGCTTTGTGACAGGTCAGTGTCTGTGCACGAGCGCTATCTAGCCTTCCTCCGGTGGGAGAGCCGGCGAACATGTGTAGCTGTCTCTCCGCCTGTCATTAGGGGCTGCTTAGCGAGAGGGCCCCAGAGCGCCACTCCAGTTCACAATTAACTTTGCAGGGAGCTGCAAAGTGACAGACTGGAGAATGCGAGGATGGTGTCGAGCCAAACGTGAGGACAGGGCGGCCGCTGTGCTGCTGTCCCATCCGCAACAGATGCAGGTTCACATGCTCGGGACCCTTAGCGGACCTGAGACGGCAATTTGGATCAAGACCAGCAAATACACTTGTCATTGTGCATCATCTCATGGTCTGGTGGAATTTAAAGCAAGTCTCACTGTGCTTGTTTGCCAATTTGGTAACCGATCTACATAAAAAAGGCCGTTCTGGAGCAGCAAGGGTGTGTCTGAAGATGCCAAGTGTTAAATTACTTCTGCTCCGACCACAGCCTGCGTATGGAGGACACCTATGGTGCTGAAAAGGCCAGGGTCAAACACTCAGAAGTCCATTGAGCAGATAGGAGGCCGCCATAAAAGGTCAAGTAGACACATAACTGCATTCAGCGAGGAAGACGTAAAAGAAATCAATTCATAATCTCCTACAGTGGATCGCTTTTGTGTGGGGGGCCATCTTCGCTACAGTATGTCTCTTTTTCTCGCCGTGCGCTTTGTTGTTGAATGACCTATCGTGTGTGAAGTGTTAACACACACACAGTCATAACATTCACCTTATCCCTTTTTTTTCCAGAGGTGCAGTGGGAATCCAAATAACCGTGCAGCTACGTGACTAACAGAGACTTTACTCAATTGGTAGATGAAGAGGTGCCATTGCTGCATAGTTTCAGGGCTACAGAGATATTTCATATAGTTTAAAACAAAACACGTGAGGTACACATTGCAGAGGACGGAATATGTTATAAAGCCTTAACAGATTTAATTTTTTTTCTCCTAGCACTTCGATGTTCCTGCCAAGTGGCCATCTATCATTGATTTCTGCAGCCATTGTGATCAGATATGTGAATGACCTCTCGTTAAGTCAAATACGGCAGATTAATCAGGGCCATTGGGTCCCATTTAGTAGCAGGACGGGAGTAAGGGGAGAGATGTAATGACTGGGGTATGAAATGAGACTGAGAGGGAGGAAGGGAGGTGAAGACACACACCGAGATGATAGCTGAGCAAGGATCTATCTACATCTAATTCATATCTTGAAGGAAGAATTGTGGATCCAGCTCCCAGTCAATTAATAATTTGCCATAGTTACAGAATTGAAAGTAATAATAAAAAATAGAAAATAAAATTTTAATTTAATTTAATTTAATTTTAATTAAATAAAGAAATTCTTCCTATAGCAATTTTGTTGAATTACTGGACAAAAGAAAAAGATCACATTTAGCTCCCAGCTCTAAGGGTCTTCATTTCTAGCAACATTCCGACTTAATGAACACTTCAATTAGATGGCATTGCATGCACACTTTACTAATAACAGCAGAAAGCTGCTTGTAAGCGCTGTGACAATTGAAGGAGTTTTTCTAATTATAGCAATGAGAGCAATTGTGCCACACAAATGATAATTAGGTGTCATTAGCACATACAAACGGGCTTAATTAGGGATCAGCAGCACAAACACTTGAGGTTCTATCATCAAATTTGCTACTCTGACATTGCTGGGAATAAATCCAATAGAGGTTGAGGCTTTATAGAATTATCAGGTGTATCAGCTTTAAAGCCAGCCGGACCAAAAACAAAATATGTATAAACAAAGGACTATTCCTTAAGCAATGTATTTTATCATACTTGCAGGCTCCCCCCTTATCATCCCAAGTTTTATTCATGGAATATTCCTGAGGTAATCTGTAGCGGCCCGCAGCATCCTCCCACTGTGACAGCAAGATGGGACACTCACACCTGAACTTTTGATACTCTTTAGAATAATTGCATATCAGCATACGGCATCACTGTGGTGCACACCAAACAAGCTCTCATGCATGGGCAAAAAACCTCACTGTTTGCATAAGCCCATTTATTATGAGTGATAGCGCCGCCTTCACTGACATTTTGTAAACTGGAAGTGCCTAATCTTGTTTGGGCTTGATACTTATTAAAATACCAGAATACTCAGGCAGCCAACATCCAAAGCGACGCTGGCCGTGTCCTGATAGGAGGCATGTTTTTGGTTACAAATAAATACATTTGTCTTACGGTAGACTGGCTGGCTGCGTCTGACACGCTGTCCGAAGTGAGAGGAGCCCCCGTGGCCGCTTTTCTCCGTCTCATGATTTATGATCTGAAAGCAGGCCGACATGGCTGAATGGGCGAGTCCACGTTCGGACCAAACATCAGAATGGAGGTAATGCTGTCAATAGCATCATGAAGACCATCAAAAGGTGGAGGGGTCCCGAGTTAGCAATTGAAGACAGAAGGGGGGTAGTGATGGTGAAATAATTGAATGTTACAGAGACTGGCAGATATCTGAATGTGACTTTGTGCAGCTCCAATCCTTTATCCCTTCTCAGTCCAGAGTATTGACAGCTAAAAACAACAGCCATTATCTGTTAATTACATTAACATTTTATCAGCCGGTGGTTGCCGGGGTGCGTGTCCCACAGCTGGAAGATAGCTGTCAGTCAGGAACACAAGCGTGAGTGAGGGGTCGGGGGCGGAGGAGAGGGTCCCTCAACCAAGGGTTCGCCATCACCTAGCCACAGAAGACGGGCCAAGATAACCACTGACACCTGCCAAGCTGGACGACCCTCAGAGGGGGGCCAAGCCTTGTGTCTATGAGGGACAATGGACTTGAGACACTTGACATGCAATCGATGAAATGTTGCTATGCACCCATCCATAACTAAAGGGGGCGCTGTTGGTTCTGGTGTCTTTCTTCCGGATTTGATTTGTCATAATCTTTGTCTCAAAGTGTTAATGAAACAAATGAACTGAAAATGAAAGAAAATGAAATTTGGCTAATTTACAAAATAAATATTTTGAGTGCTTCTTAACTTCTTGTTTTCCATTCTTTTTACTTGGTTATGTTCTTAGTTTTCTGAAAACGTATTTATTTATACAATGTTAAATTTTCTTTCAGTGTTGAGGTTATATATAGTTTTGCCTTCATTTATTATTATTATTATTATTATTGAGGGATATATTTGCTGATACAACATTCTACTTTTTGTTTTTTTTTGGAGGGTCTCCATGGTTGCCCCTACTTACAAGTGGAAGTGGACTCACTGCTCTGGCCCTGCAGCTCTTTTTCTCATTACAGCTCTCATATGTTTTATTTATACCGTCTGTAGAGTGTCCAGTTGGGCCTGGCCGTGGGCACGAGTGGCACTGCCAAGCGAAGGATAATAGCAGAGGCTGCCAGCTTGCATTGCAGGACTTGGCAGGGCTTCCTGTGTGAAGGCCTCACTGTTAAAGGCTTGGATTCAACTGTGCCTGCAGGTCTTTGGGGTGATCTACAGACCTCAATCGCATTACCCCCTGGCTAGTCCGGCCTCTACCATGGGGACCGGGTCCCATCCCTGCTTGCTTCTGGGTCTGTTCATTGATTGGAAGTGGACTTATAACTTAATATTTCACCTGCTTATTTTCCCCACTGAGGCTGCTGCCTGTCAGAGGGGTGATGGGGGATCAATGGGAACCTTGTCTGAGCCAGGAAAGGTCTCAGCAAGGGTCGGCCACTGATTGACAGTACTCCGCCATTCACTTGGCAGCAGGACAGCTCACGGTCAATGAGAAAAGCCGTAGCGCTGCGGCCATGTTGGGTTTTTATTGCAATTAATATAGTTGCTGTTTTTACATACTGGGGGTGGGCCGGGTTCGACAGTGTCGGTCCAGTCATCGAGGGGTTACAGACCACTCGATGGGCTGAACACACACAAGCACCATGCGCCAAACCATACACAGAAATGCCAAGAACCACGGCTGACAAAGAGAGAGTAAAAAAGAAAGAGATATCAAGTGTAGTAATCAAAATGAAAAATGGGTCTCCGGCTACTTTAAGCACGAGCTAATTTATCACCAGAAAGTACGGATAAGTAGCCGAGATGTTGCCGTTCAGTAAGTACCCGTTCTGCACCAAATTATTCCACCCCTGCCTGCGTGCAACCATAAATCATACACTTCCACACATCTTTTCCTATTAGTAGCCTTGCTAGGCATGGGCGCGTGCTCAGCTACCAAACACAGACTAATAGGCTACAACTTTTAATTTTAAGAACGCACCCCCGCCCCTAAAAGCTCCCTTCCTCCAACTGCGCATTTTCACACATTCCCCACACTCCAATATTCTCATCATGAACTTGACACAAACATACTGTCCAGCTATTCAAGACCCAGACAGGAAACACTGTCCTTCCCCGTGTTTCTTGTTTTCTAGGAGGCTTCTCGTTCCTGTTCCTGACAGGAGCACAGGACTCTCTGTTAGATAGAGCTGATCTTTTACCTCTTGGCACAGCAGCAACTCCTGCAAGTGCTTCATTGTTGACTAGAGAGCCAACAGAGAGGATGGGGCCCATCTATCTATTTTCTATAAAGGGTCTTTATGGTATACTCATTGTAAAGCCTTCACATTGGTGGGAAAGGACAGCCACAGTCAAAAAGGCACTTTTGAGCTATTTATTGACAGCAATGATATACATACTATATATACAAGGAGCTGCATCCTGAACTCACTGCCAGTCAATTGGAAAATTCACAAGGAATTTCCAAGTACCGTATTTTCCGGACTATAAGGCGCACCGGACTATAAGGCGCACCATTAATGCATCATGTCAGATCTTTAATCCAAATCAAATCTTTCTCCATTTTATCTTTTTTATTTCACCTTCAAACACAACAAATTATTTTATAATCACAAAATAATGATCCATAGTCTTTTTCATTCATGATTCATAATCTTCAGCGGGCTACTTATGATTGATTTCATGACACAATGCTTCGGGCCAGTTTAAATTTAGGAATTTGGTCCACATATAAGGCGCACCGGACTATAAGGCGCACTGTCGGCTTTTGAGAAAATTTTAGTTTTTTAGGTGCGCCTTATAGTCCGGAAAATAGGGTATGTTATAAAAAAAACCACATAGATCATATCATATATCAACATCTCCATTGCAACTCTACAGAGGAATAACAACAACTACACAACAATGGCCATAACATCCCAGATGAGTTGGTCTGGGAAGTCCCAGCAAAGACAAGAGTCAAATGCTAAGGGGCTGCTCCAAGGTGATACATGGAGTCTTTGACAAGTGGCATGATGGGCTGGCATCTCTCAGAAGTGCTGCATTCCGTATTGTGACCAAATCCCGGTATGTTGGCGTTTCATTATGGTGACAGCATGAGGAATGCTCAGTTTTATTCGCCCCACTGTTACTATCCATCATCTGTGGACAAATAGAAGGAGAGCACAGTGGCAATCCTTGCCGTGCACCTACACCCTTGTCTGTTGAGACATCCTGTCTTTTCCACAACACATTGTTACATTATCCCTCCTGCTTTTCACGGACTC
This sequence comes from Syngnathus floridae, assembly GCF_059516105.1. NCBI lineage: Eukaryota > Metazoa > Chordata > Actinopteri > Syngnathiformes > Syngnathidae > Syngnathus > Syngnathus floridae. The sequence continues at coordinate 6,071,412 of NC_142428.1, forward strand.
AACACTCCATTCCACGGGCATTGTCTTTATGAGGCACCAGAAAGGACAGAAGCGGAGGTGTATGTGCTGCAGCTCTATTCAGAAACACTTAGCTCGTAAAGGCAACCTCCCCTTCCCCAATCAATTTGCTACTTAAAGGCGGATGTAATTGGAGCTCAGTCAATGTGCCTGCTGTTGAAAGCATCCTGCCGGCTTTTCCTAACCTGAAACGCACGCACACACACACATGCACACTAATGTCCAAGCATCTAATTAAAGTCTCACTTGATCACATTCTGGAGCGGTCAATTGGTGGGGAGGTGTAACAGTGTAATTACTCCCACCCTTCCCACACACAAAAAAATTGCTTTGAGCTAATATTTAATTTGAAAATAAACAGAAAAGGCAGGCCTTTGTATGCAATCATGATCAATGAAGCGTAGCAAGATCCTATATGGTGATAAGGGGGGGGGGGACCTCCAAGCTTATATTGCCACATAAAAGAATCATAATTAGTCAAACCTAATTAGCAGAACATTACAGAATGACTCGGCTTCACGGCCATGTCTTTCATGCTTGTGTGAAGAGAAAACAAGGAGACGACTTATCTCTATGTCTATCATTCAGTTGATGTCGGGATTATGTGATTCACTGTATTTGATGCAAAACAAGATATTAGTGGAATAGAATATAATGTGCATAAATTTGAGATGAAAATTATTTATCATTATTTATTTAGATCTCATATACTCAAATTTATTGACTCTACTGACTTCTAATTTGTAGATGAAAATGGCATAAGGCAAACAAATAAATAAGGAAACGGCAAAAAATGATTTACAGATCAATTACAGACAATTTTTTAAAATTCTTTTCAATGGTAATAAGAAAGACAGATGCAGCCTTTATACAATACTGTTGTGATGGTGTACCTGCTATGTGTGTGTGTGTGTCGGTGTGTCTGACACAAGCTCAAGTGTTGAGATCTTATCTCATAAAGAGGCTTATAAATGTACAACTATGTGGTGTCACATAAAAGCCCCCCCCCCCCCTTGATTTATTCGTATTGATCAACTGCTGAGGACTGTGTCAGCCTTGCAACGGAAATCAACACACGGCCACAGCGGGCCTGCTGCACACGAGTCATCTGCTGAACCGTACGGATTAAAATGGAAATTATGCATGATTTATCACGCTTCACTTGAACGTAACTGGGCGAGAGGGAGCGCGGCGTGTACCGCGCAGAGCGGCGCAGACAGGTGGACGTCCGGAAACGCATGAATATTGCAGGAGAAAGCCAAACAAGCACTCCATCGCCAACTTTAGAACGTTTTGAACAAACAAGCAGCCGTGAGCTGACACCCAAGTTTATGTGACATCACAGCTGACCAGTACTAGGCGATGACCCTCAACCTGTCTCTGTATGGTGCCCCAGAGGTGTCACAAAGCCTGGGCAGGGAGCTTGGCATGGGATGACAGAGTGCCAAGCGCTCTCCCACCAGGACCTCATTTCCCCTTGTGAAAATGGATAGCACGTCCATTGCGTAGCTTAGTTTAAAATGCAAAATGTGGACATTATCTGGCATGGAGATTCAGCGGCATCCATCACGCTATGCTAATGCAGCCCACTGGTTAAGATATTCTAATGTAAGCCACCCTGGAGATGTAGAGGAATTAACACAAACAGAGTAGGGCGGCGAGAACACAGAGGGGTCAGGAGATATAGGACAGCGGGGGCTACTCCTGGGACAGGCCCCGGCACGCACACACCCGCGCGCACTTATTCATACACGGAACAAATTAAACAAGTCACAGCAGGCGTCTTCAATTGGCTGAAATGGGTGATGTATTTGCAATGTTAAAAGAGCATTTGGAAAATCTTCCGCACATGTCAGAAAGCTCCACCTCACAAAGGTTTCTGTATTTTTTTATGTCAGGACAACAATGCTGACAACTAGACTTGCTGATTGAAAGCAAAATAATGCATATTTTGCTGATTGATGGGAAATATTATTTGGCTCTGTCAAAATAATACAACCTATTAAAATGTGCAGTTGTTGGGACCAAATACAATGGCTAAATCAAAATCTAGTTTGTCTGGGTAATTCAACAAAAAAAAAAAAGTGGGCCTCACAGATATCATCTTTAAACACGACTATTTTTCAAATCATGAGAGATAACACACAACAAGGGGAAAAATGTTATGCATGTGCTTACTGCTCTTAGGGTATGATGTAAATGAGATAACTAACACAACAAATATCTACAAGTCAACACAAAATATAATAACAAAAGTTAAAACATCATAAAAAAACAGCAACAATATTAGTTTTGTATTAAAAGTTAATCGGCTTTGGTAATGTCAGATAAATCAATATGTGCAAGTTTTCAAAGCACATTTACACTCTCCTCCTACTTTCAAAGTGATCCTAGACACATACTAAATTCATAAAAGCATCAAACTAATTGCTAGCACTTGGCTGAAGCGTGCCGGACTAGCAGTGAATCCTCCATAGTGCCGAGTGCACGCGTATCGTCTACGCGGCCTCTCTCCAGTTTAACAGTGTGTGCCAGGGCCTTGCTCTGCCTGCCGGAGCTGTACGTGCAAGCATTATTATCATTATATTAATGTGACATTAATTGCTTTTACTTTTTCACTCCATTAAGTGTGCTCTATCTCTTTGGGAGCCCGGCCAGATGGTTTATCACTTCCCGTGCTGTTGGTAGCACCATTAATGGGCTAAGACACTGAGCTATAAAATAATTGCGCCGCAGTGTTGGAAATGGTCGGCGTGCTAATTGAAAAGTAATTGCGGAGGTTTAGTGCAACTGTCACGCCATAAAAGCCTGTCATAGGGGAGGAGGATGGCACTCTAGTAAAAGGCTATTGTTTGCTTTCATACTATAAAGTGGCCTAAGACATGGAGCAACAATCTTTATGTTAACGGGGGGAAATGATCCATTGAAAAGTCCACTCTTATCCTCGTCCGCCACACGTGTCAATATATCACCGTTTTATACTGCAGTCACTTACATGTATACATCTACATATAGTAAAATTAATATTGTGAGCAGGAGTCAATTAGGTAACAATGACAATGGAGGAGATGTGATTTGACTTTGAGGAGGTGATATCTTCAAAATCAACGGGGGGAATAGTTTTACGATCCATTAAAGGGAATTTAGTACACTAAAGCAGACTAGTAAAGTACAAAAAGGTTTGATAATAAAAAGAGAATTTGAAAACAGACAGAAGTACAAACAAAAGGCTGCTACACCTAAAAAAAAAAACTCAACTCAACTTTAGTTATAGAGCACGTTCAAAACAATCATTGTTGCAGACAAAGTGCTCTACATGAAGTAACAGAGAGTTAAAAGTCTAATTTTCTCACTGGCTCCAAGGCCACCAAGTGTCCGTCCAGAGTTTGCATCCTTCCCATTATTGATGAACGTTCGTTGTTTAGGGTGATGCGGGGTCAACGACAGGGCCGCCACGCTCTCATTTAAGCCGTCATTATGAAAACAAATCAGCCTCTTGCTGCTTATCAGCCTCTCATCGACTCCCTTTCGTGCCGCTGTCGAGTGGCCAATCCAACATATTGACACCCATTGACTGGGACTTGAGGAAGAGGAAGATGGTGAACTTGTCCAACACAGATCAGGGTCAGGGCAAGGGAGGGAGGCTTTTGTTTGTGTGTCTGTATGAGATCCAATAATGCTGCGTGTGCTCCAAATGAATGGGATGAAATTGAAGCCTGGACCTGGTGTGATTATTTCCATACAATATAATTTTGCATATTTTTTTATGTTTCTTTCTTGTTTACTCTACAAAGAGCAGAATATTTTGATTAGAAGAAGAAATAACAATCCAGTTGGAACCACAGCTCACCTCCTTGCTACCTCTTTCCTCTCAAGGTCAATACCTTCAAAAATGGGTCCAAGGAGGAGGAGTAAGTCTCCAAACGTGGTGGCGCCCTCCACCAATGCCCTCTCAAGGACTTCAGGAGGCAGCGACGGTATGTCAAACTAAAGTGAAAAGTGTACCCATTGCCTCTTTATGTCTCCATTTGGCACCCTCATTAGGGCCGTTCATGAACGCTTTAGAAGGCCCCTGCACATCCAACGTCCCCCCCCAGCCCCCACCCTCGAGACTGCACCTTTCCCAATCAAATAATTCTCATTAAAAGCCCATTGGGGGAAGAAGGGGGTCACCGCGGTGGTTGTATCCATATAGTGCGATCATACTAATGTAATATTGATTGCCCCCAGTCGCCACGGCACCAGGACAATAGCCCAGTCCTGCATGCCTCTGGTCAGTCCCCCAGCAGTACCCCCCCTCCTCCTCCCAAGCTTGGCTGGGTATGTGATCCATGCATCAGATTAAAAAGCACAGCTCCCTTTGCTCGCCTTTGTGACGCTCCAGACGGCAGCGGCAGACAAAGTCGGAGGACAACATCTAAATGCATTCATAAACATTGTCCTCAAAGAGGCAGCTCCATACTGTCGTAAATCTCCACCTCATCCTCTTCGCCGCTCAATTCCCTCCCCGCCGGCCGCCGCCGGCCTGTCAAGCTTCAGAGGAAGTATAAACAAGAAGTGTGTGAAAATACAGCGAGGTGAAGCGTGCACAAATGTGCAGCTCGCAGAAAGTAGTCCCCTGTGACTGCAAGTGCACAGCCTGGGGTGAGCCAAAGGATTTGTTTGTTCTCACACTGAAACATTTGACCGCTTACATACAATGAGAAAATATGTCTCCAGTCCACTTTTCTTCTCGAGTTGACGTCAGATTGAATTCCAAATCTCTGAGAGCGTTTCTTTGGTTGTATTATAGCGACAGCTGTCCGCATCCATCCAACGGACCACACAGAAAGAAGCCGAAAGAACGTTGGGAGAAGAAAAGACGGGAGCACCATTTTGAAAATGTCTCCAGTTGCTTGATCATCCACGTCTATTTTTGATTCAAGTGAGTGATTTGCATAGAAAAGTTCATAAGCGCGGGACATAAGGATATGGCCATAAAAGTGAGCAATAAAAAATTTAAGTATGACAGAATATTAAAAGTGGCAGTAAATTATGACTTCGTCGGTTGGGACCGCTAATCTCAGGCTCACTGTACACAGAGAATAAAACATCACCTGAACCACCCTGACAGATATGCCCGGCTTTCCCACTCTCATCCCGGCTGCATTGTTAAGATTTAAGATAATGACACAATGACTTTCACATTGATGCCGACATTGAATCTTTTTTAAGAGGCCTCCCGCCGCACGCCCGCGTCAGCCTGTCAGCCGCTGGCAGTGAAAGAGTTGAATGTCGTTTCCCCACGTCGGGAAGAAATTGTTCGTAACATCGGGCCCTCACACTTGTCTCAACTCATTTATTTCAGCCAAGGTCTACGGATATAAATAAAAGGAAATGTTACTGGCGCATTTCAACTCAGCGCCAGCCTTGAGAGCAGTAATGTAACCACATATCATCAAAAGTGCTGAATCTCCTTTTGTCACCACCACATGACGTGCAATTCCTTCAAACGTATTCAAGCCGTTGCCATTCAGACAAATAAATAATTACGCAACACTCGGGACGGATTCTTAACTCTTAGCTCAGGGTCCATCAAACTGATACAATATGAACAGAAAGCAAGCCAGAGCCTTAAAGCCAGACCATTATCTGGATTAAAATAGGCCTTATACTCATGAAGTATAGTGATAAAACTGTTCAAAATGATTCCCCCGCACAATCTGCTAAATACAGTACATATATATATATATATATATATATATATATTCTATTTTTATAATTATTGAACATTTTGCATGTGTCCACTCTGTCATGTGGTAATACAAATACAGTAAAAACGTTTTAGAAATGTGAACTATATTTGTTAAACTTTACAAAGTCAGCTTGCTAATTGAATTAGTTTGCAAAGTGTGGCCATTAAATTCTAACACTAGCCAAAAATGTCCACCCTGTCACACATTTTGCTCTTTGCATGTAAATTGTCTGCATGCAATTAATTTATAAAAGTTTAGGGGTTGGACCCAAAATGTTCTAACTGCACAGGTTTGATTCAATACAAAGAATATCAAGATGAGTGGAAAATTTAAAACAAAGTTTTTGGGTGAAAAAGTCTTATTGATAGGTTATGGTAATATTGACTTACCTACTTTAGCAGGCCACGTGAAATGAAATGGTCCCCCGAGGCCTTGGCTTTTGACACCCTTGGCAAATTGGGGAAATATGTGATGATAACCCTGAAAATGGAGATAGAATTTAAGGGAAATAACTCTTCTGTTAGAACTTTGGTTATGGAACTGAAGGCCACTGTGGACACACAAAAAAGGGTAGCTCCTAACCTGTTTTCTGTTATGGTGCCCTTGAACAAGGCGCCGACCCCACCAGTCACCTTTCCTCCTGCTCAAGCGATACGAGCCACTTGGGTGTGTGATCTGGTTCTGTGTGGTTGCAATTTAACAGGTGATCCATAGGTGGAGCTCTTCTCATTATAATATACAGTAGATGGCATTACTTTACAAGGCTTCATTTTTCAGCATCTGCCTTGAGGGTTCTTTCACTTTGCCCTCTGGCTTTCTGCAGAGAGGAAAAACACAGTTAGAGAAACAAACAGAAAGTAACACTTCCTCAAACTTCTTAAAATCTAAATGTCCATTTATGTTTTTTGCCTGTACTTAACAGAGCAGATGCCCTGAGAGAGAACCACAAACCGGCAGGTCCCAAGAGGAGGATAACTTAATTGAGCTATCCTGGGAAATCTAATTACAATAATGCACAAAGGATTGTGAGCTATTCCCTCCGCTTCTGCTCTAACACCTCCACAACACATCCGCAGGAGAATGGGCAGAGGGTGAGAGAGAGAGAGAGGCATGGCGGTGGAAAGAGGCACGGTGTGCAACAACTGTAAAACATTTCATGGGAGATGTTTTAATCACAATTCATGGGCCAGTAAAAAAAACGAAACAGAAGCACAGTCAGTGAGCAACCTCGTCAGGTCAAAACAATGACAAGAAAATAAAGCAGTGGCGGCCGAGCATTTGATACCTGGGCCTTGAGTGGGGAATTGGCCACTAATATTTGTTGCAATAGTGGAAATTGTCATTGCAAAGAGGCTGGAATCTGTTTGGAGCAAAAAAAAAAGACATGTAGAGTGGAAGAAATGTAGCCAAGTGGAATGCTCCAAAATTAAGATTGTTGGGAATTAATTTATAAAAAAATACTAAAATCTCGGTTTTAATTATAAATTAAATAATTTAAAATATATATTTTTTCCTGTGATTTCATGTTCATATTCTTTGTCATGTGAGGGTGGACATGTGACAAAGGAGAAGCAACATTAGCAAGAAAACACACTCAATTTGCCATTACAGCGAGCAGCTGGGGAATGATCATTGCCACATCAGTGTGCAGGGCTATTGAGCAAAGCACGGCAATTCAAAGTGACATTTGCCATGTATGTCGTTGTTGCCAGAGCCCAGTAAACACACCACACACACACACACACTTACTTATTGGGATTTCTAACAGCCGGCTCAGCTTGTGCAGAGGTAAAGACAAAAAGAATTTCTGATTCCCCGTCCTTAGAACATTAAACACATTTTAAGCTTAAGAATGCATGTGGCAAGATGTGAATACGTTGGCTGACTGACTTTTCTGAACACCCTAACATTGATGCCGGAAATAATTGTGTATGCTTTCTTATGCAGTCAATAGGAGTGCATGTATGTTTGTGATTGAGAGCAAGGTCAAAGGGACACCACGCAGGCTTGCCAATGGGGGAGCGTTGAATGACGAGAGCGGGGCGGGGTGGGGGCTTGGCGTGGGGCTGCGCCTGTGCCCAAGGCCAAAGCCACACAGACGGACACCATATTGAAATTAGCAAATGGACTGCATAGTGTCGCTTGCTGCCCCATTTGTGCTCGCCTCCTCTGGATGATATACACACGCGCCCAGCCAAGGGATGCCGCACTTTCAAAAGGGCAGCGATGTGCAGGAGAGGTGGGGTGTGTGTGTGTGTGTGTGTGTGTGGGCAGGGGCGCTGTGGACGTGTCTAACCTCCCCCTGTCCTAAAATGAAATGGGTAGGCTCTTATTTATTTACAGCATGTTTTGCACTCATCTCATAACATTGTAAATTACCTGCATGGTCAAGGCTCTCCCCTTGCGCAGGAGAGTGAAGGGACACTAAAGCATTTGATCTATACGAAATTTCATTCAGGAATCACATGCGATCTGTCCATTTCCATAAATCACACTTTATGAGTCGTATTTTAAATACAAAAATCAGGTGTATATGAATATAAATGTATAAATTATGAGCAGGGGCTTACGTGTGTTATATGATGCACAATATGTCTGTAGGCCCCTCGACAGACAGAACATCTTGCAAATATTTATGAGAGTTGTGCAGTATATCTGGAAAAAAGGATAAGGGATGTGTGATGTGATGTCCCTCATGCATTCTTTGCTGCCTGATCAGATACTGACGGCTATATATTTCAATATAGAATTTTTACGAGCATCATCAGGGAGTGTGATGATTAAAAAAAAAAGCTTCCAAAAAGAATAAACACCTCACTTAATTTTGTATCAAACCGAACCGTGTGCATGTGCATGCACGTGCGTGTGTTTCTGTATGTGTGTGCACGTAGAGAGAATTCCACGAGTGGGAATTCTCCCGGGGCCGAAGCGGCTGGTCTTAACCGTGAGAGGCAGGGGCCTTCTCCATTATGGCGAACAAGTGCATTTGTTTTAAGGCCAGTAGAGATTTCTAACCTTTGCTTGACACACTGCAAAAGGTCAAGCCCATCTGTGGCTTCCCTCCGGAGTTGAGCTGGACCATTTCCTCTCAGCACCTTTGGGCCCCCGATAAAATCCTGCCATGAAGGGATCCGAATCACGAGTCTGGAAGACAGTCAGACAATGGCTACGCAAATATGGCGGTTTTGAAATAAATGAGAATGAATTTTATACCAGCAAAACAGGCTAAAATATTAGAAAGGAAGAAAAGAAAAAGAATAAAGTGAAAACCACAATGATCACTTAAAATCAAAATGAAATATCTAATATTAATTATTTATTAATATTATATTATATTATATATTACAATCAGGCATTTTATAACAAATAATTATTTCATATATTTTAAAATTGACTGATTTTCAATTAAACTAACAATTATCAGAAATACACTGTAGTGTAATTTAAAAAAAAAAGGACATTTTAAATGTCCCACAAAATTCTGAACAGTGTGTTTTTGATTTATAAATAATTACACTCATGGTGTGTAATTAATTCCTGACATATGCAAATTTCAGCAACCCCAACTTTCACCAATAAAAGCCACATTGTTCGTCAATCTCCAGAAGTACCTACAACTGCACTTGAGACAGTAATAAAAACTCCAGGCATCAATGTCGTCAAATATCAGATAGCCACACACTCAGATGAAGCAATAGCCTAATAATGGAGTTCAAAGTGCTGTCTCAGTCTTGGGTAATAACGCTGCAAAGAGCCTAGTGGCTTTTTCTCCATTTGATGGACGTATCCACACTTATCAGTGTTCCTTATCTCCCTTCATTATTTCCAAAGCAGTGTTTAAATTGGAAAAGCCCATAAGAACGTGTAAATACATGGCAGAGGCAATAAAACAGTGAGAGAAGACCCCTCCTCAAAACACACACATATACTCGCACACTTCCCGCCACAGTGTTCTCTATGGTTGGAGGTAGATACATTCTGGAGATAGTTGGAAATATTTCAGCTCCCTCTCAGCTTCATCCTACAGATAAAGATACAGAGGAGCAAATAAATCTCAAAGCAAAGAGAAAAACCCTTCACATGTAGTTTACTTCTGTGTGTGTGTGTGTGTGTGGCCTCTCTACATACACTAAGTGTGCACGAACACACTTTAGGCCTAAAAGCAGTCATTTCTCAAAAAAGGTTGGGAAAGTCTTTGCAACCTCTCCAAGTACATTAGTCTCTCTGAGGCCTTAATTGTTCTCATGCTTTGAAAGTATCGCTATACATTTTTGCTCTCACACAACTACTATTTCATTTCATTTTATTTTTAAACCATCTATTTTGTCCCTTGATATGTACAAGGAAAATTTAAGTGCTACTTAGTCATTTTCATTCACTGTATTTGAGCTTGCATAAGAGTATGGTAAAAGTTCCTGAGCAGAGCAGGACAAAGGTCCGCTCATTAGGTTTTTCAGGACAGTTGCTCAGCTGTGCATTAGCGCTGAGGAGAGCCGGCGTGTAACCTGATAAACGCACTTAAAATAGTGAAGATGGACAATGAGAGGGCGAAATCTCAGACGGCCTGCAGTCGCTGCGCCTGCGAGGCACTTTGACAGACTATCGATCGGCCGGAGGGAGCTGTGGGCGGGGTCAGAGGTGTGAGATGCACCGCTCATGTGCAGGAACAGGTACACCCATCTATGCAGCCGTCTGTATTTCCGAACCGCTTTATTTTTCTGTGGTGGTGTGCCTTGTATTCTCTTGAGGAGGATATTCTTCTACAATGCACCCAAATAGCACAGAAATAATTTTATTTGCCACTTATGTGACGTAATGTCTGACAGCACTGATTGTGGTGTTATTGAATCGCCACCGGTTTGTCAAGCCTGGGGGGGGCTCCAATTTCACAAATGGAACAATAAATACGGAATATAAAGGAGGGTCTGCGACTCAAAAACAAGGACGTCATGGGGTGTGGTCACTTGGAATTTCAACAAAGGGAATTTGTGTGTGTGTGTATGAGAGAGAACGAAGGTGTCCCACTGTTGGTTTATGTGCCAGCAGCTCTCCTGGGCCTCGGCGCGCTCCCTTTTCGAGCTAAGTGTAATTTGAGCGTGGTCTTGATACAAAGTGTGTGCAGCAGCTCTGTTCAAAGCCAATCACTCACCCTGACGTGTAATCCTTTCCCCCAGCATCATCAGTGTTGCTTCAGGAATAATGAAACACACTTAAGGCGTCGTGGCAGCCATTGCTCGGAGAGCGCCGTGGCATTTCGATGAGGGGCTTCGGAGGTCTGACCGGAGGTGTTTGGACCTGTCAATGAAGGGTGAACGATTGCCTCGCTGTACTGTATCTGTGAGCAGTGTATCAAAACAGTTCATCTTTTGCATCACCACTCACTTTTTTGCTTTGATTTGTTTTTTAATGATAATAGTAATTTAGTAATAATAAATATTTACGATGATCGGCATGTTTGGATTTAGAGAGAATTTAAGACTGTGAATTATTTGTTCTATGCTTTGTTTGTATTTTTGCTGCTCTGTGTGTGTAAAGCAGTGGTTATTTTACCGTAACGTTTTTGTGAATTTTTATTAGCCCTAAAAAATGGCGTTTTATATCATGTTAACAATAAACTAGCAGAATTTTCATTGACAAAATTATATCTTTTGGTTGAGCATTTTCATCCTTAAAATAATGTTAATTCTCTTTTGTTTTATGTGTCTTAAACAGAAATATTCAATTTCTTTTTAATTTTCTAATATTTTTATTGACATATCACAATGCAAGCGTGCTTTAACTATAATTTTTTAGAAATATGCGTGTGCATGTGTTTTCTTTAGCTCAAAATGATGCTATGCTATAATCTTCCATTTCTTAATTGCCTGAGTGGAAAGAGTAGCAAAGGAATACTCGAAATATAAAATATCTGTCTGTCTTTCTGTATCACGGCTTTTCACCTCGAATCACAAACTTGGGTCCGCGATACCACATGCGCAAAAAAAGACAAAAACTTTGGGCCTCCATTGTCTTTGCCCTCATCCTATCCCTGATGTTTCCATGTTGAGGATTATTACAATTAATTGGCTAGCGAGACATTATTTCAAAAAGGGAAATTGGCTCGTATAATTATATAGAGAAGGGAATACTTGAACTCCCCTGGAATATCAGCTTGCTGAAATAATACAGCCCCTCCATTCCCCTCCCCGCCATCATCACAGCTAACATGTCTGTGTGTTTCCTGTGACGGATGCATTTGCGATGCCTCCGCTGAACTGGCTGATGGTCATAGTTTGGAGGCAATAAAAGCGACTTGTGCCACTTACTGCCACCCATGTCTGGTCTGCAGGGATGTGCTCTCGGCTGCTTTTTGTTCTCCTTCTTTGCCCAATTAATACACCAAAGAAGAATGGCGATGCAGTCTGAGCGCCTTTCCTTTGAAACATATAAAAAAATATAAAAAATATACAAAAAATAATATACGTAATATAATATAAGAAAAATATATATATAAATACATATATAAATGTTTTTTTTACACGACTGGCTGTCATATTTGCGAGTGTTATGTGTGACTCATTGCATTATTTGTTGGTAATACATCAAGTTAGACTACAAACAGATTTTAGGGAATATTTAATCCATTGATCCCTTACCTTATTGAAAATCAATATGGACACAGATACTGGCGATTGAATGACCAGAGAGAACAAATGTACACCATTGCAAATGATATATTTCACACCATAAATACTCAGTAATGCAGGAGCAGGGAGTCAAGTAGCCTTGCCCCTGTCTGCAGTCCATCAGTGAGAGAACAATCATGACACACTGTTCAAAAGAGGAACAAAAAAAATCACTCATACCCGCTTGGGAACCATCATGGGTGGGGTGCTAAGTGGGGGATGGGGGGGTCTCACCCAGTGATGTGTTCAATGTGAAGCATGCGTTACCTTTACAAACAGATCAGTCAACAATGAATGGGACAGTCCGTAATTACAGTTCCAAAAGTATTTGGCAGGAGCGCTGAGGAAGGATAAAAAACATGGATGGCTCAGGTTAGGTCACGGACATGTAAAGATGATAAAAGGGTGTTGAATCAGAGAAATATTGACAATATGATAATGAGGTAGTAGTCAGCAGGGCGCTGCATACTTTATTTTCAATGGTACTTCGGCAACCTACTGCACTGAAGACTGATATATTTACACACTTAGCTTGTACCATAAGACATTTTGAAGTTAAACAGTGCCGCGTTACAAGGTGGACAGGAAAAAAAAAGAAAGGAACCTTTTTTGTCAGCTAATCGTCATCCACTAAAAAAGTATATTATTTTTTTGAAAAAGATTTTCCGTATAATGCAGTTTCATTTCAACAAGCACAAGTTTCTTGCCAGTGGAGCAAAGTAAATATAGTTCTTAATGTGATACACAGGTTACATGTGAGTGTTTAGAAAGGTTTCTGGATGTTACTTATCAACGATAAGTAAAAACATGCTTGGAGCAAGGTCTCAATCAGAAGTGGTCCCTATTGTATTGCATAACAGCAAGTGGACTTAGAGGGCTCTATTTTTGTAAGCAGCACAAATTTGGCATGGTGAGTGGCGTAAATATGAATCAATGTGGATTAGACCGGGTCGTTTTGCAATTTTGCAAGTCGGTGTATTATAAAAAAGCGATTTGCGCCGTTGTGGGTGTGAGCACAGCAACATTTGTGCCCCTATAGCTGTGTTCTGAATGAATTAAAAAAAATAGAATTATTAATAATCATAATGATGCATTCAATAAATTGTTTCAGAGGGTTTGATGCCCGCTATTGTGTCTTTTATGAACACAATGTACGTATGTGACATGTCCATGTGTCTGCCTGTGCCAGGATGAAATTCGTGCAACAAAAATCAGAGTATGCTGACATTTCTACATGCATCATCTACAAAAATAGAGCCCAGTGTCCCTCTACAATATAACTGGGAGTTATTTTTTGAAAGGTGTGGCTGGTTTGACTCCATAACATTGACCCCAGGTTGCTGTGAACCCTGCCTAGGTGCTGGCCTTTCATATTGTGAGCACAACGGTGACTCTCCACCACTACTTTGATGAAAGTCTTATATTTTTGTGACAGCCCTGCCTTTTATCACACCACATAAAATCTGTCAGTAGTATAAACGCGCACGTCTCACAAGTGAGCTGGACGGACAGGATTTGAGCACACAGGCGGCGTAATGGACATGAAGTTAAAGAGAGCCTAAGATCTGTCTCCCAGCAGGGATCACACCTTGTAGTGACACATTGTTGGCTTGCTGTTACCCTCTGGCGCTTGCTGACACTTTGTTTCTTGCATAGCTCGGCCATCCCGCCCGCATAGCAAGCTGCTGGGCGATGGTGTCATACAGCACCGACCACTGTGAGTGGGGCTGCAGGATAACTCACAAATGTGGCTCCGTGGCAGAGAATATTACACCATTTACTGCAGAATACAACTTTCTGCAGGAGGAGAGGATTGGCCTGGACTGACTGTGGTTAAAACCACATCCCACAAGTGGTAGGCTACCTGCTGTTCCACAAGAGGACTCCATAGCAGTGGTGCCAGTGGAGGCTTTGATGGTTGTATTGCATAATCACCATAATTGTACCTTTTACAGGTCTTCGGTTGCCAGGTCATTTGATATTTGTGTTTGCTAATTCTTTAGTAATTTTGTGTTACAAATTAAGAGAGTAATTGTGCTTCTCAGATATAACTTGAATGATCTGTCAATCAGCAGGCAGGTTACGCCAGATTCACGAGCAAAATAGCGTCGGTGAAAATTTAGTCTTCTGGGTAGAGAATCAGTGCACGGGACAAGAAACAGAGGAGAATAAAGTAAACAAGATTGACTTGGCAACTTTTGAATTGTTCAAGGTGCAAGTAGAGTGTAACATTCTGGTGTGTGTGTCCGTTTGTGTGTGCACATGCGTGCGTATCAATTTTCCGCCACCTCTATGTGAGTCATGGTCTTACCATGGCCAGCCCAATGAAAAATGTTTGGCTCCACCACTGACCACTGTGTCAACATGATGGTCAAAACGCGGTCCACGTGCCCGCCACCACGCAGACAACAACCTCCTGCAGGGTTAAATATAAAGCCGTTGTGAAGTGCCTTTGCACCTGCCGTTTACCTAGGTCCGATTCAGGCTCTATAAATGCCGACACAGCTATTTAAAGCCAGAAGGTATCTAAGATGGTGCGAGCAGATGCTAGCCACCTTGCTCCCAGTGTGTGGGATGACTCCGCCGCGGGCTTAAAGGGGTTCCAAAATAGAGCGCTTTGACATATGGGCCTCTGATTGTTTGAACATGGAATCTCCTGGACTAGTGCCACTTTGTAGAAAGCCTTTGATACTGATGATCAGCTTTCACCTATAACCTACGTTGGCTCGGCCCATTTCCACGGGCTTAAAAAGGACACAATCGATGGGCTAACGTGAGGAGACGAGAAATATTGTAGTGTGCGATAGAAGCAAGCAAGCAGGCACGGCCTTGTGGCAACAGCAGCATTGAAACGCAGCACATGAAAGATGAAGGTTGAGCCTGGCATTCCCACACCGTCATTTATTGCTGAACTACAGAAGAAGACTAGCGACTAGTGTAACTGCCTATTCTAGTTTGGTTAAACAAGCCTTCCACTGTGAGACGGATCAGATCACACTGCTCTCGAGAGGTACTGTAACTTATACGTCCGAGGACGTTTCAGAAGTTAACAGCTCATATTTGAGCTGTTCTTTTTTTTTTTTTTCTCCCCTCACCTGCGCATGGAGGGTGAGAGAAAATGGCCACCAATATCAACAGACTTCAAACTGTACACTCAGTTTTCCAGTAATCAACGTATACATGTCCCGGACGGAAACACATTGATGAAAGTGTTGTGTTGACACACCTCTGCCGTCTTCAGAATAAATTCAATGAAGGAATTTCTTGTTACTGGCATCTACTTATTCTGAAGATGCTGAGGGTTCCTGGGAGCATGACCACCAACAATTAACAAAAAGAAATTATTACTGTACATAGTACTTTGTATATATATTTTACATTAATCTTCATCATTCTTATATTTATATTAATAACCAAGTTTCTGGTTGTTGTTTTTTTTTTTTAAACATGGTGTCCAAATGTTGCAGGAGGAGTGAGGTCAGTCTGAGTGCCGCCTCGCCAAGCTGAGGTCTCCCCCACCCCCGCCTCCCGAGCACCTTCTAAATCCTGCTTCCAAAAAGTCCCACTGTGCAGCACTAAAGCAGCTCCAAGAATCAGACCTTGGCCTCCAGCATCTCCAGGAACAGTTTGTGCATGGGCACCTTGCCCTGCACCTTGATGCTGTAAAAGTGCTGCACAGCCTTGGTGGCCGTCTGCCGCAGCAAGGGCAGGGTCATGAGCAGTTTTCCCGCCCGCCGCGGGTCCTCCGGGTGCTGGCTGCTCTCGAAGTCCTGCAGGGCCTCGTGCAGAGCGTCCTGCAGCTTCTGGACCGCCTCCATGTCCTCTATGTGCATGGAGTCTATCGGGGTGACAAGATTTAAGAAGAGTAAGAAACGTGCTCTTCACTTGAATACACTGATACGGAGGGGAGGGGGTGTAGATTTTTGGAAATTAAATCTCATGATTGATATGAAGTGCTATCAGAGCAGTGAGGTGAGGTGAGGAACACGTTATCAGTATATTTCAAGCGCGGACAGGACAAAGAATGGATCATAAAAACAACAACAACATGTGCTTTGTTTTATTTATTTCCTTCCCAACTCTTTGCAGTGCTGTGCGGCTTATTAAAACGGCCTTTGACCAGCCACACTGAAAATCAATGTTATCCCCCAGTAACAATGGCATGAATCGTGGAGCTAATAGCACACATTAAAAAACCCGTTTGGGAAAGACAGACAATTATTAGTAGATAAAAAAGGGGGCACCATAAGCAAGACTATGATGAATGTGACACAATTAATTTTCCTGCCAACTTACTTTTTATATCACATGGGAAAAACTTCTTATACATAATTCAAAAATGTTGACTTCAATGTGTGCTCAACTAGACTTTTAAAAATTGCTGTGCGGTGTTTCTCGGCTAATTGCAGATATTTAAACAGCGCTATGAGATCTACTGTAAGAGACAAAGTCTAATTAATAAAAAGAAAAAGAAGCAGAAGAATATTAGAATATAACTATATATATATAACTAGAATAAAATAAAAAATCGTTTGAATGCTTATGATTGCATAAGATTTCCGCAAAATTTCTATGGTTTTTCACATTATATATACATTAACACTGAGCTCGCTGATTTTTGTTAGATAAAATTACTATATAATAATTTTGTTGAATATTTTGGTTTTAAAATATATATTTTTTGATTCTCTATTGTTTTATGTCAGTTTTAATGTAAGCTTCAACTGGTTTGGACTAAGCATGTGCGATGATAAAATATTTTTATATTTAATATTATTAGCTTTATTAGATTAGAATATTAGAATATTACGAACGTAGTTAGTATTTTTTATATGGGCTGTCTAAATTGTGGATTTTCACTTATTGTGGTTGAGTTGGGAACGTATCCCCTGCAATAAACAGGGCTTCGCTATGCTCACACAAACTTGGACTCAATTCTCATTGGATGTAATTTGGTCAAATCTGACTTGACCACCTGTGTAGTCTTGAGTTCAAGCACATGTCTACAGCTTCATGTTACACGTTCCTCGCTCATTGTCGCCTTCTGCTCTGTTGCTATCAGCCCTCCTCCTCTCTTAGGGAGTCTCGGCGGTGGCGCGTCTCTCACTGGCTAACCAGTCTGACACCCCAGAGGCGGCGAGTCATTGCCCGCCTCACACGTCTCACCTTGGCGCCATGCGTTTGGCCACGTGGGACGATAAAAGGCAAACCAGATTTCTAAGCGGGCCCCGTATTCATCGACTGGAACAAGCGTATTCCCAAAACCTTGAGACATTTTTCACCCTGACGGCTTTCAAGCCCGCAGTGGTGAAATGAAGTAGGTCGTTTGGAAAAGTACAAAGCAGGGGGAGGGAGAGGAGAGACGAACATAATTATCTTATGTTACATTTACACTGAAATAGAAAATAGAACCCTAATGAGTATTTTTACTAACAATTTTTTCCCACTTAAGCAAGCTTAAGAGTCTTAGTTTAGAGGAATTCTCATTAAATATTTTCCATTATCCATTTACCTGACTATGCATCAAGTACATTGTTCTGTTTTATAGCAAAGTAGTTATAACAATAATGAAATTGGATACTCTTTTATGGTAAAGTCTACTTTAGTTATTGAGGGGGTCAAAATTTAATTGGAACATTCTTGGAAGAATAAAAAAATGCAGGTTGATGTATGGGGCTGGAGGCAAATGACACTAACAAGGGAAGAAAATGCAAGCAGCGTGTGTTGTGTTTGGAGGAGGGATGGACTTTACAAAAAACAACAACTTTGAAGAAACAATTTCCTTGCAATCCATCAGTAAGCCCACATCGATGTGATTGATAAACTGCTAATTACAAAATCAATGGCTATGAATTTTCACAGCTGTCAAACAGGGGGGCTCCCAAGAGAATGATTTCCCAGAGACCTTGTTCTAACGTGGCGGACGCCCTCCTCTTCCTCTTCCCCCTCGAGCACACCTCATGACCGACGCTCTGCTGTCTCAAAGCAAATAGCTTGCATCAGCATTTTCATTTTTCAGCTTGGACAAAACAAGGGGGGGAGCGGCCTGGTGACCCGGCGTGCATTGATCAGAGGGGGAAGGGGGGTCTGGGAACAGGTCCTGCCTCCTCAAAAGGATCCTGTCAATAGCAGCGTGGCGTCTTTTGCATTGGAACAAACGAGCTCTACCGCGGCCTGATACTCATTCCATTCGACTTAACACATTTTATTGACAGCCACTGTGCTCCTAATGAAATGCTAAATTTATCTCCAGTGGCTGCTGTGCCCTGCAGCTACTGTTATGGAGATAGCGGAGGAGAAATACCACAACTCGGAAGGTGTTCAATTAAAAAGCTCCTTCCCTCCCCGTGCCTCTTTCTCGTGCATTGCCCTTATCTTCTCCCTATCTGTGCGGCTCACGCGCCAAACTAAAGGTTACGCGCTAAAACTCCAGCAAAAGTGAGAAATGTCATCCGGGAAACTGTTGGCCAATATCTCAGTTTCATTGTGTGGTCAGCATATCATTTATCAAATCTACCAAACACTTGCTTGCAAATATATTGGAGTGGAAGTTTATTTGTTAATGGATATGAGACCTTTTTACGTATTTGTGATGATGTAAGGAAAAAATTAAATATAAAAATGTGATGATTGCAAACTAATTTTATTTTATATATTATTTTGTGTTTTAAAACTATTTTAGAATAAACAAATACTATTTAAAAAAAGTGCGCGTGAGTGAGCGTATGTGTATGTGTGTGTGTGTGTTGTGTGTGTGTGTGTGTGTGCAATCAAACAATACTTGTGGCATAACATATAAAACAACAACCAAGACAAAATGGGCAAATAATTTCCTGCAATTCTAAGTTATCATAATAATAATCATCATCATCATCATAATAATATATGCAAAATACATATTTTTCAAAATATAGATTAAATTTCGTTTGTTAAAAATGAACTCCCGAGTGTGTGTGTTGTTACTGACTCACCTGAGTTGGCGAGAGCGATGGCCTTGAGTGTGACAAACTCTTCCTTCTCCACTTTGAGCTTCTTGCATTTGCGAACCAGCTGCAGGATGGACACGTAGAGGTCCAGCAGGCCCGTCAGCCGCGAGTGCTCCTCGTCCATGATGTAGTCCTCGGCGTACACCAGCTCGTCCTCGTACGGCAGCGAACGGAACACGATGCTGAGGATGAGGATCTCCATCCAGGCGCTCTGCAGAAGACTCATCTGGTCACCCAGAGACAAAGTGGAAAATCCTGGAAGGACACAAGTGGTAAGCGTATGAGGTCAGGGAACATTTTTGACCTGCGACGGTGCTCGCACAGAATAATGCACAGAGAAATTAATTTAACTTTTTTTTTTTTTTTAAAAAACAAAATACATAAGCATAGATCCAAGCCACTATCAGAATGGAATCAATTTTTCCCCAACAAGGTTTTGTGGAAATTGGCTGACGAGTTTTTTTTTTTGTTAACGAATAAACAGCGACTAGGACAGAGCACAACTCTCAGCGTAACAGTGACACACAGTACATGAAGGCAAAAAAACAAAAAAAACAAGGCAGGCTTTGTACCTTGATCCAGATTGGTATCAAAATTTAAAAATCTTATCATTTGTGCGAGTACGAAATTACAAAACATGTTTTTATTGGCCCACTTATCATCCCTCCATTGTTCTGTGGAAACTGATTAAAGAGATGTTGCGCAATCCTGCTGCCTAACAGATATAAAGATGGTCGCTGTAAACACAACACGAAATAATTTTTCAAAAGAAATCGCTGATCAAAAATTAGTTATGAGCACGGAAGCACTCACTGGAAAACAAAGCTTCAATTTAAATGCGTACAGGAAGCTCTTCTTTGAAGCAGGTGTCAGGGTGCTTGAGTGGGCTTTACTGCGGGCGACGACAGTAAATCGGTGCAAAGGTCTGGGATGCACAAAGCCAGGTGGTTACCCCTTGTATCCTGTCATACTTGTGCCGGTGAGCCGGGGATTAGCGCTGGGACGCGTTCCCGTTGCAGAGGTTGAGGACATGACACGCGCATGTGTGTGAGAGGAAAAAGAGGTGACGAGGGGGCAGGTACACGTAAAGCTTCACAAAGTTACACAAACATATATCCCCTCCTGGGAAAAAGAGAAGCATGGGAAACACTGGCCTGCCCACAAAAAGTCACAAGACAAATCAACAAACTGTATTTTCCGGACTATAAGGCGCACCTTCAATGAATGGCCCATTTCAAAACTTTGTCCTTATATAAGGCGCACCGGACTATAAGGCGCACCATTAATGCATCATGTCAGATTTTTAATCCAAATCAAATCATTCTCCATTTTATCTTTTTTATTTCAACTTCAGACGCAACAAATTACTCTATAATCACAAAATAATGATCCGTAGTCTTTTTGATTCATGATTCATAGTCTTCAGCGGGCCACTTATGATTGATTTCATGACACAATGCTTTGAGCCACTTTAAATTTAGGAATTTGACCCATATATAAGGCGCACTGGACTATAAGGCGCACTGTCGACTTTTGAGAAACGTTTAGGTTTTTAGGTGCGCCTTATAGTCCGGAAAATACGGTAGTTCAAATTGACTAAGGTGCATCAAACCGCTCAGTCATGACATAAAAACCGAAAGTGGCTCTATGGACATATCCAAAAATGCTCATCTACATAGAAAAAGATCTTAATGTCTATTTCCCTTGATACTAGGCAGCAATAAACTGTGAAGGCTCCACCCCCCCATGCCTCGCCACCCTTTCCCTCCCTCCGCCTCCCGTGCCTGCAGGCGGCCCA
This sequence comes from Syngnathus floridae, assembly GCF_059516105.1. NCBI lineage: Eukaryota > Metazoa > Chordata > Actinopteri > Syngnathiformes > Syngnathidae > Syngnathus > Syngnathus floridae. The sequence continues at coordinate 6,092,614 of NC_142428.1, forward strand.
TTCTGACAGCATATTAGGCTCTCCAGCTCCACCCATGATTAACATGATTGCTTTTACAAGTTCGCTGTTGCCATGCCACCTGCCACTGCGTGATTAAAAGGCGATAGATTACAGTATTGACCCGGCCTGCTCAACACATCTATACCCTGCGTTTTCTCTGAAAAACAAATGATCACATTTGGGAGAGAGGGGGGGGAGGCACCATCAGCCCTTGTGTTTATCTGCTCCTGCCCGCCGAGACAACAATGAACACACACACAAACAGAAATAAAAGCCATGATGGGGAAGCGGTAGAAAAAGAACCAGAACCGGGCAGAATGGTTCCCCTTATCGTGGTGATGACCACTGCAGGGCGAGAGCTGCGGGATACATTAATTAAGAGATTGTGATCAGAATGTGAGGGCCTTCACATTTTGAAGGGGAATCAATAGTCAGTAGAATAGAGTGCTAACAGTCCGGTAGAACTGGTCGGAGGGCCGGCCAATTCGGACCAACTGCTGAAAGCACTCCAAGCACGTCACTATTATCAGTGGAAGCATAGTTTGTAAAAGCCGACGCCATTAAAAGGTATTTGGCCGGGGGGGGGGATGTTAAAATGCTGTCGTGTTATTTCCTTGTCTGCATACGTGTCCATTAAGTCGGACAGAATGTGGACCGGCCAGAGAGAAACTGTCATCCCGGCACAGTTGATTGCCGCATCATGTTGGCATCGCAATCACAGGCAAAGCTCTGTCGGAGCCTTTTAATGGCAAAGAGGGCTGAAGCGGAACTAAAGCGGCGCTCCCAATGTGACAGCTCGTGTGAAGGCCTCGTCCGGGTCTCGCTGAAGAGGCTTTCGAGTTGCTCGGATGCAGCGTGCAGCCCTCAGCCGTACGTGCCAAGCCCAGCAGCCTACAATTACCTTTGACGCTAAAAGTCCTTAAATTTAATCCGCTGTTGTGAGATGGAGAGGTGGTGTTTTCCCGCCGTTCCATCCATTCTCTTCGGGGGCCTAAATTATCGCAGCAAATGGGATCTCGTGTCGTTGCCTTCCCTTTTTCCACTCAATTTAATCGAGTAATGAAGTGACTTCCCGACTCCGCAGGTCACAAAGCGCTCCGGCCGCCGCGCTCTGAAGGTGGCCCGGTTAAGTGCCGCCGGAGTGGGTGATTTCCTCTAATGAAATATCAATATTTACATCTTCATTTCCAGCCCGCTGCCGATGGCGGGGTTTGACCAAACATGACACGATATTGACCAAATCAGAGAGGCCTGTCTGCACACTTGAAGGCCCTTTTCCACTCCACTGCTGAGTGCATTTGGAAGCCAAAAATAATAATGGTAATAACAAAGCACAGCTTTATCTTGTGCATTTAGCTCTGAAAGAGATTTTCATTTCCAAGATTACAACATGTAAAACATGGTGATGACTAACCACCACTGACATATTCACTTCCATCAAGTTTCATCCAACTGACAGAGTTAAACTGCATCTTTGCTCCAAAAGGCTGAGGATAAGAGCAGCAACGACAGACGCCAAAATCATCATCGCTGTCTTTATCTCTCCAGTGGGCTTCAACGAGGGGGGGGCGGGGCGAAAAACCCACAGACGGCCATCTCAAACCTCTCCGAGATTAATCAGAGGACTGTGTGGTCCAAAAATGAAATGCTGGAGATTTCTGTTGAGCTTGAGTTCATATTCGATTAATTTATTATTGTTTCCCTCTCCCCGAGGGCCATTAGCGCGGGTAATAAAAAGAGATGTAATTACGAGGCATGGTGGCCCCCTCCAGCTGCAGCCCCCTCGTAACTCACCCTCAATCAGACAACAGACAGGAGCGAGCGAGTGAGGGATGGTAACAAAAAAAAGGTAGCAGAGGAAGGGAGTGAAGTGGAGGATAAAAAGAAAGGAGAAGATACAGGGCAGAGAGGAGGCAGATAAGAACGAAGGAAAAAGAGCGAGAGCATAAAGTGAAAGGGGACCAGAGTGCAGTGGGGGGGGGGGGAGCAAACGAGAGATAGACAGTCATCCTGGCTGGACAGAGGCTGATCTATCATAGCCAGCTATCAGAAGGACAAGCAGGCCCTGAAGACTTGTGCCCAGCAGCAATCTCACCTCAGCCAAGGCAAGTGCTCTCTGGGTTCCAATTGGAGTTAAACCGCCTCTAACTGGGCCCCAGAGGTTCTGCACATCTTTTTTTTTTCTCTACCACTATATCCTCAAACTGAGCAGAGGGATCATGCTGCGAGAGAGGCTTAGTTAATATCAAAGCTTGCCATTTAAGATGACACTTAAAATACAATACACACATCTCTGATTTGTACAGAACGCTCTGATCTTGCCAGAGTGCGGCAGGAGATGTTGAACTAATTCCAGTGTGTGGACTGTGATTCTTCTGGAATTAACATGGCAACATCTGGATCAATAGCAATGGGGATAATAAAATGTGGTGGTTGACAGAAATAATTTCACCAAGAGTCCACACGCGTAAATGTTCAACAAGCGTTCCCTAGACAGTAAAGCTTAAATCACGTTGGATCTAATTATATTGAAATTGTGTCATGCTTTCTTTTCAGATTTAATTTTTTTTTTTTTAAGAGTTAGCTTTCTACTTTCTTTAAAATTAATAACCAACCAAGGAAATTTGTTACGGTTCATCTTAAGGCTCTTTCAAATTAGATAGAAAAGGGATTGTCACAATTGAGTTAAAATAGTTTCTTAGTAATTAGTTGCTGCAAGCCTCGTTTAGTGTGCTTGGGAATTTCGGCATATCGTGTAGCAACATGCCGGGGCGTTCATTTTTTACACGTCCCTGGCGCACCTGACAATTTGGTGGCTAAAAGTAGACTAAACATGAGACCCACTGAAACCAGGTCTAAGTTGTGGCGCAGGTGGTGTGACGCAATTTTGAAAATTTAAAATCTCTATGTGTGGTGGATGTCATTGTGTTTCATTCAAAAATATTTCAAGAGTATGCAGTGAATGTATTATTATTAGTATCATCATTTTTTTCATCATATACATTTTGTCACATGCTTTTTCTTTAATAAATAAAATCAATTTAAAAACAGCATTTTATTTTTAGTTGTCTTTGTCTGATTGTTACATTTACCGCATGATTTTGCAAACCATGTATGAATGTGAAAAAGGGATTTTTCACAACTACCATATTTGTTCAAGTGAATGATGGAATTGGGCCACATGATTATTAGAGCGGAAGCCACTATTTGAGGTAAAGCAGTCAAGTTTTGATTTTCAACTATGAGGTTGAAACAAAGACTTTATAGGCGTCCAGTTCAGCTGTCATCGAAATGGGGGAGCACACCTTTTTGTACGTCACAGAAACCGACATACAAACCCCTTCCCCATCCCACCTAGCAAACCTCCCCATCTTGGCGCTGGAGCCTCCTGACTGTCTGCCCGTCCCTGATATACTGCGTCCCCTCTCAATATCCTGTAGCTTTTCCCGTTCAGGTTCAGGCCTCAGCTTGCACTCGATTGCTCAATCTATCTTTATCTCCCTGTGTTGAAGCCTACGTCGGAGAGTAAATTGAATATACTAAGAGCTGTCTGTTGATGTCTATATTTAATAAAGTGCACTGATGAGGTGCTGATTTATTGCTGGCCGGTATTCACACTCTATTACAAGGAGATTACAAAGCTTGAGTGGGATCAGGCTGGCAACTCAGTAAGTAGATTTCGCAATTTAATGGCAAAGAGAAAACAAAGGCCTTGTAGGGGAGAAGGGTGGGATTGGTGTTTATCATGTGTTTAACACGACAACTTATAACATGACATGTCTACATGTTAACTAACATACCAGATGCGGGTCAGTCTAACGAAGAGCTGATTAGCTAACATTGAACAGAGGAGGGCGAAAGTAAACAAGACATTCTAATTTTGTGTAATTCCACCACTAACGTGATTAAATATGAGGAGGAAAATATTTTGCAAGATAATATCAGCCTGATGTGTCAATGTATACTGTCTGGGTCATACACCAGAGCAAAAATAAATTTTATTGTGTCGGAGCAAGGCAGCGGCTGCAGGCGAGTGTCAATGTTTGCTTGGCCCTTTAGCCTTCCGAGAATTCCCAGCTGAAAACACTCCTGCCGCGGAAGCTGGGTTGGGAGTCGGCAAACACCAAACAACAAGCCCCTCCTGTATATGTTGCATGCATAGCGGCTTTTACATATGAGCACATGACATTCCCACTGTGGGTGGGAAGGAATTCAGGGAGGGGGGTCAGGGGTCACACTCGGCTACCGTCACTCCTGAAGAAGACAGCAATGTCAAGGTAGTTAAAACTGCACTGTGGCTGCCAAGATATTGAGTAGCTACCACTTGCACAAAGCCAAATGCACCTTTATAGGATGCAAGGGAACAAGATGGGTGGACTGCTATGCATGTCAAAGATTGTTAGCACCTTTTAGAAGCAAGTAGCCATCTGTCTGCATCCCCCAAACACGGCTATTAATGACCTTGTCACCCTTAGGCAACAGCCGGGTTCGACTCGACTGTGAGTTTCTATTTGGAGCGGTGACGAGAATATCCAAAGTGATTATCGGTTAATCAAATACACACCGAATGGTGACGTGCTAGTTGATAACAGCCTGCTTTAATATTGGGTTGTTTTGTGTTTAGTTGACGGAAATTAGCTTTTCTAATGCATGTTGACCTTTGTATTAAAACAAAATAAGAATATTGCACGCAGTAGAAAGTAACTGTTCATGATTTTAAATTGTTACATTTGGACTTTAGATATTGTCCTATCTGTCACTCCTCTAATCAATGTGGTCTAGTTCCTAATGAACTGTTAATCTTTTTAATTCCATTGCCTACGGCCTCAGAAATCTATCAGAATGCAATCACCACCCCCTGCCCCCTTTCTTTTTTTTTTTTTTTTTGGTCCCGGAGCAGACTGCAGCTCACTGCAAACGCATGGTACGCTACCCTGAGGTTGCTTTGGTGCATGGAGAGTTAGAGCATGGAGTGGCAAAACCACTGAACCGTCTCTGATCAGGTTCAGCCATGTACAACTCAATTATGCTGCTATTTCATAGCCAGAGGACACCCACTGTGCTAATATAGACGCCAGCAACGTGGCAGACGAAACACTCAGCTACCGGTCGTCTTTACTTTGCCAATTTGTGTGTAAATAATGACAGCTGCTGATATAAAAACAAATAGAAGCGAGCGAGGTATTTGAAAATGAATGAGCGTAATCTACTTAAGTGTCCTACTGCAGGTACTGCACATTGTTTAGCAGAAGACACTCTGGCTTACTGCCTTAGGTTTTGGGTTAAATGATCATTACCGCCGCATTTGGAATGACACAAATCCCATTAACATTATGCATCAATGCAATACGCAATATGTGTTTGTATAATCTGATTATCAGAACACTCTTTTAATCAACACCGTCACATAAAATCCTGGTTTAAACCTACATACAATATAGGAATGTTGCTTCTCTGGGTTCGAGGAAAAAATTGAACACAAAAAGGAACGTCAGATTAAAGTCATCGCTGGGAATATTATTTTCTAAACAGAACTGATCAGGCTAGAGTCTATGCAGCACAGTCCAGAAATGAGCATATGATGCATGATTGAGCCTGGGAAATATTTGGGGATTGGACAGTGTGTTACCAGGTCACCTGGGGTCTAGCCCTGAGTAAGCTTCTTGGTTAAACTCTCAGTGTGCTGAGCGTGCACGGTGCATGGTGAGTTATCCAAACAGTTCAGATGCATAACGGGCTATGGCTAAAGCCAGAGGCCGCGGGCATATCCATGGTTAATCTCCTTACTATCAGATCTGTACCTGATTAATACCCAACCTTCTGAGAAGTACTCAAAGACCTTTTCAGCACAAAACGGACCTGCCAAGGCTGACTTGATGAAAATGAATGAACTGGATTTGAAAAATTATCCCTTGGCCCGATTTGTCATAATGCACAATGGTGTTTGCGTACGTGCCAGTGCTGTGCTTGTTTGTTGTGCTACTAAAAAGTGGATACGGAAGTGGCAGAAAGGCCTACATTCATTTTGTCCCCCCCTCTGTGATGTCATAGAGTTATGAGGGTCAAGCTCAAGATCAAGGTGAATCTGCCTTGGTGGCAAAAGCGAGGGGCTAAACAATGTGTGGTATGACAAAAATCAGAGCAAAACTCTCACAGGAAGCAAAATCTCTGCTGACGTGAGGCGAGTCGTGTCCTTAATTCAACAGCCTCGTATAACCTAACACCTCGTCTATCAGAATGTCTATGGGGCAAGGAGGAAACACGATTATAGCCATCAATAATTCAACAAGCGTGTGTGCTCGGGCCGAACGCGCGTGTGCATATGTGTGTGTCCGCATGTGATATGATGTGTTGTTTGAGTGGGCAAGACCCCAACTTTACTCTACATCTCCCTTGTGGTTACAGCACGCATTGGCAGCAGGTCAGTGTGTTCCCCTCTCCATTCAGTGTCGGGATTTTAGATGCACTCTATCGATTTGTTTCTTGCACAACTATGTCCATTTCACACCCCCCTCTGTGCCACACGCCCTGCGGCGTCGTGAGATTCTTCCATTAATTATCGGTGCGAGTGTTATATAAATAACGTATAAAACGGAGAGGAAGAGAATAGGAAAAATAAGGCAGAGTGTAAAAAAACAAAAAAAACAAAAGGATTATACCTGGGATGTGCTTGGCCCAGCCGATGATAACAACCAGCTCGCGGTCAGCCAGGTCGCAGAGTGTGGTAAGAGCTTTTATGTCACTCTCCGGCATGGTGGGGTCAGGCATGGCGTAGATCTTCTCTGGCTCTGCCACCAAAAGGTGAGATACTATCTTTGTGACTGAGGGTAGAGGAGAAAAGGAGGGCAGACAAAGCAAAATAGATGTTTAACGTGTTATCTAAAAAAAAAAATCTCCATGAGCAACTTGGGGTAGATTTTGTATGGAGGCCAATGAAAAAAAAATTGCGATATAAGAGATGTATGTGTGCAAATATGGAACACTATTGTCCTGGAGTTCCAAACATAAGAAAGAGGGAGGTAATGTTATTCATCTCCAAAGTTTGCTCAACCTTTACCTGATTGCTTGCCTGGCAGAGGAGGGGCGACGGAGATGGGAGACAATGGGCTAGTGACGGGGCAGTACTCACGAGGCTTCTTGGTAGGAGGGGGGAGCGCCAAACCAAGGTAGGGGTTGTTTTCAGTGTCCAACCTCCTCTTGTACTTCTGTCTGCCCCCTCGAACTCGGTCCAGACGAACCCCTATGGAGGAGAAATTGAGAAGGCCGCACAAGAGAGACAATCAATATCAAGCTCATTTGTGGAAAAGTTTGCTAAAAAAATATTTAAAAAATATACACTATTTAATAATAATATTTGCGGAAAATTTAGTTAAAAAATATACAATATATATTGTTAAAAAATATATATAAAAAATATATAAAATGTAAAAATATGGTTAATTTGAAAAATATTTACATGTAGGTGTAAAGGGAGTGATAGCTTCTGAATAAAAGTGTGCATGCATGTCAGTATGTGTGTAGATATGTCAAAGAAGAGGCTATCTTCCCATATGTGGTCCATGCCTGGCTGGTCTACTGTGATACAGCTGAGCCCAGAGCAGGTCTAAACATATGAATATTTAACGCGGGGTCAATGATCTCACAGACTGGTCCTCTAATTATTTAGCTTTTGGGTGAAGCAGACTGCATACTAATTGGCTCTTTCCTAGTTTGTGCATGAGTGAGATCTCTGGTGTGTGTGGTCCTTAAGATCCAGTAAAAGAAACGTGAGCAGCCAACGAGTAAATACGCTGCCCCCCCCTTACCCCACCGCCCCCGTCGCACACGGCGAACAAAACATCCGCTGTCATACTCCACATAGATAACTAGGTATTGCTTCCTCATAAAAGACCCTTATTTCACCCCTCTTTCAGAGGAGCAGCAAGAGAGCCTTATCATCCCCAACCACACCTAGGGGTCCGGGTTCCACACCGATACTGTAAATGTCAAGCCGGCCTCATCATAACATAAGTTATTTATTATCTCATTATTTGATAAGAATGTTTCTATTTGGATGTCTTTTCTGTTCTATTCATTTTCTCCATAGTTAACATACTACTTAATCTAGGCCGTTCTATTTATTTGATATGACCAGGCAGGTATTCACTTATTCAATGCAAATATATGCAAACGGTTATGCCTATATTTGTAGCAGGCTGTCACTGCGTCCATCCAGCCTAAACATGGCTGATATCTTAATCCTGTCAAGAAGGAAAATCCCTTCAATTTACCTCGTCTGCATAAAGCAACCTCCAAACAAATTTAATACTAAAGGGTGGATGAGAAGAGGCTCAATGAAATGCGTGCGGCGGGGGGGAAGAGTTAATTTGTCAGCCCGCTACGTCCTCGGAGCGAACAACACCCGCGAGCCAGAGCACTTCCTTGATGATTTCATCACTTTATAACAGGGAGGACAGTGTCAAACCTGGGCATTGTGTGGCCACTGCAAATGAGCCTAATACAATTTGGCCATCAGCAAATGCTCTTGGAGAGGATGAGTTTGGATGTGTCCCATGCACGCCGATTGGCGGTCACGAAATGAGAACATCAGATGATGTCAAACAAAAGTGCCATTTACCAAAAAGGAATTCAAGGGTGAATTTATGCAAAAGATATTCTTGATTTCCTGCACTTATCTTATATTGCCACACGAGGTGGGGTTGTAAAGTGTATTATCATCAGACTGTAAAATAGAGATTTCTTCCACTTATATAAATTATTTGATTCCCTAGGAACACAAATCTGATTAGGATTGTCTTTCAATTTCCTGACACTGACAACCCACTAACCTAATTACCCCCAATTCCCAGCAGAGACTCATCCTTCCCAGCAAGACACAGGGAATAATCTGATGGCAACTACACCTGCACTTTACATGACAGTTTTCTTTTAACGTCACTCAAGTCAAGAAAAAAAAAAAAAAAAACAGTTTTCTTTTAAGCAGCTGTCCTTGGAATCATTAAAAAAATATCACGCCGCTCGCCGCTGTTTATTACAGCCAACGCCGCAGCCATGGAAAATTCCTCTCATGGTCCAACGTGATGTCACCACTTTCTACAGTTTCTTGCGGCTCACCCGATGAACTCGACCGCTGCCAGGTGGCCGCGCTCCCGTTCTCTATGATCCTTCCGACCAAGTCGAGTCACGTGTCCGCTGTAACGCCGGCATTTGAAGTTAGGTGCCTCTTTTAATTAGAACAGCCCTGGTCATAATTAACAGATGCTGACAGGAATTAAAACTTGGCACGATCCCGCCTCATTTTACTGTCCAAGAGGGTCAGAGACGGGGCCCCGGAGACGAGAGGAGCCATTAAAAGCGGCTAGAGCAGATCCATTCACTCTCACTGCCAGGCACTATGAACAGGACATTATAGGGGCCTTTGTGCGTTTCGCATGTCCCCTCGGTGGCCCTCAGCTGTAAGTGGTCTGACTCTCTCCATAGTAAACAGTAGGTGTGTTATAAATGTGCGAAGAGATTTAACTGCCACCTCATCTAAAGTCATCTCACTCTTTTATGGGCCGCCACACAGCGCGGCGAGGCTAGCAGAGGTTGAGCGCCGGGTATCATCTCTTCAAAGCGGGGAGCTGGGGGAGAGGGCTTTTGGCCAAGGCGGCTGGCATTTGTGCACGGATTAGCACGGGCCTTAGGGTGGGGGCTGAGGCCAGCTGACCTGCGGCTCCTCTTTCTCTCCAAAAACAATAATAATCCCCTTCCAAGCACACTCCTACAAAAGAGCCTGTCTTCACTCACTTTGCGTGGACGGCCGTGATAGGGGCTCTTATTTAGAGTCCCTCACCTGTTCTGTGTCTCTCTCCCTGGGGAAAGTGTCAGGATGTCTGGGATGGTTGGCAATGCCAAGGGGGGCTTAGGCAGACGCTATTTTCGCTGGGAAAATCAGAAGGCCACATGGCAAGGCACGGTGAACCTCGCCTTTCAAGGAAGCCGCCCCGCTAAACTGCCGTCAGCACTATTTCCAAGGGGCCCCCCATGCCAGCGTGGCATGCTCGTTTGAGTGTTGCAACATTTTCAATCACGCGCGGTGATGAGAGAAGGAAGCACACTGACCCGTCCGCATATTCAGACCCGAGGGGCTGCCACGCTGACACCCTTGTCACGTAGTCCATTTACAGGTTCGCTAGACGCTCCCGGGTGAGCTGACATCGCTGGCCCTACCGCTGACTGAAATTACCGACTGGTACTTAACACACATTGCATTAATGCAACAGCAGTAAAATTGAATTATTGTGCATTAATAAGTCAGTGCATTAATAACTAAAACTTGCCAAATTATTGTTACTGCCTCTCATATTTTTCATTTATGCAGCTGATGAACTACTCAACTACCGTGCACTCAATTGTGTCAAGAGCATTAAACATTTGAAAATATAAATCTAGGTCAAATTTATATCAATTAGGGACAATTATTGTATGTACTTTAAATATTTTTATTGACTCACAGGTCACGTTTAGGGATTGGGAAAATTTTAGAATATTTCTGCTTCTCTAACAAAATCCTTTGTTCTTCTTGTTGACATTTATTTATCGTTTCAGTGCCAAGATTGAGGGACTATCTACAGGCATACTATCTAAGACGATTTTTTTAGTATCTTGACAACATTCTACCCGAGTACGTATCGGTATTTGTGAGTAAGCAAGAGGGAGAGGAAGTTGGTGCAAAGAGCAACTGTCACTGAACGATGTCAATATAATCTCTCAATAGTATCTTGTCTTCTCCCTTGCTCTAAGCTCTGACCCGTTTTCATTGATCAGAGGAAAAACCTGTTGCCTCTGACATTTGATTCTTCTATTGATCACTTCCTCTTTTATACAGTGAGAGCCAAAGTACAGCCACCCAACACAGGCTCTGAGCAGGTCTCAGTAAATCAAATTGCTGAAAACTGTCTTCCGTAGAGAAGCCGGAAATTGTATTCGAATAGGAGTACTGTTCCTTGAATTGTGAGAACAAACTTTGACTAATTTTTATCGTTTTATTGTGTATCATCGTCGACAGTCATGGGGCAGTGTGACATCTTTGTAAAGTTATACTTAGGTGATTTTCCATTGGCACACAATGTGACCTTTCTGCCGTAATGAAAGTAAGTGGCAACCACGGTCACATGAGTGGTAGCCGTTTCCACACTCGGGCCGGAGTACGGCGTTGAGCTGAAGGCTTCATTGAGCTTACTTACACTAGGCAACTGAGCGTGTGTCTCTATTTCCATTTCGTTTCTCTGACACTTTTAAGCGTGTAAAATTGATGTGGCATCTCTTTGCTAAAGATGGCAGTGATATAATGCTTTTCACCGTGCAACCAGATCTGCGACAATAATCGTTACGGTACGATGACAGATCTAAATGTGTTATTCTAATTCTCGGATTGTGCCCGATGCATCGAAGTTTGCCGGGAGAACCTCGGGCGAAGCCAAGGTCTGCATATTTGAGTTTTACACTCTTTTTACTCTGACCTGACACGGGTCATTCATCTCTAGCCATGACTACATATTTTTGTAGTCTCCTAGATGATATATTGGCATAAATTTTTCATCAGATAGTAATGCGATTACTCTGTCTTTCTGGCACTAAGGCTTTATCTGGCCGCATGCAGTCCAGGGGATTCGGTTTCTGTGCAGAGATCCATATAGGTTACGACTCTGGCTTCAGGTGGCGCTTGGATATATATGCATCTATAAATCCCTCTCTTCGGTGAATAATGGGAGGAATAATGTCAGAATATATACAGAGCGAGTTTGCCAGAGAACGTAAAAGTAGGCCATTTTATGCAGAATTGTATCTGTTAGGGCCTCTGTCTGGCAGACTATTTAACCTACTGAATAACCATGAGGGACAATCTTACTCTAAAGAGTTTCGTGAACTATTTACTCATGAGCATTCCAGAAAAAAAACAAAAAACATGAGGGGTTTTTAAACCGTTGCTCCGACAATAGAATTGAAAAAACACAACATTGGCTCATTCAATCCAAAGCTACCCATTATATATTTTCTATATTGATTGGTTATAAATATTTTTGTAAAGAGCAGCCAAGCAATAAAAAGAGCAACACAGAAAGAGCACATCACCTGCTCTGACAGAATGCCTCAATTTGGAGTCTCATGGGGGTTTCTAGAGATTAGGGAGAGGGACAAACCCAGCAGGACCATTCCATCCAAAACATGTTTAATTCTCAGGGAATTCTCAGGAGGCATCCACAGGAAGAGACCTGAGATGTTCCCAAAACATTTAAGGGATCAATATGCCGGGGACAGCTGACACTGTGCCGTGTGAGTGCATTTTACAGGCGGAATACTGTTACATTTCTTTTACTCAAATGGTGAAATAATGCAATTCAGCATTTTTTTTGCGCATAACTAGACTATTATTTACTGCTGTGTGGGTTCAGCGGCAGTCTCGGCCACCAACCGGTTTGTATTTGTGTTTTTACACCAAGTGTTTAGGGCTACAAATTGTTCCCATCATACAAATTGTCTTTATACAGTATGTATGTGTGCAAGAAGAAAAAAATGCTCTTACTCTTCTTACCTTCTTTCAGCATCCCCACTTTGAGGCATTTCATGAAGCGACAAGCCTGACATGATTTGCGTCTCCGTTTTGTGATCTCGCACTCATTTGTGGCAGGACAGCTGTATTCAATGTTGCCTATGAAAAAGAATAAATAAGATTAATTAATCGAGTGAGAGCGGATTTTGAATGAAGCATAAAAGGCATTTTCATATTATTTTAAGTGCATTTAAATCTTTGGCGATTTTTTTATGCATAACTGGCTCTGGTGTAGTCCAGTAAAAAAAAAAAAAAAATCCTGCTGGGACACAAAGGAGAAAATCGCTCATATCAGAGTGGCAGATAAACCCACAGTGGTCCTCACTCCTCCAACACTAAATAGGTCTTGTTAATTCTATGCAGGCCCCAGGTGCAGGCCATGTCCCCCCCGTGCTCAGAGGAGCCTACCGCTGCTTCAATAGCAGGCTAGATGAACCAAAACATGCTGCCCCTGACCAATTTACATAATACTCCTGGAGAGCCAAACCTGTTCTTACTACAATTGCTATTGTTGATGATTTATATACTGGACAGGCAAGATGCCTTATACATTATTCACTTTTAGCATATGATTCCAGGATGGTGCTTTTCAAAGGAGTTTCACTGCTCCATAATAAAAAAAAAT